>NC_133510.1:68897142-69515357 GCF_049354715.1 Callithrix jacchus | reverse complement strand
AGAAGAATAAGCACTTGCTTGAACAAGCAGACACGTGATGGAGGAGAGAGGATATGCAGTTGGGTGTCTGTGTGTGTGTTGGTGTGTGTATGTGTGTTGGAGTGTGTGTGTTGAGATGTGTCTGTGTGTTGGGGTGAATGTGTTGGAGTGTGTGTATGTTTGTGTGTGTTGGTGTATGTGTTGGGGTGTGTCTGTGTGTATTGGTGTGTGTGTGTTGGGGTGAGTGTGTGTGTTGGTATGTGTTTGTGTTGTGTGTGTGTTGGGGAGTGTATGTTGGAGTGTGTGTTGGGCTGCATATGTTGGTCTGTGTATGTGTTGAGCTGTGTGTGTTGGGGTGTGTGTGTTGCAATGTGTGTGTATGTTGGTGTGTGTTTGTGTCAGTGAGTGTGTTGGAGTGTATGTTGGAGTGTGTGTTGGGCTGTGTATGTTGGTGTGCGTATGTGTTGAGGTGTGTGTGTTGGGGTGTGTCTGTGTGTTGGGGTGCGTGTGTTGCAGTGTGTGTGTATGTTGGTGTGTGTGTTGGTGTGTGTGTGTGTTGCGATGTGTGTGTATGTTGGAGTGTGTTGGGCTGTGTATGTTGGTGTATGTGTGTGTTGAGGTGTCTGTGTGTATGTTGGTGTGTGTGTGTTGGTGTGTGTCTCTGTGTGTGTGTGTCAGGGTGTGTCTCTGTGTGTGTTGGGGTGTGTGTGTATGTTGCCCCACACCAGGGCTGTGTGTCTGTGTGGTAATGTGCAGGTGTGCAGTGTGGTCTTGGCTGCTGTGGGGGGAGAGGTATTCAGCTGCACAAAGGACAACTTACTGTCCTTTGGCGCTGTCTGTGTGTGCACATCCTTCTCTTTGCTGGGGCTCCAAAGCTGGAAGCTCTCTTTGCCTTAGCTGCTTCCTTCTGGAAATCAATCTGCTTCCCTTCCAAAACATCTGAAGGAGGGGGGACAGTGCCCTCTAGTGGGAACATATGGGCAGCTGCAGCTTCCTCCACCCATGCCTCAGCCCCACTCCACCGAAGTCTGGAAGTGTCCCCTCTGAAGCCCTTCCTGGGGAATGCAAAGGAGGAGCCCCTTCCCTCTGAGAGCTCAAGATCTGGCAGGCAGAAAAAAGACACACATGGGACAGGACACACGGGTTCAGGCAGAGGAAGACAGAGGACAGCAGCTGAAGGTTGAGCGGGGGTGGGAGGGGTTGGGGGGTCTCTCCTAATCTCTGCAGTGATTTATCTCTGGTTGCCCTGGGTATTCCTGGCCTTCCTTGCTTCCTGTTCCTGCACATGGTCTCTTGGTCCTGCTCTGTTACTCTCGGTCATTACTCACAGCTGTAGGGCCTTGAGGAGAACTGGACCCTTCAGTTCATTCCCTGAGTGGGCACTAACAGCGCCCTGTGCAGTCCGGGGAGGCTGCTTGGAGGAGGTAGCATGGGAGTAGGGTCTTGAAAAATGAGTAGGAATTCTCCAGATGGAGTCCAGGGAAGGCATAGGACTGTGGATGAGTCTCGTGTATCTGGGGACGGGTCATGGAGGCTGGATGCTGGCCGGGGGTGGAGGGTACATTGCATTGCTTTCAGCTTTGTGCGGCCACAAGAGATGACTAAATTTTGCCAGGAGGCAGTGGGGAATGAGAGAAGGTCTTTAAGCAGAAGAATGATCAGAGTCACACAGCAGGGACTAACAGTGGGGAGAAACTGCAAGGAGGTAGAGACCCACTGAGAAGTTGTTTCGGCAAAAGAGGATGAGGCCAGTCTGAGGGCAGTGGCAGAAGGATGGAGAGGGGCCAGAGCTTAAGGCACCACTTAGGGGACCTCTCTGTCCCTGGCAGCAAAGCTGAGGCCAAAGGTTCCACATCACTCAGTTCTGTTAGAACCTGGCACCCTGCCTCTTATCCCCAACTCACTCTAGGGTCTCTGCAAATGGAGAAGGGAAGATGGTGGGAGCAGGGAGGGAGAAGAAAGGAGGAGGGAGAATGTGGCCTGGGGCTAGGGGATGCTTAAGGAATGGGGAGGCCCAAGCAGACCCACCTAGCCCCAGTCTAGCCCCATGGCTCCTCCTCTGGCCCTGCAGAGAAAGAGTTAATCTGCTATACCTCCCTCCCCTCTGCCCCCCTTCCCCTCCTCCCCTTAGGTCACCTTCTTGGCCCTGGAGACTTGGCTGGTGGCTCAAGTTCCTCAACCAGTGGCCCCGAGTAATCAGAGGACACAGAGGGCCCAGGGGCCTGGGGGCAGGGAATGGTAAATTAGGGGCAGGGGAGCCTCAGAGACTGAGAGGCCAGGAGTCTGCAAGGCTGAGGGTTTTCGGGGGAACCCCAAGTTGGTTCCCAATACTCTCTACCTGACCCAGGTTCCCCTGCCTCGCCCAGCACTGATCTCAGTTTCTTCCACCCACCAGAGAATTCCTTGAGCTCCTAAATTGTTGGGGAATGGGGGGCAAGCTGAAAGGGGTAGTGGTGATCTGCCAGGAAGCTTTCCAGCAGCAGGAGACAGGGTCCCTCCCTGCAGTGCCCGGAACTGTCAGAAATGAGTCTGTGGCCAGTGAGAAACCGCTGCTAATGGAACCTGGGCTGGCCCACAAGCCACAGGAGGGGTGAGGGGAGGAGAGGAACCAAAACACAGCTCAGCATTGGGGGTGAGATGAGAGCTGGTAATGCTGACCTGAAGTAGAGCTGGGGCCAGGGAGGGAGGGGAAGAGAAACAGGGTGGGAACTGGCTAGAGGGACCTTGGGGGCAGGGAGTGATTGCAGGGGAATTGGGGATTCAGGGAGTAACTGAAAAGTAAATTGGGGTCAGGACAGGAGCTAGGGATGAAAGGAGTAATTAAAGGGGAAGTGGGGTCTCGGTGGATTGGGAGAATTGGGGGTCAATGCAATACTTGGGTGGATTATGGGTCAAAGTAAACGAGAGAGGAATTGGAGGTCTGAGAGAGTGCCCAGTGGGCGGGGGGGAACCAGGGGGGCTCAGGTATCCCAGAGGAATAACTGGACCAGGGGAGAATAGGGAGAGGACCCAGAATTGGGATGGGGGCACTGACGGACATGCCGAGGAACAGACTGAAGGATGACAGAGCGCATGAGTGTGTGTTGTTTGTGTCCTGGGGGCGCGGGATCATGCTGTGATCATCATGGCAGTGGGCACAAAGGATGGCACCAGATCCCTCCTCACCTGGGAGGGGTAGTTTCCACGAGCCCCAGCCCTAGGCTTTTCCAGGGTTTCCACTCTATCCTAAGCCCTCTCTGTGCTGCTGGAGCTGGTGACAGGAAAGGGACTCTAGCCCCCTGCTCTCCATCAGCCTCCCTTTCCCACTGCCATCAATTATTCATCAGCCCAGACGCCAGCCCTCCCTGGCAGGGCAGGCTGGTCCTCCTCCCATGCCCCGCCCCAGCCACACTGCCACAGAGGCCCTGTGAGGAAGGACAGCTGGCCAGGCTGTGGAGACCTGGCTGAAGAGCTGGGTGGCTGGCTCTGCCGTACTCTGCCAGGGTCACATTGCCGTCCCCTCTGGCACCTTCCCCCTTCCTCCTGCCAGTCCCCAGCACCAGGAAGCCCCTGGAGAAGATGCCCATCCAGATCTTCTGCTCCATGTCATTCTCTTCTGGAGAGGAGGCCCCGGGGCCCTTGGGAGATATCTGGGGTACCCACCACCATCAGCAACAGCAGGACAACTCAGAATCAGAAGAGGAGGAAGAGAAGGAAAAGGAAGCAGCGAGGAAGGAGGCCAGTGAAGGGCATTCACCCATGGACTTGGTGGCCTTCGCCAATAGCTGCACCCTCCACGGCACCAACCACATCTTTGTGGAGGGGGGTCCAGGGCCAAGGCAGGCACTGTGGGCAGTGGCCTTTGTCCTGGCATTGGGTGCCTTCCTGTGCCAGGTAGGGGACCGCGTTTCTTATTACCGCAGCTACCCACACGTGACCCTGCTAAACGAAGTGGCCACCAGGGAGCTGGCCTTCCCAGCGGTCACCCTGTGCAACACTAATACAGTGCGGCTGTCCCAGCTCAGCTACCCCGACTTGCTTTATCTGGCCCCCATGCTGGGACTGGATGAAAGTGATGACCCTGGGGTGCCCCTCGCTCCACCGGGCCCTGAGGCCTTCTCTGGGGAGCCCTTTAACCTGCATCGCTTCTACAATCGCTCCTGCCACCGGCTGGAGGACATGCTGCTCTATTGTTCCTACCAAGGGGGGCCCTGCGGCCCTCACAACTTCTCAGTGGTGAGTGGGGCCCCACGCCTAGCACAGCACCCTGAGAGTGTCTGCCATGGCTCTCCCTGACTGTCACCTCCTGGGGCTGGGGCTGGGGCTGATGACTGTGCTGCCCCCTACCTCACCTGGCTGACCCAGGCCAGAGCGCACCCGGGAGTCCAGGGCCTGGAGCTGGGCTGATATTCCAGGTCCACACCAGTACTGCCTTTCCTGTTAGAAGCTTGAAACATGTCTGTCTTAGTTGGCCCCTGCGTGTCCTCCAGCCCCACCTGTCCTTCCCAAGACGTCCTCATGGTCCAGCAGGGCCCGGGACCTTGCTCCATCTGTGAGGTCAACCTCTGCTCTGTTGGTGAACGCCAATGCCTGGCCTGTTCACTATTTTGACTGGCACCCGTGGACTGAACTGGGGTGGGTGTTGCCTGGTCTCTGGCAGTATAAGAGAAGGGGGTAAAAGGGACCTCCCCCACCCCCACCCCTTCATGCCCCTTGTCAGCAGCTCCCGCAGCAGGGACTTCAATGCATCTTCACTTGGTCTTCCTGTGCCCTTCACCCCCACCAGCTGTGTGTGTGTGTGTGTGTGTGTGTGTGTGTGTGTGTGTGTTTTTGAGGGTAAATAAAAGGTCTCTAAATCATATCCCTATCCTCAGCTTTAAGTGGCCAGGGACCCTCTTCCTAGGGGAAGCTCTCACTGGGAACTGTCCTCCTGCTTGGCCCCCCACCCAGGGGTCTAGGGCCTTCCCTGCTAGTGGGCCACTTGGCACCCCACTGTCTCTCCTTAGTTCACCTTCCAGGTCTGTCTGGCCTGACTGCTCTCCTGCCCCACCAGCTCCCAGATGCCAGGCCTTCCCAGGTCCTCCACCCCTTCTCTAGTGTAGGGGCAGGGTGTGTCATCATACCTGTGCATCATGGGATGACTGCAGGCATACAGCCCTGGGGGTTTGGGCCACTGGGCCTCAGGGAGGCTTCCTCTGGGCCTGAGGGTAGAGCAGACACTTCTCACCCAAGCCCACCAGGTGGCAGCAGCAATCCACTTTACAGCAGCCCAGTCCTCTGAGCCAGCACAAGGCTACGGGTGCTAGCTGGCCTCAGACACCTCTAAATCCCACACAGCTCCTGATGGAATGTAGGCATGGGCATGTGTCCCACCTGCAGCCTCTGGCTGGGTGTCACAGACCTGGTTGTGGAGCTGGGGGCAAGGAACCCTTGGAATTCTCTTTGCCTCATCTCTGGACCTCACCCACAAAATGGGGAGTATGTCTCCTTTTCTGGAGGTCAGTGGAGGAGGCTGTTCTAGGAAGGGGCAGACTACAAAGACCCTATACCCTAGTGACCCGCTGCCATTGCTGCTCCAATCTAGCCTGAAACTCTTTTGTCTCTCCCCTGCTCTGGGCTGTATTGACTCACCTTGTGACCTGTTTTGTGGACTTTGTTACCATCCAGCAGTAGTAAAAGCACAGCCACAACCTGGGGACATTCAAGGAGTCTGTGAGGAAAAGGCCAAGAACAACTGGTTTACTTATCACTCTGCAGCTTTGTAATCAGCACTGTGACCAGGGCTGCACTGGGGCATGGAGTGGGGAGAAGACTGGGGAGACAGCACCCAGGGCTGAGATAGCTTCTGAGGTGCTCCTAGTTTTGCAAAAGCATTAACACACATGCCATGCTATGGGGGCTCAGTCCCAAGTGCTGGGAGAAGAGGTGCTGGCGCGTGGTTGAGCATGATCCTTAGCATGGCAACTGGGTCTGCCTTCAGGTTGTGCTGATTATGGAATAATGATGGACCCAAGGGGCTAGTGGCTGAAGGAAACCAAAAAACTGAGTTTGGCCGGGCACAGTGACTCATGCCTGTAATCCTAGCATTTTGGGAGGCCAAGGTGGGCGGATCATCTGAGGTCAGGAGTTCGAGACCAGCCTGGCTAACATGGTGAAATCATGTCTCTACTAAAAATATAAAAATTAGCTAGGCGTGGTGGCAGACACCTGTGATCCCAACTACTTAGGAGGCTGAGGCAGGAGAATCACTTGAACGCAGAAGGCAGAGGTTGCAGTGAGCTGAGATCATACCACTGCACTTCAGCCTGGGCAACAGAGCAAGACTCCATCTCAAAAAAAACAAACAAATAAACAAAAAACTGAGTTTGGGTCTTGGGGAAAGCAGAATTTCAGATGTCCAGAGTGAAATCTAGGGAAAGAGAGATGTCTCAGAGGCAGAGGCCTCAGGAGCTTGGGCCTGAGGAAAGGGTCCCAAGCAGGGGCCAGGGGTCTGGCCGTGATAGGATCCTGGTGATGAAAATGCATGTTTCAGGGTCCTGGCAGGAAAAAGCCCCTTGATGATTCAATTGAAGACTTTAACAAAGGGACAGTTGACAGAGCTGTGGGCAGGGTTAAGTAGACGAATGAGGGGGGCTGAGGCAGCGAGCAGTACTAGGAAGTCGTTATCACTTCTAGGCCGAAGAAGCACAAAAGAAGACAGTGCTGTGTAGGAAGCCCTCCTGGCAGGGTTCGTAATCATGGAGGGCCTAAGCTGCTACTAGAGCTACAGAGGGGGCAGGGGTGGGGAAGGACTCATACCCTTCTGATCCATTACTGATACTTCCCAACGGTCAAACCCAACTAGAAGCCCATGCAGCTGGCAAAGGAGCTCAGGCAAAGCTCCCTACAAGGAACAGTTTCCCAGGGCACACAGAGGGCAAGGAAGGGTGGGAAACAGGTGGGAGAGGGGAGCAAATGGAGATTGGGCTGCACCCCAAAGGGTGTTGAGATCCCAAAGCTGGGGTGGCTGGGAACAGCCCTTGGTGAGCAGAGGGTGCTGGCAGGACTCCAGGCTCTCCACTCTGCCCCCGCCAGGTCTTCACACGATATGGAAAGTGCTACACGTTCAACTCGGGCCGAGATGGGCGGCCGCGGCTGAAGACCATGAAGGGTGGGACAGGCAATGGGCTGGAAATCATGCTGGACATCCAGCAGGACGAGTACCTGCCTGTGTGGGGGGAGACTGGTACGTCACCCCTCTCAGGGGCCCCTCCCCACGGCTTTAGGCCCCAGCCTCTGCCAGAGGATTCCTGGCCTTCACCGTGAGACCTGGGCAGGGCCTGGGCTTTCCCCTCTGCCCCCAGCATCTCACCATCACTATCACTGACTCTACCTGACTTCCACACTCATATCTCTCTGACTCCCCCTTCCTGGCTTAGTTACTCTCCAAGGTAACCAGCCATCCTTTTCCATCAGCAGCCGCCACTCACTCTATAAATAACTCCCTGTCTTCTCAGGCTGCCTGCCTGTCGGGTCTCAGGGGGCCTTGGGGCAGAGAGAGATGGGGGAGAAGGGAGAAAGGTGGGGGTAGAAATGGAGAGCATCTGAGACAGTGATACTCTGGGAGAAAGTATTTGAAACACCAAGATGCAGAGCAGAAGCCAGGTAAGAAAAGAAGTTTGTAGGATACAGGGGTCATGGGAGCAGCACAGAGCTGGTAAACTCGGAAGGAGGCTGGGGTGTGGGCTAGGACCCTATAGACTTCCCCCACCCCAGCCCCAGTGTATGCTATGCTTATTCCCAGGAGAGGTAGGATGCCCCCAGGCCCGAAGGGGATTAGGGAGTCAGGAGCCTCCCAACCCACACACCCCTCATTCCCCTAGACGAGACGTCCTTTGAAGCAGGCATCAAAGTGCAGATCCATAGTCAGGATGAACCTCCTTTCATCGACCAGCTGGGCTTTGGCGTGGCCCCAGGCTTCCAGACCTTTGTGGCCTGCCAGGAGCAGCGGGTGAGAGGGCCATGGGAGGCTGGTCCTGGGGTGGGGTGTTGAGGGGTCCAGATGGGGTGGGGGGCAATCAGTAATGGGAAGGACAGGTGAGCGAGGACCTGGGTGGTAGTCTAGCTAGTCAGAAGCATGAGTGATGGAATGAACAAGAATGCTCTGTAAACTCTGAGACCTTCGGAGGCTGCAGAGGGAGGGGGGGCAGAACTCCAGAGATCTACATCTTGTCAAAGGAGTCCATCAAGCTGATCTGGGGAGAAGTCCCCACGCTCCCCCAGCTCCCTGGCTCTCCCAGCAGCTCATCTACCTGCCCCCGCCCTGGGGCACCTGCAAAGCTGTTACCATGGACTCGGATTTGGATTTCTTCGACTCCTACAGCATCACCGCCTGCCGCATCGACTGTGAGACCCGCTACCTGGTGGAGAACTGCAACTGCCGCATGGTGCACATGCCAGGTCAGGCCCCGAAGCTCCGAGCACACTCCTGGGGCCCCTGGGCCTCCGCCGCCCCTCACTAGCTCCCCGTCCATATCAATCTCCCACCCCAGTTCCAGCCCACCCCATCGCATACCCATCTGGTTCTTGTCTCTCTGACCTTAGTTCCTGCCTTCACCTCCAGGGATGGGTGGGAAGGGTCGACAAGGTATGGACTGGGTATGGGTCACTTCTGGGGCAGCATGGGGGCCAACCAGTCCTCCCCTCCCATCCTCTCCCAGCTCACACCTTCTAGGCCTTTATTTGGTACTACCACTATCACCAGACCCCTTGAATCCCCATCCTGCATCACTGTCTTTTCTCCTCTGTAGGGGATGCCCCATACTGTACTCCAGAGCAGTACAAGGAGTGTGCAGATCCTGCTCTGGGTGAGCGCCCCTGGCCTGGGGCAGTCTGGGGGAGGGAAAAGGTGCTGACAGCCACGTGCACGGGGTTTCAGGTCAAGCTCCCAGAAGCCTCAGATAACTTCTGGACCGGGCTGCACCCTCTCCTGTGTCTGACTTTAAAGCTGGGAGTGGCCAGGCGTGATGGCTTACACCTGTAATCCCAGCACTCTGGGAGGCCGAGGTGGGCAAATTGCTTAAGCCCAGGAGTTTGAGACCAGCCTGGGTAATGTGGTGAAACCCCATCTCTACGAAAAATACAAAAAAAAAAAAAAATGTGGCTGTGGTGGTATGTGCCTCTAGTCCCAGCTACTCCAGAGGCTGAGGTGGAAGAATTCCTTGAACCTGGGAGGCAGAGGTTACAGTGAGCAAAGATTGCACCACTGCACTCCAGCCTGGGCGACAGAGCAAGATCCTGTCTCAAAGTAATGATAATAATAATCAATAAAGTTGAGAATAGCATTTTCAGAGGCTCCTATGAAAAATGAACAGAGGTCATCTGGGGACGGGCCTTGAATTCTTTCATCAGCCCCTCAGCCAGTTGACCCTGGAGGGCCCCGAGGAAGTGATGTAAGAGTAAGAAATATCCATGGGGAGGCTTGGTGAGGGTTAGCACAAGGTGGACACAGCTGTGAGGGGGCAGCTGGGGGTTTCCTCCCTCTCCTAGTTCTCTCCATCTACATCTTTGGTTCAGTGGCCTGCAGGGTTCAGCAGGTAAAGTCCTCAAACATGCCTCAGGCTGGATGGTGAGGTAGGATGTTGGCAGAGTTTGACATCCCAGCAGGACACGGAAAGAGAAAGGGGCCCAGGGTTTCTCTGGGCAGAGCTAGGATGTGCATGTGGGAAGGTGCTAGCAGAAGGGCACCACTCAACTGGCACCTCTCACCTGGCCGAGTGCAGACTTCCTGGTGGAGAAGGACCAGGAGTACTGCGTGTGTGAAATGCCTTGCAACCTGACCCGCTATGGCAAGGAGCTGTCCATGGTCAAGATCCCCAGCAAAGCCTCAGCCAAGTACCTGGCCAAGAAGTTCAACAAGTCTGAGCAATACATAGGGTAAGGGCTCTGGCTGGGTAGAGCAAG
The DNA here is from genome assembly GCF_049354715.1 of Callithrix jacchus. NCBI lineage: Eukaryota > Metazoa > Chordata > Mammalia > Primates > Cebidae > Callithrix > Callithrix jacchus. Next base: position 69,505,457 of record NC_133510.1, on the reverse strand, counting down.
ACCCTTGGGCTGGGACTGTGGAATGTATGAGTGGGGTTTGATGGGGGTGCCTGCTGGCAGGCAGGAGGAAGTTGAGACAATACAGGGAAGGTCCAAAAGGCAAGCAAAGACTCTAGGGTGGGTATGCAGGAAGATCAAGCCAGAATAAGCAGGGGAAGCACCGTTTCTCCTTCCTCTTTATCCTTATTGTTGGAACCAGAGTCGCCTTATACTTGATGCATACTGCATACAGTGCAGAACATTTTTTCATTTGTGGCATCTCATTTAATCCTAAACGGCAGGTATCTCCATCAGTATCTCACTTTATGGACATGGAAACTGAGATTCAGAGAGGCTGACTTGCTAAGATCACTTGGCTAGTAAGAGACAGAGATATGACTTGAACCTAGGTCTCCTCCCCCAATCCCTGTGCAGGGAGAACATCCTGGTGCTGGACATTTTCTTTGAAGTCCTCAACTATGAGACCATTGAACAGAAGAAGGCCTATGAGATTGCAGGGCTCCTGGGTGAGCTGCTGATGGCACCTGTCCCCTTCCCATGCCATAGGCATGGTGTGGCTCCCTATCATCCAAAAGCAGGGTGCTCACTTCTGTCCCATGAGGGCCCTCCACCCCAGAGGCCCTTCCCCAAACCCTGTTGTCTTGGTAAGTGGTGGAGAAAGGGGACTGAGCCTTCTCTTAGGACATAGGGGAAAAGACAGGTCTGTGGACATGAGGGAGGGATAGGCATGGAAGTGGAGAGTATTTCATATGCCCCTAAAATTGGCCCAAAAACTAAGAGGGTTGTGCTATTTTGTAAATAATTATTTTTCCTGAAAAACACCTGCTCGTTTTAGAAAGGTAGAAAAATGCAGAACTAAGCTTAGAGAAGAAAATAAAAATTCCACTTGAATCTGGCTTAACGATACTTCTGTGCGAAGGCTGCCAATCCCTTTGAGAATACAACTTGCCTGCCCCAGTCCCAATAAGCCCTGTTGCTGCCCCCACGGTGTCCTGACCCCTTGGCCCCCGCCCCCGCAGGTGACATCGGGGGCCAGATGGGGCTGTTCATCGGGGCCAGCATCCTCACGGTGCTGGAGCTCTTTGACTACGCCTACGAGGTAAGCGGGGGCGGAGCCTGGCGCGGGGCCACATGGGGGCGGGGCCCAGCCCGCCCACTGGCCCCGTCCGGTCCTAGGTCATAAAGCACAAGCTGTGCCGACGAGGAAAGTGCCAGAAGGAGGCCAAAAGGAGCAGCGCAGACAAGGGCGTGGCCCTCAGCCTGGACGACGTCAAAAGACACGTGAGGGAGCGAGCGAGGGTGCCCTCCGGCCTGCCCCTACCTCCAACGCCCCAGGAACCCCCGTCCACCCCCGCCCACCTGCCTCTGCCACCACCTTATCTCCTTTGCCTCCCCAACGCCCCAGCACTACCTGAGGCCCTTCAGAGGGATAACCCATCCCTGTCCTGTGCCCTTCCCCTAGAACCCATGCGAGAGCCTCCGGGGCCACCCTGCCGGGATGACATACGCTGCCAACATCCTACCTCACCATCCGGCCCGAGGCACGTTCGAGGACTTTACCTGCTGAGCCCCGCAGGCCACTGAACCAAAGGCCTAGATGGGGAGGACTAGGAGAGGGAGGGGGCCCCCAGCTGCCCCCACATCTGCCCTGGGGACTCCCCACACTCCGGGGCAGATCTTTCCTCTTGTCTGTGGTGAGGAAGGAGTCTTGACCATAGAGTCCTCTCCCTGCCTCTATCCCATTCTTTTTACATTCAACAAAACTAATCTAAAAAAGAACTAAAAAGGGAGAATGGGGCAAGGGACCTCAGGCTGCCCCTCTCTCCTCCATGCTGCCTCCCCTAGCTCCTAGCCTGAATTCTGTCTGGCTGTCATCTGAGTGTCCACCTACATTCTGCTGCCACCAGTCACCAAAGCCCCCTCCCAGTGAGGGGTGGAAGGGATCCCTGGGGCCTGGAATTTGGCCCCAAACCAGATAATGTACCTTAAGAGGGAGGGCTAGTGTGGGGGAGGGTGGCTTCCCCAGCCTTAAGAGACCCTCTCAGCCCAGTGACTGTCCCCAAACCCAAGTCTCCTGGCAGGAACTAAAACCTCAGCCCTACTCTCTACCATGTGGAATCTCATGGGGGGGAGGGATGCCCTGAAGAAGTAGAAACGGGGACAAGATGTGGCCCTGGTGCTGTAGGCTACATCCTGATACCTATAAGTCCCCCCCGCCCCCGCCACCCCACAGCTGCTGGAGAGAAATCCCAAGAGGCAGCCCTCCCTCACCATCCCATAAAAGACCTGGCTGGTTAGCGTCCAGCTCAGGGAGAAGGGCGCTGGTGCCCAACCTCACTGGTCCCTCTCCCAGAGGCCCTTGTAGAGGGCCACGTCCATAAATTTTCTTATGGAACTCTCCCACATCCTCTTCCCCAACTTCATTTGCTTCTCTCAACAACCTCATCTGCATTTTCTATTTCTATATGATACAGACTCTATATTGCTATATCTCTGTATATACTTTCCCCAGTCCTGTCTGTCTTCACCCCATCCCCTCTTGTTTCTGAGAACCATTCTCCCACTCCAACTTCCACCTTCTGTGTTTCCGCCCTCTTCCTGGTCTCTGAATGCCTTCGCCTGTATAAAGAGTTGGACTCTCTCCCCTGGTGTCTGTACTGTGTACACACATCCCTCTGAGAAGCACAAGGAGACGACACGCGCATTGTAACCTTTGCACTGTCTCAGTGGCGACAAAGGAAGCTGTGAATCACAAGCTCTGCCTCTTTCTGGCCTCACCCTCTCCCCGAACCTGGGTACCCTCAGCTCTCCCTGCAGCCTTAACATTCCCTTCCCCTGCTCCTCCTATCCTGTTGCCCTTTGCCCAGCTGATGGTGGCATCCCCAGGGAAAGGGTTGCTATAGAAATAGCCCCTACCCAGGGGATGGAGGTCTGCTCTGAGCACTAAGCTGAGCGTGTCAGAGACGGAAGGGAGCTGGGAATTGGCGACTCCTGAAGCTGGGGCAATGGGATGCTGACAGGCAGAAGCTGAGGTCCTCAGTCAGTGGCCTTTCCTCCTCCTGGGTGCCCAGCCACCTCTTCTCACCTGATACCTAAGCCCACCACTTTTATTTTCTGGTGAGGTGGGCTTGAAAGGAAAGAGAGGCCTAGAGGAGGAGTTGAAAGTTCTGCTGTTGTGTCCCTCCCTATCTTAATGAGAGACAAGTGAAGTGGAGGCCAACCCCCCTCCCTCCACCAGACACTCCTCCCAGGCCTGAGCCCCTACCCCTCTCCAGGCCTTCTTTCCCCAGATGTGTCTTGGTCTCCAATCCCAGATCAGGACCTGTGGGCAGGTCACCTGTGCATTGGCCTGGAGCTGGAGAGTAAGGCTATTGGCTCTTTGGAAACTCTTGGTTCCTAGGAGTTTTTCAGAGATAATACCTCCCCAGAGGGAAGCAGGAATGAGGCCAAAAAGTGTGCACTGGATAGGGGAACAGCAGGCAGGGCTCCGGGTGACGCATGCCTCTGGTCTAATAAACTGGGTTTCAACCATCTCCTCTTCAGTGTTGTTCTCTTATTTGAAAAGTATTTAGGTATTCTCACTAAGTGCCTAGAGCTGAGCTTGGTTTGGGGCCAATTAGGGGATGAGTAAGGAGAAAGTTTGAGTAGGGAGAGCGTGGTCCTTCTGGAATGGGACAGGCTGACCGTCATACCCAGGATAGGTTTGAATCACTGGGCAGGGAAAGAGGGAGGAGTCAAAGGCAAGAAAGGTCCAAAACAATCCCCAGCACCACAAAGGATGCTTTAGCGAGAGAGCAGGGTCAAAATTCAAGATAAACTGGAATTTATTATAAAATCTGGAAGCAGGCTGGCACACTGGTTCATACCTGTAATCCCTGCCCTTTGGGAGGATGAGGTGGGAGATCACTTGAGGTCAGGAGTTCGAGACCAGCCTGCAAAACATAGGGAAACTATTTTTTGATATTCAAAAAAACAATCTGAGACCAAGCACAATAACTCACACCTGTAATCCCAGGATCTGGAGAGGCTGAGGCAAGTGGATCATTTGAGCATAGGAGTTCGAGACCAACCTGGACAACATGGAGAAACCCCATCTCTACCAAAATACAAAACAGCCTGGCATGGTGGTCCCAGCTAGCTACTCCGGAGGCTGAGGTGGGAGGATCACTTGAGCCCGTGAGGCGGAGGCTGCAGTGAGCTGAGATCGCACTACTGCACTCCAGCTCGGGCAACAGAGACATCATCTAAAAATAATAAAATAATCTGGAAGCAGGTTAGGCCAGAGACAAAGTTAGGTTGAAGTTCCCACATGAGGTAGTTATTGAGGCAGTTTATCTGTGGAATGAGTCCCCGGCTATGAGCAAGGAGATCTGGAATCTTGGCTTAGGCTTTACCGCTAACTTGCTGGTTGACCTTTGCCAAGTCATTCACCTTCTGTGAATTCAGCTTTCCCATTTGTAAAATGGAATAAACTGTGCGTTTCCCTCCTCAGCCCCTGACAGTTATAGCAGTAAGAAAATGAAACGAAAGCAATCAAAGCGTTTTGGAAAGTTAATGCCATGCGTCAAAATAGCTATTACTCCAAGCCCCTCTTCATCAGAGGGCTAGAGTCAGGGCAGGGTTGAGACGGGCTGAGGCTGTGGTCCCCCTTTCCATGTCCTTGTCTTCCTCCCGTCGGCTTGGGGGCGCCCGCTCACGGGGCTTTTCTATCCCAGAGCTCTTCTCTATGGTTTTCCCTCCCGGACCGTGAAGGCGGGAGGGCGTGGCCAGCACGCCTTTTCCGCTAGTCGCCCCCTCTAGCCCACAGTCTCGCTGCCCTGAGCCTCCCGTGCCGGCCGGCCGGCCGGGGGAACAGGCGGGAGCTCGGGGGGCGCGCGGGGGGCGGGGGGAGTTCCGGTTCCGGTTCTTTGTGCAGCTGCATCGGCGGCTCCGGGAAGATGGCGGCCCGGGCGGGTTTCCAGTCTGTGGCTCCCAGCGGCGGCGCCGGAGCCTCAGGAGGGGCGGGCGCGGCTGCTGCCTTGGGCCCGGGCGGAACTCCGGGGCCTCCAGTGCGAATGGGCCCGGCTCCGGGTCAAGGGCTGTACCGCTCCCCGATGCCTGGAGCGGCCTATCCGGTGAGTGGGGCAGGAGGAGGGGCGCGCGGGCCGGGGGCGGGGCCGAGCGGTACCTGGGAGTGACAGGGGTCGGGGGAGAAGTAGGAGGGACTCCCTTGGGAGGGGTTCGGGCTCTGAGTGGGGGTTGAAGGAGGCAGTTAGCGTCCCCACCTGCTCCTAGGGGCATTGTTTCCCTGGGGAGTCGGTGGAGAACCAGGGTGGGTGGAGTGGGTCCGGGATACCTTTACGAGGGCCGGAGTGCAAAGGGGCTTGAGCAGCTCCATCCAGTGATCAGAGGAACACAGATGTAGCTGGCAAATTGAGGTCAGCTTCTAAAGAGATAGTAGCTAGCAGAGTAAATGTGGAATTCGAGATGTCCGATGTGCCCCATCCAAAATAGACTGAGGAGAATTTCAATATAATCGGACTCTCTCTTAGCTTTTGGATCCTGTTTTTCTATGGAGTCACTACTGGAGCAAAGGGTTCTCCTCTCATTGTCCTCCATTCCATCCCTAAACCTTACTTCATTCAAATAATTCAGGCATCCCCTTCTTTTTTTCTTGGTGGGGTTTAGCAGGTAAAACAGTGACTTCTCTGGGTCCTTTCCCCTCTGTAGAGACCAGGTATGCTGCCAGGCAGCCGAATGACACCTCAGGGACCTTCCATGGGACCTCCTGGCTATGGGGGGAACCCTTCAGTCCGACCTGGCCTGGCCCAGTCAGGGATGGACCAGTCCCGCAAGAGACCTGCCCCTCAGCAGATCCAGCAGGTCCAGCAGCAGGCGGTCCAAAATCGAAACCACAAGTAAGATGATCCTAGGGCAGAGGGAGGGAGGGAGGAGGCCTGGGAGGACACGGGTGGTGGGAGTACCTGAACCAAGAAGCGGTGGTGCTTTGTCAGCAGATGGCCCTACAGGACTGATTCTCGAGAATGCTTGGTGGTGGTGGTGGTGGTTCTTTGATTTGAGAAAAGCTTTGCAGTCCCTTCGCATTACTATAAATGGACATGCTGACAGCTTATTTTCACATTCTGACTAGTTCTGTCTCAACCTGATAATGGTATATATTCCCAACAGTGCAAAGAAAAAGAAGATGGCTGACAAAATTCTACCTCAAAGGGTGAGTCCAGGCTATAGGTCTTCTGGAAAGTGTGGTGAGTTTGAGTATAGAGATGATCATCCTAGATCTCATTAATTTTTCTGTTCCTAAGATTCGTGAACTGGTACCAGAATCCCAGGCCTACATGGATCTCTTGGCTTTTGAAAGGAAACTGGACCAGACTATCATGAGGAAACGGCTAGATATCCAAGAGGCCTTGAAACGTCCTATCAAGGTAACACCGGAAGGCACTAGGCAGAGAGCCAAAGGAGAGGACCCAGGAACCTCCAGCAGACTTAGCATGAGAAATCAAAGGCACAGCACAACTCTCCTTGGCATTTAAATTGCATCTCTCCCTTCCGCCTACAAACTGAGAATTACATTAGGAGGATAAGAACAGAATGGCAAAGGGGGAGGGGCTCTTGATGTCTCTTGCACTAGAAATATACCCTTGTCCATGTTTTTGCTATAACTGCTCTGCTACCTTGGGAACCTGGCACCTAGCATGACTTTGTCCACCTGGCATCCCACTTAATACAGTTGTGCTTAGGCTGATGGCCAGTACTCCTCTTCTAAATGGAATCTTTATCCATCCATCCAAGGGACTGGGTAGATAGTAAGGCAGTCTGTTAGGAGTAATTTTGGGGTTTGGGGAGACCCTTGTCTTCAACATCAGACCACTGAAGCCCCACGATCAATCCTGTTTCTGCCTTCCTCAGCAAAAACGGAAGCTGCGAATTTTCATTTCTAACACTTTCAATCCGGCTAAGTCAGATGCCGAGGATGGGGAAGGGACGGTGGCTTCCTGGGAGCTTCGGGTAGAAGGACGGCTCCTGGAGGATGTGAGTTCAAGGTCCATCACGGTTGGCATCTAGGGTGGGAGCTGCTGGGAATGAACAGTGTTGTCAGCAGGAAGCCTAACTGGTGCTCACAGCTCCTTTTGGGAGCAGTAGGCAGAGGGATGCTCTGTTCCCTGCACAAAAGACAATAGTCCTTTGTGTTTTGCCCCCACACCTTTGGCCCTCACTGGTATCATTTGGAGAACCTTATTGTCCTGGGATCTGACTTGTTGTTTACATTCCTCTTGGTGCTGCTGGCTGTTGGATTTAGCCATCTTTGTAGATTATTTAGGTTTTTTTTGTTTTTTATTTTTAATCAAGTGAGTTTGCACTCAATTTGAGGCCATGTTTCCTCTCTGAGTCCTTGTGGTATCTCCATCTTCCCAGCTTTCATTGGAGACACCCTGCAGTTTAAGTGGGATAGATTTCTCTGACAGGCTCTTTGTTGCTTCCTGGGGAGCATCAGCTGACAGGTGATAGCCCCCAAACTTCCCACCCCAGAAGCTCCTTGGGGAAGCTCACCTTTCTGTCATTCCCTTACATTCTCTGGCTCTATTTTTAGCTGCTCACAGGCAAGCTAATTGGAATGCACTTTTGCAGGAGAACCAGGGCTCAGTGTCAGAGCCTCCTTCTGTATATAGGTCTGGTCCATCTGCTGGTGGTGTCATTCTGTCCAAATAAAGCTGTTTTTGTTCTGGCTGCTTATTGCCTGTGATTCATTTCCCCTCCAGAATCAGACTTTTCCCTGCTCAAACTCGCCTAGTTATGTGTAGTGGTTTGCTTAACTTGCCTCGTTTCCCTTGGGCAAATGAGGTGGGGTGAAACAGTGACCCTATAGGTGTTCTAGGCTGCTGCTTCAGGGTTCTGTTGCTACCATGACTGGTTTAATACCTGCAGAAGCCTACCTGTCTCTCCTAAGAGATATTCAGAAGATATTTTTGAGTTTTTTCCCATTGCTGTTGGGGTTCCTTTTTCATAGGATTTTGTCTTGGGAAGTTTCTTCTGGCCGTTTCTAACATGATTTTTCTTTTTTCTCCTCTAGTCAGCCTTGTCCAAATATGATGCCACTAAACAAAAGAGGAAGTTCTCTTCTTTTTTTAAGTCCTTGGTGATTGAACTGGACAAAGACCTGTATGGGCCAGACAACCATCTGGTAGAAGTGAGTAGTCTGCCTTCTAGGCTTTGACTCTGATTGAAGGATGAGATGGACTTGGGAGCCATATTTGAATGTCTAAGAAGGGGAGATAGAAAGTAGTCACTCTGGGTGTACACAGTACTACTCCAGGTATACGGTTTGCACATTGACCTCTAGGTGGCACTAGCATGTTTAGTTAGGACCAAGGGCTCTTGTAATCTAACTCGTCTCATCTTTTAATGTTACTATGCTGGTCACTGCGGCCTCTTTCAAGGGAAATTTTACTGGTGGCCTCTTGTACATGCCAGGCCATCTCTGCATCTTGCTTGCTAATGATGGTGAGACGTAGTTATCCATGCACCAATCATACTTTTTCCTGGTAGCAGTTGCTGTAATTAGAGGGATTGACTGATAGGGTACTAGTACTTGCCAGGGTCACCATCAGGAACTTCCTCTTGGTCTCTGCTCCATTTAGATTTACATTCCAATTCACCAAAAATCCTTTATTAAGATGCCTGATTGCACGCCGTTTTGAAGCCCATGTTAGCAACAGTATTCTTTGGGATACAGGCAAAACCAAATGATAGTCCAGCCAGCACTCCAAGTGAATTTAACCTGCTCCTTTCTTTGCCAGTGTAGCTGCAGCCCCTTAACCTCAACCACTAAGAGACATGGAAAGGTCTTTACCACCTAATAAGGGAAGTAAGTCATAGAATCAATAGAAATTTGTAAATATATTTAACTTAATTTTATAGCAATAGAGTATAGTGGTTAAGAATGTGGACTGTAGAATCAGACACACCAGAGCTCAGATCGCAGCTCCACCACTTACTGGCTGTTTGACCTAAGCAGGTTACTTTGTTCTGCTGAACATTAGTTTTCTCATCTGTAAAACAGGCATAAGTGTGCCTATCTTGTATAGATGTTTGGAAAGTGATAATCCAGGTAAATGTCTTAGAATATTCTTGCACAGGTACTCAGTAAATGATAGCTATGTTATGTTACTGTTCACATCTGTATTAGCCATTTTGTGGATAAAATTATCACTGGACATTCAGGCTTAATTGAATGTAACCACAAACAGAATTAAAAGGTTAATCTACTTATACACAGACAGTAATCCCAAAGCCATATGCAGTTTTTAAAAATGCCTCATGCTATTGCTATTACTCTTCTCCAGTAGCCTCAATAATCAAAGTTGAATATTCAGTCATTACAGAAGCTCTTCCCTCCCACCCCAGCTCTTCCTCTGGGAGAGCACCCCCTGACATCTTCCTCTCTGTAGTGGCACAGGACCGCCACTACCCAGGAGACCGACGGCTTTCAGGTGAAGCGACCGGGAGATGTGAATGTACGGTGTACTGTCCTACTGATGCTGGATTACCAGGTATTCTGTGGTGGTGTGAGGGGGTCCAGCTTTCACAGCCACATCCAGTCAGCAGTCTCCCCTTAAAGGGTTTACGTCTAATTGTGAATAATTTGTCACTTTGGCATAGAGATAAGAGTCTTAGTGATCTCTGAGTTCTTCCTAGAATGTTTCTGTCCCAGAGAAATCTCTACATTGTTTGTTGAATGGCTTGAATGTATTACTGCATATAGACCCAGCTAACTGGCTTCATATACCCTTTGGTTCCCTGCAGCCTCCCCAGTTTAAATTAGACCCCCGCCTAGCTCGGCTTCTGGGCATCCACACCCAGACTCGTCCAGTGATCATCCAAGCACTGTGGCAATATATTAAGACACATAAGCTCCAGGATCCTCATGAGCGGGAGTTTGTCATCTGTGACAAGTACCTGCAGCAGGTAAGTAATGGACACATTGCTTTGCTAGAATCCATTAAGACTACTAGTTATACTCAAAATGCTAACCTCAGGTGCTTCTGCCCTTTGCTACAGATCTTTGAGTCTCAACGTATGAAGTTTTCAGAGATCCCTCAGCGGCTCCATGCCTTGCTTATGCCACCAGAGCCTATCATCATTAATCATGTCATCAGGTAGGCCTGTGTGTGAGATGCAGTGCTGTGCTGGAGCTGCCTTCTACCGACTTGCACAAGCCAGTTGTCAAATTTTCAGGAATTTTGCAAACAGGTTGTTAAACAAAGCTGTTATTTACAATTAAATTATATAAACTTATAATTAAATATATTAGACTAAAAGTGGGTAACATAAACTCAAAATGTATTACTTCCTCATTATTACATTTTATTATATTTATGCTCTTGAGGTTATTTTTGCCTATTGTATTTGCTTGTTATATTTGCCTATTTTTATCTGGTGGAAATATGATATAATGTGTTTATCTGTTACTGCACATCTCTTCCCAACTCTGAACAGTAATGTGATGTTGGTAGCTTGAAATCAGAATATTTAAGCTCCGGAGATCAGCAGATGCCACACACCTGGGCTCTTCCTCCTGTCCTCCTTTGGAAGATCAGTTGTTAAGCATTTACCAGGTCTTCACTGACAGAAGGGCTCAGGGCCCATCTTTTCTCTGGGTGGTTCAGCATTCAAGTCTGAGCCTCCAATTACATTACTTCTATTCACTTTTTTGTTTAGAAGATGGAGAGCAAGGCACTTCTAGGCAGATAGGGAGTGAAAAAAAGTCGTTTCTTCTCAAAGCAGTGTGTCTCTGTAGTTGGATATAGTCTCCTTGCCTTCCTTTCTTTACTCAGTTTTAATTCCAGTAAGGGGTTTTTTTTTTCTTTTGACCCTGAACCTACAAGATGATAGAGAGGAAGATTTAAAAAAGAAGATAAGGCCCTGAACCATCACTAGTAGTAACTCCTCAACCTATAAATTAGGTCAGTAGAAGTTGGTCTGTCCTGTATTCCTGTGCTTAAAGTTAGACCACTTAAATTTTGTTTGACTTTCATTCTGGGGTCAATTTTAGTATAAAAAGGAGGAAGCCAGGCACAGTAACATGTTCCTTGTAGACCCAGCTACTCCAGAGGCTGAGGTGGGTGGATTGCTTGAGCCCCAGAGTTTGAATCCAGCCTGGGCAACGTAGCAAAATCCTGTCTCTGAAACAATGAAACAGGTTTGTTTGTTTAAACATAAAGACTCTCACTCTGTCACCCAGGCTGGAGTGCAGTGACACGATCTCGGCTCACTGCAACCGCTGCCTCTTAGGTACAAGCGATTCTCGTGCAAGTAGTTGTAATTATAGGCATGTGCCACCATGCTGGCTAATTTTGTATTTCTAGTAGAGATGGGGTTTCACCATGTTAGCCACGCTGGTCTTGAACTCCTGGCCTTGAGTGATCTGCCTGCGTTCGCCTCCCACAGTGCTGGGATTATAGGCATGAGCCACCACACCTAGCCAAAAAAGTTTTTTAAATTACTATTATTTTTTTTTTGAAACAGAGTTTCTCTCTGTTGCCCAGGCTGGAATGCAGTGGTGTAATCACGGCTTACTGCATCCTCAATCTTCTGAGCTCAAGTGATCCTCCCACCTCAACCTCCTGAGTAGTTGGGACCACAGGTGTGTGCCACCATGCCCAGGAATTATTTTGAAATTTTTTGTAGAACCAGGGGTCTTACTGTGTGGTGTAGGCTGGTCTTGAACTCATGGGCTTAAGCAGTCCTCTCACCTCAGCCTCCCAAAGTGTTAGGATTACACGCCTGAGCCACCATGGCCCACTAAAAAAAAAAATTTTTTTTTTTTTGAGATAGTCTTACTCTGTCACCCAGGCTGGAATGTAGTGGCATGAACTTGGCTCCTTACCCTCTGCCTCCCAGGTTCAAGAGAGTCTCCTGCCTCAGCTTCCTGAGTAGCTGGGACTACAGGTATGAGCTACTACGCCTGGCTAATTTTTTTTTTTTTTTTTTTTTTTTAGACGGAGTTTTGCTCTTGTTACCCAGGCTGGAGTGTAATGGCGCGATCTCAGCTCACCGCAACCTCCACCTCCTGGGTTCAGGCAATTCTCCTGCCTCATCCTTCCGAGTAGCTGGGATTACAGGCACGCGCCACCGTGCCCAGCTAATTTTTTGTACTTTTAGTAGAGACGGGGTTTCACCATGTTGACCAGGCTGGTCTTGGACTCCTGACCTCAAGTGATCACCCGCCTCGGACTCCCAAAGTGCTGGGATTACAGGCGTGAGCCACCACGCCTGGCTGCCAAATTTTTTTTTAAAGGGAGAAAGATAGCAGCGATTTCCTGCTGTAGCAATGATTTCCTCTGAAGAGGAAGGAAACACTTTTCACTGGATACCTTTTGTACTGCTTGAATGTTTACCATTGAATTTTTAAAGAAATCAACTCTACTGAAGTATAATTTATATATAACATTATACCAATTGAAAGACTTTGGCAGACATGTATACCACATAGCTGCCACAATAAACATTTATGTCACACCCAGAAGTTCTTGGAGTTAGCCCCCTTTTGCAGTTAAGTCCCCTTTCTCTTCATCCTGGGCCTTCTTTTTGACCCTGTGTAATTAGGTCTTAGGGGGCAAGGACAAGCTCTTTACTAAGCCCCTTTGGTTTCCTGTCCAGTGTTGACCCGAATGACCAGAAAAAGACAGCTTGTTATGACATTGATGTTGAAGTGGATGACACCTTGAAGACCCAGATGAATTCTTTTCTGCTGTCTACTGCCAGCCAACAGGAGATTGCTACACTAGACAACAAGGTAGGGGTCTGTGCCCTCGATAGTTGGGTACCACCAACCCCTATCACAGCTTCAAGGCCTCCTTTTGATTCTTAGTATTCATTCAAAATACAGTGATACCCAGTATATGTCAGGTACTTTGCTTGGTACTGGTTTTAGCCAGACTCAAATGAATTCTGATTCTGGGGATACTCTTAATAGCACTGAGCCTCGGTTTCTGATTTGTAGAGTAGAGATCATACTACCTATTTTTTTTTTCCCAGAAGGAGTCTCGCTCTGTTGCCCAGGCTGGAGTGCAGTGGTGCAATCCCGCCTCACTGGAACCTCCACTCCCTGAGTTCAAGTGATTGTCCCACCTCAGCCTCCCAAGTATCTGGGATTACGGGCGCCCACCAGCACACCCAGCTAATTTTTTGTATTTTTGTAGAGACGGGGTTTCACCGTGTTGGCCAGGCTGGTCTCCAACTCCTGACCTCAAATGATCTGCCCGCCTCAGCCTCCCAAAGTACTGGTATTATAGGCATGAGCCACCAAGTCCAACCCATAGTACCTATTTTAATCAGGTTGCTATGATGGTTAAATGAGGAATTATATGTAAAGACATGAGACTGTATCTGGCACACAAGAACAACAAATGGTAACTCCAGCTACTATTATTGTTACCGTTATTATTAGACACAGTCCTTGCAAATAAAGCCAACAGTGCTTTGGGAACACGAAGGAGAAAGGGAGGCTTTCCTGGAAGAGTTGATGTCTCAACTAAATCCTGAAGGACAAAGTGGGTGTTAATGAAAGGGCAAAAAGGATAGTGGTGTTGGGGGTATAGGAGGCAGAAGACATTCCAGAAAGAGGGAATAGGGCATGTAAAGGTCCACAGAGGAGAGAGAAAGCCTGGTGTCTTCAAGAAGTACAGGCCGTTTAGTGTGCTAGAGGCAGCATAGGGTGCCAGGGATGGGACGCTTTGGGAAGACAAGCTAGATAGGGAGCCAGATACCTAGTCATGAAGAAACTTTGATTCAGAGAAAACTGGTTTATGTTTTATCCTGATGACTGTATGGCAGCTCGTTGAGAGATCATTACCAGTGGAGGGACTGATGCTATTTGTATGTAGAATGATCACTTGGAGGAAGGTGGAGAATAATTTGTCAGAGGGCAGGGCTGGAGGCAGGAAGCCCAGCTAGGAAGCTGGTGCAGTAATCCATATGAGATGTGTTGAGGCCCTAAATTTACAGTCCTGACAGTGAGCACGGAGATAAGTAGATAGATTTGAGAGGTGTCAAAGTGGAGTTGAAGGAATTTGGCCACTGGTTGGATTAGAGTGAGGGGTGAGGGAGAAGGAAATGTTAGGATGACTCCCAGGTCTCTAGCTTGGGTAGACGGTAGTATTCACTATGACTGGGAGGAGGGGAGGAGGAGCAGGTATTGGAGAAAGGGTAGTGAATTTCGTTTTAGAGATGTCAAGTTTAAGCAGTTGAATTAGTTGGAATTTATAAAATGGACTCTGGGCTGCAGACTGGGGATTCATTACTGTCATTGGTAATGGAAGACATGCAAGTCAGAGAAATTACCGGGAGGAGTATGTAGAATGAGAAGAGACTTGAAAACAAAACCCAGAGATGGGAGCTTTTGAGACAGCCCCATATGCCAGTCCTTTTCTTCCTGAGAGCACTTTTGGACTTACTTGTGCTGTGGAATAGTATTCATCGTGTAGCCTTGCCCATGGTGGGCATTGAGGAGACCAAAAGGAAAACGTCCCACACAAGGGGATACAGAGAGACAGAGACGAGGGCAAATTACCTGCTGAAAGAATGCCAAGGGTCAGAGCTGTTGGAGCTCTGTATTGTGGTGCCAGCTCTGGGCAGCACTGTGCCTAGGTTGGGAGTGGCATGTGGAGTTGTCAGGCACCATCTGCTAGTTAACTTCTCATTTTTCTAGTTTGAAAATGGTATGAGCTTCGTTCTTCCTTTCAGATCCATGAGACAATAGAAACCATCAACCAGCTGAAGACTCAGCGGGAGTTCATGCTGAGCTTTGCCAGAGACCCTCAGGGTTTCATCAATGACTGGCTTCAGTCCCAGTGCAGGGACCTCAAGGTAAAGAACCTAGGAGAGCCTGGCTAACACGGTGAAACCCTGTCTCCACTAAAAATACAAAAAATTAGCCAGGCGTGGTGGCATGCGCTTATAGTCCCAGCTACTTGGGAGGCTGAAGCAAGAGAATCGTTTGAATCTGGGAGGTGGAGTATATCTCAAAACAAAACAAAACTAGGAGAGGTCTAAAGGGACTTAGGTCAGTGAGGCATACAGCTGCTTTTTATCTGTAGCATCTGGTAGGAGAGCCAGAGTAAGGAATGAGGGACCAGATTTTTCTTTAGCACGTTCCAGGGTCTGTTTTGCAATTTAATAGGGAAATGGGGGCAGAGCCATCAAGTGTTAATTTAGTCCCTACTTTGTCTGTCACTCTGCTTCATCTTGTCAGGGATGCAGAGTGGTAGACCCGATCTCTGCTTTCAAAGCAGCCTACATTCTGTCTAAAGAAACTAGGCTAGTATGGCTGGGCGAGGTGGCTCACGCCTGTAATCTCACTTTGCGAGGCTGAGGCTGACGGATCACTTGAGATGTCAGGAGTTTGAGACCAGCCTGTCCAACATGGTGAAACCCTGTCTCCATTAAAAATACAAAAATTTAGTAGGCATGGTGGTGCACATGTATAATCCCAGCTACTTGTGAGGCTAAGACAGGAGAATTGCTTCAACCCGGGAGGCAGAGGTTGCAGTGAGCTGAGATTGCGCCACTGCGATCCAGCCTGCGTGACAGAGCAAGACTCCATCTCAAAAAAAAAGGAAACTAGGTGGCTGGGCATGGTGGCTCACACCTGTAATCCCAGCACTTTGGGAGGCAGAGGTGAGTGGATCACCCGAAGTTGAGAGTTTGAGAACAGCCTGGCCAACATGGTGAAACCCCATCTTTACTGAAAATACAAAATAAGCTGGGTGAAGTGGCAGGTGCCTGTAATCCCAGCTACTCAGGAGGCTAAGGCAGGAGAATCACTTGAACCAGGGAGACGGAGGTTGCAGTGAGCTGAGATCGTGCCATTGCACTCCAGCCTAGGCAACAAGAGGGAAACTCCATCTCAAAAAAAAAAAAAAAAAAAAGAAATTAGTATGATAAAAAGTAGTAAACCGGCCAGGCGCAGTGGCTCAAGCCTATAATCCCAGCACTTTGCGAGGCCAAGGCAGGTGGATCACGAGGTCAGGAGATCTAGACCATCCTGGTCAACATCGTGAAAACTCGTCTCTACTAAAAATACAAAAAATTAGCTGGGCATGGTGGCACACGCCTGTAATCCCAGCTACTCAGGAGGCTGAGGCAGGAGAATTGCTTGAACCCAGGAAGCGGAGATTGCGGTGAGCCGAGATTGCGCCATTGCACTCCAGCCTGGGTAACAAGAGCGAAACTACGTCTCAAAAAAAAAAAAAGTAATAAACCATATAAGACATTATCAGGCACAGTGGCTCACGCCTGTAATCCCAGCACTTTAGGAGGCTGAGGAAGGCAAATGACCTGAAGTCAGGAGTTTGAGACCAGCCTGACCAATGTGGTGAAACCTCATCTCTACTAAAATACAAAAATCAGCTGGGTGTGATGGTATTCGCCTGTAATCCCAGCTACCTGGGAGGCAGAGGCTACAGTGAACTGAGATTGTGCCACTTGCACTCCAGGCTGGCTGACAGAGTGAGACTCTGTCTCAAAAAAAAGACATTATCAGACTGATCAGGACCTATAAGATAATTCAGAGAAGGGAGATAGTGAGGCTGGAATCTCTAAGGCTTCATGGAAAATTTGGGATTTGAAGACATTTCCCAGATAGGGAAGCACAGTAAGCTCAGGCAGTAAGATAGGAATGGGGCATAGAGTGTACACCCATCAGTTCTCACCCCTCCTGTGACTAGCTAGACGGAGCAAAGGAGCAAGGGAAAGGGGGTGCCAGGAAAGATCTCAGAACAAGGCCGCAACTTGATTGTAGGGCTGTTGTATCATTTTGCTGAGGCTGCTGTAGCAAACTCCCATAAACTGGGCAGCTTAAACAACAGGCTGGTCTCCCATTTGTGGAGGCTGGAAGTCCAAAATCAGTGTGGGCAGTGCTGCTTCCTTCTGCGAGCTGGGAGGGAGACTGTTCTGTACATGTCTCAGCTTCTGGTACCTCAGGCATTCCTTGGCTCATAGGTGGTCTCCTTGTGATTTCATGTTGTCTTTTCTTCTGTACGTGTCTGTCTGTCCGTCCAAATTTCCCCTCCTTATAAGGGGACCAGTCATATTGGATTAGGGCCCACCCTAATGACCTCATTTTAACTTGATCATCTGCAGAGACCCTATTTCCAAATAAGGTCACATTCATAGGTACTAGAGGGTTAGAACTTCAGCATTTTTTGGGAGGATACAATTTACCCAATAATGGGTGCCAAGGCAAGAAACAAGCCTTTTCTCTCTCTTCCCCCACCGTGCATCTCCATTTCCCTCAGACAATGACTGATGTGGTGGGTAACCCAGAGGAGGAGCGCCGAGCTGAGTTCTACTTCCAGCCCTGGGCTCAGGAGGCCGTATGCCGATATTTCTACTCCAAGGTAAGTACCGAGGGTGCACTGGGAAACTGACAAAAGACACGGGGTCTTCACCCCTGATGGGGGTCAGTGGTGTTAGATACCAACTTCTGGTTTGTCTCATCTTCCACTCCCTTCACTATTTTCTCCTTAGGTGCAGCAAAGACGACAAGAATTAGAGCAAGCCCTGGGAATCCGGAATACATAGGGCCTCTCCCACAGCCCTGATTCAGCTGCACCGATTCTTGATTGGGGCCCTGTGCTGCCTGCCTCATAGCACCTGCCTTGGTCTTGCTTGGGGCGTTCCAGGGGATGCCGTTGGTTCAAGGACAACATCAGAATGAAGAGGGTCTCACATTTCTGTCTCATAAGACACCTTTTATCCTCTTCTCTCACCCCATTCCTTCCTACCCCCCAGCTTCCCTTTGCCCCACAAAGTTCCCATGTGCCTCTACCCTCCCCTGGTCTATATAAGACCTCTAGATAGTATTAGAGAGAGAACCTGTAGTGGTAATGAGTGCTCAGAATGGATTGGGCCCAAGGCCAGTTGGTCTTTGAGGGGACCAGCTACACTGATTTTGCCCTTCAGAGACCCAGGAGTTGGGAGTTTTAGTCCCTTCTCCAAGACTCAGGCCTGGGGGCACTCTATAAGCTAGTTGATCTTGACTCTCCTGGTAACAAAATCCAATTTCCTTCCTTCCCTCCACAGGTTTGGAGCAAATGCTCCCTTCACTTGTTGCCCTGTAGCACTAAAGAAACCCTGGTTCTTGGGTTCCACGGGGCCCCAGGTCAGTCCCCAGCCCTCTGGGTTGGCCTGCTCTCTCAGTGCTTCTCTCACTCCTTAGTTGGGGTCCACATCAGTATTGGAGTTTGTTCTTTAACTATTGCTCCCTCCCAGACACTCCCTGTGGCTGCCCTTTGTGATTCCCTCAGATCTGCCCTAACCCCAGGCATTCGGGTGGGGGAATCTTGCCTTTCCCTTTCAGAGCCCCAGGGTTCTCATCTGGGGAACTGTCATTGCCAGCAGAGGCTGTTCCTT
This sequence comes from Callithrix jacchus, assembly GCF_049354715.1. Lineage (NCBI taxonomy): Eukaryota > Metazoa > Chordata > Mammalia > Primates > Cebidae > Callithrix > Callithrix jacchus. The sequence continues at coordinate 69,487,043 of NC_133510.1, read as the reverse complement.
CCTGCTGTTGTTTGGAGATGTGACTCATTCATTCACTCCACCCTGCCTCCCCATCCCTTAATGGAGAAACAGGCCTAAAATCAAACGGGTAAAAAGCCCTGGGCCGTCCCTGTCTTCCTGTCCCTTGCCTGCCCAGTTGACACCTACTGGTGACTTTTAGGGCACTGAGGAGTGAAAGCGCCTAGGGCTGGAGAACAGCACTGAGTTGGGTTTGTGACTCTTCCCTCTCCCTGCCTCACAGGATTGTGACTCCCCAGCCCCTGCCCTCAAAGCTTCAGACCCCTCAGGTAGCAGCAGGACTTTGTGATCTAGGCCCCTTGGAACTGAGATGGTTTTTGCATCTTTCCAGGAGAGCCTCACAATCTTCCAGGTTGTATCACCCCCGAGTTAGCATATCCCAGGCTCGCAGACTCAACACAGCAAGGGTGGGAGACAGCTGGGCACAGAGGGGGAATTCCGTTCAGCATGGGCTCTAAACCCACAGAACTGACAAAGCCCCTGCTTCCCCACCCCCTCCTCAGGCTCCTGCGAGCACACCCCCACCCCCAAATCCCTGCCTGTTCTACACTGGGGACAGCAGAATTTTCTTCCCGTCTTCCCCTTGCTACCATTTTCCCTCCCTTGAAAGGTTGACACTGGACAACCTTGGGGCAGCTGAGCCCTGGCCTGCCTCCTGGCTGGAACCATGAGAAGGAAGCTCAGTACTTCCACAGTGTCCCTGTTGAGAACTGTTTTTATTAACTGAATTATTGTTTTTTTCATGGACCAAAATTTTTTTTGTACTGTCCCCTTATTGATGTTACCCAATTTTAATAAAAGAATCTTCTGAAGGATGGGTCCCCCTACCTACTGTGAGAGAGCTCTTCCCTGAGCTCTTCTTCCTTCAATACCATTAGCCATGCTCATAGTGTTTGTTCATTTCATTTGACATGTATTTATTGAGCACCTGCTATGTGCTAGTTGTGATGCTAGACATGGGAGGTACAGTGGCAAATGAGATTTCTACTATTGTGGACCTCAGGGTCTTACCTTAAGACATTGCTCTGACTGCCCCAGTGTTCCAAGCAGGCCAGTTGCTAGTTGGGATTTTTGGGCTTCACCACTGGATCTTAGAGCCCTTCCCCAACTTTCCTTGTTAGGCAGGTACTAACAGGTCAGTAGCAGTCATCTTCCCCCTTGTCCATCTGAGCTCCCCGGGGCACTTGCTGGCTAGAGTGAGCTTTGAATGCCTGTGATCCCTTAGGTTTGACTAACCTAAGCCTCCTTTGGAGGAGTTTCACTTTGCCCCCAGGGCTTCTCTCTAGATGTGGGCAGGACCTGGTCGACCAAAGACATTTTTGCTAGGCTGGGCGAGGTGGCTCAAGCCTATAATCCCAGCACTGGGAGGCTGAGGCGGGTGGATCACGAGGTCAAGAGATCGAGACCATCCTGGTCAACATGGTGAAACCCCGTCTTTACTAAAAATACAAAAAATTAGCTGAGCATGGTGGCACGTGCCTGTAATCCCAGCTCCTCCGGAGGCTGAGGCAGGAGAATTGCCTCACGAGGCGGAGGTTGCGGTGAGCCAAGATCGCGCCATTGCACTCCAGCCTGGGTAACAAGAGCGAAACTCTGTCTCAAAAAAAAAAAAAAAAAGACATTTTTGCTTTTTGTGCTGGCTGCTCTTTAAGGTTCCACTTTCATGGTTCGGGTAGGAGTTCAATTCTTAAGAGCAGCATGGAAGTTCCGTGTTGTCATCCTCCTATTGTAGACAACCAATCCCTCGGCAGAGGGGAAGACAGCTCAGGAGGGATTCCCATTAACAATCACTTGAAACTCTCCTGCAATTTTTACTGCTTCCCACTTGGGGGTTCATGACTTTTTTCTTTCACCATTATCCCAGAGGGGTTTGGAATACAGGAATGAGTGCAACCACTTTCCAAAGTTGTAGTTTAAAATTATCCTTTGCCTCTTTGGATGGGAACATTCTAGTATTGCCTGTTCAATATATGTAATCAAACCCACCAAAAAATCCAACCACTGTTCCTACTGTGGAACTTCGGGTTTTATCAGACTTGAGAAGGGGAAGCAGAGGAGTGGTTGGCCGATAGCTAGGAGGGGAGAAAATTGATGTCAAGGACATTGAAATGGCATCTGTTTTTACCCAGGCTAATTACATGTGTAATGAATGGCTGATGAACCATTATTAATTTCAAGCAAATAATCTACAGTTTGCTCTTGGGAAAAGAGCTCTAGTGATACAGATAACTTCCTGTAACGAGCCAATTCTGAATCTCTGCACCCTCTTTATTCCAATGTAAATGAGCACATTCTTAGTCTCCACACTACCTAAAATGATCGTGGGGCAAAATGAGAGAGGGAAGCATTTAGGCAAAAACAAGGGGGTTATTTTATGCATAAACATCCATTCTTTGGGGCGCCCGTCATTTGTGCCAGGGACAGAAGCATCCTTTCTCTTTCATCACCCGTAATCAGTGCTCCCAGCTGGCAGCCTGGCATTGGAGCCTTCATCTCAGTGCCAGTGCAATAAAGGAGTGGTCTGTAGGAGGCTGTTTCTGTATTAGGCACTGTGCTACGCTAAACAGCCAACTACTGATTTCATGTCAGTTTCCCTACGGGAACCCATTGGCCATGAAAGGAGAATATGGTTGGCTTTTCCTGGGCAGTCCCTGCAACTTAGCCATTTCTCCCCAGTCTTGACCTCCTGCCCACTTACTCTTACCCACGGGTTGCACACAGACACACCTCTAGCCCAGTGCTTGTTACCAGTTGCTGGCCAGCAGCAGCCCAGGGAGATGGCAACACCCACCTAGCCATCTGCCAAGCCACGAGGTCAGCACGTGAGCACACAGTGCTGTCTGCCCTCTAGGCCAAGGTGCACAGTGTTGGGAACCTCTTGCTCCACTCTCCAGATCAGCCTGGAAACCAGAGCTTCCTTTGTCTTCGTCAAACAGATGGCTGTGGGCGATGTAGAGCTCTGAACAGCTGAGTGTGTTCCCTCCCCCAAAAACACACACCAACCTTACCCCCAATCATTCGTCTGAGACCACAAAGCCCCATGGACACAGTGGCCCAGATCCTGCCTCCTTTCCCCTTTTCTGGCCTCTGCAAACTAGCTATTCACCCGAGGAAGTCCCCAGGGCAGTAACTTGGAAACCCCAGAGAGGAGGAGTTGAAGGAGGTTCAAAGCCTCTCAAGGGCACTGTGTACTATGCCTGCCTCCTATCCTCTCCTGTCCTCTTAAGCCCAGACTCTACAACAGAATTGTGTGCCACAATTCTGACAGCCATCCAGCTTTCACCTTTCTCGCCTTCCCTGGAACACGTTTTTGAGTGGGGATCAACTGAGGTGAGAGGCCCATGGATAAGTCCCCGAGATGACCTCTGTGGGTGACCAAGATGACCTTGTCTTTTGAGGTTCCTGGGGTCTCTTAATCCTTCTTTGAGCTGGGCTGCCTTCAAAGACCTCTTTAGAGTGGGGAAGATAGGCCCACAGCTCCCACCCCAGCCCTGCAGTGGAGCTAGCATGGGCCTGCTAGAGGACAGAACTGTAGAACGGGGTCCTGGGAGGGTACATGGCAGCTCTGGGGATAGGGGGTCATGGAAGAGAATTCCTACCTCTGAAAAGCATTCCCCTCGCTGCTACTAAAGCTAAATGCAATTTATTTCATGCTGGGGGGCAGAGGGAGTGAGGGAGACCAGTCACCTGCTCCTTATCTGGGCTGTTTTCTTGGCAGACCTCAAAATGGGACTGTGGTGGGGAGGGAGTGGGAAGTTGGGCTGGGGCCAAGGGAAGAAGCTTGCCAGCACTGTCGGCCGAGCTCAGGAGGAAAAGCCGGGCCTAGCCTATGCCCCATTCCTGTTCCCCACCTGTCTCTACCCCTGTCTCCCCTTTCCCTGGTTCTGCCAGACTATCTCCCTGGGCACCAGCCTCCCCACCCACCCCTGGAAGGCGGGGCTTGGCTGCACCCACGTGTGGTGGAGTTAAATGCTCCTAGCCGGCAGAGGAGCTAGGGAGTGTGGCACTGAGCCGGCTCAGGCAGAGACGCGGCACCATGGCTAGCAAGAAAGTCTGCATTGTAGGCTCCGGGAACTGGTAAGCCGCTCTCTCAAGCGATATGGGGGAAGGGTGGGCCCCCCAGGACAGAGGTGGGTAGGAGGCAGGGTGGGTGGGAAAGGCCCTCAGGTTCCTGTTCAGCTCCTGCTGCTATCTTCTATGATAGCAGCACAGGACAGACGGTGCCCAGCTCTCTCCTGGCCCCTGCTCGCCTGGGCAACTGCACCTGTTCACCATGGGAAAGCATCTCCAGAGCGCTTGTGTGAAGAGCCACTAGAGTTTGGGGGTGGGAATATGAGAAGGCGGGTTCCCTTCTCTAGCAGCAAAGGGTGAGGAGACTGAGTCTCCTTTCTACTGCCAGGTCACTGTGGACATAGTTGTCCAGGGAGCAGAGGTGATAAGGAAGGTGGGAGTGAACAGCCTGAGGGGCTGCTGTGAGATCCTGAGGTGGGGCACTGCCCCAACTCCTGCTGCTGTTCCCTCCTCCTCCACTTCCCTGTGCTCCCCCTCCCTCCAGGGGCTCAGCCATCGCCAAGATCGTGGGTGGCAATGCAGCCCAGCTGGCACAGTTTGACCCACGGGTGACCATGTGGGTGTTTGAGGAAGACATTGGAGGCAAAAAGCTGACCGAGATCATCAACACACAGCATGAGAATGTCAAATACCTGCCAGGGCACAAGCTGCCCCCAAATGTGGTGAGTCCCAACACCCTGCAAGGAAGAGGGCGGGAGGGCCAGGAGTTGGAGCTGACCTTACTCAGCAGGTGCTTCCCGCTGAGGGGGCCACTTCAGGTGCGGCAGGACTTGGGAAGGCCTCAGGAAGGCTGCTCCGGGTCCTTTCCTGAGGATTTAGGAGAACCTGTGCTTTCCCCTCACAGGTTCCCAAGCAGGTGGGTGGGGAAGGGATGGGAAAACAAGTTGGTTTCCACGCAACCAAAAGACAGGGCTCCCAGACTTGGGGTCCTGTAGTGCCTGCCTCAGGCGCCAATCCTGTTACTCATTTACTGAGCAATTAGCCAACTTGGAGGCTGCTCCTTGGACTTACTGTCTTTGGTGAAATCCACGTGGCTCTCCCCACCTGGAAAGAGGAAGCAAGGAAGAGAGCAGAAAGGCTGGGGCTCCCCCTTCCCAGCTGGGGTCCCTTGGAGCTCCGTGATGAAATCTTATTTGAGCTCTTTCTTCTGCCAAGCCCAGGCTGCTTTTGGCCTCCCTCAACTGTCCCACAGCCAAGGGACAGGAGAGTGCTGGGATGAGGTTTCCAGGAGTCCTCAAGAGCCCGGGACAGCTGGAGGGAGAGGAAGTGTGGCTGGGGGGAGGGAGTGGAGTGTCTTATTCCTCCAACTTCAGTCCTTCTAGATTCAGTCCTGTTAGAGGCAGAATATTGACTTGCTGAGAAAACTTTTTGTCTGAATGCTAATTTTTCCTTGCAGCACCTAGGAATATGCATTCTATCTCTAACAAGTCCCAAACAAGCCTTCCTTCTCCCCTACCAGCCTCACTCTTTGGCTCCCAGATCTCCTGAATGGGGTTCCACAGGGGCTAGGGGAGGTCTGCCAGGCCCTTGAGCACTTGGTCACCCCCACAGGTGGCTGTCCCAGATGTGGTCCAGGCTGCAGCGGATGCTGACATCCTGATCTTTGTGGTGCCGCATCAGTTCATCGGCAAGATCTGTGACCAGCTCAAGGGCCACCTGAAGGCAAACGCCACTGGCATATCTCTTATTAAGGTGCCAGGGACACCTTCACGTGGATGGGGGAGGGTGCAGCTCACTGCTGTGGGGCTCAGGGTGGGTGAATCAAGGAGAACAGAAAATGGCAGATGTGGGCCAAGAGTTTGTCAGAAAGAAGGGAGGAAGTTGGCTCTGGAGAGGCTTAAGAAAGCAGTGAGGTGCTGGGGACTGATGGAAGGGAGGCTAAAGGGAGGAGATGAGAGATTGGTTTGGAGGTCCTGTTTCCCGGGGAGTTTGAGAGGTGTAAAGTGATTCGAGGGGATATGAGAAGGGGGCTGGTTTGAGAATGTGCGTAGCTGGTCTGGAGCAGTGACGGGTCTCTGAATGGAAGTTTGTTGGAGCAGTCAGGCGGGGTTGCCTAGGGATGTGGAGGGACCTGTTGCCTTGGAGAGGTAGGTTGGTTGAGGGTATGTGGCGGGAGAGTTTGTCACATGCTGTCTGGCCTCCTCACAGCAAACTTGAGCTGGGTTGGAATGGGGCAGGACCTCTGGGGAGGGACACAGATGGGCAATGGATTTGGAAGGGATAGAATTTCTGGGCAGAAGCCCACAGGTGGGCACAAAGGGCACCTGGCCTGAGCTCCATCCTGTGCTCAGGGGGTAGACGAGGGCCCTAATGGGCTGAAGCTCATCTCCGAAGTGATTGGGGAGCACCTCGGCATCCCCATGAGTGTGCTGATGGGGGCCAACATTGCCAGCGAGGTGGCTGATGAGAAGTTCTGTGAGACAACCATTGGTGAGAGCCCCCTGCCAATCACATACACAGTGCATCTAGTTGCATCCCCTCCCCAAACTGCCCCAACCCCACTTAGCCATCTCCTTCCCATAGGCAGAGAAAGGAAGATCCAAGCATCAGAGATGAAGGAGGCTGGGACACCCCCAGGGAAGGGGCTACAGGGCCTGCTTAGCGCAAGTGCGGGAAGCACAGCGATGAGCCCTCCCTCAGAGCCGGTGCAGTGGTGCACCTGTGGTCCCAGCTACTCAAGAGGCTAAGGCTGAGGTGGGAGGATTGCTTGAACCCAGGAGTTTGAGTCCAGCCTGGGCAACATAGAGAGAAACCCATCTCTGTGAAATAAATATTTTTTTAAAAGAGTCCTTCTCTCAAGTCTTGCCCCCTCCTCACTTTAGGCTGCAAAGACCCAGCCCAGGGACAACTTCTGAAAGAGCTGATGCAGACACCCAATTTCCGTATCACCGTGGTACAAGAGGTGGACACAGTAGAGATCTGTGGGGCCTTAAAGGTGAGAGGGGCACAGAGTAGCTATGGGGTGAGGAGAAGGCCCCAAAGGAGGCCTGGCTAAGCTCTGCAAGGCTGCAGGCACTCCAGGCTCTCACTGTTGAGTAGTGGTTCCCCTTCCCTACCATGTCCCATGCATATTGGAGGGGCTGCAGAAGCAAGGCCAGGGAGCCCTTCAGGCTGGCTGATTACTTACCATCTGACTGTGGACCCCCTTGTTCCCTTCCCACTTTAGCCCCATGTGGGACCCCCTACCACCTGGCTCCAGGAGGTGGTCCAAGGGGATGAGGGGATGCCCAGGCTAATAGGTGACAAGACATCCACGACACCCAGACAGACTCATGGCCAGAAATATGGATCCTGGACAGCTGTTGACTTGAGGGCTATAAAATGGAATAGTCATAGATGAGAGGGCCAACTAGAGAAAAGAGTGGTTTTCAGAAAATGTCTTCAAGGAGGGAGTATGGGGCAGGGCTTAAGAAAGGGGGTACAGCAAAGTGGGGAACCAAGAGGCAAAAGTAGTTTAGGAGCCTACACACTATACCTCACTATGCAGTGGGTGTCATGGCTGATGAAAGGAACATGAAGGGGTCCACATGGGGACTATAGGAGGGGGTCTTTTCTCATTGATGACCTTCACTTCTTCAAGAATGTAGTGGCCGTGGGGGCTGGCTTCTGTGATGGCCTGGGCTTTGGCGACAACACCAAGGCGGCAGTGATTCGGCTGGGACTCATGGAGATGATAGCCTTCGCCAAGCTCTTCTGCAGTGGCCCTGTGTCCTCTGCCACCTTCTTGGAGAGCTGTGGTGTTGCTGACCTGATCACTACCTGCTATGGAGGGCGGAACCGGAAAGTGGCTGAGGCCTTTGCGCGTACAGGAAAGGTGGGCCCAGGGAGAAGGGAGAACAGAGTGGGGGCCCTATAGGCATCCAGATAGAGGTGCTTGGCAGGAGGCATCTCTGGAGCACAAACATTAAGACGGTTGTGAACATCCCCATCCCTATTTTCCTCTGAAGACCCCACTTCCATCTGAGCTCGTCTCCCCCCATTGAAAGCCCTCCTCTCCCATTTCCGTCTACTTGTCCTGTTTTCTGCACAGTCCATTGAGCAGCTGGAGAAAGAGATGCTGAATGGGCAGAAACTGCAGGGGCCCCAGACAGCCCGGGAGCTACACAGCATCCTCCAGCACAAGGGCCTGGTGGACAAGTAAGTGTTGGCCACAGCCCCACTGATTAAGGGAGCCATGGCCAGAAGTGCTTACCCTGTTCATCTTCCTGCACCCACCACAAATCTGTGAAGTGGACAGAGAGGGGAGTGTTACCTTATGTTTCAGACAGAGTCCAGAACTTGCAGAATCTGGCATCCCCATTGTCCCCCAGCTAGTTCATGGTCTTTGAACTCCTTCCAGTCTAGTGCTCTTCACACTACATTACCTGGATCCCTTCGTGCCCCTCCTTCCTTGCCTTCTACTCTGGGGATTGGAGCTCTGGGGCAGCAGAAATAAGCTCATCAGCCAGGCGCAGTGGCTCATGCCTGTAATTCCAGCATTTTGGGAGGCCGAAGCGGGCAGATCCCCTGAGGTCAGGAGTTTGAGACCAGCCTGACCAATACGGAGAAACCCCGTCTCTACTAAAAATACAAAATTAGCCAGGCGTGATGGCGTATGCCTGTAATCCAGCTAGTCCGGAGGCCGAGGCAGGGGAATCGCTTGAAGCCAGGAGGCAGAGGAGTTGCAGTGAGCCAAGATTGCGCCACTGCATTTCAGCCTGGGCAAAGAGTAAAATTCCATCTCGAAAGAAAGAAAGAAGCTTATCCCACTTTTGTCTATCACTCCCAGTTTGAGTCTCTCCCCCAAGGCCAACCCATCTGTTCCCTGAATCCTGTCCTGGGTGCTGAGGTATAAGAAGGATGGGCTCTGTTTCAAGGTGCTCCTTTTCAGGGAGCAGAAAGATAGCAGGGGTGACTGGGCTGATCAGAGCAGAGCTGTGCTGGTCTGAGAAAGACTCTTAGAAGAAGAGAGCAGGAAACAGGTTCAGGGCCGGGCGCGGTGGCTCACGCCTATAATCCCAGCACTTTGGGAGGCCGAGGTGGGTGGATCACGAGGTCAAGAGATCGAGACCATCCTGGTCAACATGGTGAAATCTTGTCTCTACTAAAAATACAAAAATTAGCTGGACATGGTGGTGCGCGCCTGTAATCCCAGCTACTCGGGAGGCTGAGGCAGGAGAATTGCTTGAACACAGAAGGCGGAGGTTGCGGTGAGCCGAGATTGTGCCATTGCACTCCAGTCTAGGTAACAACAGCGAAACTCTGTCTCAAAAAGGAAAAGAAACAGGTTCAGAAGATTCACTCATGGCTGGTCATGGTAAAGCCTGGAAAAGGGAGCAGCTGGGCAAAAGGATGGGAAGAAAGAAATGGGCATTTATTGAGCACTTTCACATCATACCTAATTATATCTTCACATACACATTCATATCTTCACTCCCTTGTTATACTGGCCCCATTTTACAGTTGATGACACTGAGGCTCAGAGAGGTTAAGTGGGTTGCTCAATTGGCATGAAAAAAATCCAAGCCAGAGAATCATGCCGGCCAGTTCAATGCTGTAGGGAGCAGGGCAATTAGGAATCTGACCTTAAACCCAGGGCTAAGGAGACTACATTCTCAGCAGGTAGAAATTAACAGCCAGCCTTCCTGAGCTCCCAGGTAGGAGGGCAGGGGACAGGAGGGTTAGGTGGTGAGTGGAGGTGAGGGTGGAGCGGACCAGGAGTGGGAGGCTAAGCTGGGCCTTTCCCTCTCCAATCTAGGTTTCCCTTGTTCATGGCTGTGTACAAGGTGTGCTACGAGGGCCAGCCAGTGGGTGAATTTATCCGCTGCCTACAGAATCATCCGGAACATATGTGAGTGGGGTCAGGGCCCAGGCCAAGCCGCTTCTTTACCCCAGTGGAGACCAGCAGAAGCCTGGGGTACCGAGTCATCAAGATCTCCAGGACTCCCAGGGAACAGAGTCTTCTCATCTTTTCACTGGAGGACAGGAGGCTGTGGGGCCCAGCTAAACACTTGGAGATTCTGAACTCTCAAGTCACTGGCAGCCTCTTGCCACCACATCTGATAGAAATGCAGTTGCCCTGTCCTTCTCCAGATGTAGGGCTTACTCCTTGTCCTCTGGGAGGGGTGGAATCAAGCCCCAGTGCTGCCTGCTTGGGGTGGGTGGGTGGAGTATATGTGGGGAAGGGTTGGGGGAGAGGTAGCAGGGCAGAGGCTGCCAGTGGCTGTCTCACACAGACCAGGAATCCTGTTAAAGGGCTGAAGAAATATCTTAGCCACAGCAGGAATGAGGCAAGGATTGTCAGGGAGGGGTCTGGGCTTCTGAGCTGATGCAGGCCCCAGGGACCCCTTTGCTGACCTTTGCCAGGACCCACACAGCTTCAGTGGATCTCAGTGTTTGTTAACAAAATACAAAGATCTCAAAAAACCCCCTTCTAGCTTCTCCTAGCAACATCTGCGTCCTCAGAAACCTCTGGTCCTCCCCTTTCCCCCCTCCCCCAGGCTGCCCTGGCACCCGAGTTGCTGCCATGCTGGCATCTCTAGCCGGGTGGCTTGACATTCTCCCCAGGGACTTCCCAGTTTCTAGTTCTTTGCCAGCTCCTCCCCGTTCTGTGTGACCTTTCCAAGCCCTCCCTCACCCTCCCCGCCAGCACCCTCTTTGGGGAGCAGGAACTTAATCTGCTGACAGAGCTATACCTTTCACAGCAGGCTCAGATCACTGGGCTCCCTGTGACCTTTGTGTTCCCTGGCCTCCCTTCGCAGTAGCTTTAGCTGGGGGAGGTGTCAGCTGGGCCCCTCCTGTGCTATTTCCCCAGAGGACATCCCTGACTCCACCCCTTTCCTCCTCCCAAACCCTGCACCTATTCTTCAGCTGCTCCAGACTGGCCAGGGTAACCAGCTAACCTGTGCCTGGCATCTGGAAGCCAGCAGGCCAGAGGGTGGCCCAAAGGCTGATGAAGCCTAGGGAAGGGTGAGCAGGTGGGTGGGTATCGATATTCCAAGGGCAGCTCTTTGCTAAATGATGACCACACCAGCACCTCAGCAGCTGGGAAACTTAGGAGAAGGAAGAAAATAAAAATCACCCTACTCCCTGGGGTAAGGGAAGAACAGGAGCCGGGGAGGAGGAGTGTGCTCTGCACTGGCCTTGCTCCAGGATGGGTGGCAGTATTAGAATGTCAGAGGTCAGCAGCCTAGGCCTCCAGCTATAAATAATCCGAGGGCCTGAGAGGCTCCCGCCCGTCCAGCAGGGGTCTCAGCTTCCTGTGTGGCAGCACCTGGCACACTGGCTCTGGCCAGTATTATGCTAAAGCCCTCTTACTCTCCAACGAACCAGGGAGGCGGGCTCCTCTCTGCGCCTAGCCCTTGAGAATTCCTACCAGTGAAGGGCGGAGCTGCCCAGATCACGCAGCAAGAGTGAGGGCCACAGTTACCCCAGGCCTGGCTGAGCCCAGGTCTGGGCACTCAGTGACTTCAGAGCTGTCTCCCCAGGAGGTTAAGGTGGAGGCAAAGGGGAAGCTTCAAACACTTTTGCCTACTTTTGTTCCACCTGTCTACCCAATAAAGCGTGTTTTTCCAGAAACAGGAAGAGTTGGGAGAGGGAGCTTCAGTGCATGTGGCAGTGTGTGTGCTAGCGTGTATCACTGCACGTATGTTTTCCCTCTTACCGTAGGAAAAATGAAAAAAGAAATCCCTCCTCCATAATCGCAGCCACTCCAGGGGTCAGCGGTGGTGCCCACTCAGTACCCTCCTCTCTCTCCCCTCTCCTGCCAGCGCTCCTTCCCGCCCTCGCCGCAAGCTGGCTCCCAGCCTTCCCCACGCTTCTTAGGGGCTTTATCATGTCCTGCAAGAAGACACGTCATACACGAGACAGAAACGTTAGACACTCATCCGTCGTGCCCATTCCTTGGTCACGGCCCAAGCTGCCGCCTCCTTGGCAGTCAAGACCTCGCGGTGCCGCTCCAGTCCCTACCTGGACTCGGCCCGCAGCCTGGCTCTAGGGAGCGCGCGGTCCGCCTCCAGACGGCCAGCTCCGAGAATCTACCTAGCTACTGTTGACGTCACCAAGCTGTACGCCGAGGATTGGCTGATTCTGATTTAGCATCCTAACACTTCCGGTTCCTGAGCTAGGCTAGCCAAAGACCCTGCCTCGAGGGAGCGAAACCACAGCCCCCAGAATTCAGCGGGCCTCTCGGAGAGCACGGGGAGTCTGAGGATGCGTAGTAAAGATAACGGGCCCGGAAGCCCGAAGTTCAAAGTCGGCCCCCAGCCGGAGTGGTGGCCCTCCCCAACTCCCGCCTTAGTGGGAGGAGTTGTGCAGCGTCTAATGCGCGGTTCCCTTTGTAGCGTCTCAAGCCGAATCCTAGAGGCTAATCCGGCAGGTGGGAGGGAGAAAGTCGCCTTCCGCACCAATAGCTGAGGCGTTCAGGGTTGTCCAGGGACGCTACCCGCTCGTGTCTGGTTCTGAGTGCTGCGTTCCGGCGTGCTGGAAAGTTGCGCAGACAGTGGCAGCGAGACGCTGCCTGCCTGAGGAGGCCTCGGTTGGACGCGAAGGAGCTGCAGCATCCAGGTACGCCGCCGGCTAGAGCCGAGCAGGGGCCGGCGATCCCGCTGCTTGCGCGCGCATCTGGGTCCTCCCGTCCCCCAGTCTTCAGGCCTGGTGTCCTTGAATTCAGTCACCCGCGTCTGCTGCGCCGCGGACCGTGAGCCGCACTGTTTCCTGCCCAAGCCCCTCGCGGCAGTAGTTCGGCCTTGCTAGCGCTCAGCGCTGATCCTGTCAAACTCGAGTCCTGCCTGGCGTCTCGACCCTCCACGCTCCTACTCCAAATGCCCCTTTGCCTTATAGACCTCTGCGCCCTGATAAGTGGCTCACCGGAGCACCCTTCGTGCATATCGGTTATCCAGCTCCACCTCTTGGCCGCTTTCACTTCCTGGAATGCTCTCCCTGCTCCTCTTCTCCAGGTCACCCTTCTAAAAAGACAGTTCCACCCCCACCCCGATTCCCACCCCTACACCTTTCTGCTAACTTTTCTCGAGCCCCCACCCTGTCTCTGAGCTCTTGTTTCTGAACTCACGATACCTCTCCACCAGACCATAAGGTCCGTTATGGCAGAAGCCATGTTCTTTTTAGCGGCCTTCATAGCAGGATGTATTTTATTTTTTTTTATTTTTGAGACAGGGTCTTGCTTTGTCGCTCAGGCTGCAGGCACGCACCACTACGCCCGGCCTTTTTTTTTTTTTTTTTTTTTAATAGAGACATGGTCTCGCTATGTTGCCCAGCCTGGTCTCCAACTCCTGAGCTCAAGCCATCCTCCCGTCTCGGCCTCCCAAAGTGTTGGGATTACCAGTGTGAGCCACCTCGCCCAGCCAATATACTCCCTAAGTGCTGAATTAAAGTAGATAAATGCTGATGGATACCCTAAAAGTCCTGAGTTGACCACTATACAATCTGCTTGTAGCAAAATCGCATTTCTACCCGTACATTTATACAAATTTTTAAAAACAAGTGAATCTAAGCCGAGATGATAGATGAATTTGAGGGAATGAGTTTTCCAGGGGGGAGGAGAAGCCCTAGTCTTGAGGTCCCCTTGTGTTTAGAAGGCAGAACAAGAGAAAAGCCATATAACCTTTGCAAATTGCACCCCATTTTCTGTAATGATTCTGTTTTCTCGCAATGTTCTGAAACTTGCAGCCCAACCCCATCACTCCATAAGAGAGACCCAGTGTTTTGTGCTTTACTGAGAAAATGCATGTCCCTCAGATAAAAGGGTGCCTCTGCTAACCTCAAAAGTTTCCCTTATATTGCCAAGGTTAATCCCTCTACTCAGGCATATAATTTTTTTTTTTTTTTTTTGAGCCAGAGTTTCACTCTTGTTGCCCAGGCTGGAGTACAATGGCACAACCAAGGCCCACTGCAACATCCGCCTCCTGGGTTCAAGCAATTCTCTGTCCTTTGCCTCCTGAGTAGCTGGGATTACAGGCATGTGTCACCATGCCCTGCTAATTTTGTATTTTTAGCAGAGATGGGGTTTATCTATGTTGGTCAGGCTGGTCTCGAACGTCCAACCTTAGGTGATTTGCCTACCTCTGCCTCCCAAGGTGCTGGGATTACAGGTGTGAGCCACTGGGTCCAGGCTGGGTGTATAATTTCATCATTTCCTAGGCCATTAGCTCGCTTGTTCTGTCCTGCCCACCTCACTTCTTTTATCCTCAGTTTAGCCACCAACTTCATCCCCTTTAAAACACATTCTAGGCTGGGTGTGGTGACTCACGCCTGTAATCCCAGCACTTTGGGAGGCTGAGGTGGGTGGATCCATTTGAGGTCAAGAGTTCGAGACCAGCCTGGCCAACATGGTGAAACCCCATCTCTACTAAAAATACAAAAAATTATCCAAGCATGGTGGCACGTGCCTGTAATCCCAGCTACTGGGGAGGCTGAGGCAGGAGAATTGCTTGAACCCAGGAAGCAGAGGTTGTAGTGAGCCAAAATTGTGCCACTGCACTCCAGTTGGGCGACAATGAAATTGCATCTCAGAAAAGAAAAAAAAATTTAGATCTTTCTCATTAGTAAGCAAAACAACAGTAGAATTTTCTTAATCTTGTTACCTTCTCAAGCAGCTGTCCCATAACTCCCATCAATACTTATCTTTAGGGTGAGATAAAGGTGAGGATTGTGATTCTTGTAAAAATGTTTCTCTGTCCTGAAAAAGTGGTAGACACATGTGAATCTTACAGGGTTCATAAGCCTGCTGAGGCCTTGGCTAAGAATCTGTGCTCTTGATGTCTGTACTGCCCTTTAGCTGATGCTTATACTACCTGTTCCAGTTCAGTGGAATAAATTGACTAGAACCCTAGGCTTGGCTGGGAGCGGTGGCTCACACCTATAATCCCAGCACTTTGGGAGGCTGAGGAGGGTGGATCACGAGGTCAAGAGTTCGAGACCATCCTGGTCAACAAGGTGAAACCCCGTCTCTACTAAAAATACAAAAATTATCTGGGCATGGTGGTGCACGCCTGTAGTCCCAGCTACTCGGGAGGCCGAGGCAGGAGAATTGCTTGAACCCAGAAGGCGGAGGTTGCGGTGAGCCAAGATCATGCTGCAATTGCACTCCAGTCTGGGTGACAGCAGCGAAACTGTCTCAAAAACAAACAAACAAAAAAAGAACCCTAGGCTTACCAGTGACCTAGTCACCGGTCCCCACCCAGTGTTCCCATCAGACCAGTCTTCATAATAGTTAACTTTACAGTAGTGGTGCCCAATTATTTTTCTTTTTTTTGAGACAGTCTTGCTCTGTCGCCCAGGCTGGAGTATAGTGGTGCAACCTCCGCCTCCCAGGTTCAAGCAATTCTCATGTCTCAGCCTCCTGAGTATCTGGTACTACAGGCACCTGCCACCATGCCTGGCTAATTTTTGTATTTTTAGTAGAGATGGGTTTTCTCCATGTTGGGCAGGCTGGTCTTGAACACCTGACCTCAGGTGATCCACCTGCCTCAGCCTCCCAAAGTGTTGGAATTACAGGCATGAGTTACCTTGCCTGGCCTGAAGAGTTTTTGCTAATTGGATACTAGGGGGCACCTCAGCATTAATTAAGACAAGAGAGGGAAGTAAGGGTCTAGACACCAGGATTATGTTTATTAGTTGGTTTTATGTCACTTTTCTAGCCAAGCTGTACCATCCTGTTTTTGTTGGTTGGTGAATGCTTCCAGTTCTTTTTCTCCAGCCCTTGGAAGAGGTGGTCCTATAGTTGTTAAGCATTTGGCTAGGGTGATGGGGAGTGGGGATAAGAATAACAAGTGATGGGGAAGTCGAAGGCTGAAGGTGTCTTCGCAGGGTGCTTGTTTACTACCTTAGTGTCCAGTTCCATGGGTGTGTGTTTTCTTCACTGACTCATGCACAGCGTGGGGTCATTTCAATCTCAGATGACCTGAATACGGTCCTTTCCTATCTTGAACTTGTGTCGCTTTGTATTCTTCCTCTGACCTCACTTAATGTTACTTTCCATAGTGGGATTGTATGTCAAAGAAGCTGTGCCTCAGCTCAGCTTGGGTGTGCACTCAAGGCCTGGCTCAAAGGTAATGTTCAGCCTTAGGGTTTACTCTGAGAAGCATTTACATGTAAATGTATCCATCTCTGACTCCTCTAAACCAGCAAATCCTGAACATTACTTTCAATTTTTTTTTTTTGTTTTTTTTTTGAGACAGGGTCTCACTCTATCACCCAGGCTGGAGTGCAGTGGTGTGATCTCAGCTCACTGCAGCTCGACCTCCTGGACTCAAGCAGTCTTCCTGTCTCAGGCTCCTGAGTAGCTGGGACTACAGGCACATGCCACAATGCCTGGCTAACTTTAAGAAAAAAATTTTGTGGAGATAGGGTCTCACTGTGTTGCCCAGGCTGGTCTTAAATTCCTAGCCTCAAGTGATCCTCTTGCCTTGGCCTCCCAAAGCATGGGATTACAAACGTGAGCCACCATGTCCTGCCTAGGTTCTTGACTTTGTTTGCGTGTATGTTTTGGTGTGTGTGCATATGCACATGGTAAGGGGTAGGATTTTAAGTGTCTCTGCCTACAGTGCTGAGAGCCAGTAGTAAGTGGAGTGCAAGCTGCCAAAACTAAAAATAGGGTCCTCTTAGGCCTCACTGACAGGCTTATGGGAGCCCAGTTCCCTCCAGGCTCCTCAGGACTGGGTCTTAAGGTCCCTGGCTTCCACCCTGGCACTCTTTGTCTCTCTCTTTTTTTTTTTTTTTTTTGAGATGGAGTTTCCCTCTTTTGCCCACACTGGAGTGCAGTGGTGCCATCTTGGCTTACTGCAACCTCTGCCTTCTGGTTTCAAGCTATTCTCCTGCCTCAGCCTCCTGAGTAACAGATTACAGGAATGCGCCACCATGCCTGGCTGATGATTGTATTTTTTAGTAGAGACGGGGTTTCACCATATTGGCCAGGATGGTCTCAAACTCCTGACCTCATGATCCACCTGCCTCGGCCTCCCAAAGATTATAGGTTTGAGCCACAGCACCTGATCCCCATTTTTTTTTTTTTTTTTTTTTTTTTTGAGACAGAGTCTTGCTCTGTTGCCCAGGCTGGAGTGCAATGACGGGATCTTGGCTCACTGCAACCTCCATCTCCCAGGTTCAAGCAGTTCTGCCTCAGCCTCCCGCGTAGCTGGGATTACAGGCACGCACCACCATGCCCAACTAATTTTTGTATTTTTGGTTAGAGACGGGGTTTCACCGTGTTAGCCAGGGTGTTCTTGAATTCCTGACCTCAGGTGATCCACCCATCTCGGTCTCCCAAAGTGTTGGGATTACAGGTGTGAACCACTGTGCCTGGCCCCACCTTGGCACTCTTAACACAGTTTTGCCTCTCCCTGCTATTTCTGTCAGTCTTTGTGTAGCTTGGACATACCCCTAACCTGTCTTTAACAAATACCATGCTCTGGTTTTTGTTGTTTATCTAAAAATATATATGTATTTGTTATTTTTTATTGAGGTACTCTTCTTGACTTTTAAGAATCCTATTAACTAATTTCATTCAGTCTTGTAATTTCAATTCCCTCAACAGAGATGTGCCTAGGAACACATTCATAGTCCCAAATTGAGGGACGTTTTGTTCCAGATGAGGGATTCTCTACTAAACTTTCTCTTGTTTCCTAGCTTGGAATATCCAGGGAACAGTTAAATTAGAAGTAATTTATGTCATGCAAATGTGAGTTAACAATTTGCTGGAGACCCAATAAGTTTTTTTTTTTAGCCTATGGGATAGGTTCTTAGTGTTGAGTTTAGAACTTAGATTAATGCTATCGAAGGTTAAGTATAATTGAAATAATATAAAAGTACTTTTTGGCACTATTTCAGTTATATTATGGCTTAAACAAGCTTTAGTGTTGACTTGGAAACCTAACCACTGTGAATAAGATTGTTTTTATGGGGAAACAAATTGGATATTGCCTGAAAGGTTCCCATTTGATCTTCCTAGAGAGAATAATTCACTGCAAATGTTTCATTTCTACCTCCATTAGTTCCCTCCTAGCTATAAAAACCGATGCTTGCTTAAAGTAATGTTAACAGTTAGAGCAGCCCTGGATGGTGCAATGGCTCAGCCCTTTACAAAATCCTAGCGCTTTGGGATGCCGAGGTGGGAGGATCACTTGAGCCCAAGAGTTCAAGACCAGCCCTGGCAACATAGCTAGATCCCGTCTCTACAAAAAAATAGAAAAGCTAGGCAGGTGTGGTGGTACATACCTGTACTTTCAGCTACTTGGGATGCTGAGGTGGAAGGGTAGGCTTGAGCCCAGGAGGTCAAAGCTGCAGTGAGCCATGCTCACACCACTGTACTCCAGCCTGGGCGTGCAGTGAGAACCTGTCTCAAAACAAAACAAACCCCAGCAGCCCAGGCTGGTCCATGCCACTCACTTCTCTCCATAGGCATGGCAGGCCAAGTGTCAGCTGTGATGACATTCAGAGGCACCTGGTTCCAGGCTTGTTTCTCTATCTTGTATGCAGACTTGATTTGCCCTTTTGAATCAGAGTTCCTAAATGATATCTTCCAGTATGATTATGAGTCTTTACTTAGGTATGGGGCCAATCAGTATAGAGTGCAGACAGATCAGGCAGGAGGCAGAAGTTATGGAATGGTCTTAAACAGGGAGATGGGCCAGGCAGATGAGGCCTTATCCTCAGGTCTAAATTCAATCTGTCTTTGTAGGGGACAAGATGCCAACTGCCAAGCAGCTAGCTGACATTGGCTATAAGACCTTCTCTTCCTCCATGATGCTCCTCACTGTGTATGGGGGGTACCTCTGCAGTGTCCGAGTCTACCACTATTTCCAACGGCGCAGAGCCCGGCGCCAGGCCGCAGAAGAACAGAAGACCTCAGGAAACCCGTAGAACTGGGGCTTTTTCTCCTGAGCAGAGAGGCCCAAGGCATGCTGTGGAGAGACCTGACCTGCCACTATTTCCAAGTCAAGAGGACTAGAGCCTTGATGGTTTTCAAACTCTGTTGGAAGAAGGTGCCCATGGTTTCTCTGGTTCTGCCAGTCTGTGCCAGTTTGACAGTTTGTGGAGGCTATTGAATCATAATAGGAATGTGAGGGTGAGGTATACCTACAGACATTAAATATTTTGCCATGTCTGTGTCTTAGTGTTTTTTTGTTTACCCAAATAGTGTATGGGCCACAAAAAGGGAGCCTTGACTACCAGTTTTATGGGTGTGGACTAGATTACCATATCTTGAGCTCTTAGCACCCATGAAGTGGGTGATATACAGTTCCAGGAGTAGTATCTGCCCTCATGATCTCAGAGGAAAGATTGTCCCAGGATTTATATAAATCCCCTGAAAGAATTCTATAAGGAGCTTTTCTCTGGGCAATGCCCATTCCTGTGCTGATTACCGTGTCTAGGTATTGGGTTACTCCGGCCAGCATGGCCACGTGTGCAGCTCTGCATTGAGGAAGGCAGAGGTCCTTGTTTGACAACCGTAATCAAACTGCACACAGTAGAGAAGGACAGGTCCCAAGAGGAAGGGCTGGGGCAGTTCACCTCTTTAAGCTCAGTGGGTGTAGTAGAGCGTAAGGATGGATTCACTGTGCTACTGCACAGGAAACCTACCTGGAGGTCTTATTGCAGAGATGTGAAGAGGATTTGAAAGAGAACAAAGTGCTTTCAAGATAAGACCTCATTAGGAAGTGATCCTTGCCACCATTCCATTTTGAGCTTTGAGACTAAAGCTGGTTCACCTCCTTCTTGGTGATTGCCCAGAATATCAGTTACTCTGGACACCTGTCCTCTCCCATATGCTCATGTGCAGACTGTGCTGACCTTTGCCCCTGCTCATAAACCTCTTTCATGATTTTAAAACACCAACTTTTGGCTGGGCACAGTGGCTCACACCTATAATCCCAGCACTTTGGGAGGCTGAAATAGGAGGATCCCTTGAGCCCAGGAGATCCTTTGAGACCAGCCTGGACAACATAATGAAACCCTGTCTCTACAAAAAACATTTTTTAAATTAGCCAGGCGTGGTGGTGCACACTATAGTCCCAGCTACTCAGGAGGCTGAGACTGGAGGATCACTTGAGCCCAGGAGGCTGAGGCTGCAGTGAGCTACGATTATGCCACTGTAGTCTAGCCTGGGTAACAGAGTGAGACCCTGCCAACCAAAATCCATCCCTCCGTGTATATATACCAACTTCCCTATATCCTCAACCCCTCTACTCCCATCTTCTCTGTGTTACCCAGGGCTCTCCCGCCTGCTCTGCTTTCTCACAGTAGGGCCATAATTCTCCCAGATCCTCAGTGTCACTTTCAAATATTACCTTCCCTACCCAAGCATGAAATTAGTCCTTTTTGACAAATTTTCTTATATTCTTATTCCTATTCCTCTAGACCTTGAAGACTTGAGGTCTCTTGATTCCATTTTCCCCAGTCTGTCAGCCCCCTTTGCCTGCACTGCTTCCCTGTCCAGCGTATGCCCATAGCTGAACCCCTGAACAACCCACTAGCACCCGTGGTCTCTGTCTTCATCTGTCCTGCTACCAACCTTGGACCTGGCTCCTTTAATTACCTTCTCTAACTCACCCTCTCTTTTTGAGTAGGTAAACCTGCATAAGACCTTCTACCCTGCACCAAAATACCTATTCAAGGTTTTTTGTTGTTTTTTTTTTTTAGATGGAGTCTCGCTCTGTCACCTAAACTAGAGTGCAGAGGTGTGATCTTAGCTCACTGCGACCCTCCATTTCCCAGGTTCTAGCAGTCCTCCCACCTCAGCCTCCCGAGTAGCTGGGATTACAGGTGCATGCCACCACCCCCGGCTAATTTTTGTATTTTTAGTAGAGACAGGGTTTCACCATGTTGGCCAGGCTGGTCTTGAACTCCTGACCTCAGGTGATCCTGCCGCTTTGACCTCCCAAAGTGTTGGGATTACGGGTGTGAGCCACTGCACCTGGCCCCTGGGATGGTCCTGTACAACAAATTGTCTTAAGTTCTTCACAACTATCAGATGTCCTAGATACTTGGTAGGTGAAAAACAGTTTACATAATAATTAGCTGAGCGTATAACCTAACTCCCTTTAAATAAAAACAAAGTGTTTTTGCACAGGCATGCAAACTAAATGGAGGCAACAATGTACAGTAGTTTGTTCTATTTAGAACATCTGTTCACCATTTCAGAAAATTGTGCCATTGATGGCAGAGCCAGCTCCTGGTGTTTGAGTCTCTAATACAATAGAATTTGTATCAGTTTGCACAGGATAGTAAAGTGTTGTCAGGCCGGGTGCAGTGGCTTACGCCTGTAATCCCAACACTTTGGGAGGCTGAGGCAGGATTGCCTGAGCCCAGGAGTTAGAGGTTACTGTGAGCCATGATTGCACAACTGCACTCCAGCCTGGCAACAGAGTGAGACCCTGTCTTTTTTTTTCTTTTTTTGAGACAGTCTCACTCTTACCCAGGCTGCAGTGCAGTGACATGATCTTGGCTCACTGCAACCCTCTGCCTCCCGAGTTCAAGCAGTTCTTCTGCCTCAGCCTCCTGAGTAGCTGGGACTATGTGTGCCACCACACCTGGATAATTTTTGTATTTTTAGTGGAGACGGGGTTTCACCATGTTGGCCAGGCTGGTCAACTTGAACTCCTGGCCTCAAGTGATCCACCCACCTTGGCTTCCTAAAGTGCTGGGATTATAGGCGTAAGCCATGATGCCCAACCAAGATCCTGTCTCAAGTAAAAAAAAGTCAGCGGGGAGGGGTGGGTGCGGTGGCTCATGTCTGTAATCCCAGCACTTTGGGAGGCCAAGGCAGGCGGATCATGAGGTCAGGAGTTTGAGACCCCCCGACCAATATGGTTAAACCCTGTCTCTACTAAAAATACCAAAATTAGCCAGGTATGGTGGTGTGCGCCTGTAGTCCCAGCTACTTGAGAGGCTGAGGCAGAAGAAACGCTTGAACTAGGGAGGTGGAGGTGGCAGTGAGCCAAGCTCATGCCATTGCACTCCAGCCTGGGCAAGAAAGAAAGAGGTGGGGGAGGGAGGGAGGGAGGGAAGGAAGGAAGAAAAAAGAGAAAGGAAGGTAGGGTTGGGGCAGGTATGTTGTAAATATAGAAAGTAGCCCAAAGGCTGGGTACTATTGCACATGCCTGTTGTAATCCCAGCTATTTGGGAGTCTGAGATAGGATGATCACTTGATCCCACCCAGAAGTTTGAATCAGGCCTGGGCATCATAATGAGACTAAAAAAAAAAACTAAACTCAAAAGGTATTGGGCCTTATAGATGAGAACCAGTAGGCTGCTGGGTCAAGGTCAGTGTCTTAGTTTGGGTGGCTAAAGTAAATTACCATAGATGGTAATAGCAATTTATTTCTTATAGTTCTAGAGGCTCAGAAGTCCAGGATCTAGATGCCAGCAGATCCAGTGTATCGTGAGGACACTTCTGGTTTGCAGATGGTCGTCTTGCTGTGTCCTCACATGGCAGAGGAAGCAAGCTTTCCTTGTTTGTCTTCTTATAAGGACACTAATGTTATCATGGGAGGTCTACTCTCAGAACCTAATGACCCCCTAAAGAGCCCATGTAATGTTGTCCCACTGGAAGTTAGGTTTCCGACATTGGAATTTTGAAGGGGACACAAACATGCAGTCTGTAACAGATTCCCTATCATGATATGCAAGACCTCTTTTTGAGACAGGGTCTCCGTTGCCCAGGCTGGAGGGGAGTGGCATGATCATAGCTCACTGCAGCCTCAACCTCCTGGGTTCAAGTGATCCTGCCACTTCAGCCTCCTGAGTAGCTGGGCTATAGGCACATACCATCACACCTGGCTACTTTAATTATTTTTGTAGAGACGGGGGTCTCACTGTTGCCCAGGCTGGTCTCAAACTCTTGGTCTCAAACAATTCTCCCACCTTGGCCTCCTAAAATGCTGGGATTACAGGCATCAGCCACCATACTTGGCTATGATGGTTAACTTTATATGTCAACCTGACTGGGTCATAGGGTACCCAGATATTTGGTCTTATTCTGGGTATATCAGGATATTTCTGGGTCTCATTGAATAGGTTGAAGGCCTGTATAGAACAGGAAGGCTGATTAAGAGACTCTATCTAAGGTGGAACATCAGTCTTCTGCCTTGTGATGTGGACTCAGACTGGAACTTATACCATCAGCTCTCTTGGTTTTCAGGCCTTTGGACTTGGACTGGAACTATACCATTGGCTCTCCTGGGTCTTCAGCTTATCACCTGCAGATCTTGGGACTTCTCAGCCTCCAGAACCGTAGAAGCCAATTCCATATAGTAAATCTCTTTCTCTCATCTATATATCTTACTGGTTCTGTTTCTCTGGAGAACACAGACTAATGCATCCATATTGATGGGAAAATGGTTCATTCATTGTAATTGCTGTGTAATATGCCACTGAGTGAGCATATCAATTTGTTTTGCTATCCTAGTGAAGGGTTATTGGGTTGTTCCCACTTTTTTCCTCTTACAAATCAATAGCAATGCAGTGAGTATTTTGTATGTTTACTTGGGCCTATGTGTTAGTTTCTCCAAAGAAGGAAATATTACTGGTTATTTAGCTTCACTAGTTGTTAAGTTGCTTTTCCAAAGTGGTTATGTGAATTTCACTGTCACCAGCATTTCCCTATTCTGTTGGTGTTGAGTGGTTCTATTAATTTTAATTTATGTATCATTGATTTCTGATAAGGTAGAGGACCTTTTTATTGAATTATTGGCCGTTAGTATGTTTACCCTCTGGGAATTTCCTATTTGCATCCTCCCCTCACCCCTACTTGTTTTTCTGTCACCCAGGCTGAAGCGTAGTGGTGCAAACTTGACCTTGGCTCACTGCAACCTCCACCTCCCGGTTTCAAGCAATTATGCCTCAGCCTCCTGAGTAACTGGGACTATAGGCATGCACCACCATGCCAGGCTAATGTTTGCATTTTTAGTAGAGATGGGATTTCACCATGTTGGTCAAGTGGGTCTGAAACTCCTGACCTCAAGTGATCCACCTGCCTCAGCCTCCCAAAGTGCTGGAAGCACAGTTGGGAGCCACTGTGCCAGGCCCCACTTTTCATATTATCTTCTTTGAAAAAACAATTTGTAGGCAGTGCCTTATATATTCTGGATACTAGTATTTTATTAGCTACATGTGTTGCAGGTTTGACTGAAATCATCTTTTGGAGTTTTTATAGGGTGGGGATGGCTTTAGAGTTCCATGTTGCCTGCATCACATGTCTTTTCAGAGAAAACCTTTGGACAACAGATCTGAAACCAGTTTTCATGCACTTTCTTGGCTGGGGATTTGGTGGGGGTGGTGATGGTTCCCAGACCATACAGGAAGTGCACTCGTTATACACATGAAGAACGTTCTAAAATTCATCTAAGGTACAGGCCCAGGATTCAGAATTTTCAAGAATCTCCTGACCCCACAAGCCTAGGCATTCAAATTCCTTGCTTTTTCCTTTTGCCATCCTTTTAATGGTTTCTCCTCTTTCTCTAAGGCTGTTGCTCTTTCAGGGTCCCAGCTTTAACGGGGGGTTTCAGTTTCCTGCTTGGAGCCAGGCTTGTCTTTAGTTGTCAGTGTTAAAACAAGTCCTTAAGTTACGTTTCCCTAATCACTCCAGTAACTGCATTGGCTATTTTTATGTCTGCTCTAGTTTTCAATTCCTTTGTCTTTTGTCTTTCTTGGAAGCTCCGCTATTTATTTTTTAAAAACAGCTTAGAAAATACTTTATCCATCATTTTAGATGTTTGTCTCAGTTTATTTTAGTCTGCATTAAGCTAGAAGTGCTAACTTTCATATACTCTCACATCTCTCCTAAACATAATACCCTTCCCTTCCATTGCTTTTTTGCCTGGCGAAACTCCACTTAACTTTAATGGCCCAGCTTTACTTTCAAGTTTTCCTCCATCTTGCCAAGAATAATTTAGAATAGTTCTTATCACATTGTATTTTATTTCCCCCTTACTGGAGTGTGAGTCATTTGAGGATAGACACCAGATCTTGTTCATCTTTGTGTCCACAGCTCCTGCCATAGTGCATATCATAAAGTAAGTACTTAATGACTGTGTTATTGAGCTGAAAATCCTGCAAGAATACTGGATATTTTTCTTTTTTTCTTTTTTGAGACAGGGTCTCACTCTGTCACTCAGGTTGGAGTTCAGTGGCACGATCTCAGCTCACTGCAACCTCTGCCTCCCAGGTTCAAGCGATTCTCCTGCTTCAGCCTCCCTAGTAGCTGAGGTTACAGGTGCCCACCACTGCACCTGGCTAATTTTTGTATTTTTATTAGAGACAGGGTTTCACCATGTTGGCCAGGCTGGTCTTGAACTCCAAACCTCAGGTGATCTGCTTGCCTTGGACTCCGAAAGTGTTGGGATTACAGGCATAAGCCACTGTGTCTGGCCATGAATACTGGATTTAAAGTCTGAAAAATCTTCATTTATCACCCAATAAATAAACTTATATAATTATTTTTAGGATTAGGATGGACAGTCTGGTTTCTGTTTTTGTTTTGTTTGAGATATGGTGTCACTCTGTCACCCAGGCTGGATTGTAGTAGGGTAAACACAGGTTACTGCGGTCTTGACCTCCAGGCTCAAAAGATCCTCCCACTTCAGCCTCCTAAGTAGCTGGAACCATAAGCTGCACGCCACTACTTGTGGCTAATGAAAAGAAAAAAAAATTATTT
This sequence comes from Callithrix jacchus, assembly GCF_049354715.1. Lineage (NCBI taxonomy): Eukaryota > Metazoa > Chordata > Mammalia > Primates > Cebidae > Callithrix > Callithrix jacchus. The sequence continues at coordinate 69,461,305 of NC_133510.1, read as the reverse complement.
GTAGAGATGGGGATCTCCCTTTGTTGCTCAGGCTGGTCTCAAACTCCTGGCCTCAAGCAGTCCTCCTGCCTCAGCCTCCCAAAGTGCTGGGATTACAGGTTGTTAAGCCACCACACCTGGCCTTGTTTTTTTTAAACAACTTCTGAGACTAGATTTCCTCATTGTGCCATATTGAATCTTTCATAGATGGCTGCCGCAATGTCTCTCATTCCACTGCTCTTCAGTGACCCTGACACTTCATCAAGAGGTAGAGTCTATCTTACCACTCTGCCTTGCATCTAGGTGGCTCCATGATTACTTTGATCAGTAGAATACAGTGGAAGTGATGGGGGCCACTACTAGACCACACTTTTTTTTTTAAACAAGGTCTCATTCTGTTGCCAGGCTGCAGTGCGGTGGTGCCATTATTGCTCACGATAACTTCAAACTCCTGAGCTCAAGCAGTCCTCCCATCTGAGTCTCCAGAACAGGACTACAGGTGTGCATCACAACACCTGGCTAATTTTTAAATTTTTTGTAGAGATGAGGTCTTGCCTTATACCCAGGCTGGTCTCAAACTCTTGGCCTCAAGCAATCTTTCTGCCTCAGCCTCCCAAAGTGTTTTTGTTTTTAACATACTTGGCTCAGCCAGTATTTTTCTTTCTTTTTTTACAGAAGTGTTTTAGGTGTTAGTTATTGATGTATGTGAAATCTCTTTTGGCCAGGCATGGTGGCTTACACATGTAATCCCAACACTTTGGGAGGTCAAGGCAGGTGGATCACTTGAGGTTATGAGTTTGAGACCAGCTTTGCCAACATGGTAAAACCCTGTCTCTACTAAAAATACCAAAATTAGCCAGGCATGGTGGCACAAGCCTTGGTCCCAGCTAGTCCGGAGGCTGAGGCAGAAGAATCACTTGAATGTGAGCCGAGATAGCGCCATTGTACTCCAGCCTGGGAGAAAAAAAAATCACTTTCTAAGCTAAAAGCTATTAAACACTATACAAACATAAGTAGTATTTCCATTTTTTTTTTTTTGAGACGGAGTTTCTCTGTTGTTACCCAGACTGGAGTGCAATGGCATGATCTTGGCTCACCGCAACCTCCGCCTTCTGGGTTCAAGCAATTCTCCTGCCTCAGCCTCCCGAGTAGCTGGGACTACAGGCGTGCACCACCATGCCCGGCTAATTTTTGTATTTTTAGTAGAGACGGGGTTTCACCTTGTTGACCAGGATGGTATTGATCTCTTGACCTCGTGATCCACCCACCTCGGCCTCCCAAAGTGCTGGGATTACAGGCGTGAGCCACTGTGCCTGGTGTAATTTTTCAATTAATAATAAAGCTGCTTGGGAGCCAGGAGGATCATTTGAGCCCAGATTGAGGCTGAGTGAGCTATGATCAAGCCACTGCAGTCCAGCCTGGGTGACAGAGTAAGACCCTGTCTCTAATAATAGTAATAACAACAATAATAAAAACCCTTTTATAGCCAACAGAAGAGAGGTAATGCTTTCTTTCTCTTAAAAATATTCCTGGTTTGGCTGGGCATGGTGGCTCACGCCTGTAATCCCAGCACTGTGGGAGGATGAGGCAGGCCGATCACCTGAGGTCGGGAGTTCGAGACTAGCCTGACCAACATGGAGAAACCCCGTCTCTACTAAATATACAAAATTAGCTGGGCATGGTGGCGCATGCTTATAATTCCAGCTACTGAGGAGGCTGAAGCAGGAGAATTGCTTGAACCTGGGAGGCGGAGGTTGCGGTGAGCTGAGATTGTGCCATTGCACTCCAGCCTGGCAACAGGAGTGAAACTCTGTATCAAAAACAAAACAACAACAAAAAGACCTCCTGGTTCTCTGGTATAGATGATGTGAGTCTGTAGCTAACCTACTTTCCGCTAATTTGGGTCCTTCCTCCCAGGCCATCTACAAAACTGGTTTTCACAGTCTTGGTGCATCAGTAACGGTTATGTTCTATCTAGTTCTATATTCCATCTCTAGAACTCTGTCTCTCTCCCGCACTCCAACTATATGCACATAGTTCCTTTTCAGAACAAGTTTCTGTTCCTGTAATTGACCCTCATCTTAATTCACTTATCCAATGCAAACTATTTAATATAATCAGTCTGTGCCTCTGGCTGAATGTTTCTGCAACATCTATTCTTCCTCATTATGAAATCTTGGGAAGTGCTGGTAGAGACTGCGGAGTGGTTAATTATGGTATAGTTAGTATGGTGATTAGGAATAGAGAGGGAGGGTTAGTAAGATAGGAATAGTAAGGGTTTGACTCCTTACGGCTGTTTGACCTTAGCAAGTTAACCTTTTTGCCTCCTATTATCATATGTGTTTAATACAGTGCTTGGCATGTAGTAAGAGTTATGTGTTAGCTATTTTTATTTTTATTATTGTTTTATTCAAGTTGAATCTTTTGTCAGATTAGCTATACCAGTCAATCCAGTTTGTATTAACAAGGCAGTTATTCAACTTTCAGAAGGCAAAATGCATAGCTCATCTGACTTTCACAAGCACTTTCATTCATGTTTCACAATTAGTCTATTCAATATAGCAAGTTGAGGAACTAAAAGATGTAATTTTTAGTCTTCCTGATTAGCCCTGAGCAAATGACTACTTAGAACTTAATTTTCCTATGCCCCACAGTCTTGTTTTCAGCAAGCAATACAGTATTTAATGTTCCTTGAAAAAAATAAATCATTTCAAGCTGCTACTGTTCACCTGTTAACCCTTTTGGGATTTCATGGTGTTGGGGGTAGAGAGGGGGAGTAATCTATAATTTGCTTGGCTGACAGAGATAATACCCCCCTTCCCAAGTCTGCCTTTTAAAAGGCCATTTCTTATGTAATGGAGAACAGAGGCTGCAAAAACAATAACCTCTTGATCTGCGGCAGTCACTGCCTTCCAGAATGAGAAGTTAGATTTTCTTCTTTCGTTTCATTTATATTTTTACCTGCACAGTACACGTGCTGCTTCCTTTGGTTGGCAGCTTCCATTTCTTTCCTCTTTCCACGTAGCTTAAATTAGCCCGTTGTCATCAGCAAATCTTAATTTACAATTAAGTGCCAAATAAGAGCTCCATTAAGTGGGTCCATTGATCGTTGTAGCTGTTGATGTACCTCAAAGAGAATGGGGCTTCCTCAGTCTTCTCCTGGATTTGACTTTCAGTTTTGGAATTAATTGTTGAAGCTGCTGCCTGTGTTCTGCCAATGGGTCTGCCTTTTGGTCCCGCTAGTGGGTTTGTTTTCTGCCCCCTATTGATATCCAAGTTGTTTGCACCCAGAATCTTGGCAGGCGTGCACCACTGGGAGGGTGGGGTGGGTGGGTGGAGGTAAGGAGGCGCATGGCAGTTAAGTCTTTCTAAAAATTAAGTCTGTTAGTAAGGTTAAGTTTAGTAGGGTCAATATCCCTGTGTCAGTGAACATCAAGTGAGTATCTGATTCTTAGAACAATAACCCATTTCTTTCCATTTTCATTCCTCTCCCTGACACTCTCCATATATCATAATGTTCATAAGAGCACTTGGAAATATTTTGATAATCTGAACATTCACCAAATGGAAAATTATTCTGGGAGATGAATACTGCGTTTGGTAATTTTGCCAAGATCACAGAGAAAAGTCTGGATTAGAATGACTGATTCTCCATGTGCTAAAAGAGAAAATAGAACTAAAACAAGAAACATCTCAGACTTATTTATCACAACCTTAGAATGTTAATTGGGTTGGATGCCGTAGTTCATGTCTGTAATCCCAACACTTTGGCTGAAGGCCAGGTGCTTGAGACCAACCTGGGCAACATGGGGAGACCTCATCTCTACCAAAAAAAAAAAAAAAAAGTTAATTGACCATATCTATATTGACTAAAATAGGAATACAGGTATCTACCTAATGGTGTCTTGGCTTTTCAACCAAAGCTTTTGTTGGTTCACTATATACATTGTTGAACCTGCCCAGGTCACAGTCTTGTAACCCACTAAACCTATTTACTTTTTCTGAAAACATAAAAGCTCTAAAATGTAAGTACCCTGGCTGACTCACTTCCCACCATGAACAGAAAGGAAAAATTTGGTGTCTAGGGCCTCCTGAATCAGACCTGGAAAAGCTCTTAATTAGCTATGGATTCCACAAATGGTGGACAGAGTCACTAAAGAGGTAGAGACATTAGAGGTGGGTTGAAGCACTTTTAATCACAGATTAAACAATAGTATAAGACCGAACAGCTCACTCAGTGGCTGTTGTCCTCCTCCTGCAGGCCTCAGCTCACCCTCTTCCCATGTCCCTTCCCTGGCTACCACTGAGTAAAGAGCAGGGTATAGGCAGCTGTCCCTGTTGCTATCAGGTGGTAGGAAGGGGATCTAGCTAGGGACCACGGCATTCCTGGCCATCTGTCCATGGTGCTGTTTCTATTCACCTTTATCATGAGAAACAGTCCAGCTGTGAAAGAGGAACAGTGCAGAACTCTGGGACTGAACTTGGCTGCTCCATTCAGATGGTCCAGGGGTTTAGTGCCTCAAGAGCCAAGGGCAAAAAGGGAGGGGATAGTCTGGAGTCGGCATAATTCAAGATGCAACCAAATGTGGAACTGAGGTGGGTCTAAAGGGGACCAGGGAAGGCCTCATGGCCCTAGTCCAGAATTGTGCCCCAACCCTGGCAATGAAACTCACGCATATGTACAAATGCACATGAACAAACACACACACAAACACACAGAGCAAATAACATTACTGAAAGAACCTGGTGGCTATTAAATACAAAATGGCAGAGTTTTCTTTTAAAGTGAAAATATTTGCTTCTTTGATACTCCTCAGTGCCTTGCAGTCCCCCAGTCACAGAAGAGTAGATACAGGGAGGGCCAAGAGGAGTATGTTGCCAGTGGCCGTACAAGTCCATGTGTGCTTAAATTCCCATAGCAGCCACCTTACTCTTCAGCCCAGTAGCTGCTTCCCATGTGACCATTCACCTGATTGGCACCATTGCTGGAGCTACTGTCACAGGGACTTTTTGTGCAGGTGGTCATATCGTCTTCCTCTGAGCTGCTCTCCACATCACTGCGATCATCCTTAGATACCTGGGTGGGATGGGACCAAAGACATAAAAGTAAGGACAGAACTTTTCTGGAGAGAACCATAAGACACACCTAAGCTCAGAGACCCAGGTTTGGGCACTGTGTCCCCAGTCTGGTCTGCTTTCTGGTGACACCTGACTCAAAGTATTGTTTGGACCATAGCTACTGTTATGACTGTGCTTCATCTGCTTTCTAGTTTTCTCCCTTGTCATCTCCAATTCTGTTCTCTATGGAATAGAAGCTACTTTGGTAGAGGGGTGTGTCTTTTAGGACCAGCCTAAGAGAACTGACATCATTCATTGAGACCTGGTTTAGGTTTCAGGGAAACTCCAGATACCCTTTCTCTTCCTCCACTTCAAAGACCAGGGAAGGCCAACACAAACAATACATATGACTGTCAGGACTCCTATCTTCTGGTGGTTGTGGACAATGCATTTATTCATATTGGTTATGCTATTTGCCTTATCCCCAAATCTGATCCATAATAGGCCTTTTTTAGTAGTTTACCATTCCTGGGCTCAACTACCACTAACCTATGACACTGTTTTCTAATCTTCTTCCCTTTCCCAAAAGCAAGATCACTTTTTTTGGTGAAACTTCAGCATCCCTAAGATACACAGTATAGTGAAAACAAAAATGGATTGGCAGTCAATGAGAAAAGAATCCCAGTTGTAATCATGTTACCATATGTGAATGCTTGTTAACCTGGGCTTTTTTGTTTGGTATTTTCAAATGAAGCATCTGGATTACAGCAGCGTTTCCCAATCTAAACTATTCTGCATATCAAGCAAAGTATTTCAATTTCTCTACCATGGGCCAGGCATGGTGGCTTATACCTATAACCTTAGCACTTTGGGAGGCCAAGGCAGGACTGTTTGAGCCCAGGAGTTTGAGACCAGCCTAGGCAACATGGTGAGAGACTTGTCTCTATAAAAAATTAAAAATGACAAACTTAGTTGGGCATGGTGACATGCACCTGTAGTCCTAGCTACTTGGTAGGCCGAATTGAAGCAGTAGGATCTCCTGAGCCCAGGAGGTTAAGGCTACAGTGAGCCATGATTGCGCCACTGCACTCCAGCCTTGGCAATGGAGCAAAATTCTGTCTCAAAAATAAACAAACAAAAAAAAACTCTATCCTGGACTCTAAAAGAACAGAAACCAAGTGAGACCTGTGTAGGACTTCTGACCTCCAGAACAGAAGGATAACAAATATGGTTTAAGTAAAGGAGAGAAGGAAGTGAAAAGGAACGTAGCTGTAACAGCTGTTGCCAAGGAGGTGAGCATTTGCTTTGGATTCGCCTCTTGAATTTGTGTTTGATGGCTCTTCTATAGTTGATTATAGCTGCTGACATCTGAACCCAGATGACTAATTGATTACCTGATCTTTAGGACATTTCCACCACAGGGCAGAGTGTCTCTAGACTTCAGGTAAACAGAGACTCAAGAAAAGAAAAAAAAGTAGACTCAATTCTTGCCTTAATTTAAGAAAAAATCTGGCAACTGCAGCTCTAGTCAATAATGGTCCCATAAAGTCAGGAGAGAGGGCATGCTCTGAGACAAACACAAGGGAACAGAAAGGAGAGCAGGAGGAAAGAGAACCACATTCAGAAGGACACGTTTCACTGACTACTAGAAGCACAGATACACTTACATGCAAGAGATGAAACTGTCCAGCTCCTGCCAGGCATAGAAAAAAGGAAGGAGGTGAGGAAAGAGTGGAGAGTACAGGGTCTAATTCTTCCAGGACAGGTCACCTAGTCAGGAAAGAAAAGCAGGAGAGAACGGAGATGTCCAGTAGCTACAGCAAGATGCACAGGCACACTGAGCAAGTTCTGAGCCAATGGCAGCCATAAGGAATAATGACATAGGAGATCATCAGTATCTAGGCTACATTCCATCAGTTGGTCCTAGTTTCAGTACCTCCTTAAGCAGAGCCCCTCCCGCTTGGGATTCTGTATTCCTTTAGGCTTAAATCCTTAGCTCTTGGACTAACTATAGTGTGACTGCCTCAAAACTTGCAAAGTTCAATTATGCGTATATCATTAAGTGGCACCTTTCTTTGGCTCTTGGCATAAGATGGGTATTTGAAACACTACGTACCCATTCACTTAGGACACTTGCCCATACATCAGTGGGGTGAGGTGGGTATTTGGTTTCTCATATAAACCATATCTTGAATATCACAGCATGGTCATCTTGTGGTGGCTTGTGAACTACCATACACCACTTCTAGATAACTTAACAATCTGCTTTTATACAGTTTATACAGCTCTGCATATGATTTACTTTGAAAAAGGCCCCATGTCAAAAACAAAAATAGGAAATACATTGAAGTAGGTAGGTAAAGGGGAGGAAATGGTTGAGGCCATCTCTTAAGAAACTCTTAACCTTTGAAACCACATCTGGTATAGAAATTTAAAAAAAAAGAAAGAAAAAAACTTTTAACCCTATCGTCCTTTATTTATTTTGAGATGCAGTCTCACTCTGTCTTCCAGGCTGGAGTACAGTTGCCCGATCTCGGCTCACTGCAACCTCCACCTCCTGGATCCAAGCGATTCTCCTGCCTCAGCCTCCTGAGGAGCTGGGATTACAGGTGCAGACCACCACGCCTGGCTAATTTTTGTATCTCTAGTAGAAATGAGGTTTCACCATGTTGGTCAGGCTGGTCTCGAACTTTTGACCTCGTGATCCGCCCACCTCAGCCTCCCAAAGTGCTGGGATTACAAGCATGAGCCACTGTGCCCAGCCCCCTATCATCCTTTAACAAAAGCCATTCCTAAGGGACAGGAAGAAGGCAGAACTTTCCTCTTGCATCTAAACCACATTTGAAGAGGTGAAACAGGCTTGTTGTAGTGGCTCACACCTGTAATTCTATTGCTTCGGGAGACCGTGGTGGGAGGATTGCTTGAGGCCAGTAGTTGGACACTGGCCTGGGTAACAGTGACACCCTATGTATAAAAAATAAGACAATTATCCTTGCATGGTGGTGCTTACCTATAGTTCCGGCTACTTGGGAGGCTCAGGTGGGAGAGAATCCCTTAAGCCCAGGTTTGAGGTTGCAGTGAGCCATGATCATGTCACTGAACTCCAGCCTGGGTGACAAAGCAAGACTTTTCTCTCTTTAAAAAAAAAAAAAATGCTCATAGAAAAGGCGAAGACTTTGGAGCCCTAGGCTTTTTGCTTGGCTTGAGTAGATGGGGTTTACCGGGTGTGATGGAGAGATAATGTCTGTTGAGTAATCCCTATCTTCCCCCACACCCCAAAGAAGCCATTTTTCATCCTCACCTTTCCCCTGATCAAGGCTTTTAAAGCAATCCGTGCAATCAGGTAGGACCAGATGACATGCAGAACCTGTAGGATCACCAGAAGGCCATTGAGGAGCCACCAGGAAGTGTAAGGCCCGATTATCTCCCAACTCTCAAAGAGGGTCGTGTTCAGAATCCTAGAAGAGGGAGGCCAATAGTCAGATTCTAGAGTCAGAGCTCAGCAGACAGGGATGAAACCGAGTCCTAGGGATGCAGAGCCCTGTGTGTTTCCTTCCTAGCCCTTTTGTCAGCTGAAGTTCAAGGGACTGTCATCCATAGTAAGAAAATAAAGAAAGGGCCTGTTGTGTTTTCTATCTTTAGGGATAAGGAAAGAATAAATCTTAGGAACTGATGGATTAAGTCATATTATTAATCACTTCAAATATGCAGTTTCATGAAAATTAGGACAGCAGTGGGACTCTAATCATAGGAATGACTCAGCTCCTCAGGCACATATAGGATAGGATAGTAGGCAACTGATTTCCATAAAGCAATGAATGTAGAAGTGAAAGGAGACAGGGAGAGAAGAGGGGGAGGGGGAGAGAGGAGGTGATAGAGAGAGAGAGAGAGAGAGAGTGTGTGTGTGTGTGTGTGTGTGTGTGTGTGTGTGTGCTGGTCAGGGTTGGGACCAGAGCAGGAACACAAAAAGGGCCTGAGAATTGTGTCAACAGTGCAAAAGAAGGCAAAGGAATTACTTAGGCATAAAATGAGGATTGTTCCTCAGAGATGAGTCAGAAAAACCAGAAGCCCACCAAGTCAGATACTCTTGAGTCTGGATCCAACCTTGCTAGAAATATGGTGTGAGGCAGCAGAGGTCCTATGAGTCCATAAAAGGTCAACACAGGCCAAGGTAAAAGCAGGGCAATAGGGTTCTTGGTGTTCTATTGGCAAAAATAGAATAGAATAGAACAGAAAAACTGAACGGGCAAAATGAGAATTGGCAAAAAGGTATCGTTAGGCTCACACCTACCACAGCTCTATCGCCTTGCCGCTTACCAGAATGGATAGATTCCTAGACGTGTAACCATAAAAACAGCACTGAAGATCACAAAAAGGGTGTCACAGAGCCGCTGATACTTCGCATAATTGGCCAGTTTGGCTGCCTGGAGAAAAGATAAGAATTGAGTTGGGGAGAAAGTTCTCACACAGGAATAGAAGAGTAGGCAAAAAAGATGGAGAAAGAGAGACTGGGTTTTTACCTCCAGCAAGAAGTCAGAGACATCATGTAGACACATGACCAGAGTTCCCACTCGAACCATATTGTTGATGTAGGAGAAGGAGATAAGCCCAATGGTGACCAAGTGATGTACAAACATGATCAGGAAGTCCTAGGAAGGAACAGAAATAGAAGAGGGAGGTAAAGGCCAGGCCATAGAAACACCAGCCAACCCAATGTCCTGCATTATTCTGGGAGGATCTTACCCACCCTGTATATAATAGTTTCCATTCTGCTTAGACTCTCCCTCCCTTAGCTACCTAGCATTTAACTGAACACCCCTACATCAGTGACTGACCCATACTCTATGTTAATGCAGCTCAAAGCCCAGAAAGTAACAATTTCCTTTGGTAACTGCAGAAGCTAGGGGTAACCTCCCAATGGGACACATAAGCCTTAGAATTCCCTGAGATTCTATTACTCTTCTGCTTTAATCAGAGAAATATCAACCAAAAGACCTAATAGAAAGGAGAGGTTTGTGGCTCTAATTTCCTCTTGGGTTCAAATGTCATTAGACCTGGGGAAGGCTAAGTATCTGAGTTATCAGACACATCTATTAAATAATTCTCAATTATTTTTAAAACTTATATATGTATCTCAAACTCTCTTATATGTATCACATATTAAAATAAACTTTTAATAAAGTGACCTGTGTCTTCTGACCAAGTGAGTGTCAAGTTTCTGTGTCAGATAACACTAACAACACGGATAAGTTTTAATTCATTTCCATAAATGCTAACCCTGATTTTCTTCACCAAAGTGAAACCTAAGTTAGTGACAGATTATGGTTAGAGCTGCTGGAACCACATTATTTCAGGTAGACACTAATAAAAAGGTAAAGATTCTGTCTTTTTTATTTGGTTGTATAAACTTAAGTTATTTCCAACTCTGTCACTATCTGGGCAAGTCAGCTCCTTTCTCCCAATCACTGCCTCCTAAACAATAGCAGGAAGAGAGTAAAACCCCTTCCAGTTGACCTTCTTTGAGTAAGTGGGGTAACCCAAAAGGGAAAACAGAGCAAAGGTCCCTAAAGGTATATGAAAGCCATATCCAGCTATTCTGGAATCAGGTGTTTTTTCTGAATAAGGCATTGCTACCTGCCAATTCTGACTAGTTTCCTGAGCTTTAGATACATAAGAGGCTTAAAGAAGAAAACGGAAGAAGGTATGCTTCTTAGCTGGTTAACTGTTCTCATCCTGGGGCTGCCATAAATGTCTTACATATACTTCATTATTAGTTAAGTCTCGTTTCTGGGAAGATTACAAGCTAACAGTCTCATCAAACCTACTTTCTCCTTTTGTGGTCCCCGTCAAGGAAGATAATCCATCATAATGGCAGTCATGGAAGCTGCTACAAAGAAGGATGCAATAAGATTGGAGACTGAGGGAGCCAACGTCCTTACCTTTCTTTTAATGTCTGTAAACTGAGAAAACATAAGGGACCAATAGAAGGCCAATTCCATGATATAATAGTAATAAAGTCCACCCGACAGAGGCTGGAAGAGAGAAAGAAATAGTCAGAATACCGGCTAGTCAAAGGTGCATTCCATCTCTCCAACTTTCTCTGCCTTGGAGGACCAATACAAATTTATAGACATCTCTCCTCCCCATTCTCTCCCAAGACATGCAGTAGCTAACAGACTTTGGTGTGGAGACTTCCCTTGCTCCTCTGCACATACATCTTCAGCTCTCATCTTGTAGAGATGAGATACAGTTAACACATACTATAGCACAATCAAATCAGTATGTCTAGGATTCTGGGCAATTAGTGCTTTTCACAGGATTAAATACACATAGGCCTTCTCCTCTTCCACCCTTTAGCAGTTCCTTGACATATTTCCAGTATATATTACAACCAAGATGCTCTTAATGGGATTCCAAGTTACCCTTGATACAAAAAAGACATCTGAACCAGAAAGTACCTCATTAAATACCAGAAAACTGCTTTTCTTTCTAGCCCAATTAGGGTGAATATAATGGGGAAAATCAGAACAAAAAACTCACTGGATTTCATTGCTATGAGGGCCTCAAGAATAGATACCTCATATGACTGTTAGCAGTGGGGAAAAAAAAATAGATACCCTGAATACACAACTTAAAGGGACTCAGCCCCTAATCTCTCAATCCCAAGGAAATGTACCATCTGTCCTGGGGACTGGCAAAGGACCCTCACTCCCTCCACCTTATACACATTCAAGACCCCTATCCTGAAACAACAGATCCTACCTGAAATGGATAATTAAACCAGCACTGTTGGATGTCCCAGAACCAAGGTGACTAAGAGAAAACAGATAATCCATGTCAGTCCTCAAGATTCTCACCTGGCTTCAAGAGCTACCCCATGTATCCACTTCTCTCTAGGCTGGGGCAAATGAGAGACAGGAAAGCCCCTGAACAGATTTTAGGGCTCCCTAAAGGATCAATAAATAGCTAGATTGTTCTTCTACAACAGAATGTTGTAAATAGTAAAACTATGCTTTGAGGTAAATAAGAACAGTGAGAGCTTATGATCTTTTTTTTTTGGAGATGGAGTCTGACTGTATCATCCAGGCTGGAGTGCAGTGGTCCGATCTCAGCTTATTGTAATCTCCACCTCCCAGGTTCAAGTAATTCTCCTGCCTCAGCCTCCTGAGTAGCTGAGACTACAGGTGCGCACCACAACACCCAGCTAATTTTTGTTTATTTTTAGTAGAGACAGGGTTTCACCATGTTGGCCAGGCTGGTCTCAAACTCCTAACCTCAGGTGCTCCACCCACCTAAGCCTCCCATAGTGCTGGTATTACAGGCATGAGCCACTGTGCCTGGCTAGGATCATTTTAGGAAACATCACCACCTGGAATATATAAACAGGAAGACAATGATTCCATTTGGTAACTAAAAAAGATAACTCCATGCCAGGTTCAGAAGTCAAAAGTAATCATCTCTAATGGAATAATGATTATGTCCTTTAAGGAGTTTGTTTACATCATCTTTGGTGCTGGACTTCTTATCATTAAATCGTTCCTAATATTGTCTTATTATCCTTTCAATGACTGTAGAATCTGTAGTGATAACCCTTCCTATATTGATAATTTTTTTTTTTTTTTTTTTTTAAGAGATGGGGTTTCACCATGTTGGCCAGGATGGTCTTGATCTCCTGACTTCAGGTGATCCACCCGCCTCAGCCTCCCAAAGTGCTGGGATTACAGGCGTGAGCCACCATGCCCAGCCATTTTTTTTTTCATATTTTCTTTTTTTGTTGGAGTTTGTCAATTTTAATCAAACCTTTCAAAGAATGAACTTTCAGGTTTATCCATGGCCAGGCACAGTAGTTCACACCTGTTAATACCAGCACTTTGGGAGGCTGGGGTGGGTAGATTATGTGATCTCAGCAAACTGCAACCTCTGCCTCCTAGGTTCAAGCGATTCTTGTGCCTCAGCCTCCCTAGCAGTTGGGATTACAGGTGTGCGCCACCACACTTCACTAAATTTGTTTTTAGTAGAGACAGAATTTCGCCATGTTGCCCAGGCTGGTCTTGAACTCCTGAGCTCAGGTAATCCGCCCGCCTCAGCATCCCAGAGTGCTAGGATTACAGGCGTGAGCCACTGCACCAGGCTGCCTTCCAAATATTTTCTATGCCTCGCATTACAATTGACTTCTAATTTAATTCCATTATGGTCAGAGAACACATTCTTAAAGATTTCAATATTGTAAAATTTGCTGAGACTTATTTTATGGCCCAGCATTAGTTTATCTTTCTACACGCTCTTGAAAATTATATGTATTCTTCAGCTGTTGGTGTAGTGTTCTATAACGTCAATAAGGTAAAACTGGTTGATCATGTTATTCATATCTTTTACATCCTTAGTGATTATTTTTTGCCTAGGGTTTAGGTCAGTTACTGAGAGAAAAGTATTAAAATCTTCAAATACAACTGTATGTTTGTCTATTCTTTTCCTTCAGTTGAGCCAGTTTTTTGTCTGTAATATTTTGAAAACATGATGTCCTTTAGAGAGAAACAGTATGGTATGGGGAAAAAACAAGAACTCAAGAAACAAAAAGCCTGAAATTCTTCCTTCTTTTTCTGAGGCAGAGTCTTGCTCTGTCACCCAGGCTGGAAAGTAGTGGCTCCATCATGGCTTACTGCAGCCTTGACCTCCTGGGCTCAAGCCATTCTCTCACCTTAGCCTCCCAAGTAGCTGGGACTACAGGTGCATGCCACCACAACAGGATAATTTTTGTTTTTTTTTTTTGGTAGAGGTGGGGTTTCACCATGTTGTCCAAGTTGATCTCGAACTCCTGGGCTTAAATGATCCGCCCATCTTGGCCTCTCAAAGTGTTAAAATTAAGCCACCATGCCTGGCCCCCTGAAATTCTTGACTCTGACAATTAACTAAAAAGTGGGAATAATACCTGTTTCACCCATTTTAAAGGGTTGATTCAGTTTCTCCTCTTTCAATTTTTGTCAAGTGCTTTGCAAACCATTAAGTATTATGCTGATTTAGTTATTACTAATATCATTAATATCATCTAGGGGAGAAACAGCAGAGTTATAAGATTACTGAAGTCAGGTGCCAGACAGAAGACAATCTATTAGGATGTAATTCTGGACTATGGGCATCACAGAGGAGGAAAAGTTGGGGAAATATAAAGATCTAAAGGTATTTAGGCCGGGTGCGGTGGGGCTCACGCCTGAAATCCCAGAACTTTGGGAGGCTGAGGCAGGTGGATCACCTGCGGTCAGGAGTTCAAGACCAGTCTGGGCAACATGGCAAAACCCCATCTCTACTAAAAATGCAAAAATTAGCCAGGTGTGGTGATGTGCACCTATAGTCCTAGCTACTCGGGAGGCTGAGGCAAGAGAATTGCTTGAACCTGGGAAGCGGAGGTTACAGGGAGCTGAGATTGTGCCATTGCACTCTAGCCTGGGTGACAGAGCGAGACTTCAGCTCAAAAAAAAAAAAAAAGATCTAAAGGTATTTAACTCTTACTTCTAGAGATCTCAGCATGATTAGAATCCAACAGAGGACTAGAGAAAGTTAAGACTCACCGACCAGAGAAATCTAATTCCATAGCAGAATATGAATAAATAAAAAGTGAATCTCCACCTGGGTGGGCAAAGAGTAGAGGTTAGACACATGTCCACTCCAACCAAAGTCTCTGAGGCTAGGGAGATCAAGATAGCAGATTTGGGGATAAGAGAGTTACTGGTGAGAAAGGACCAATTCCTAGAATAGGGGTAACTACTGTCATTTAAAAAGCCAAAGACTGAGCCATTTTCCATTAGGAAAAATATTAGGCACTATTATCAGACTCCTTAGCATTTTTCTTTACATGACAATTATTAAAACAGTGCTCAGAGGATAATTAGAAAAAGCTCAATAAAATGAAGAATAGTATTTCCCAGAAAAGGAATGCTTCCTACAAATTTTTTTTTTTTTTTTGGAGGCAGAGTTTTGCTCTTGTTCCCCAGGCTGGAGTGCAATGGCACGATCTTGGCTCACTGCAACCTCTGCCTCCCAAGTTTAAGCAATTCTCCTGTCTCAGTCTCCCAAGTAGCTAGGACTACAGGGATGCGCTACCATGCCTGTAAGTTTTGTATTTTTTTTTTTTTTTGAGACTGAGTTTCGCTCTTATTACCCAGGCTGGAGTGCAATGGCGGGATCTCGGCTCACCGCAACCTCCGCCTCCTGGGTTCAGGCAATTCTCCTGCCTCAGCCTCCTGAGTAGCTGGGATTACAGGCACATGCCACCATGCCCAGCTAATTTTTTGTATCTTTAGTAGAGACGGGGTTTCACCATGTTGACCAGGATGGTCTCGATCTCTTGACCTCGTGATCCACCCGCCTCGGCCTCCCAAAGTGTTGGGATTACAGGCTTGAGCCACCACGCCCGGCCAAGTTTTGTATTTTTAGTAGAGGTTTTCTCCATGTTGGTCAGGCTAGTCTTGAACTCCCGACCTCAGGTGATCCACCCACCTCGGCCTCCCAAAGTGCTGAAATTACAGGCATGAGCCACCGCGCCCAGCCAGAATGCTTCCTACAAATTGTCAACTTATAGCAAGCAAGCCAGTACTCTGTTAAAATATACATGTATGAGTACATCTACTTACGTAAGTATAGTTATGAGAACTTACTCCCAATCTATTTGGAAAAAGGGAACAAAATGGAACCACACCTAGCTTCGTGGCAACATGTCCAAGAACCTTAAGGGAATCAGTGTTCCAGTTCCCTTCTTTGGTACCTATAATAGGCTGAGTTAGCCCTCTGTAGCCATTAACTGCTGTCCTAACGACAGAAGTGATTTCCAAAAAGAAAACTTCAGTCCAGTTGTATCCCACCCTCTCCCTTATTCTCTCCCTCCTTCCTTGCATACTCACATGCTTTCACAGAATTTAGTGAGTGTTGGGGGCTTGTCCTGATTCCTCCGATAGCGAAACCAGCATTGGATTTTTTGGACATTCCAATCCAGCTGCTTTGACAGTCCCTCCAGCCTTTTCTTGTCAGGATACTGTAAACGTATAACCAGAGTCAGAACACCACTGTTCAATCCCACTCCTTCAATCCCACTGATTAGCTGAGTGACAAGGTATGACAGCCATATAGCCATAGTGGCTCAAGTGATGTTTATCTTTCCAGGTTTTATCCCAAAGTCATTTTTAGTCAGAAATTTTGTCTTATATATCAAGGATTTTTACAGCTCACCTGTATACATCCTTGTTTTGTCTTTTCCTCCAGCCCAAGCTGAGTGAAAAAGGAAATTAAAAACCCAAATTGG
The DNA here is from genome assembly GCF_049354715.1 of Callithrix jacchus. Classification (NCBI taxonomy): domain Eukaryota; kingdom Metazoa; phylum Chordata; class Mammalia; order Primates; family Cebidae; genus Callithrix; species Callithrix jacchus. The sequence continues at coordinate 69,444,975 of NC_133510.1, read as the reverse complement.
CCGGGCATGGTGGCTGATGCCTGTAATCCCATCACTTTGGGAGGCCAAGGCAGGAGGATCACCTGATGTTGGGAATTCGAGACCAGCCTAACCAACGTGGAGAAACCCCATCTCTACTAAATGTACAAAATTGCCAGGCATGGTGGTGCATGTCTGCAATCCCAGCTACTCAGGAGACTGAGGCAGGAGAATCACTTGAACCTGAAAGGCGGAGGTTGCAGTAAGCAGAGATCGCACCATTGCACTCCAGCTTGGGCAACAAGAGTGAAACTCCATCTCAAGAAAAAGAAAACCCAAACTGCGTGCCAGGCCATAGTGGCTCATGCCTGTAATTCCAGCATTTTGGAGGCGGAGGGCTGAAGGATAGCTTGGGCCCAGGAGTTCAAGCCCAGCCTAGGCAACATGGCAAAACCTCGTCTCTCCAAAATACAAACAAAAAACCCAACTGCAAAGGCTATCAGTACCATCTCCATCTCAATTACATAACTAGGCAGTGACAGAAACTGGAACAAGGAAAAACAAAAACAAGATATGGTGTGTTTTTGGGGAAAAGGGGTAAAGGGGGCTGCTGGGCCTAAAACTCAAACATACTACCTATGTAAACTTGACATATATAGGGCCCAAAGGTTTTCCCTGAGGGGATAAATCTCTCCATATAGCTACATGGACTACTCAAACATGAAAGATCATCCCATTCTATCCTTACTCTTAGAAGTATGTGCTCTCTATCCTGCCCTGCCCCACGCAACAACCCCTTATGTAAATTTTCCTGGTTTTTGCCTACTTACCTTAGTAATAGATATGAACACCTTTTCAAGGATGGCATTGGGTTGGGCCTGATAAGGACCATTGTCCTCGATGCCAATATGGAGTGCACAGGGTTTGGCAATAAACCTGTAATAGAGAAAACCCAAGGGCCAAATCTTTTTAAAAAATTTATTTATAATTGACACATAATAATTGTACATATTTATGGGGTACAATGTGATGTTTCAATGCATGTATACATAGTATAATGATGAAACTGGGGCAATTGCCATATCCATCACTTTCAACATTCACCCGCCTCAGCCTCCCAAAATGCTGGGATTACAGGTGTGAGCCATTGTGCTGGATGGATGCTTTTTAGAAATGCACAATCTTGAGCCCATCTCAGACTTGCAAAATCAGAATGTGCATTTTAACAACATCCCCAGGTGATTCACATGTCCATTAAAATGTGAGAGCCACAAATCTACTTCCTAAGAATCTTGTAAGTACTCAACAAGATAATGTATATGAAAGACCCTGGCACAAAAAAGGTGATTAATAAATGGCAGTTTTCCTTACATCAAAAGACCAAGATCTTAATTGGAGGGAAAAGCTGAACTGAGACTGAGCTCTTTCTACATATATATATCCTGGGTCTTGGATACCTTCCTGCCTAATCAAGATATTATGGAAATACTTAGAACTTTCAGGAGTCTGGAAGAAAGAAATCAGGAAGCTAGGAAAAGTGAGAAGGAAATTAAATTACCTGTTAGCACTCAATCTTAGTCTCAGATATACTAATAAAGCATATAAACTTGGCAAAATCACTTATCTCTTGGGTCTTGGATTCATCATCTAAAAGAAGAGGTTATATTGAGCAGAGTTCTATGGATTTAAGTTTTTAAAAAGAATGAAAAATAAAGGGTTATACAAGATGATTTCTAAGATTTTTTTTATATCTAAGATTCTATGATGCTATCATTGATTATAATTAATTTCTAACTTTTGTATCTTTGAAAATTGAGGAACTACTCCTTGGTTCTTCAAGAAAGATCTCACTCTCTCCCACAACCAGAGATTTTTATGAACATCAGCACTAGCAAAACTCTATATTGCCACTTTCAGGATAAGTCAAACCAGTTTTAGCCCTTAGCATCTTAGGGAGTCCCATAATGAAAACGTGACTGGGAGGTGTCCAATAGAGTGCCGCTGACCTATTTTCTTGAGCTGCATTTGAATCTAGAATATATTATCTCTAGAGGAATTGAGAATAAGAAACTTTATCTCCCTCTACGAAAACGTATTTTACCTTATCACCAAAGTTCCTGAGTCATAGGGTAATATTTATTCAGAGCATAAAGTTAGCCACATTTGTAATACATTCTCTTTTATACAGGTGGTAAAAAAAAAAATAAGTTCCATTCAAAGGCCAATGTTAGTAGATACCTTAATTTACATTTACTGGTGTACTATTCTGTATACCAATTATATTTTAATCCCCAACTTATGTTTAAACTCCTTATAAACACAAATAGACTGCTTTTTTATTTACCAAAGTACTGTGTTCAGCAGCTGCTCAGTAACTGACAAGCGACAGGTTAGTGAAACACACTCTTGTTCCAACCAGGATTGATCAGCATTCAGAAGAGTAAATGAGGCAGTCATTCTTTGTTGTTGAGTTGATGCCATATCAGAGATAAAAATAATCTAAACAACTCTGTCTTCTCTTCCTTCTCCTATTGACATAATTGCATGAAAATCCAAAGGCAAAAAATAGCCTTTCCAATTCCTGCTCTTACCCCTAACCCAGGCTTCTTTAATCCAGAGGCAGTCAGCTGATTAAAACTCAAGACCTGCAGTTAGACAGATTTTACCAGCTGAAAGACCTTGTGACTATTTTACACCCATAGAATGGAGATACTATCCACCTCACAGGGTTATTTTAAAGATAAAATGATACAATGTATGCCTACACCAGTACATGACACTTAGTAAACATTCATTAAGGAGTAGCTATTATTATTTCACTAGAAACATATTTCAGTCTGGGTATTCTCTGGTACCTCCCGCAGAAAGTGAGAATCAAGAAATCCTCTACAGGTCTATATTCTGCTCACCTGGGTGAAGCCAATTGTAAAATTACTATTTTCTGGATCCATGGAATGGACTTAATAATCTAGAGTTGTAAGTAACTCACATCCTGCCCTCAATAGTTCAGAGTTTAGTGAAAAGCAGAAAGCTACTCACATTCCAGCTATATGGAGCTTAAGAACATTTATTTGACAAAATACTTGTTGAGTGTTTATTTTGTGCTACAGAATGAAGCTTTATTATGATATTATGATATATTCCAGATGTGATTGGGAAATAATCATTTCTAATTTAGGATAAAAATTAAATATATTTAGTTATGCAGTTAATGAACTACCTCACTGAAGAAAGTGAAATTATAGCTTTTGAGAAAGTATTAATTCTACATCATACAAAAGGCTGGCATTTGGAATAACTTATAGGTATCTAGGCTGATGAATTTCCAGAGCTTGGCATTCATCCTTTCTGCTAGATCAGCACTTTCCAAAGTGTGGTTTAGATCCCTGGGGGATCCAGAGACCCTTTCAGTAGGTCAAGGTCAAAACTGTCTTCATAATAATTCTATAAATTTATAAAAATCTCTTCTCTCTCATTCTCTCATGAGAGTACAGTGGAACTTCCACAGGTTACATGACATATTACAACAGACTGAATGCAGATACTGACATGACACTTCAGCTGCCAGATATTTTAAAAAATGTTAAAATGCTACTCTTGGCCGGGCTCGGTGGCTCACACCTATGATCCCAGCACTTTGGGAGGCCGAGGCGGGTAGATCACAAGGTCACAGGAATTCGAGACCTGTAGGTAACACCCCCATATAGGCACCGAGGAATGAGAGCTAAGCAGAACCCTGGCACAGTTAGAGCTTGAGGAATATCTCACTTTATAGTGTTACTACTCAGCTATTTCCTTTTATATAATCCTTTACATAATCATATATTAGTTTATAGAAATAGGGCTTGAAGAATCCCTCTGTATAATTCCCTATATATAAAATCATATAATAGTTGATACTATGAGTGCCTAAAGAATATTTCCCTACATATATACCTATAATTATATCTTGGTTCATAATCGGAGGAATGCCTGGAGTGGACACAGTACAGAGCATGAATTAAGGAATAAGCAGCTTATAATCAGAGGAATGTCTAGAGCAGACACAGTGCAGAGCATGATTTAAGGGAAAAACAGTTATACCAGGACAAGAACCCATGGCCCAGTTGGCAGCTTTTAGTATCATAATGATACCCGCTGTATGGCAGGCTTGGGGCAAGAGCCACTCCTCCTGATAAAGGAGTTGTAGGACCTTGTTTCAGTTCTTGTGGAAGGCTGCCCTCAGAATGGCAACCCACCTTGGTGACTGAACTTTATCAGCTCTTGATACTGTGCTGCTTGAAAAGCATCTTCCCATAAAACCCATTGGAAGCTGCCAGAAGGTGGTGGTAATCAGATCTGTCACTGCTATGTGACTTAAAGCATCCTCCTATAAATCTTCTTAGAAGTAGTTTGCCCACAGATAGAAGTATTGCACACTGCACCCTCTTCACTGCGCACGGCCCACCTTCAAACCTTGGGAGGTAGACAGTGCACAGCAAGGGGCCCGTTCTCATGAAGGCAGGGGCCATGTGCAGTAAGGGGTCCACCCCCATTAGGTCACGGAGGTTTGAAGGTGGGACCACAGATGCTGGCCATGCCTGGCTAATTTTTAAATTTTTTTTTGTAGAGACAGGGTTTCTCCATGTTTCCCAGGCCACTGTGATTTTTAAATAAATTAATAGATATGGGCTGGGCACAGTGGCTAATGCCTGTTATCCTAGCACTTTGGGAGGCTGAGGCAGATGGATCACTTGAGTCCAGGAGTTTGAAACCAGCCTGGGAAACATGGTGAAACACTGTTTGGTGTGGTAGTTCATGCCTGTGGTCCCAGCTACTTGGGAGGTTGAGGTGAGAGGATCGCTTGAGCCTGGAAAGTCAAGGCTGCAGTGGGCTGTGATTGCACCACTACACTTCAGCCTGTGTGACAGAGCCAAATCCTATCTCAAAAATAAATAGGCTAGGCGAGGTGGCTCATGCCTGTAATCCCAGCACTTTGGGAGTATGAGGTGGGCAGACTGCTTGAGCTTAGGAGTTCAAGACCAGGCTGGCCAACATGGTGAAACCCCATCCTCTACCAAAAAATACAAAAATTAGCGGGGCATGGTGGCACACGCCTATAGTCCCAGCTACTTGGGAGGCTGAGGTGGGAGGATCTCTTGAACCCAGGAGGCAGAGGTTTCAGTGAGCTGTGATCTTACCACTGCACCCCAGCCTGGGCAACAGAGCAGACTCTGTCTCAATAAATAAATAAATAGGCTGTGCCAGTGGCTCACGCCTATAATCCCAGCACTTTGGGAGGCTGAGGCAGGCGGATCACTTGAGGTCAGGAATTTGAAACCAGCATGGCCAACATAGCAAAACCCCATCTCTACTAAAAATACAGCAACAAAAAATTAGCCAGGTGTGTGGCACACACCTGTATTCCCAGCAACTCCAGAGGCTGATGCAGGAGAATTGCTTGAACCTGGGAAGCGGAGGCTGCAGTGAGCAAGACTGCACTACTGCACTCCAGTTTGGGTAACAGAGTGAGACTTCATCTCAAAAAAATAAATAAACATGCGCACACATACACACACACACATACACATATAGATACCTATATACATATATATGCAGACATTTTATACATGTGTAAATACATGTAGAAAACATGGACAGTGTCCTCATTTTTCTTCTAAAACAGTAGGCATTGACAAGTAACTATCCACATAAACAAAACCTCTTTGGGATCCTTGAACATTTCTAAGATTGTAAAGGAGTCCTGAGATCATAGTTTGAAAACTGCTGTGCTAAATGACACTGAGAAATCAAACTTTTAGTGTGACTTTCTGTTGTCTGCAGGATCAATTCACTTTTTAAAATAATTTGTCAGACAAGATTTTCCTTTGCTGGCAGATCTTAGTAAGTAGGCATTTAGTGGTCCATAAAAATAAGCTACTACTTTCCACCTGTTAACTCCAGGAACATGAGTCTAGTGAACCATCCTGACAGTATTAGATTTGTCCTACTTTATAGAGATCATTTCACTCTGCCCTTTTCCTGCTATCCAGATACACAGCAACAGTTGACCTAAGCCTGGGTTAATTAGGATAAAATTACCTATTGCTTTCACTTTTTCATGCCAAAGACAGGAGCTGTACTAATAACGCTTCCTTTGTGATTCATTACACCACTGATGAATATGAATTATACACAAATAAATCCAAAGTCTAGATTAAGCTTCTCAACTAATATATTGTGGTAAGTAACACAAATGGGCTGTACTTATGCTGAGATATTCATCTTAGCTCTCACTGTGGTCCATGGGGCCTTCAGATAGCCAGAAACTTTTAGTCTATAGCCTCTGGCCTCATATACCTTACTGTATAACGCAAATGTTATTTATTTATTTAGAGACAGAGGCTTGCTCTGATGCCTGGGCTGAAATGAAGTGTGGTAGCGTGATCCTGGCTTACTCTAACCTCCACCTCCTGGGTTCAAGTGATTCTTGCGCCTCAGCCTCCCAAGAAGTAGCTTGGACTACAGGCATGCACCACCATGCCAGCTAATTTTTGTATTTTAGTAGAGACGGGGTTTCACCATGTTGGCCAGGCTGGTCTGACTTCAAGTGATCCACCCGCTTCAGCCTCCCAAAGTGCTGGGATTACAGGTGTGAGCCAGCACACCCAGCCACAAATTTTTTATGTTTGCAGCAATATGACCAGATTGAGAAGCACCAGCTTAGATCAATTTCTGGAAAAATATAAAGTGCCAAAGTAGATATGTAAAAAGAACAGGAGTTTAAAACCAGCCTGGACGACATGGTGAGAACCAATCTCTACAAAAAATTAGCTGGGTGTGGTAGCATGTGCCTGTGGTCCCAGCTACTAGGGAGGCTGAAGCAGGAGGACTGTTTGAGCCTAGGAAGTGGAGGCTGCAGTGAGCCCTGATTGCGCCACTACACTCCAGCCTGGGTGACAGAGTGAGATGCCATCTCCAAAACATAAAATAATGAAATAAAATAAAGCTTTGGAGTGAAAGATGAGTTAAGTTTTGTGTATGCCGAATCTGAAGTATCCATGGGACACTGAAATGGAACTGTCTAGGGTGAAAATTCACTTGGAAAAGGGGCTTGGGTATGATATATAGAGAGAGAAAGAAGAATACAAATGAATGAGGATATAAGTGGTAGCTAAATTTGTGAGGGTGGTTGTGATTGCATACGAAAGGAATATAAACTTAAAAGAGAACTGAGGTCAGAACCCTGGAAAACATCAGCATAAAAGGTGAATTTAGGGGATAGGAAGGTCAGAGGTGGGGTTGTATCAAATAAGGGAGAGACCAAGACAAGGACTTCAGTATCTACTAAATTTGGCAATTTAGAGATCTGTAGTAACCTTTACCAAAGAAATTCCAGTAAAACAGGGACTCTAAAAGAGCAGTGAATTAAAGAAGTGAATTTTTTTTTTTTTTTTTTTTGAGACGGAGATTCACTGTTGTTACCCAGACTGGAGTGCAATGGCACGATCTCGGCTCACCGCAACCTCTGCCTCCTGGGTTCAAGCAATTCTGCCTCAGCCTCCCGAGTAGCTGGGATTACAGGCGCACATCACCATGCCCAGCTAATTTTTTTGTATTTTTAGTAGAGATGGAGTTTCACCTTGTTGACCAGGATGGTCTTGATCTCTTGACCTCGTGATCCACCCGCCTCGGCCTCCCAAAGTGCTGGGATTATAGGCGTGAGCCATATAGGAGGAAAGAAGTAGAAATAGCCAAGACCCTGAAGAATTTAGGCTAAGAAGAAAAGGGAATGGCCTCAACTTCAGCATCAGAATCACTCAATCTAAACTAATCACATGTAAAACAATCTCCCTGTGCTTTAGACCCACTCTCTTCATGATCAGAAATTTCATTCTACTTATCCCTCCTTTTTACTATTATCTTCAGCCTCACTCTCAACTTGTTTCTTCTCATCAGACCTTCAACCTGCTCAAGTTTTTCACATCTTAAAACAGCCCTCCCTGTCCTTAGCAACTAAACTCCCATTCATTCCTCAACTCTCCTTCTCTCCTCTGGCTTCTGTCCCTACACTCCACTGAAGCTGTTCTTGCCAAAGTTGTCAATGATCTCATTATTGTGAAAACAAATGGATGCTTTTCAGTCTGTTATCTTACCTGACCTTTCAGCAGCATTTTATTAGGCTGGTGCAAAAGTAATTGCCATTACTTTTAATGGCAAAAGCCCTAATTACTTTTGCACCAACCAAATAAATTAACGACTAACCTTCTTGAAATGCCCTTTTCTCTTCCTCACTGCCATATTCTTCCTATTCTTCTCCCTCTACCTCTTTGGCAGTGGAACTAGACTGCCTGGTAAGCATTGCTAGTTGAGTCACCTTGGACAAGTTACTTTGTGCTTCAGTTCTCTCATCTGTAAAATGAGGATAACATTGGTGCCTATCTACCTCATAACCTTACTAATGAGGATTCAATGCTTAGCACTTAGAATATTAAACACCCACTTTTTTTTTTTTTTTTTTTGGGACAGAGTCTCCCTCTGTCACCCAGGCTGGAGTACAGTGGTGTTATCTTGGCTTGCTGCAACCTCTGCCTCCCAGGTTCAAGCAGTTCTTCTGCCTCAGCCTCCCGAGCAGCTGGAATTACAAGCACCAGCCACCACATCTGGCTAAATTTTCTATTTTTAGTGGAGATGGGGTTTCACCATGCTGGCCAGGCTGGTCTCAAACTCCTGGCCTCAAGTGATTCACCTGCCTCAGCCACCCAAAGTGCTGGGATTACAGGCATGAGCCACCGTGCACAGCCTAAACCAACTATTAATATTATCAAATAACGTATGACTGTCATTTCTCTATCTTCTTTGCAGTTTATTTTTCCTCTGCCTTTTCCTATAACATGGTGTTTCCTCAGGGTTCACTTAGAGGCTGTCTTCGGACTCTACACGCTCACCCTCAGTAACCTCTTTCAGTTACAGTAGAGGGTCTCAAAGTATGGTCTTCAGAGGATTCCTGACATACTATAAACAAAACTATTTTCATAACAATATTATTATTTGCCTTTTTCACTATGTTGACATTTGCAGTGATTGTGTAAATTAATGGTAGGTAAAACGTTATCATACTTTAGCCCAAATCAAGGTAGTGGCACCAAATCATTAGTAGTTACTATACTGCAGAGCTGCATCTTCTCCATTTTTTTAAACATGTCAGTTTTGCTTAAGAATGTCCTTGATCCGAGTCATGGCACCAAAAAAAAAAAAAAAAAAAATGTCCTTGATGGGCTGGGTGCGGTGGCTCACGCCTGTAATCCCAGCACTTTGGAGGCAGAGGCAGGCAGATCACCTGAGGTCGGGAGTTCAAGACCATCCTGACCAACATGGAGAAACGCTGTCTCTACTAAAAATACAAAATGAGCCGGGCACGGTGGTGCATGCCTGTAATCCCAGCTAATGGGGAGGCTGAGGCAGGAGAATCAGTTGAACCCGGGAGGTGGAGATTGCAGTGAGCCGAGATCACGCCATTGCACTCCAGTCTGGGCAACAAGAGTGAAACTTCGTCTCAAGAAAAAAGAATGAAGCACTCAATGAAGCACTATAAATTATTACTTTTATTAAATCTCGACCCTTGAATATATTTTTAAAAAGCATTCTGTGATTGGGCACAGTGGCTCATGCCTGTAATCCCAGCACTTTGGGAGCCTGAGGTGAGCGGATCACTTGAGGCCAGGAGAGCGAGACTAGCCTGGCTAACATGGTGAAACCCTGTCTCTATTTATTCCATGACAAAATGAATGTACTCATAAAGCACATCTGATGCAAACCAAAGTATATGGCTCTTAAGGAAAAGCATTTGTATAATTATTGTGAGCTGAATAAACTAAGTCACTTTTTCCATAGAATACCATTTTTACCTGAAAGGACTGACAAACTAATGTTACTCAACCCCGAGTATTTAGCAAACACTTTCTCAAAAATAAATGAGGCCGGGTACGGTGGGTCATGCCTGTAATCCCAGCACTTTGGGAGGTGGGAGTATCACCTGAGGTCAGGAGTTAGAGACCAGCCTGGCCAACATGGTGAAACGCTGTCTCTACTAAAAATACAAATATTAGTCAGGTGTGGTGGTGGGCATCTGTAATCTCAGCTACTCAGGAGGCTGAGGCAGGAGAATTGTTTGAACCCAACAGGTGGAGGTTGTAGTGAGCTGAGATCGCACCACTACACTCCAGCCTGGCGACAGGGCAAGACTCCGTCTCAAAATAGGAATAATAATAATAATAAATGAAATGAGCCCATCATTTCACAAAAAGCACTGTTGCCAATGATAAAATTCAAGCTTCGAAGTAAAACTTAGAATGTTTAGAAAACTTTCATCTGTCTGGCCGGGTGTGGTGGCACACACCTGTAATCCCAGCTACTTGGAAGGCCAAGGCAGGAGAATTGCTTGAACCTGGGAGGTGGAGGTTGTGGTGAGCCAAGATTGCACCATTGCACTCCAGCCTGGGTAACAAGAGCAAGACTGTCTCCAAGGAAAAAAAAAAAAAAAAGTAAATAAGATGGAGTCTCACTCTGTTGCCCAGACTGGAGTGCAGTGGTGCAATCTCGGCTCACTGTAACCTCCACCTCCCAAGTTCAAGCGATTCTCCTGCCTCAGCATCCTGAGTAGCTGGGACTATAGGTGTGTGCCACCATGCCCAGCTAATTTTTGTATTTTTAGTAGAGATGGACTAGTAGAGTAAAATTTTGTATTTTTAGTAGAGCCCATGTTGGCCAGGTTGGTCTCGATCTTCTGACCTTGTGATCTGCCCACCTTGGCCTCCCAAAGTGATGGGATTACAGGCGTGATTTTTAAATATTGTATAACATACTGACATGTGGGACATTTGTATAACTGAGTGAACCAGTATTTTCCAAATGATGGATGTATGATATCCATTCAAAATTGTAATATAGGCTGGGCATGGTGGCTCAAGCCTATAATCCCAGCACTTTAGGAGGCTGGCAGGTGGATCACCTGAGGTCAGGGGTTTGAGACCAGCCTGGCCAACATGGTGAAATCCCGTCTCTACTAAAAATACAAAATTAACCAAGTGTGGTGTTGCATGCCTGTAATCCCAGCAACTTGGGACACTGAGGCAGGAGAGTCAGTTGAACCCAGGAGGTGGGGGTTGCAGTGAGCTGAGATCGCGCTGTTGCGCTCCAGCCTGGGCAACAAGAGTAAAACTCCACCTCAAAACAACAACAACAATAACAAAACAAAATGTAACATAGAACAATGGATCTTAACATAATAAAATCAAAAGCTCATTAATATGGCTTCAGATTCTACCTAGCAATCAACGTTTAAGAAACTGGTACATGTGTTTTGGTGTAGTATCAAAGATAATTATCAAATTATTTGAAAGGCCTATTAAAATACTTCCTGCTTTTCAATGACAAAGCTATGTGAGGCCATCTTTTCTTTTCTTTTTTCTTTTTTTTTTAAGACGGGGTTTCACCGTGTTGGTCAGGCTGGTCTTGAACTCCTGACCTCAGATGATCTGCCCCCCTTGGCCTCCAAAGTGCTTGGATTACAGGCGTGAGCCACCACGCCCAGCCTAGGCCATCTTTTCTTCATATACTTCAATCAAAAAAATGTATTACAAGAGATTGAATGCAGAAGCTGCTAGGAGAATCCAGCTGTCTTCTATTAAGCCAGACATTAAAGAGATTTGCAAAACTATAAAATCAATGCCGTTCTTCTGTTTTTTATTTTGGAAAATAATTTTTTTTTCTTTTTGATACGGAGTCTTGGTTCTGTCGCCAGGCTGGAGCACAGGCTGGCATGATCTCGGCTCACTGCAACCTCTGCCTCCCTAGTTCAAGCGATTCTCCTGCCTCAGCCTCTAAAGTATATGAGACTACAGGTGCGCACCAGCATGCCCAGCTAATTTTCGTATTTTTTAGTAGAGATGGGATTTCGCCATGTTGGCCAGGATGGCATTGAGCTCTTGACCTCGTGATCCACCTGCCTCAGCCTCCCAAAAGGGTGGAATTGCAGGCGTGAGTTACTGTTCCTGGCCCTGGAAAATGATAGTTTTCAAAAAGCTTACTTAACATGTAAATAGATATTAAATTTTTTTGCCTATTTTCTCCCTTTTTGTGGAGAACGAGGTTTTGCTATGTTGCCCACACAGGTCTTGAACTCCTGAGCTCAAGCTATCCTCCTGTCTCTGCCTACCTAAGTGCTGGGATTACAGGTGTGAACCACCTGCACCAGGCCTATTGTTATTTTTAATGAATTAGTAAGTATTTCTTAAATTTCTTTTTTTTTTTTTTGAGACAGAGTTTTGCTCTGTCACCCAAACTAGAGTGCAATGGTGCTATCTCAGCTCACTGCAACCTCTGCCTCCCAGGTTCAAGTGATTCTCCTGCCTCAGCCGCCCAAGTAGCTGGGACTATAGGTGTTGCCACCATGCCTGGCTAATTTTTGTATTTTTAGTAGAGATGGCGTTTCACTGTGTTGGCCAGGCTGGTCTTGAACTCCTGAGCTCAGGTGATCTGCCAACCTTGGCCTCCCAAAGGGCTGGGATTACAGGCATGAGTCAATCTGGTCAGCATTTCTTAAATCTCTCAATTTAATTTCAAATACGGTAAAGTTGATGGGTATACATTACCCACATAAACAAAAGCTCCTTAGGGTCCTTAGTAAAACTGAAAAACAATCCCTGAGAACAAACAGTCACAATGCATTTTTCTGAGTAAATTCTTAAAGAATAGGATTCCCTGTGTACAAGGTACTGCACTTTTCAAGATACCTATACCACCGAACCCAACATTCTTGCATGGTCTGTGCTTAAGTAATCTTTGCAGTTTCCTTTGAGGGCCATAAAAAAAGAAAAAAAAATTGGCCCAGCCTGAGCAACATGGTGAAATCTTGCCTGTACAAAAAATATAACAATTATTTTTAATTGTGGCTGGGCAAGGTGACTCAAGCCTGTAATCCCAGCACTTTGGGAGGCTGAGGCAGGTGGATCACCTGAGGTCAGGAGTTTGAGACCAGCCTGACCAATATGGTAAAACTCCGTCTCTATTAAAAATACAAAACTTAGCTGGGCATGGTGACATGCGCCTGTAGTCTCAGCTGCTCAGGAGGCCGAGGCAGGAGAACAGCTTGAACCCAGGCGGTAGAGGTTGCAGTGAGCCAAGATCGCACCACTGCACTCCAGCCTGGGCAACAGAACGACATTCCATCTCAAAAAATATATAAATAATTACTTAAAAAATATATATATATATAGGCCAGGCACAGTGGCTCACGCCTATAATCCCAGCACTTTGGGAGGCCGAGGTGGGTAGATCACGAGGTCAAGAGATCGAGACCATCCTGGTCAACAAGGTGAAACCCCGTTTCTACTAAAAATACAAAAAAATTAGCTGGGCACGGTGGTGTGCACCTGTAGTCCCAGCTACTCGGGAGGCTGAAGCAGGAGAATTGCTTGAACCCAGAAGGCGGAGGTTGCGGTGAGCCGAGATTGTGCCATTGTACTCCAGTCTGGGTAAAAACAGTGAAACTCCGTTTCAAAAAATAAATATATATATAAATATATATATATATAAAAAACTGGCCAGGTATGGTTATGTGCATGTGGTTTCAGCTACTGGGGAGGCTGAGGTGGGAAGATCCTTTGGGCCCAGGAAGTGGAGGCTGTAGTGAGCCACGATCATGCCATCGCACTCCAGCCTGGATGACAGAGTGAGATTTAGTACATATTTTAAAAATTTATCAGTTTTAGTTTTTAATAGAGAAAATATTGATAGATATAACCCATATAAACAAAAGCTCTTTGGAGTCTTCAATAATTTTTAAAAATATGGAGTCCTGAGAGCAAAAGATTTGAGAACCCACTGCTATACAGCATAGGAATTTCAGGAGTCAAGAAGTAAATTATGTAGCTGGGCCTGTAGTTCCAGCTACCATGGAGGCCAATGGGCGGGGGGGTGGACTGATTGAGGATAGGAGGTCAAGGCTGTAGTGACGTCAGGCCTGTGAATGGCCACTGCATTCCAGCCTGGGTAACTGTGATGGTTAATACTGAGTGTCAACTTCATTGGATTGAAGGATGCAAAGTACTGATCCTGTGTGTGTCTGTGAGGGTGCTGCCAAAGGAGATTAACACTTGAGTTAGTGGTCTGGGAAAGGCAGACCTGCCCTTAATCTGTGTAGACACCATCTAATCAGCTGCCAGTGCCGCTAGAATATAAAGCAGGCAGGCTGGGCGCGGTGGCTCACGCCTATAATCCCAGCACTTTGGGAGGCTGAGGCGGGTAGATCAGGAGGTCAAGAGATCAAGACCATCCTGGTCAACATGGTGAAGCCCTGTCTCTACTAAAAATACAAAAAATTAGCTGGGCATGGTGGTGCGCCTGTAATCCCAGCTACTCGGGAGGCTGAGGCAGGAGAACTGCTTGAACCCAGGAGGCGGGCAGAAGTTGCAATGAGTCAAGATCGTGCCATTGCACTCCAGTCTGGGTAACAAGAGAGAAACTCCATCTCAAAAAAAAAAAAAACAAAAAAGAATATAAAGCAGGCAGAAAAACTAGACTGGCCTACCTTCCCAGCCTATATCTTTCTGCCGTGCTGGATCCTTCCTGTCCTCAAACATCAGATTCCAAGTTCTTCAGTTTTGGGACTCAGACTGGCTCTCCTTGCTCCTCAGCTTGCAAATAAACTATTGTGGGACGCTGTGATCATGTGAGTTAATACTTAATGAACTTTCCTTTATATATCTATCCTATTAGTTCTATTCCTCTAGAGAACCCTAACTGATAGAGATTTTTGGGACTAGGAGTGGGGTCCAGAACAGGCTCTGCAACAGGTCCAGCCTGTTACGCAAGCTGCTTTGCCACCTGGGCCATATGATACAGCACATCCAATGATGCTTGAGGTGTCAGCAGCAGATAGGGATGCTGTCTGGAGCAGGCCTTCACAGATGAATCACAGCAGAGCCTCTAGGATTTTGGAGCAAAGCCCTGCCATCTTCTGCAAATAACTACTCTCCTCTTGAAAGCTTGGCCTGTTACTGGGCTTTGGTGGAAACTGAGTTTGACTATAAGTCATCAAGTCACCATGAGACCTAAACTGCCTATCATGAACTGGGTGCTTTTTGAGATGGAATCTTGCTCTGTCGCCCAGGCTGGAGTGCAGTGGCCCAATCTTGGCTCACTGCAACCTCTGCCTCCCAGGTTCAACCAATTCTCCTACCTCAGCCTCCCAAGTAGCTGGGATTATAGGCACCCGCCACCATGCCCAGCTAATTTTTGTGTTTTTAGTAGAGATGGGGTTTCACCACGTTGGCCAGGCTGGTCTCGAACTCCTGACCTCAGGTGATCCGCCTGCCTCAGCCTCCCAAAGTGCTGGGATTACAGGCATGAGCCACCGTGCCCAGCTTGAACTGGGTGCTTTTTGACCCAGCTAGCCATAAAGTGGATCATGCACAGCAGCAGCCCATTATCAAATGGAAGTGGTATATATGTGATCGGGCTCAAGCAGGTCCTGAAGGCACAAGTTACATGAGAAAGTGGCTCAAATGCCCATGGTCTCCACTCCTGCCACCCTGCCTTCTCACCCCCAACCCTGCACTGATGGCCTTATGGGGAGTTCCCTATGATCAGCTGACAGAAGAAGAGAATACTAGGCCCTGGTTCCAGATGGTTCTGCATGATATGCAGGCACCACCGGAAAGTGGACAGCTGCAGCACAACAGCCCCTTTCTAGGACATCCCTGAAGGACAGTGGTGAAGGGAAATCTTCCCAGTCGGCAGAACTTTGAGCAGTGCACTTGGTTGTATACTTTGCATGAAAGGAGAAATGGCCAGATGTGTGATTCTGTAGCCAATGGTTTGGCTGGATGGTCAAGGACTTGGAAGAAGCATGATTGGAAAATTGGTGACAAAGAAATTTGGGGAAGAGATATATGGATGGACCTCTCTGAGTGGTCAAAAGCTGTGAAGATATTTGTATCCCATGTGAGTGCTCACCAACAGGTGACCTCAGCAGAGGAGGATTTTAATAATCAAGTGGATAAAATGACCCATTCTGTGGACACCACTCAACCTCTTTCCCCAGCCACCCATGTCATCGCCCAATGGGCCCATGAACAAAGTGGCCATGGTGGCAAGAATGGAGGTTGTGCATGAGCGCAGCAACACGGACTGCCATTCATCAAGGCTGACCTGGCTACAGCCACTGCTGAGTGCCCAATTTGCCAGCAGCAGAGCCCAACACTGAGCCCTTGATATGGCACCCTTCCTTGGGGCAATCCACCAGCTATCTGGTGGCAGGTTGATTATACTGGACCTCTTTTATTATGGAAAGGGCAAAGGTTTGTCCTCACTGAAATAGACACTTACTGCAGATATGGGTTTGCCTATTCTGCATGCAATGCTTCTGCCAAGACTACGATTTGTGGACTCATAAAATGCCTTATCCATCATCATGTCTTATCCATCCATAAATGCCATAAAATGCCTTATCCATCCAACAGCATTGTCTCTGACCAAGGCACTCACTTTGCAGCCAAAGAAGTGTGGCAGTGGGCTCATGCTCATGGGATTCACTGGTCTTACCATGTTCCCATCATCCTGAAGCAGCTGGATTGACAGAACAGTGGAATGGCCTTTTGAAGTCACAATTACAACACCAACTA
Organism: Callithrix jacchus; assembly: GCF_049354715.1. Classification (NCBI taxonomy): domain Eukaryota; kingdom Metazoa; phylum Chordata; class Mammalia; order Primates; family Cebidae; genus Callithrix; species Callithrix jacchus. The sequence goes on along the minus strand of NC_133510.1, from coordinate 69,428,353 downwards.
GGTGATAATACTTTGCAGGGCCGGGGCAAAGTTCTCCAGAAGGCTGTGTATGCTCTGAATCAGTGTCTGATATATGGGACTGTTTCTCCCATAGCCAAGGTTCGTGGGTCCAGGAATCAAGGTGGAAATGGAAGTGGCACTATTTACCATCACTGTCACCCCTAGTGATCCACTAGCAAAATTTTTGCTTCCTGTTCCTGTGACATTATGTTCTGTTGGGCCTAGATGTCTTAGTTCCAGAGGGAGGAACACTGCTACCAGGAGACACAACAATTCTATTAAACTGGAAGTTAAGATTGCCATCTGGACACTTTGGGCTCCTCCTACCTTTAAGTCAACGGGCTAAGAAGGGAGTTACAGTGTTGGTTGGGGTGACTGACCCAGTCTATCAAAAGGAAATCAGGTTACTACTCCACAGTGAAGGTAAGGAAGAGTGTACGTGGAATACAGGAGATCCATTAGGGCATCTCTTAGTGTTACCACACCCTGTGATTAAGGTCAGTGGGAAACTACAACAGCGCAATCCAGACAGGACTACAAATGGCCCAGATCCTTCAGGAATGAAGGTTTGGGTCACTCCAGGAAAAAAACCACAAGCTGCTGAGTTGCTTGCTGAAGGCAAAGAGAATACAGAATGAGTAGTAGTAGAAGGCAGTCATCAATATCAGCAACCACCACATGACCAGCTGTAGCAATGAGGACTGTAATTGTTAGGAGTATTTTTCCTCCATCTTTTGTTAAAAACATGTTTGTGCATGTATACACTTGTACGAAGAAAATATCATTTTATTTCCCTTTTCCCTTATCATTGACATAAGATTTATTGACTTCATATCAACATTTAAGTATTGTTAACTTTATGTAACAGTATTTGGGTTGGGGATTGGTGTGTTTCTGGTTGTATGAAGGATAGTTATGTTAGGCATAATTATGACCTTATTATCCTCTCTATTTGAAGATCATGTATCATCTAAGGAGATGTGTATGGGTTCAAGTTGACAAGGGGTGGACTTGGGATGGTTGATACTGAGTGTCGATTGATTGAAGGATGCAAAGCATTGATTCTGTGTCTGTGAGGATGCTGCCAAAGGAGTGAACATTTGAGTCAGTGGTCTGGGAAAGGCAGAGTTACCCTTAATCTCGGTGGGCACCATCTAATCAGCTGCCAGCACGTCACGCAGGCAGAAAAACGTGAAAAGACTAGACTGGCCTACCCTCCCTACCTACATATTTCTCTCATGCTGGACCCTTCCTGCCCTAGAACACTGGACTCCAGGTTCTTCAGTTTTGGTACCAGACTGGCTTTCCTTGCTTCTCAGCTTACAGATGGCCTATTGTGGGACCTTGTGATAGTATGAGTTAATACTTAATAAATTCCCCTTTATATATACATATATGTCCTATTAGTTCTGTCCCTCTAGAGAACCCTAACTGAAACATTAATACAGCAAGACTCCATCACTTAGGAAGGGAAAGAAAAAAAACAAGGAAAGGAATTAGTGTACTAGAGTCACAACATCTCAAGCAGAAGTAGGTTTCAGAATCATTCATTCAATAAACACTTACTGAATAGCTAATATGCATGTACAAAGCACTGCATTAGATACCTACAGTTTCGTGCGGGAGACACGTCCATAAAGAGTCCAATCTGAAGGTCATCTCCAAAGAATAGGGCAGCTCATTCAAAATCTCTGAAATGGTTCTCTCTTCAAATTCCAACTGTGACCTGACAACTGACATTATTCACTTCATCTAGTTCCTTGACTTCATTATGGACATACTATGGAGAATATTAGATAAGGAAAAAAGAAACTGTCCAGAAAAAAATGATCAAACCTGAAATAATAATTGAGACTATCTAGTCAGAATCTAAAAGAATCTAGACTATCTAAAAGAATCTACTGTAGGCCAGGCATGGTGGCTCACTCCTGTAATCCCAGCAGTTTGGGAGGCCGAGATGGAAGGATCACTTCAGCTCAGGAGTTTGAGACCAGCCTAGGAAACATAGCAAAATCCTATCCCTACAAAAACTACAAAATTAGCTCGGCACAGTGGCACATGCTTGTAGTCCCAGCTTCTTGGGAGCCTGAGGTGGCAAGACGGCTTGACCCCGGGAGGTGGAAGTTGCAATGACTGCAGTGATACCAGATTGTGCCACTGCACTCCAGCCTGGGTGACAGAGCAAGACCATGACCCCCACCCTCCAAAAAACCAAAACTACTATAATAGATGTTTTTAAGGAATGCATGTAGATTGTATCTTTTTGTAAATCCAATCATTCTAATGTACTAGATAAGTTGTACTGAAAGGTCACTAAAGTGAATTCATGCCAAAGTGGTAGGATAAACCCCTCATTCCTTTCATTAAACATATTTATCTTTTTTCAATGGATGAATAATTATACAACTTAATGCATTTGCTTAAAGCAGAAACACAAATATACACAAGTGATAACCACTGATTTTCTTGCTCTCTCCCAGGATAGAGATCATGGTTTATTCACCTTTTCAACCTTGGCACATAATTTGATACGTTTTTATTTATTTATTTTTACATTTATCTTGTCTGACTTTTAAAACTATCACATACAGTTTGATATGACATATCCTAAGCTTTCAGTAAATGAATGTTGAAGAATGAACAGATGAACTAATGAGTGAAAACTTAATTCTCAACTAAGAGGCAAAGTGTTTCAAGGAAATGTGCCACCTGCAAGGATGAAATTAAAACTCAGCCTTATCCTCCTGGGTCATCAGGTAATCTATCAGCTCGGTGTTTATCAAGTGTAGGAGATCATTGATTTCTGGGGAATCAGTAGATATTCAAGTTAACCAGTTTCAGTCTATGACTGGAGATTTCCCTAAACACAACCACAACACTCTGATTTAGTGTGAGACACTTGATGCTTGTAATTGAGACTGCTTACTAATGTTTACAATACCCAAAAACTAAAAACTACCAGGAATATTCTTATAAGAAATCCTGTATTTTACAGAAGAGATATAGTAAGAGTGTGATTATTCTCATTGCCTTATCAGGGCTGTGCAGCTCTGCATGGACATTTACCTACTTGACAAACTTGTTTATCATTAACTGAGAAGACATATGTAAAAAGGCAAAAATATAGAGCAATGCTTGGCTAGAAGCAACTGTCAATCAAAGATTACTCAAAACAGAATATAACCAGTCATTTGAATATTTCAGGAAATAATTTACATTTTAAAATCTTATTTTTACCAAAATTTCTTAGAAAGATTCATTGTTTAAAGGAACATCCAATACCTTTGTATCATTGTTTGATCCTAAAAACTAAATCAAATGTGAATTTACATTAAAATTCTCTTCTAATTATTATTGTCTGAATTACTGTCATCAGCACTGTCCAACAGAAATATAATGTGAGTCACATATGTAATTTTTTTTTTTTTTTTTTTGAGATGGAGTCTTGTTCTGTCACCCAGGCTGGAGTTCAGTGGTGTGATCTCGGCTCACTGCAACCTCCACCTCCTGGGTTCAAGCAATTCTCCTGCCTCAGCCTCCCGAGTAGCTGGGACTATAGGCACGTGCCACCATGCCAGGCTAATTTTTTGTATTTTTAGTAAAGTTGGGGTTTCAGCATGTTAGCCAGGATGGTCTCAATCTCCTGACCTTGTGATCTGCCCGCCTCAGCCTCCAAAAGAGCTGGGATTACAGGCATGAGCCACTGTGCCTGGCCCACATATGTAATTTAAATTTTTCTTTTTATTTTTTTTGAGACGGAGTTTCGCTCGTTACCCAGGCTGGAGTGCAATGGCGTGACCTCGGTTCATCGCAACCTCTGCCTCCTGGGTTCAGGCTATTCTGCCTTGGCCTCCCAAGTAGCTAGGATTACAGGCACGCACCACCACACCCAGCTAATTTTTTTGTAGTTTTAATAGAGACAGGGTTTTACCATGTTGACCAGGATGGTCTCGATCTCTTGACCTCGTGATCCACCCGCCTCGGCCTCCCAAAGTGCTGGGATTACAGGCTTGAGCCACCACAACCGGCCCTTTTTTTTTTTTTTAAGACAGGGTTTCACCATGTTGGTCATGCTGGAGTGCAGTGGTACGATCTTGGCTCACTGCAACCTCCACCTCCTGGGTTCAAGCAATTCTCCTGCCTCAGCCTCCCAGGTAGCTGAGATTACAGGCACCCACCACCACACCCAGCTAATTTTTATATTTTTATTAGAGATCAGGTTTCACCATGTTGTCCAGGCTGGTATCTAGCTCCGTACCTCAGGTGATCTGCCTACCTCAGCCTCCCAAAGTGTTGGGATTACAGGCATGAGCCACCGAGCTCAGCCTGTAATTTAAAATTTTCTAATATCCACATTTTAAAAGAAAAAGAAACAAGTGAAATTAATGTTGATAATGTATTTTAACTTGATATGTCCAAAATACTGTTAATATGTAATAAATTAAAAATGGAGGCCAGGCGTGGTAGCTCATGCCTGTAATCCCAACACCTTGGGAGGCTGAGGTGGGTGGATCACCTGAGGTCAGGCGTTCAAGACCATTCTGGCCAACATGGCAAACTAAAAACACCCATCTCTACAAAAAATACAAAAATTAGCTAGGTATGGTGTCATGTGCCTGTAGTCCCAGCTACTTGGGAGGCTGAGGTGGGAGGATAGCTTGAACCTGGGAGATGGAGGTTGTGGTGAGCCAAGATTGCACCACTGCACTCCAGGTCTGGGTGAGGGAGTGAGACTCTGTTTCAAAAAAAAAAAAAAAATTAGCTAGCTTACCTTCATTTTTTTTTTCGGTACTAAATCTTTGAAATTCAGTGTATATTTTACAGATATAATAATCTCAATTCTGACTAGTCACATGTGAAATCCCTAAAAGCCATGTACATGTAGCTAGTGGCTACTGTACTGGATAGCACAGTTCTAGATAATTCAGATAATTATTCTTTGTTATTGTTTTTGGCTTTTTTTAGTCAGTAAGGCTTATGGTTAGCTCCTTTTACAGAGACACCTCGATTAACTTCCCTAAAGATATAATAAGGATTCAAGTACAAAGAGGTCAAAACTCAGTAGATTCTTTAGAAGGCAGCCTTTATTTTCCTAAAAATACCTCTGGGGAGGATGTCAAAATAGTTAGATCTCCCATTCCCACTCTAACGAAGGTACAGCTTTCATTTGCTATTTCCTCTGGATCTCTTCTTTACCTATTTAGGAGACCCTAGTTTTCTGAATGAGGAAGTGCATACAGCAAACATTTGTGACACGCTTCTTCTCAGTGACGAATATATTGTCTCCAGGCCTAAGTCAGGAACCTGATCTCAGTCCTAACAGTATCAAACCACCTGGGAGCATCAACACACACTGTGCAGAAAGGGCTGGGGAAAGTTCTCCCAGAGCCAGGTAGGGACAAAGGAGGCTGCTGACAATCTGGAATGTATTAAGAGGTGAGTTCTTAGATAAGGGCAGGGCCATGTGGCCTTTCCCAATCTTGCTCTGCTGGATCTGCAAACTTCATTTAATTCTGTGATTACAATTCAGTAACACCCAACAGAATACCTCTAGGGATGTATGGAATGGGCTGTCTCCCTTACAAACTAGTCAGCAGCTATGGCCATTCTTCCCAAAGCCTCTCTCCTTGTCTGAAGGACCTACTAGCATTGGGCCACAGTACTGTGACATGGCACGAATCTGGGAGGAGGGCAGCAGGCCAGTAAGGAAGAGGAACAAAGTTTTTCCTCCATCTAGACAGCAGAAGTGGGGAAAACGGTAATGAGGTGGGGCGGGGGCAGGCAGGGGAAGGGGCAGAAAAAAAAAAGCAAAGTTCAAGTCAAAAGGATAATATTAAATAACTAAGGATAGGATGAGTACAGATTTCTTCTTCTTCTTTTTTTTTTTTTTTGAGATGGAGTCTCACTCTGTTGCCCAAGCTGGAGTGCAGTGACACATCTCAGCTCACTGCAACCTCCAAGTCCCAGGTTCAGGCGAATCTCCTGCCTCAGCCTCCCGAGCAGCTGGGACTACAGGCATGTGCCACCACATCTGGCTAATTTTTTGTATTTTTAGTAGAGATGGGGTTTCACCATGTTGGCCAGGCTGGTCTCAAACTCCTGACCTTAGGTAATCCACCCACTTTGGCCTCCCAAACAGGTATGAGCCACTGTACCCATCTGATTTGTTTTCTTTTCTTTTCTTTTTTTTTGAGATAGGGTTTCACTCTGTCACCCAGGCTGGAGTGTGGTGGCGCGATCTCGGCTCACTGCAACCTCTGCTCGTGGGTTCAAGTGATTCTCCTGCCTCAGCCTCCTGAGTAACTGGGACTACAGGTGCGCACCATCACGCCCAGTTAATTTTTGTATTTTTAGTAGAGATGGGGTTTCACCATGTTGGCCAGGCTGGTCTCGAACTCCTGACCTTAGGTAATCCACCCACCTTGGCCTCCCAAACAGGTATGAGCCACTGTGCCCATCTGATTTGTTTTCTTTTCTTTTCTTTTTTTTGAGATGGGGTTTCACTCTGTCACCCAGGCTGGAGTGTGGTGGCGCGATCTCGGCTCACTGCAACCTCTGCTCGTGGGTTCAAGTGATTCTCCTGCCTCAGCCTCCTGAGTGACTGGGACTACAGGTGCGCACCATCACGCCCAGTTAATTTTTGTATTTTTAGTAGAGATGGGGTTTCACCATATTGGCCAGGCTGGTCTCGAACTCCTGACCTCATGATCCGCCCACCTTGGACTCCCAAAGTGCTGGGATTACAGGCGTGAGCCACCACACCAAGCCTTTTTTCTTTTTTTAATGTATGTAAAGTATGTTACAGGAAATGAATTTGTTCTTCAAATCCTAGAATACTAGAACTGGAGGTTAAATTTTTTTTTGAGACAGAGTTTCGCTCTTGTTACCCAGGCTGGAGTGCAAGGCGCGATCTCGGCTCACCGAAACCTCTGCCTCCTGGCTTCAGGTAATTCTCCTGCCTCAGCCTCCTGAGTAGCTGGGATTACAGGCACATGCCACCATGCCCAGCTAATTTTTTTTGTATTTTTAGTAGAGACGGGGTTTCACCATGTTGACCAGGACAGTCTCGATCTCTTGACCTCGTGATCCACCCGCCTCAGCCTCCCAAAGTGCTGGGATTACAGGCTTGAGCCACCGCACCTGGCTGAGGTAAAAATCTTAACACTTGAAAGGGTGTTTAAGGAATAGGAAAAGATTGATGGCCATATCATACAGTGAAAGAGCACTGGGCTGGGGAAAATTACCAGTTATGTACTGCAACCTCTGAAAAGCTGGAGGATGTTTCTAAGCCTTAGTTACTGCTGGTAAAAGGAGGTTGGAGTTCTAGCTTTTAACAGTCTGAATACTACATGAATCGCTTCTACAAACTAAATAGGATTCGAGAATGAGAAAATGTTGGAAGGATGCTGGGCTCTGAAAAAGAAAAGAGAAAATGTAGGAAAGATGACTAATCATCCGAATATATGTCTCTCTCTCTCTCTCTTTTTTCTTTTCTGTGACAAGAGTCTCGCTCTTCGCCCAGGGTGGAGTACAGTGGCATGATCTCGGCTCACTGCAACCTCTGCCTCCTGGGTTCAGGTGATTCTCCTGCCTTAGCCTCTCAAGAAGCTGGGATTACAGGCACATGCTACTATGCCCAGCTAATTTCTATATTTTTAATCAAGACAGGGCTTCACCACGTTGGCCAGGTTGGTCTCGAACTCCTGACCTCGGGTGATCCGCCCACCTCAGCCTCCCAAAGTCCTGGGATTACAGGCATGAGCCACCATGCCCAGCTCTCTTTAAGAGACAGGGTCTCACTCCTTTGCCCAGGCTGGAGTACACTGGCACTATCATAGCTCATTGCAGTCTAGAACTCCTGGGCTCCTGCCATCTTCCTGCCTCAGCCTCTTGAGTAGCTGGGACTACAGATGCATGCTACGACATCTGGCTAACATTTTTATTTTTTGTACAACCAGGGTCTTGCTGTGTTGCGCAAGCTGTTCTCAAACTCCTGGCCTCAAGCAATTCTCTCACCTTGGCCTCCCACAGTGTTGGGATTATGGATGTGAACCACCATGTCAGGCCCCAATATTTATTTATTTATTTAGAGAAGGAGTCTCATTCTGTGCGCCGGCTGGAGTGCAGTGCCACAATCTTCGCTCACTGCAACCTCTGCCACCCAGGTTCAAGCGATTCTCCTGCCTCAGCCTCCCAAGTAGCTGAAATTACAGGCACCTGCCACCATACCCAGCTAATTTTTGTAGTTTTAGTAGAGACGAGGTTTCACCATCTTGACTAGGCTGGTCTTGAATTCCTTACTTCATGATCCACTCCCCTTGGCCTCCCGAAGTACTGGTATTACAGTCCTGAGCCACCGCACCTGGCCCTAGGCATATATATATATATATATATATTTATTGGAGTGTCACTCTGTCGCTCAGGCTGGAGTACAGTAGTGTGATCTCAGCTCACTGCAACCTCCACCTTCTGGGTTCAAGCCATTCTACTGCCTCAGCCTCCCGAGTAGCTGGGATTACAGGCACCTGCCACTACACTGGGCTAATTTTTGTATTTTTAGTAGAGATGAAGTTTCATGGTGTTGGCCAGGCTGGTCTCAAACTCCTGACCTCAAGTGATCCACCTGCCTCAGGCTCCCAAAGTGCTGGGATTACAGTCATGAGCCACCATGCAAGGCCAGGCCCCGCTATTTTGATATGCCTTCTGTTGCATTCTACAAGTGGCTCCATCTAGGCCAGGGCAGTGGCTCATGCCAGTAATTCCAAAACTTTGGGAAGCTGAGGCATGAGAATTGCTTGAGGCCAGGAGTTTCGGATTAGCCTGGGCAACATTGTGAGACCTGTTCTCTATAAAAATTTATTTTATTTTATTCATATTTTTGAGATAGGGTCTCACTCTGTCACCCAGGCTGAAGTGCAGTGGTGTGATCATGGCTCACTGCAGTCTCAACCTTCTGGGCTCAAGCAATCCTCCCACCTCAGCCTCCTGAGTAGATGGGGCTACAGGTGTGCACCACCACACCCAGCTAATTAAAAAATTTTTTTTTAGAGACAAGGTTTCACCATGTTGCCAAGGCTGGTCTCAAACTCCTAGGCTCAAGTGATCTGCCCTCCTTGGCCTCCCAAAGTGCTGGGATTACAGGCATGAGCCACCATGCCCAGCCTCTATTAATTTTTTTTTTTTTGAGACAGTTTTCCACTGTTGCCCAGGCTGGAGTGCAACAGTGCAATCTTGGCTCACTGCAACCTCCACCTCTCCAGTTCAAGCGATTCTCATGCCTCAGTCTCCTGAGTAGCTGGGATTACAGGCATGTACCACCATACCCAGCTAATTTTTGTATTTTTAGTAGAGATAGGGTTTCACCATGTTGCCCAGGCTGGTCTCAAACTCCTGGCCTCAAGTGATCTGTCCACCTCAGCCGCCAATGTGCTGGGATTACAGGCGTGAGCCACCACGCCCTGTCCCCCCAATTTTTCTTTAAAATTAGCTCAGCATAGTGGTGAGCACCTATGTTCCCAGCTACTTGAGAGGCTGAGGCAGGAGGATTGCTTGAACCAAGGAGGTCGAGGCTAGAGCGAGCTTTGCACCACTGCACTCCAACCTGAGTGAGACTGACACCGAGATCCTGTCTAAAAAACAACAAAAGAATGCAGTGGCTCTATTTCCTTTATGGAAGACCAGAACAGTAAGAAGAGGAATTGGCAATTTAGCGGGGAATTCTATTACTGAGGTAATGGGTCTTAAGAGAAACAAAATAGCAAGAGTGCTTCTAGGGTTAAACTTTCCTAAGAGCAAACATGAGACAAACAAGGTGCCTGTCCTTACTAGCCAAGAAATATCATACCACAATGCTTTCAGCTCAGTATTCCCATCCACCTGTACTCCCCTGACACTGGAGCACCATAGAAACATTCAGATAGAATTCCCACAGGTGAAGGATCCCTTCCATCAGCTCTGCCAGGGGATATATGTCTTCAGCCATCTGAGAGAACACTTTGGAATCTGAAGAGATACCTAAGTTGATATAAAGTGGGTGTTCATAAGCAACAGCTATTTCTTCTTACCACTAACATGGGGAAATTCCCATATTGGCACACATTTATATGAAAAGCAGAGATCTTTTTCTATGACAATCACCTTTGAAAAAAAAATTTTGTCCTAACTTGTATATTTTCCTTTTTAGTCATTACATTGCCTTTCTCCTCAAATACAGAGACTAAGGAAGAGAATACTTGGATCTAGTTTATTCCAAAGAAAGACAAGCAGCTTGTGCCTCCACTCCAGGAAGACTAAATACAATGACTACACTTAAACAAAAAAGGCCGGGCGTGGTGGCTCACGCCTGTAATCCCAGCACTTTAGGAGGCCGAGGCAGGTGGATCACGAGGTCAGGAGTTCAAGACCAGCCTGGCCAACATGGTGAAACCCCATCTCTACTAAAAATACAAAAATGAGCTGGGCGTGGTGGTCAGTGCCTGTAATCCCAGTTCCTGGGGAGGCTGAGGCAGAGAACTGCTTGAACCTGGGAGGTGGAGGCTGCAGTGAGCCAAGATTGCACCACTGCACTCCAGCCTGGGTGACAAAGTATGACTCTGTCTCAAAACAAAAAACAAACCAAAGAAACGAAAAACCTTGCTATTCCAAGTTCCTGAGGTCCCAGGAAAGCCATTTAGATCTTTGGGTTTCATTTGCTTCACTTAAGCATCTTTATTTTTGCACTTGAACATCTGGCGGAGCATTTTGATGATGATACACAAATGCTATGAATAAATGGATGCGTGACTAGCTAAATAGAACACAATATTTTGAAAGATTTGAGTCAAAAATAGACAAATCAAAGAAGCAATCCCAAACAGATGCTATCGTTTAGAAATTAACGGATTATTTCACCTGCAACATATTCCCATCCTAGAAAGGGCCTTCCTGCATTGCAATCATTTATGCTTGGATAAAGGCAAAATAAACAGATGTCCAAGAACCACCCTCATTACCTGAGACCTATGGCAGAAAGATGTCTCCTTTCCTGGAGTCTGAGTAGACTTGATCAAAGTCACCCACAGCTGTAAACTCACATTATAATAATATCACACACCAAAGCCTCAGTGAATATCTTTATCTTGGACAAACAGATATGATCCATTCACTTAAAGGTGAAATCACACGGCTGAACAAATTATATCGCAATTCTGCTAAACTCATTTAGACGCTGGCTCAAGGCCGGGCGCGGTGGCTTTCACCTGTTATCCCGGCACTTTGGGAGGCAGAGACGGTTGGATTACTTGAGGTCAGGAGTTCCAGACCAGCCTGGACGACATGGCAAAACCCCTTCTCTACTAAAAATACAAAAATTAGCCGGGCGTGTGGCGCACACCTATAATCCAAGCTACTGGGGAGGCTGAGGCATGAAAATCGCTTGAACGGGGAGGCGGAGGGTGCAGTGAGCCGCGATCACACCACTGCACTCCAGCCTGGACAACAGAGCAAAACTCTGTCTCAAAAAAAAAAAAAAAAAGGGAAGAAGCTGGCTCAATATAGCTGTTCTCTGATAAGCCCTACGGCTCTCCATCCCTTCCAACACTCCTTCCATTTTAGGCCCCAGGGCCTCTTCTGCAACTAATCTGACATCTTTTCATACTTTGGAAGCCTCAGCGTTCACCACACCCTATCTCAACCAGATTTCTACCCTCCTACCAACAAACGTGCATGAACTGACACACCAAACCAACTCTTATGGCCAAACTAATCCTGTTGCCCTCAATTCTCAGAAACTCAGATGTCCTAACAAATCTTAGAGTCTGATGAATCCATTCCTTTCTCTTGGAACGTCTGGCCCTTGCGTTGACCCCTCGGCTCCATGGCCACAGCTAGCTCTGGTTCTCCTGGCTCCTTCCTGTCCCTCTCTTCGGGGCCTCTGCCCGAGCTCACACTGAACCTGTTTCCTCATCTGCAGGATCCTTGGAGGTTGAGAGGAGGCTTATAAGACACCCCTTCCAAGCCAACTCTGGATCTAACATTTAAGGGCACAGCGTTCTCCTAGACCCCCACTCTTTCATTTGCCCCAAACTCCTTCTCCCAGGCTCCGCGACTATCTCGCCCATGCGCCTAGCATCACCCGCCGCGGCCCAAGCTTCCCCAGCCCCTGGTTCCAGGCTTTCCCTGCAGGCGGTTCTGCTTCCGGCCCTCGGCCCTTCCTATAGCAGGGCGCCCCCGGCCCGCGCCCGGTCCGCTGCGCCGCTCGCTCGCGGGCTCTCACCTCTCGAAGAGCAGCCTCACGAAGAAGATGCCCGCCGCCAGCGGAAACACTGAGAGTATATGCTGGCCGCGCGGGTAGCCGTAGCCGTCCGCCGGCCCCTCCAAGTCAGCCCAGCTCACGTTCTGGGGTAGCCAGAAGCGCTCGCTCCACAGCCAGCCCCACAGCAAGCTTAGGGCTCCCGCCGCTGCTGTCGCCATCTTACGCCCACCCCGAAGCCACTGCCGCCAGCGCAGCCACAAGCGTCAGCTGCCGCCACAGCCAACGGAGCCCGCGGAGAGGCGGCCCCAGGGCGGGGCCCGGCCGACGGCCACCCCCTTCCGATGACCCTTCTGGTCATCGCCGCGGATCCGCCCGCCTCCCTTGCAGGGCCGGGCCTCTTCACAGCCCATCTCTCCTCCACGCCCACTTCCCTAACCGTAGCCCGGGGACCGCGTCCGGGGGCCACGCCCCTTCCCGAGACTCTGACTCGTCCCGCCACGCCCTAGGACCACGCCCTGTCCCTTCCCCGCCCCGCCTTCAAGCGGCCCTGGCTCCGCCCTCTTTTGCTACTGGTCACGGCCACGCTTCTCCTCCTCCCGAACTCTTCCATCCAGCCATGGCCACACCCCTTATTTCAGGCCTAGCTCCTTTACCGTTGAGGTTCTCCTTTCTCAGCCTGTCAGAATCAAATCCGTTCTCGCTCGCACTCAGGCAGTACTTCTGTCTCCCCTCTCGGAGGCCAGATAGATCTCTCAGGTCAAGGCTTCTCTGTTATCTCAGCTGGTCCCACCCACTACTCTCCACCACCAGAATTCTTTTTGCTCCCAACCTTTTCTTCCCTTCGTGCCCCATGACCTCAGCCTACTTTCACTGCTTCATCCCTTACAAGTTAGTCACTTTTCCTCAGAAACAATGAACTTAACAATTTATAAAAATCCTTTTATTCTTCTCTTGGGGAAAAGGAAATGGAAGAAAAACAACGTGAAAAGGAAGGCACTCAAAAGAAAATATACGTAAAAGCAGGCCGGGCGCAGTGGCTCACCCTTGTAATCCCAGAATTTTGGGAGGCCAAGGAGGGCAAATCACCTGAGGTCAGGAGTTCGAGACCAGCCTGGCCAACATGATGAAACCCCGTCTCTATTAAAAATACAAAAATTAGCCGGGTGTGGTGGTGTATGCCTGTAATCCCAGCTACTCGGAAGGATGAGGCAGAATTGCTTGAACCTGGGAGGCAGAGGTTGCAGTGAGCCGAGATCGAGCCACTCCAGCCTGGGCGGCAGAGCAAGACTCCATCTAAAACAAACAAACAAACAAAAAGACAGACGCCGACCTGTAACCAATCCGGTTGTGTCTGTACCTCACTTCCTTTTGCTGTCCATAAATCTTCCACCACATGGATATACTGGGTCTCTCTGAATCTGCTGTGATTCAGGGTCTGCCCAATTTGAGAATCATACATTGCTCAATTAAACGCCTTTAAATTTAATTTGGCGAGTATGTTTGTTTGCTTGTGTTTTTGAGGAGTGTCGCACCCAGGCTGGAGCACAGTGGTACTATCTTGGCTCACTGCAACCTCTGCCTCCAGGTTCAAGAGATCCTCCCTTCTCAGCCTCCTGTGTGGCTGGGACTAGAGACACGTGCCACCACACCTAGCTAATTTTTGTATATTTTGGTAAAAACTGAGGTTTCACAATGTTGGTCAGGCTGGTCTCGAACTCCTGACCTCAAGGGATCCACCTGCCTCAGCCTCCCAAAGTGCTGGGATTATAGGCACGAGCCACTCCGCCCAGCCTGAAGATTTTGTTTTTGTTTTGAGATGGAGTCTCATTCTGTGGCCCAGGATGGAGTGCAGTGGCAGAATCTCAGCTCACTGTAGCCTCCATCTCCTGGGTTCAAGCGATTCTTCCACTTCAGCCTCCCAAGTAGCTGGGATTGCAGGCACGCACCACCACGCCCGGCTAATTTTTGTACTTTTAGTAGAGACAGGGTTTCGCCATGTTGGCCAGGCTGGTCTGGAACTCCTGACCTCATGTGATCCGCCCACCGTGGCCTCCCAAAGTGTTGGGATTTCAGGTGAGAGCCACCACACCCAGCTAAAGTTTTTCTTTTAACACGAGAATGTCTTTAGACTCCAAAACTTTTAGCCCTTATCCTATAAACTGCCTTAATTTTAAGTTACCACACTAAGCATCAAACTCTTGTGGATCTACATAAACAAGGAGGGCACTCATAGAGGAGCCACCTTCAAAAGGCTAAAAGTGGAATATAGAGATTAGCATGCCTCCTCCACAAGGATGACGTGTAAAAAACAAACAAAAAACCCTGGCTACAAGGTTAATTACCAGAGGCTAACTAGAATGATCTGAAAAAAATTTGAAAGTATCCCTACCTCCTGCCTGAGAACAGGCAAAGTAACTTTATAACTAGTAAAGCATGCTTGCACCAGAGTTAAAGGGTTGCAAAGGGAAAAGGAGAAGAAAAAAAAACAGCAGCAGCAGCAGCAGCAGCCGCCGCCACCGCCATCCCAAGGAGCATACCAAAGATTTGTTTATTTTATTTTTATTTATTTTTTGGAGACAGCGTCTCGCTTTGATGCCCAGGATGGAGTACAGTGGCGCCATCTTGGCTCACTGCAACCTTCACCTCCTGAGTTCAAGCTATTCTCCTGCCTCAGCTTCCTGAGTAGCTGGGACTACAGGCACGTGCAGCTAATTTTTGTATTTTTATTAGAGATGGGGGTTAACCATGTTGGCCAGGCTGGTCGCAAACCCCTGACCTCAGGTGATCCACAGGCCTTGACTTACCAAAGTGCTAGGATTACAGGTGTAAGTCACCACGCCCAGCTGGATTGCTTTTAGTTCAGTCCCTCTCTAACTTTAGCATTACTCAGACATTAGCTTGTCCCATCTTGCACAAGCAGAGTTTCTTTAAGTTCCTGGAACCCATCCAGAGAGATTCTGCTTTCAGGAGTTTGGTGGTAGGATCTATGAATTTGCATTTCTCATTTCTTTCTTTCTTTTTTTTTTTTTAAGACGGAGTTTCGCGCTTGTTACCCAGGCTGGAGTGCAATGGTGCGATCTCGGCTCACCACAACCTCTGCCTCCTGGGTTCAGGCAATTCTCCTGCCTCAGCCTCCTGAGTAGCTGGGATTACAGGCACGTGCCACCATGCCCCACTGATTTTCTGTATTTTTAGTAGAGACGGGATTTCACCATGTTGACCAGGATGGTCTCGATTTTTTTACCTCGTGATCCACCCGCCTCGGCCTCCCAAAGTGCTGGGATTACAGGCGTGAGCCACCACACCCGGCCCTGCATTTCCCATTTCTAACAAACTTATAGGTGATGCCACTGCTGCTGTTCTGTGAACCTGCCTGAAGCCACTTCCATCCAAACCCAGCAATAGCTTCATGGTAACTATAGTATGTTAACATACAGTTTTAAAGGGCTGGGCATGGTGGCTCACGCCTGTAATCCCAGCACTTTGGGAGGCCGAGGCAGGCCGATCACTTGAGGTCAGGAGTTCGAGACCAACCTGGCCAACATGGCGAAACCCCACCCGTACAAAATACAAAAATTAGCTGGGCGTGGTGCCAGGTGTCTGTAGTCCAAGCTACTCAGGAGGCTGAGGCAGTAGAATCGCTTGAACCCAGGAGATGGAGGTTGCAGTGACCAGAGACTGTGCCACTGCACTCCAGCCTGAGCGACAGAGGGAGACTCCATTTCAAAAAAAAAAGAAAGAAAAATATGTATTTTATTTTTATTATTTTATTACTATTATTTTTTTGAGACAGAGTTTCGCTGTTGTTACCCAGACTGGAGTGCAATGGCATGATCTCGGCTCACCGCAACCTCCGCCTCCTAGGTTCAAGCAATTCTCCTGCCTCAGCCTCCCGAGTAGCTGGGACTACAGGCGCGCACCACCATGCCCAGCTAATTTCTGTATTTTTAGTAGAGACGGGGTTTCACCTCGTTGACCAGGATGGTCTCGATCTCTTGACCTCATGATTCACCCTCCTCGGCCTCCCAAAGTGCTGGGATTATAGGTGTGAGCCACTGCGCCCAGCCGAAAAACATATATTTTAAAAGGAAGTAAACCCCAGCCCCCTGGGATTTTAAATCAGCACCCCAAGGAACAGAGAACAAACTAACTTAGCATGCAGGAACCACCAGTACACAATGATCTTGGTCTGAGACCCTATTCATGATTTTTTTTTTTTTTTTGAGATGGAGTCTTGCTCTGTTACCCAGGCTGGAGTGCAGTGGCACAGTCTCTGCTTACTGCAACCTCCACCTCCTGCATTCAAGCAATTCTCCTGCCTCAACCTCCCAAGTAGTTGGGATTACAGGCACATGCCACCACGCCCAGCTGATTTTTTGTACTTTTAGTAGAGATTGGGTTTCACCATGCTGGCCAGGCTGGTCTCAAACTCCTGACCTCAGGTGATCCTCCTGCCTTAGCCTCCCAAAGTGCTCGGATTACAGGTGTGAGCCACGCATCCAGCCCCCTATTCATAATTCTATCCCCAGAAAAATGCACATGTACCAATTCCCAGTCTCTTGGCTATTGGGAAGCATTGCTAATGAAATATGTAATGAAAACAAATTTGCTTTCACCTTGGTCAGAGGTGATCTAGCAAGCCACTGGAACCAAGCTGGCCTTGTAGCAGTAATGAGCAGAGCTTCGTTAACCATCTCAAATCCCAAGCTAGCCCATTTTCTGCTTTACCAACAGAAAAACTCTCATCACCCTATAGTCATCCAGTGATATACCAAGTCCAGACAAGGTTGCCTTCATTTAGAGAGCTGAAAGAACAAATGACTAATGCTTTGTTTGGTTGCTTTTGTTTTCTAAGAATGTTCAGTGTTATCTGGTCACTCTTTTGCTCGGACATCCTTTCTTTATATTGACTCTGGAGCTATTCCTTGTTCCTACTCTGTGTACCCATGATATGTCTATCTTAGTCCTTGAAAGGTGTAGAGAGTCTTTTCTCGGCCAGGTGCAATGGCTCACGTCTATAATCCCAGCACTTTGGGAGGCTGAGGCAGGTGGATCACGAGGTCAAGAGATTGAGACCATCCTGGTCAACAAGGTGAAACCCCGTCTCTAATAAAAACACAAAAATTAGCTGGGCATGGTGGCGTGTGCCTGTAATCCCAGCTACTCGGGAGGCTGAGGCAGGAGAATTGCTTGAACCCAGGAGGCGGAGGTTGCGGTGAGCCGAGATCGTGCCATTGCACTCCAGTCTGGGTAACAACGGTGAGACTCTGTCTCAAAAAAAAAAAAAAAGAGTCTTTTCTCTGTTGCCCAGGCTGGAGTGCAGTGGTGTGATCTTAGCTTACTGCAACCTCCGCCTCCTGGGTTCAAGCAGTTCTCTGCCTCAGCCTTGCAAGTAGCTGGGATTACAGGTGCCTGCCATCACGCCTGGCTAATTTTTGTATTTTTAGTAGAGATGGGGTTTCACCATCTTGGCCAGGCTGGTCTTGAACTCTTGACCTCGTGATCCATCTGCCTTGGCCTCCCGAAGTGCTGGGATTACAGGTGTGAGCCACTGTGCCAGGCTGAAAAGAGTTCTAAGGGTAATCTCAGTCCCCAAGTGTGACACACTCAACTGATATCCACAGGCACTTAGACCTTTTTGTATAAAGTCAGTGCATAATGTGAGTACCATGTGGATGAATTAGAGTAAAATGCAAGCCACAGAACTTCAAGCCAGGATTGGATATTTTATATCAGTAGGAGCTTTTGGATTAACTGTTCAGTGAACATAGGTCTTTAAACTTTACCCTTGGGTTGGGGCAAGAGCAGAAAGTAGTATCCTACCAACCACTCCGAAAATCAGGGAAGACTTTAGAACACACAGGGACCCTGGAAAATTTAACAGATGACTCAAAAAGCATAACTTACTCTCCAAGGAAATCCATCCTACAAATTAAAAAAATAAAAAGCCTTAACAATTGGGGCAGTTGCCTCTACAGGCAAGGATATCAAACAATCAAATATCCATCTGCCCACTTGGTGTGAACACTTACCTTTTTAAAAAAGGAAAAAGTATCTGTCTAGAGTGAAAAACAAGTCCTTTTTTTTTTTGAAACCGAGTCTCGCTGTTTCTTGGGCTGAAGTGCAGTGTCCAAATCTCTGCTCACTGCAACCTCCGCCTCCCGGTTCAAGCAGTTCTCCTGCCTCAACCTCCCAAGTAGCTGGGATCATAGGTGCTCACCACCAAGTCTGGCTAATTTTTGTATTTTTAGTAGAGACGGGGTTTCACCATCTTGGCCAGGCTGGTTTTGAACTTCTGATCACGTGATCCACCCGCCTCGACCTCCCAAAGTATTGGGATGACAGGCGTGAGCCACTGCAGCTGTCCAAAACAAGTCCATTTTCAGCAGAGACATTTGGAAATTCATTCAGTATACTAGGCATAATTGTAAGGTGAATTATTCAATATTGAGTGTGGTAAACAATAAAAATCACTGGATTTCGAATTGGTAAAATAGCTCGTTTTGAATGCACACATTAAGTCTCTTGCCAAGTTGCTTGCAATTTTCCAGGAAAATTTGTCTTGCTTCAGGGAGGACTGAAACCCACAATCAGCCCAACACTACCACCTAGTGTTGAAATGAATTGATGGTGCTTCTCTTCACCTAAAACTTAAAATAGTAGTACCATTTTTTTTCTTCCGAAATTGCACAGGTAGATCCTGAGAGACGGTAACAATGTAAGAAAATAATGGAAGAGAAACATTGAAAAGTTCAAATTTAATTAAAATCTTTATTGAATAAAAATGTTTCAGACTAAGCCAGACTAAGAAAGCAGAATGTTTTACATCTCTAAAAATATTAAAGCTAAATCTCTATAAATGCAGTAGAAAGAAAAGCCTACAGCTTAAAACACCTCTCCCTCCCATTCATACATTTTGGAATATCAATTATGTACAACAAATGTACTCAAGTTTATAATGTCCCCAAACCTTAAGACTAGAAAATCATCCCAAGAAAAAGGCCTAGAGTTGGTTTAATTTTACCCTGGGAATACTGTCTATGACCTAAATCAATATATTTCAGAGCTAATAAGTATTTAAAAATTAGTATCTCAAAAAGGGGACATCAGGGATGAAATGCAGGGTTCAGAGGTCTGAGCTCAAGTGGTATAAGGCAGTCCTCTTTTAAACTCTTCGGTTTGCTCTAACATGGAACATGGGGGATAGTGATCCCAAAGGTATCACTAAAATATTGCAGCTTTCAGTAAATTATGAGAAGCACAGATATCACCAGTAAAGAAAGCAATCATTCGGAGTACAGTAAATTCATTGGCAGATACAAAAGCTTATTTGGGAGATAGCAGATCTCTCCAAGCACCAAAGAATGGAGGTTGGTTTTTTCAGTTGCCTCAAAAAGTGCTCTGAAAAGATGGCTGTGTTATACCTCAAGACGCAGAGTTGAGGGTGTAGAGAGCAGGACACAAAGTAATCAATTCCTTATATATGTCATAGCAAGAAAATTCACCAAAAAAAATTTAAAGACTAAATACTTAATCTGTTAACACGTAAATACTAAAAAATTAAACTGGTATTCATTTAAAAATATACAAACTGTGCCCTTTATACTAAAGTGCATTCAGTTGTAATGTTTAGGCCCCTAAATTCCTTCTGTATGTTCTCTAATTCCAAAATAGTGTTTAACAATATACTACTAATCATCTATCTACTTTAATATTGACTTTTTGGGAATACAGTAGAATCTGGGCTATTATCATGTGGACTATTTCCCCAGTTATAAGCCTTACAGTCCTTATGCATATCATCACTGCTAAAATGAATTTAAGTAAAGTTATCTCTAGCATTTAGAAGTGGTTCACTTAACCTGCAGTAGGGGTAGGGTTTTTTGTTTGTTTGTTTTTTTAGAAGGAATTCTTTTCCAAAGTTGCTTCCAAGTAAATTACATTTCATGCTGGGATACCTGCTGATGTGCATCACACTTTGACAAAGGGCAGTGGCTCGCTAACACTAACATGAATTTAAGGCCCAGCACCATTGCAATTTGTCACTCTTCATCCTCATCCTCATCGTAATACCGATTTCTCTTTATCTGTTCCTCCACAGAGAGCTCTTTGACCACTTCTCCCTCCCAGAATCCCATATCCTGGGATTTCTGATTCTGAGTAGTGAATTCTTTAGCGGAGGTGTTGTCTACAAAACTGGACCAATTTGGAGACTTGGGTTCTAGTGGAGATTGTTGCTTGAGGAAGCTGTTATCCTCTTCATCGAAGTTGGCACCGTTTTCCACAAGATTCTCATTCTCCATCTCCAAACTATGACCTTCTTTACTTCTCTTCACTATCTCTTCTCCTTTAGATTCCTTGTTTTGCCAGCTTGTTTTTCCCACACTCCCATTCTTCTTGGAAGCCTTGGCATTTTCCACTTGTTTCTTTTCAGCAACTATTCCGCCTGCAAACTCTTCACTCTGCTCTGACATGCTCCAGCCTTTCCTGATAGGTGAAGGCAAAGGTTTTGGGCTCTTGACAGAGGTGCTTTGAAATGAAGCTGCTACAGTGAATGGGCGGCTTCTTTCCTTCAGTGAAGAAGATCGTCGTAGTTTCTTCAGATCCAGATCGACATCCTCAGGAACTTCAGGCTTGCTGCTTTCATCCTCAGGAGGCCATTTGGGCTTTGACACTTTGATCCCTTCCTCCAAGGCACTTCCTGAACTTCCAAGTTCAGTTGGGGGTGGCCAGGCAATCCTCAGCTTCTTGGTTTCAGCAGGCTTGTCTTCCTTCTCCTGTGGAGAGGAGGCCTTGGCTTCCATACTTGCAGCCAGGACACCCACCTTGGCAATAGGGGCATCTTCTACTCCTGGGCTGTGAGCGGTCTCCCTTGCATTTGCAAGCTGGGCTGGTCTCTCCAAAATCTCTTCGTTTTCATTTTTGCTTGCCCACAGATCCTTGTGTGGTCTGTGCCCAAAGCCTTCATCATAGTTGCCTTTAGATTTAAAGAGTTGATTGAAGTGAGGCTTACAATAGATTCTTCCATGTAAAGATGCATATGTTCCTAGACTGTCATTAAAAGAAAAAGAGCACAAAGTTAGCAAATCTTTTTTTTTTTTTTTTGAGATGGAGTCTTGCTTTGTCACCTAGGCTGGACTGCAGTGGCATGATCTGCAACCTTCCTGCACAGGTATTATGTAAGCCAGTAGATAGAGTGATTACCTACTGATCAAAACTGCTCACAAAAAGGCAGATTACACATTTGTACACATGTGTCCTGAGCTGCTATTCCCTTCCTCATCTGGGAATCACTTGAGAAAAATGCATGACCTCATCAGGTGTCAAAATGAGCTACAGTGGTGATCTGCAACCTCTGCCTCCTGGATTCAAGTGATTCTCCTGCCTCAGCCTCCCAAGTAGCGGGGACTACAGGCACACACCACCACACACAGCTAATTTTTGTATTTTTAGTAGAGATCGGGTTTCACTGTGTTGGTCAGGCTGGTCTTGAACTCCTGACCTCATAATCCGCCTGCCTCAGCCTCCCAAAGTGCTGGGATTACAGGTATGAGCCACAGCGCCCGACCAGCAAATCCTCATATTCTGACTTACACCAGAAGGCTAAAATCTGGCAATTCCAATATTTTCAGAAGATGCTAAGTAAAAAAAAAAAAAAAGATCTTTTTTTTTCTTTTTTTAAAAGAAAAAAAGAGAAAGAGAAAGAGGGAGAGAGAACAGGAGTCTTGCTCTATCGCCCAGGCTGGAATGCAATCTAAAAATAGGTATTAAAAACCTCTTTTATGCTGATAATTGTACTTATCAGCCGAGACAGGAAGGAATAAGGGAAGAAAATAACGAATAAACAGCCAACCAATATTTCATTTAAGTCTGTGAAATGCTATGCAAATGCTGAAGAATGATTTACTTCCAATTATGTGGTTAAAAAAAAGTTCTTTAAAAGCATCTCAGTGACCAGGGCTTCCTTACCCTCATTTTAGCACATTTGTTTTCTTATGGTAACATATAGCATGCTCACTTCTAAGACTGAATCTTCAAAAGGCATTCTTCCACCTGTAATGTGCTCCCCATTTTCAAATGATTTTACTCTCCTGCGAAATAATTCAAAGTTAAAGCTGTTAAAACTTTAAATTAGGCTGGGCACAGTGACTCACACCTGTAATCCCAACACTTTGGGAGGCCAGGGTGAGAGGATCTCTTGAACCCAGGAGTTTGAGACCAGCCTGGCCAACATAATGAGACCTCATTTTACAAAAAATTTAAAAATTGTCTGGGTGTGGTGGCCCGTGCCTGTAGTCCCGGCTACGTGGGAAGCTGAAGTGGAAAAATGGCTTGAACCCAGGAGGCAGAGGTGAGAGTCAGCTGAGAGTGTGCCACTGTGATAGAGTGAGATTCTGACTCAAAAAAAAAAAAAAAAAAGAAAAGAAAAAAATCAACAATAATAGAAACTTTAAATCATTCTGAGCCTTGAGAGGAATGTGGCTATGCAGCCTGGGTCACACAGCATGTAGCTGCAACTCTTTCTTTTCCCTGTAAATAATGAAGACCAAAGGGCACCAGAGATAAGACTCCCTCAGATCACTATCCCTCCTTTACGGAGTGATAATCTTCCTTGGAATGTCACAATCTGTAACCAATCAAATCACTGTTCTATATGCACTGGTCTTATATGGAAAATGTCACACTTTTGCTAAACTTCCTATGTAAGTGAAACTAACTTTCTCCACTTTGGAATGCTGACCCTATTCATTTGGAGTCAGTGTTTCTGGGTAACCATCATCAAGCTTTTGTGTTTGAATTAACTCTATACTTAATGGTGCGCGTGCACACACACACACACGCATTTTTTTCTTTTCTTTTTTTTTTTAAGATGGGTTTTCAGCATGATGGCCAGGCTGGTCTTGAACTCCTGACCTCAGGTGATCCACCCACCTTGGCCTCCCAAAGTGCTAGGATTACAGGTGTGAGCCACCCTACCCAGCCTTTTTTTTTTTTTTTTTTTTTTTTGAGAGAGTCTCGTTCTGTTGCCCAGGCTGGAATGCACTGGCACAATCTCGACTCACTGCAACCTCTGCCTCCCAGGTTCAAGCAATTCTCCTGCCTCAGCTTCTTGAGTAGCTGGGATTACAGGAGTATGCCACCACACCTGGTCAATTTTTGTATTATTTTTATTATTATTTTGAGATGGAGTTTTACTCTTGTTGCCCAGGCTGGAATGCAATGGCATAATCTTGGCTTACCGCAACCTCCGCCTCATGCGTTCAAGTGATTCTCCTGCCTCAGCCTCCCAAGTAGCTGGGACTACAGTCACGCACCACCACGCCTGGCTAATTTTGTATTTTTAGTAGAGACAAGGTTTCTCCATGTTGGTCAGGCAGGTCTTGAACTCCTGATCTCAGGTGATCCACCTGCCTCAGCTTCCCAAAATGCTGGGATTACAAGCGTGAGCCACCATGCCCGGTAATTTTTGTATTTTTTAATAGAGATGGGTTTTACCATGTTGGCCAGGCTGGTCTCGAACTCCTGGGCTCAAGTGATCTGACCTTGGCCTCCAAGAGTGCTGGGATTACAGGCGTGAGCCACTGCACCCAGCCCCTTTTCTTTTCTTTTTTTTTTGTGTGTTGAGGTCTTGCTCTGTCACCCAGGCTGGAGTATAATGGTAAGATCATAGCTCACTGCAGCCTTGAACTCCAAGGCTTAAGTGATCCTCCAGCCTCAGCCTCAGCCTCCCGAAATTTTTCATAGAGATAGGGTTCCCCTGCTGGGTGCAGTCCCAGCACATTGGGAAGCTGAGGTAGGTGGATCACTTGAGGTCAGGCATTCAAGACCAGCCTGACCAACGTGGTGAAACCCTTTCTCTACCAAAAAATACAAAAATTGGCCCGGGTGTGGTGGCTCATGCCTGTAATCCCAGCACCTTGGGAAGCTGAGGCCGGTAGACTGCCTGAGGTCAGGGGTTTGAGACCAGCCTGGCTAACATGGTGAATGAAACCTCATCTCTACTAAAAATACAAAAATTAGTTGGGCATGGCTAATTGTTTTAATTAGCTGGGTGTAGCATACCTGTAGTCCTAGATATTCAGGAGGCTGAGGCAGGAGAATTGCTTGAACCTGGGAGGTAGAGGTTGCAGTGAGCTGAGATCATGCCACTGCACTTTAGCCTGGGCAACAGCAAGACTCTGTCTCTGGAAAAAAAAATTAGCTGGATATAGCGGTGCACGCCTGTAATCCCAGCACTCTTGGAGACTGAGGCATGAGAATTGTTTGAATCTGGGAAATGGTGGTTGCAGTGAGCCAGGATGGCACCACTGCACTCCAGTGGTGGGCAACAAAGCAAGACTTTGTCTCACAGAAAAAACCAGATGGGGTCTCTCTCTGTTACCCAGGCTAGTCTTGAACTCCTGGCCTCAAGTGATCCTCACCTGGGCCTCCCAAAGTGCTAGAATTACAAGTTTGAGCCACCACACCTAGATGTAAGCTGTGATTAACAGAAGAATGGTGAGGAGTTGACAGGAGATAGTGTTTCCCTAATGTCAGTCCTAGACAAGCCTTTAGGAGATTTGGTGGTATCTCTTACAGGATGACAAATTTTATCTTTTTTTTTAAGTTTTTTCCCTTAAGTTACGAACTGTTCTGAAGAATGACAAATTTTAAAGGGAGTATAAAATTGAGCAGTTCCACAAAAGAAATAAGGTGGTTTGGAGAAAAAAGTGGGCAGAAAAAGCACTAATGAGTGGAAGTTACCAAGGTATGCTTTGGCTCCATGTTTGGAGAAGCTGTCTAGCTAGAGCTATCTAATAGCTAGAAATGCCACGCAGATGCCAGATCATCTTTCAAGAGTATTTTAGGAGGGAGCTTGCTCAGAAAGGAAAGCTGGAGAACGTGACATCTTGGTTACTTCCTTCTGTAAGACTATGATTAAAATGAGTTAATTTGGAATGTTTCCCCAATTTGTCACATTTATATTTATACTTTGAGTTACTTGGAAGAAATGATACGTAACAATTATTTTCTCAGAAATAAAGTGAGGCAACATAGAGAAAAAGATATGCTCTCCAGGGGCTATGATTATTGCCATTATTATAATTTATAAGTGCTTACGACAAGCCATGGCTTAAGCAAGTAACCTCCTGAGATTTCTTAACTTTGTGATTCTGTGATACCAAGGGAAAACAATCTACCAAATTAGGTCGCAGGGGGTTTTACTTGCAACCCATATGATTTAAGCTTCAGTCCTAACACGTAAATTTACGTATCAATATACAAAGAAGTTCTGTAAAAGGAAGTTTCATACCATTATTTGGTATGAAAGACTTGTCACCAAATGTTCCTTTTTACTTTATTCAAGAGCCTTCAACAGAACATCATTAACACAGTAGCTTTTAGTACTAGTGCTCTAAAAGCCAAAGACTCCCTCAAGAGCTGCAGTTACAGAGCGATGGCTTGTTTTGGGCTGGCTTACCTGAGTTTGTTGTTGCAATAGGAGCAACGGAAGCAGCTGATGTGAAACACCTGCTGGTTGGCCAAGAGACGCTCCATTGGATAGACTGTCTTCTGACATTCCACGCAGGTCTCTTTTGCAGGTGCCTGAAACTTCTAGAAAAAGGCAAAGGACAACTTTAGCATGGGTAGTGATTAGTTAGTATTGTCTTGAGATGAGCCCTAGAATTTACTTAGCTGGTCAGTCAATTCTTACAGAACACTAAACCTGCGACAGTTCTATCAGCTGACTCTTCAAAGCCAAGAGGCTCTCTAGACATTCCCTTCCCAAACTGGCTGCTCTAAACGTAGCGGCCACCAAGGATAGGTGGAGCTAGGTCTGGATTGCAACGAAAGGCTTACAGGAGTCACGATCAGACCCACATAAAAAATGTTAGGAGCAGGAGGTGGAGGAAGGGGCGGGGGAGGGGGCAGGGATCAGGAGAAAATGTTATCACACACAGAAGAAAGAAGTTTGATTCAAGTGCCAAGTAAACACAACACAGATCTCCAAATTTATTCAGGGATAAATTTCAAGGAGAGGAAGAACATTTATTTGGCTTTGGGAATTAGGAAAGACATTTCATTAAAGCCCCTTTTATTCTCCTCTGCTTATAATCTTGATTTGTTCAATCAACTAGGCATAATATTTCAAACAAGTCAAAACTGACACACAAGTGGAATAATTTATGAGACATAAACTATTTTATTAGGACACCAGAAGGAAGCATAGCCCATTAAAGCTATAGGTTCTATAATATTTCTAAAAACCAATGGAGAGTAAAACTAATGCAATGGGAAATGTACTGGTTAATGTATCAATGACCGGGAATTCGTGCACTGTTTGTAAAGTTGGAACAAACATGGGCATAGTGGTTCTACTTGATAAACTCCATCCTAAAGAATATAAAAGAGTTGGGATTCTAGCATTGGTAAAAGCCAGAACTCCAAAAATATTATAGGCTTTTCCATGATAAGAAATAGTTACATCGGCTGGGCCCGGTGGCTCACACCTGTAATCCCAGCACTCTGGGAGGCCGAGGTGGGCGGAGAGCGAGGTCTAGAGTTTGAGACCAGCCTGGCCAAGATGGCAAAAACTCTGTCTCTACTAAAAACACAAAAATTAGCCAGGCATGGTGGTGCACTCCTGTAATCCCAGCTACTTGGAAGGCTGAAGAATGAGAATCGCTTAAACCCAGGAGGCGGAGGTTGCAGTGAGCCAAGATTGTATCACTGCACTCCAGCCTGTGTGACAGATCAAGACTCCGTCTCAAAAAAAAAAAAAAAGAAATAGTTACATGGCTACTAAGAGGTGGGGAGGTGGGAATACAAAGTCCCTAGGTGTATGTGAGTTAACCCTTGACTTGCCCAACACAACCACCTCAACCAGTAGATGCAGGAGGCAGCTTAGGTGGCCCGGAAGCTCTCATTGGCAATTAGGAAGCCCTTTTGCTGCTACGATCAGTCTGGGCTCTCACCAGAAAACACATGATGATAAGTAATGCAAATTAATCCCAAGGCCCAGGACCTGGGATTGTTAAGCCTTAAATGAACCAGGTTATGGGCAAAATGGAATTTTGAGTAAAAAATCCCAAAACAGGCCCATAAAAATTCAGACTGCTGGTTCACTTGCCACATGATTCACTAGGAGGTAAAGCAAAAAATAGAAATAGTTTTTCAAGTAGATTTGGGCAGGAAATGAGAGCAGAAAATGTGCAAAAAATGAAAATAAAGGAAGAAATCTATAAAAGGAAGTTTAATAAAATTAGTGGTAAACTCCCAAGTACTGCCCAAGGGATTTGGGAAGGAAGGAGCAAAGCTGAGGGGAAGCGGCTAGTTACCAGTACTCTGCTTCATTCTAGGGGCAGTGTCTTAAAAAGATACATCTAAAGAATCAAAAAATCACAGGCTACAACCTAGTTTACCAAGCATAAGGGAGGTATTTAAATATGACCAAATGTTACTGTAATGAATGCTGTTGCAAGTAATTAACATATTACAGTATTTGGAGCTCAGAATTCTTTGTCTTATATGGATACTGCTAAATGGAGATATCTTTGCAGGGTTTTAATTAAGTTTTCTCTAAAAGGACTAGGTCTTTGTCTAGGTAGGAGATATATTGGCCAGGCGAGGTGGCCCATGTCTGTAATCCCAGCACTCTGGGAGGCTGAAGCAGGTGGATCACTTGAGGTCAGGAGTTTGAGACCAGCCTGGCCAACATGGTGAAACCCCGTCTCTACAGAAAATTCAAAACTTAGCCGGGCATGGTGGCAGGTGCCTATAATCCCAGCTACTCCAGAGGCTGAGGCACAAGAATCACTTGAACCCAGGAAGCAGAGGTTGCGGTGAGCTGATATCTCACCACTGCCCTCCAGCCTTGGAGATAGGTCGAGACTGTCCCAAAAACAACAACAACAACAACAAAAGGAGAGATATTAAAAAGCAGAATACATTTTTGGTGTAACAGTATAATGGAAGCTATTGGAGAGAGCCTGTACAAGTCACAACACATAATGTAAAAGTAGTACAGATGTATTTATTAGATTAAAAGTCATTTTCAGTTGCAGAGAGAATTCTGGGTTTTTTTTGAGACGGAGTCTTGTGCTGTCACCCAGGCTGGGGTGCAGTGGCAAAACCTTGGCTCAGTCAACTTCCACCTCCTGGGTTCAAGCAATTCTCCTGCCTCAGCCTCCCAAGCAACTGAGACTACAGGAGCGTGCCACCACAACTGGCTAATTTTTGTATTTTTAGTAGAGACGGGGTTTCACCATGCTGGTCAGGCTGGTCTTGAACCCCTAACCTTGTGATCCGCCTGCCTTGGCCTCCCAAAGTGCTGGGATTACAGGTGTGAGCCACCATGCCTGGCCAGGAATTCTGTATTTTCAACACTTGAAATAGATGTAGGAGAGTAAGTGCTCATTCTGATTGGTAAACACACAGGAGGAGACAGAAATTTCCCATGGGAAAAAAGGAGACTGTTCTGCTAAAGGGGAATGGAGGGATGCAGACCACCATCACAAACACACCGAGGGGAGGCACACATTGTGGGAGGGGAAGCAGCCCAGGGAACAGAAGGAAAGGAGAACCTGTGAGAAAGCTGAAAGTTGAGCTCACATTAGGAGGAAAGTGGAAGGCAGGAGCAGAAATTAGGTACCAGGAGCAGGAGGCAGAAGCTGGAAGAGACAAACAGGAACCTTCAGTGAATACACAGCATTTGGCTTGCCCTGGAGTGCTTTACTGCAGCTGAGCTGAAACTCAGAGACTCAGATCCAAGAATAAGACCACATTTTTTTTCATTTTTAAGTAACTCTGCTAATCGTGGCAAAATCAGCCTCACGCGTATCTACCTGAGGCTGGAACATATCCCAGCTCAGGAGAGCGAGCTTTTATGAGCCTTCACCCACACGAGGAGTGTCTCATTAACAATTCTTTAGTGTCTTACTACCTCCCACACCTGACCCACATCAGCTCTCTCTTTAATAGAGCTTTCACCCACACTGAGAGAAAAGTCTGTCCTCCTCCTTAACATCAAGTTAATAGATTGCTAACTCACACGATTGACTAGCCTCAAGCTTCCAACTAGCCAGACCTAGCAGAGTCCCATTGTTCCTCTTCATTTCTCATATCAACCCTTTTCAATATTATTTAAGGTTTATGCAGCAGCAGCTGCTGAAGGGCCCCTTCTAGTTTCATAAAGACAAGAGGGTCCCGACGTGGTAAAATGCCAAGTCACAACGGCTGCGGCTGTGGCTGTGGCTCCCCTTTATTTTCTTTGTCCTGGGCTCTCAGCCACTTTTCTGTAATTGCCCCCATGTCTATTCAGACAACAGGAAGCATAGTCAGGGCCCAAAAATCTCTACCATTATCAGAGGCCTGGCATACATCCTGTCCATGCCTTCAGGGTATGCTCAGACTTGGCACAGCCACATTTAAAACACTGCCAATATGACAATGTTAGACATTTTTTATCTTTACAATATATTTTTTCAGTTAGATTTTTTTTTCATTCCACTTTTCCCACCATTTTGCCCCTACCAAGTAGAAAGTTTAAACGCCAGGTGTCTTATCAAAGTTTACATAGTAACAGAATTAGAATTAAAACTAGGAGAAGCCGGGCACAGTGGCTCATGCTTGTAATCCCAGCACTTTGGGGAGCCGAGGTGGGTGGATGGCCTGGGGTCAGAAGTTCAAGACCAGGCTGTCCAACTTGGTGAAATCCCATCTCTACTAAAAATACAAAAAAAATTAGCTAGGTGTGGTGGTGCACGCCTGTAACCCCAGCTACTCGGGAGGCTGAGGCAGAATTGCTTGAACCTGGGAGGCAGAGGTTGCAGTGAGCAGAGATCATGCCACTGCACTCCAGCCTGGGCAACAGAGTGAGACTCCATCTCAAAAACAAAACAAAACAAAACAAAACAAAAAAACTGTAGAAGAGCCTGTTGAGTGACTCATCTTTGAGAGAAATTACCATGCTAACCAGTGGTTTGACTACTGCATACCAAGGTGTTCTGCAGCAAAGTCTTTAAACAATGCCTGTAGCACAGATTACCCCTCATAAGGAAAATAGTGCCCAGAGCATAGATAACCCCTCATAAAGATGCTTCTCTGGCCAGGTGGGGCACAGTGGCTCACACCTGTAATCCCAGTACTTTGGGAGGCCAAGGTGGGCAGATCACGATATCAGGAGTTCAAAACCAGCCTGACCAACATGGTGAAACCCCATCTCTACTAAAAATACAAAATTATCCAGGCATGGTGGTGTGCGCCTATAGCGTCAACTACGCAGGAGAATCGCTTGAACCCAGGAGGACGAGGTTGTAGTGAGCTGAGATGGCGCCACTGTACTCCAGCCTGGGCGACAGAGAGACTCCATCTCAAAATCAATCAATAAAAATACAAAAATTAGCTGGGCGTGGTGGTGCACACCTGTAATCCTAGCTACTCAAGAGGCTCAGGCAGAACTGCTCCAACCCAGGAGGCAGAGGTTGCAGTGAGCCAAGATCAAGCCACTGCACTCCAGCCTGGGTGACAGAGTGAGACTCTGTCTCAGAAACAAACAAAAACAAGAAAAAAAGCAGTGCTTACCTAATCGCTCCAGTAGGAAGTTTTACAAGAAAGTCCAGCATGCCGAGCTGCACGTTTTAACCTAAAAGCTTGCCATATAGAGGATATTTTCTGGAAGGAGGTACAGAGATCCACTGTCTCATGGCCACCATAGACATGTTCATAAAAAACACCTAGGCTTTTGTTCATAAGCTCCTATTAAATGTTTCTTTCTGAGAAACTGGACTTGTCAGCCTCTTTCTTTGGCTCCTCAGCTCCCTCAGCTTTTGTGGGTAAGTCTGCATAGATCTGCTGCTCATGGCACAAACTCAGAACTCCTGGACTCACAAACCAATAGAGCATTTTCTAAATTGTCCTGGAATGTTAAATTTCCACAACCAAGGGAAACTCTTTGAGGAGGACAGCAGACGCTAACTCAAGTGAAAATAATCCCGCTACAGCAGTTTGAACAAATTATGGTCCTCCCTTTGTTTCAAATAAAAATGTGTAGATAATATCTTTAGGATATTCTAGAATGAATGAGGTAATCCATAAATAATTGATGTTCATAAACACTGTCTTTCCCATATAAGGAATATTACAGAACCCCCATTGATTACCATCTACTTGAAGCTATTTTTCTAACAAATTTGCCTGGCTTCATTTTTGTTCTTTCACCCTCTGGTCTCATATATTTTTTAGTCTAATAAAGGCTCCAGTTGTGGTGTGTGTGGGAGGGAAAGGGAGCAGCTGACAGCAGATGTTGATGTTAGCTAGCTTTTAGACATAGTGAAAGATGAAAATTCTGTATTGATGTCAAGCCTCTATTCCTCAGAATACCACAAAATGCCTTTCATTCCTTCTTCCAATTTGTGTAAAATATCTAAGTAATGAAACTGAAATTCTTCACCACACAGCAAATGGTTGGGCCAGCCCTGTGCAGCCTTAACCCTTCCTCTGGCTTCCTGTGAAACTCTTTGTGAAAGCATTTTGGGGAATATTCATATCTCCCCCATCCCTTCCCGAGACAGGGTTTCGCTCTTGTTGCCCAGGCTGGGGTGCAATGGCGCAGTCTCGGCTCACTGCAACCTCCGGGTTCAGGTGATTCTCCCACCTCAGCCTCCTGAGTAGCTGGGATTACAGGTGTGCAACACCACACCTGGCTAATTTTTTTGTATTTTTAGTAAAGATGGGGTTTCACCATGTTGGTCAGGCTGGTCTCAAATTCCTGACCTCAGGTAATGCAACCAACCCAGCCTCCCAAAGTGCTGGGATTACAGGTGTGAGCCATGGCACCCGGCAGAATATTCATATCTTAAATAGACTGCTCTACACTGAGAGGAAAGGACAGTCCTCTGAAAAAGCAGTAATAGTGAGTGAGAAAAGATTCTAGATGCTCTTCTAGCATAACTCTGACAGCTTTGCAAACCAGCATAAATCCTCCTACTGTGTCTCCAAGGGGAGGGACAGATGGCAGGGCACCGAGAGGGGCAGTGCAGTGCATGTCCTCTCACATAGGCTGCTATGTTTTCTCTCAACACCCATCAGCAGAACCCTGGGAGGAGGCTGGGAGGAGGCTGTCCCCGACATCATGAGGGCAGACGGTTATTCCCTAGGGCCAGACACATCTCCTTCCCTCTTCCTCCCGTCTTCTCCTCTGGGAACATTTAGGGGATGATTTCTTTCAAATGGAAGGACATAAAGCTTAAGAGATCTCTGAGTTTTCTGAAGTAGAAGCAGCCTGATATTTCTCATAGGGTCCACTAATCTCTGCTCTCAGAACAACACCCTTTTTGAGAATGGTACCAAGTCTTACCAACTAAGCTCTGTGGCCAGTGTTCAAAGTGTACACAGAATTTTTAAAGGCCTCCATCATTTCTTTTTGCTTTATTAAGATAGAGTTTGAAATGAATTGAGTCTCTACCTTAGATGTCCTCTTTTCATTAACAGACAGGCACTAAGAAACAATTTTTTCCAGGATGTGTGGGATCCAAAAATCTATTCTGAGTGAACAAGTTTATTCTTAGCTGTATGTAATTTCCCAAAGTGGAGAAACAACTTCTGTTCATCGTCTGCAGCCATGAGACCAGTTCTGCCAGCAGGCCTTTCTATAAACATTTACTAAAGTATCTATATATTTGCCTGCAGACTGCAAAGGGGAACTTTGAGGAAGAGCAAATAAATTGCCCTTAAATAAAAGTGGAGACGTAACTGGGTTCCACCAGACTTTGAGCACCATGACCATCTGAGCTCTGGACCACAGGCAAACAGCCAGGCCAGTTGACTCTGGTCATTACACAATGCTCAAAACCTGAGGTGTGTGTCTATGCAGGCAGGGCCATCTGCATTCTACTGCTGAGTGACCAGTGCCAGGGGAGTAGGCATGGGTCTGAGGCAGACACAGAGAGAGCTTTATCTCCATTTCCTCTCCCTGGTGCCAAAGAAGACCTTAGTGAGGTGTGCCTCTTCACACAACATTCATCCCCTCAGACCATGGAACTTGAAGCAGCAGGGATCCCACCCAGTACAAGGAAGTCTGGCTGAGCAGTTGAAGGAGGGATGCAAGGCTGCATTGAGAATTCAAATAGTCACAAGACAGATTTTAGTACTTAGATTTCCCCAGGTGCTGGGTTACACAGAATCCATCACCAGGTTAGATTTGCTAGCCGTTCTTGATCCACAACCACCACCCGAGCACTCAGATCTAGGCAGCATTGCTGTCAGAGAGGAAAGTAACCCTGTGGCATTTGCGACTCTGTGAGACTCCAGATGTTGACAAAGAAAGCACTGATGGCAACACCAGCAGACCTTACAGGCCAGAACAGAGCCACGTGGAGCACATGTGCAGATTCAGTCACCACGATCCCACCCTCTCTTCTTGGACTTGCTTTCTCTTTCTGCTTTACCTTTTCAATAAACCTGATTCTTCTCATAAATCTCTGCCTCCTTTAAAATTTTCATATTTATCTTTTTTCACCTTGCTGACCTTTTAAATCCACCCTTTAAGTCCTAGATTCTCCCCTTTCCTCCTTTTGTCCCAAACCCTCCCCAATGTCCCCTCATCTTCATGCTCTGTGTGCAATAAAACTTTCATCTGTGGACCAATCATGCACACAGTTAGAGGTATAAGCACGGCAGATATAAGTATGAGTTGGGGCAGCACAAACCACCTTAAAACTCATTCTTTTTATTGAGTTTCTCTCAAATGCTAAAACTTCTGAAACACAACCCAGCTACTTAAGAGAGCACCAGAGGAGAAAGACACTAAAGAAGTGTGGATAATTGAAGTGGGTGAGGTAGCCCTCATTAGCAAGCTATTCAATGAAAACAAGTCAGTTAACAAGCCTAAAATAAGTTTTGGTATTTTTAATAAACATTTTTTGGCTTATTTTTATGGGGATATATGTATGCCCAGAGAAAAGGACAAGATGACTTTTAAAACTTAGGTAATAAAAGCAGACCATAGATTGAGGAGCCTAGTAGAATTTTTTTGGCAAACATTTTGTTCAATTCTTTTTTTTTTTTTTTGAGACAGAATCTTGCTCTGTCACCCAGGCTGGAGTGCAGTGGCGCAATCTTGGCTCACTGCAACCTCCGCCTCCCAGGTTCAAGCAATTCTCTTGCCTCAGCTTCCCAATTAGCTGGGATTACAGGCACATACCACTGTGCCCAGCTAATTTTTGTATATTTAGAGACAGGGTTTCACCATATTGACCACGCTGGTCTTGAACTCCTGACCTCATGATCTGCCCACCTTGGCCTCCCAAAGTGCTGGGATTACAGGTGTGAGCCACCATGCCCAGCCTCAATTCTTAATCTCTAATATTATACCCTGAGTATAAGTGCTGCTTGAATGTCAATTTTTTTAAACAGAAAATCGGTGCAGCATCCCATTTGGTCAGACATGGTGGCTCACACCTATAATTCCAGCACTTTGGGAGGCAGAGGCAGGTGGATCACAAGATCAGGAGTTCAAGACCAGACTGGCCAACATAGTGAAACCCCGTCTCTATTAAAAGAAAAAAAAAAGAAAATCGGTTGGCTAGCCCCCATTCCAGTGGACACATTCTTTTGCTAAAAATGTTAATGGCATTGTTGTAAACACCAGGTCATTAAAAAAAAAAAAAAGGGAGAACAGGGCCAGGTGGGTTTGGTGGCTCATGCCTGTAATCTTAGCATTTTGGGAGGCCAAGGTGGTAGGATTGAGGCCAGGAGTTTGAAATCAGCTTGGGCAACATAGTGAGACCCCATCCCTACAAAAATGTAAAAAAACATATTAGCTGGGTGTGGTGGCATGTGCCTATAGTCCCACCTACTTGGGAGGATGGCATGAGCCCAGGAGATAGAGGGTGCAGGGAGCTGTGATCACACCACTGCACTCCAGCCTGAGAAAGTGAGAGCCTGTCTCAGAAAAAAAAAAAAAAAGCTAATTACCAATCAGGTTAAGGTCAAGCTCCACAGACCAGGAAGCTACAATCTTTAAGGTGAAATTGCATAACTCATCCAATATGCTGATTTTAGTTAAACACATTTTTCCTGGCTGGGCACAATGGCTCATGCCTATAACTCCATCCCAGCACTTTGGGAGGCCAAGGCAGGCAGATCACCCAAGCCCTGGAGTTTGAGACCAGCCTGGAAACATGGCAAAACCACATCTCTACCAAAAAAAAAAAAAAAAGCCACACATGGTAGCATGTGCTGATAGTCCTAGCTATGCAGGAGGCTGAGACAGGAAGACTGCATGAGCCTGTGAGGTCGAGGTTGCAGTGAGCCATGATCATACCACCATACTCCAGCCTGGGCAACAGAGCAAGATCCTGTCTCAAAAAAAAAAGGCTGGGTGTGGGTGTGGTGGCTCACACCTGTAATCCCAGTATTTTGGAAGGCCGAGGCGGGAGGAGTTCAAAACCAGCCTGGCCAATATAATGAGACCTTGTCTCTACTAAAAAATATTTTTAAAATTAGCCAGGTATGGTGGTACCTGTCTGTAATGCCAGGTACTTGGGAGGCTGAGGCAGAAGAATTGCTTGAACCCAGGAGGTGGAGGTTGCAGTGAGCTGAGATTGTGTCACTGCACTCCAGCCTGGGTGACAGAGTGAGACTCTGTCTCAATAATTTTTTTTTTTTAAATTAGAAATTAAAATTTAAAAAACACATTATTTTAACTTAAGGTTTTCTTAAAACATTCATGAGTTTTCCAGATTTCAAAATGAGAGTCATTAGTGAGCCTTCTCGCCCCTGGGCCAAATACCTGAGCAGAGGCAACAAGATTTCCAGGGAAAGTGATTGGCTTCACTGTGCTCTTCTGCGGCATTATCATCCCCAGGAAAGCAAAGCTAGCTTATAATCAACATCATCATCATAAAAGGTGCAATTAGCTCTACCAGTAGTTCAATATCCAAAGGCTCAGAGAGAAATTGCCATCATACCTTCACTGCTTTGGCTGGAGAACTTTCAGAAAGACTGGAGGCTCTGGCATCTGGATTTAGTGGCTTGGGATGGACAGGCTGTTGAACCTCACTCTTAACCTGGAAGTTACCTGCTTGAGTTACAAAAGGAAGACATTTTATATATATTTTCATGGAAGTCTTGGAAAGTGTTCTTCTAAAAAGCAAGATTTGGGCACTTTCGCTGATGACAGATCCTTCCAACACCAGGGAAAACACTGCTTTTCTGTTGAAGAATATTAGAACACTAACAACTATGGCTCAGGTTTTCTCTGGCCCTCTCACAAATCAGGTTCTCGGTGAGGAGGCTTTCTTACCCCCCGCAACATGGAGCAGAAATCCAAACCACTCTGCATAAAGAACTTTCTTCCTTGTACCATTTGTCAGTTTTAAAGGCCGTATATAGACTTGGATGTCTTTTTGGTCATTAACATTCCTAATAACTTCTTCTGAAGTGTTTAAACTGAAGTTGGAAAAAGGGGGCAATTTGAGGGCAGAAATTTTGTACGGTGTGTGTGTGTGTGCGTACATGTGTGTGTGCATGCGTGTGTGCACGCATGTACACACATTTGTGTATGCATGTAACCTGACACTGTGTTTTTGGTCAGCTCTATAGCAGATGTCCATGGGTGAAGATTACGGAAAAGGACTCCATGAAGTTTTTTTCATAATCATTGAAGTGCCAACTGCATGAGTGCCAACTGCCAAAATGAAGAGGTGAGTCAACAAAGTACTAAAATATTAAGGCTTATTTTTCAAAAAAATGTTTCATAAACCGAGTCAAAACTCAGAAACATTTCTAGTCCAAGAAAAAAAATTGCAAAAAAGGAATGTTTCTTGATTCAGGCACAAGGAGTTTTTCTCTGAAATTTTAAGGTAGGGTTTACTAGAAATCTGTTTAACTCATACTTCTATTATAGTTGTGGGGTTTTCAGGGTCCAGTAAACTAATTAGTCTGGGGAGAAGCTAAAAATCCACATATTTATAGTTTTCTTTTTTGTCTTGTGCCCTATAAGAAATCCATATCCATATATATATATATATATATATATATATATATATATATATATTTTTTTTTTTTTTTTTTTTTCCAGATGAAGTCTCACTGCGTCACCCAGGCTGGAGGACAGTGGTATGATCTCAGCTCACTAAAACCTCTGCCTCCTGGGCTCAAGTGATCCTCCTGCCTCAGTCTCACAAGTAGTTGGGACCGCAGATGCATGTCACCATGCCCAGCTACTTTTGGTAGAGATAGGGTTTCACCATGTTGCCCAAGCTGGTTTTCAACTCCTGAGCTCAAGCGAACCACCTGCCTCAGCCTACCAAAGTACTGGGATTACAGGCATGAGCCATAGTGCCTAGCAAACACACACACCCCCCCCCTTAAAACTCCTGACCTCGTGATTCGCCCGTCTCCCAAAGTGCTGGGATTATAGGCATGAGCCATCACGCTCAGCCCAGTCACATATATTTTTAAACGGGCTGAGCACAGTGGCTCACATCCGTAATCTCAACACTTTGAGGGTAAGGTGAGAGGATTGCTTGAGGCCAAGAGCTGGAGATCAGCCTAAGCAACATAGTGAGACCTTGTCTCTATGAAAATATTAAAAAGTTAGCTGGGTGGTGGTATGTGCCTGTAGTCCTAGCTATTTGGGAGGCTGAGGTGGGGGGACTGCTTGAGCCCAGGAGTTTGAGGCTGCAGTGAGCTATGATAATACCAATACACTCCAACCTGGGTAACAGAATGAGACACCCTCTCTCTAAAAAATAAAATTAAAAAGGTATACTGAAAATTAGAATCAGAAGTGGACAGAGTCAAGTAAAAAAAAAAAACACACACACACATTTTTGTCTTTGGGAAAAGGGAGGCTCAAAATGACTCCAAAATAGGATGAAAGGTGACAAAATCCACTGTCAGCAGGAAAAGCCCTAGAACCTGGCTAGGAGGTAGACTATAGTATACATTTGGATAAACAGGGAAAATATATATCCTTAACAGATTACTTGTATACTTATTCATTAAAGAATAGGTATTTATGAATAAAATTCTAAATGAGTAAAATCCTTATTGGCCAAACTTCTGTTAAAATGAAACTTCAGGCCGGGCACAGTGGCTCATGCCTGTAATCCCAGCACTTTGGGAGACTGAGGTGGGTGGATCATGAGGTCAGGAGTTCGAGACTAGCCTAACTGACACGGTGAAACCCTGCCTCTGCTAAAAATACAAAATTAGCTGGGCACGGTGGCACACGCCTGCTATCTCAACTATTTAGGAAGCTAAGGCAGGAGAATCACTTGAACCCAGGAGGCAGAGGTTGGAGTGAGCTGAGATCGTGCCACTGCCCTCTAGTCTGGGTGACAGAGACTCCATCTCAAAATTAAATAAATAAATGAAATGAAATGAAACTTCAAAATTAGTTTATACAGCTTTAACTCTGAAAGGGTTTGGTGCAAAAGGTAGGGTAAGTTCAATGAGAAAAGCATTAAAAGTATTCAGTTTGTCCCAAGTTAACAATATTTAATTGAATTTAACTTCTCCCTAAGTCATAAACTATGTAAAGGATATTCAAGCATCAGCCCTTAAATGCAAGTGGAGGACTTAGTATGTTATTTTCTCAGCACTGACAGTAATGGGGACACCCCAGAACCAAATACAGATAGAAAACAAGAACCTCAACCTCCAGATCTAAGGAAGAATGCTTACGGGAGTCATCTTCAGCAGGGGTGGAACGGACTGCCAGGCTATTCTCAGTTGCAGAAATCTACAAAAAAAAAAGGGGTGGGGAGTGATGTGGGGTGGGGGGATTAAGAGTCATATTAAAAATAAAAGAGCAAACTGCTGTTAATGCAATAAAAACCTGCTGACTCCAGTCAGTCACTGGCTGCCTGGGGGAAATAACGGGCACCAGAACAGCTGAGCATTTAAACAAGAGGCAGCAAAATGTCTTTTATGAGGATATTAACATGCCTCTCAATTACAGAGTAATGCGAGAAACAGACTGCACTCAACTGCCAAAAGTGTGCATCATCTTCCTTTATAAAAGAACTTCGAAACCATATTTTTCTGCTCTTCAAAAACAAAGGCCTCTATCAAGGAGAGCAAAGCTCCTCACCATATAACCATAACTCACTCCAAGGAAAGATAAAATATTTAAATATACAAACTATTCTTATTTTTTAATTTTCCTAATTCTTATTTCCCAACCAAATCCATCCTGCTGAAACAAGCTTGCCCATATAGAATACCTTTTCATAGTTATAAAACAAATTTACCTATAACTAACCTCGATATTATCTTCGAGGATAGTTTCCCTATTAATCCCAGTCTCAAAATGGCAATGTTTAACAAGATGGCAGATCTTATGTATAGGTGTATATATCTTTTTCCCAAAAGCCATCAAATTTAAATAAAAGAACTCTCTATTAGAGCTCTCCTTCCTTTCCACTGGCCCTCACGCCTTCCTGGTATCATACTCCACATCCAAAATCATGAAGAGTCAACAGGTGACCCAATGTGTACTCTTCACATAATTTCCTTTCATTCAGATGCCATGGATTTTATGGGCATTGCTGAGTATTTATATCGGGATGTCTGACAACCTGAATAGATTTACAATGAAGATTAAGTTGCTGGCTGACTGCACCTGAATTTCAGCATAGTCCTTTTTCTACCACTCTCTTCATTACAGGAATTCTGACATGGCATAAAACAAACCAGTATGATTACAGTCAGTATTTATTGGGTGTTTACTATGCGCCATGTATTCAACTGATCACCTTACAAATGCACTATTTTATCTAATATGAAATAAATTTTCTGAAAGTTGTGTATGCCTACAAAAAGCTCTTCAGTTCTTGAGAAATAGTCGGTATATGCATCTCAGGATGTTCTTCTCTCACCTCTAATTTGGTCACCTGGAATCTGTGTGTTAAACTTTGCTTTTTTTTGAGATGGAGTCTTGCTTTGTTAGCCAGGCTGGAGTGCAGTGGTGCAATCTCAGCTCACTGCAACCTCTGCCTCCCATGTTCAAGCGATTCTCCTGCCTCAGCCTCCTGAGTAGCTGGGCTTAGAGGTGCCCACCACCACAGCTGGCTAATTTTTGTATCTTTAGTAGAGACGGGGTTTCACCATGTTGGCCAGGATGGTCTCCAACTCCTGACCTCAGGTGATCCACCCACCTTTGCCTCCCAAAATGTTGTGATTACAGGTGTGAGCCACCGCACCAGGCCAATGTCCTTTTCTTTAACAAGCTGAAGTTCAAATAACACTTACGTATTGGTTAACAAAATTGAGGCAAATGGCCAAAAGGATAGCTAAGGCTCTGAAAAATATGGCGAATTTTAAGGCAGCCAAGGGTTTATAAACCTGCAGCATGTGCTTGAACATATGTATTGTCTTTATCTTTCTTCCCCACCCACTTCATGATTCAGCTGTACTAATGTCCTTTTAGACTATAATTAAAATGTTCTACTCTTCCAGTTCAGTTCAGAGTTCCAGTTTCAAATCAGCATGAAGACAATGAAGAAGGAAACATGAATTTAGACATCGGAACAATTCAAGCACTATTTCCCAAATGACTGTTTCCCAAACTATGCTCCTGGGATAAAAATGGGGATATTTCAATGCTGGGAATATTTTTCTCTTAAAATTTCTTTCCTTTCCTTTTCTTTTTTTTTCTTACAGTATGTAAGAAAAATTCCAAACATATTTAGTCAGTTATTCTCTTTTTTTTCCCCACCTGGTGCAGGTGGGCTAAGGCTGAAAGGGATATTAGCGCAGTTATTCTTTTTTTCTTTTCTTTTTTTTCTTTTGGCATGATCTCAGCACCCTCTGGGTTCATGCGATTCTCCTACCTCAGACCCCCAAACAGCTGGGATTTCAGGCATGTGCCACCACACCCAGCTAATTTTGTATTTTTTTAGAGACAGGGTTTCACCATGCTGGTCAGCCTGGTCCAGAACTCCTGACCTCAGGTGATCCACCTGCCTCAGCCTCCCAAAGTGCTGGGATTACAGGCGTGAACCATCGGGCCCAGCCTAGCCAGTTATTCTTAAGAAATAATCTCCCATTTAAAACATGAGAAAACAAGACAGTTTAACAAAATAACTCACTTAATACATGACATGTGCCCCATAGGCTAATGCCCGAGTCCACTGTTGCAAGGATGTATGCAATTTATGGGTGATTATATGACCATGTAACACACGACAGCCAAATATTTTGTCTTTTTATTCCAACATATACTGTGATGTATAAAATAATTTATTCTAATTTTTTTTCTGTTCTGGTCTTTGAATCAAATTTTGTAGCCATCAGTCTCAGACCATTTTTCTGTGGGCCTACTTTGATCCAAGTGTGTGGCATATCTCATGAGTTCCTGCTAGTATTCTGACAATACACCATCCTACTTTGTAAAGTCTGTTGTAGTCAAGTAAGTTTGAGACAGGGTGCAGTGGTTCATGCCGGTACTTCCAGCACTTTGGGAGGCTGAGGCTGGGGGGATCGCTTGAAGCCAGGAGTTTGAGACCATTCTGAGAATTTTAGCAAGACTCTGTCTCTACAAAAAATAAAGATAAAAATAAATTAGCCCACCATGGTGGCACATACCTGTAGTCCCAGCCACTTGGGAGGCTGAATAAAAAGATCACTTGAGCCCAGGAGTTGGAGGCTACAGTGAGCTATGATCACACTACTGCACTCCAGCTTGGGCAACAGCGCAAAACCTTGTCTCTTAAAAAAAAATAATAATAAACACAAGCTGGGCGTGGTGGCTCACGCCTGTAATTCCAGCACTTTGGGAGGCCAAGGCAGTCAGATCACAAGGTCAGGAGTTCAAGCCCAACCTGGCCAACATGGTGAAACCCTGTTGCTACTAAAAATACAAAAATTAGCTGGGCATGGTGGTGGGCGCCTGTAATCCCAGCTACTGGAGAGGCTGAGGCAGGAGAATCGCTTGAACCTGGGAGGTGGAGGTTGCAGTAAGCCAGGATTGCACCATTGCACTCCAGCCTGGGTGACAAGAGCAGAACTCTGTCTCAAAAATAATAATAACAAAAATTTTAAAAAAACAAACAAATTCCAACTAAGCTTGAGAACTGTTGCTCTTAATCCATTTTAATGATCTCCAAATCTTTTGGAAGAATAGCATTACGGTGTCAATATGTGTAACAGAAGCAATGGCTTTTCTCCTAAGATTAAATCACTGTAATAGGCTTGAAAACCCTTTCTCCTCATCTCATTTAACATTTGATTATCATATTGACTGAAAGACTAAAAGGACTGGACAATGGGCAGCGGTAGAGAACATGATAAATTCCCCTGACACAAATATTGTTACTTATTTCAATTAAGCCATTCATCTAATGATTAATATATAACGCACTAATATGATTAGTTTAAAATCTTTCAGTGACTTTCTCCTGCTTCACAACTATATCCAAACCCTTCAGGGTGGCATATAAAGATTTTCCAGACTTTATCCTGGCCCTCTCCTTCTGCCTGTCTCTCACCGCTGCCTATGTGTCCTCATGCTCTAGCCAAGCCAGCAAACCTATAATTCTTTGGGAGCCACTTTGGGAGGCTGAGGCGGGTGGATCACTTGAAGTTAGGAGTTCAAGACCAGCCTGGCCAACATGGTGAAACCCCATCCTTACTAAAAATACAAAAATTAGCCAGGTGTGGTGGTGTGCAACTGTAATCCCAGTTACTTGGGAGGCTGAGGCATGTGAATTGCTTGAACCTGGGAGGCGGAGGTTGCATTGAGCCAAGATTGCACCACTGCACTCCAGCCTGGGCAACAGAGCAAGACTCCATCTCCAAACAAACAAACCAAAAAAATCCCTGTAATTCCTCAGTAAGCTGTCATCTCCAGTTTCTGAACCTCTGTTGTATCTGTCTGGAATACCCTTCTATCTCTAACTCAACCTTCCCCTTATTCACTTGGCCTACTCGGCTCCAACATTACCTTCTTGAGGAAGTCAGGTTCAATGTCTTTACTCTGAGCTTCTGTGGTCCTGTATACCCCTCTCACAGCCTCACAGGACCTGTCATACTTTTTTATGCTAGCCCACCTATTATTCATCTCTCCTGTACTGTTTCCTTGCACATAAAGACCACGTGGAATGATTTGTCAATAATTTTTTCAGCTTATTTCCTATGCTTACTTAGCATAGTGACTGCCTTTCAAAATAATATCAGTGAGATAATAAGATTTGCTTGCATAAAATGTGTTAAATGTATACATAAGAATATATGTGTATCTAAAGATAATCTCTAATCAAATAGATTTTTATTTTTATAAATTATTTTTCCCAGGAGCATAGACTCACGTTGCCCTGAATCCATGCTCTCCCAAATAGATTTTTAT
This sequence comes from Callithrix jacchus, assembly GCF_049354715.1. Classification (NCBI taxonomy): domain Eukaryota; kingdom Metazoa; phylum Chordata; class Mammalia; order Primates; family Cebidae; genus Callithrix; species Callithrix jacchus. Next base: position 69,384,785 of record NC_133510.1, on the reverse strand, counting down.
TTAATTAATTTATTTATTTACTTTTGAGACAGAATCTCACTCTGTTGCTCAGGCTGGAGTGTAGTGGTGCAATCGCGGCTCTCTGCAACCTCCACCTCCCAGGTTCAAGTGATTTTCCTGCCTCAGCCCCCCAAGTAGCTGGGATTACATGTGTGCACCACCACACCTGGCTAATTTTTATATTTTTAGTAGAGACGGTTTCACCATGTGGGCCAAGCTGATCTCAAATTCCTGACCTCAGGTGATCCACCTGGCTCCGCCTCCCAAAGTGCTGGGAATACAGGCGTGAGCCACCATGCTCATCCTCCAAACAGATTTTTTAAAATCACTTCAGCTCTATGCCTTCTGAGCATCTGCTGAGCAAAATAGTTTTCCAATGAAGGCTCATTATTTGGTCAGCTATAAGTTGCAGAGCTCTTCAACCAAAATTATGTGACCTGCAAAAGTGACAATCTGTCCTGGCAGCTGTTACCAAATTCCCAGACACTCTACAGCCTAGAGTTACAGTTGTTACTAATTTTAAGCATTTAATTTAGAACACATGCTTCCTTGGCAACTGGACGTCAGACTTTTCAACCTACCTTTTCTCCTTCCTGATGGGTGATACAGACCTCAGGACTTGGGGGCACATTCTCCTTTTGCTCCGTTTTATGAATTTTGATTTCGCCACCACTGGCTTTTAACTCATTCTACAAAATAAAAATAACTGTAAAAATTTTCTTAAAGTCTCATCATTCTATTCTCTTCATAGCACATCTATTAGATCAACTTGGAATGTTAAAAAAAAAAAAAATTCTTCTAAGAAGCCTCAGGTCAAATCAACCCCGTAACTCTCACAAGGAAAACCCATTGACTTGTGAAATGACAAAAGCAGCTTTGTGGACACATACCTCAGAGTTAAATATTTGTATGCTAGACTAAAACTGGATTGCTCATTAGAATACAGACACATCAACACAGATACACAGAACACCCAAGCATAGAACATTCCTGTGATTTACTCTTCTAGCAGCAGAGCTTGTGGTAATGCAAAGCTTGTGAGTTTTATCAGAAAAGACCATTCTGGAGCAGGGGAAAGGATATGCCAAGTGCCAATAATAGAAAATATACTGACCATATATATATAAATGCCCGGCCTGGAAAGAAAGACAGGGTTGATGTATACATATAAAAACTGAAATTATATTTAATGGTACCATAAAGCAACCTTTTTTGTGGGACTTTCAAAAACATGTTTTTCACATACAATTCATATATTGTACTAAAGATATAACTTATTTTACTTCTTATAACAGAGCCTCAACATAAAAGTGCATGCATTTTATTGTCATAAGGAATGAGGATAATTGCATTTTTTCCTTGCAAAGGACACTGGAACAGAATATTACAACTAACTCATCTATTACATCTAAAATCAACGTAGTGACTGGGTGCAGTGGCTCATGCCTGTAATCCCAGTACTTTGGGAGGTGAAATGGGTGGATCACCTGAGGTCAGGAGTCCAAGACCAGCCTGGCCAACATGGTGAAACCCCGTCTCTACTAAAAATACAAAAAATTAGCTGGGCGCAGTGGCACATGCCTATAATCCCAGCTACTCGGGCGGCTGAGGCAGGAGAATCACTTGAATCTGGGAGGCAGAGGTTTCAGTGAGCCGAGATGGTGCTGTTGCACTCCAGCCTGGGCAATAAGAGTGAAACTTCATCTCAAAATAAATGAAGTAAAATGAAATGAAATGAAATGAAATAAAATAATAAAATCAACATAGAGGTTGATGACTATGGACATTTCCTAACATTAGTCTGCCAGTAATGTAGTAATCGAGTACATTTCTGTTCTCTGTGATTCTTTAGGCATGGGAGGAAACAATTTATGCCCACAGGGCCAATGAAGGGAATGTGAGTATGACTGAGTCACCTAGGGATGGTATTCCAGATTATGGCCCACACCTCTGTGGGTGCGTCTGTGAGAGGAGCTGGCAGCTAGCACTGCAGAACAACACTGTAGCCCACACCTCTGGGGGTGTGTCTGTGAGGAGCTGGCAGCTAGCACTGCAGAACAACACTGTAGCCCAGCAACTCCTTCCATCTCCAAGCCCCACCTCCAGAACTGCTGCCAGAGAGTACGTGCCTTGTTACAACCATATTCTGTAAGGGGCCTGGGAAATTCTTTGCAGATGAGATAAAATGTACTTTTTACAAGAATTCCTGAAGACTTTTCAAACTCTTAAAATCTCCAGAGCAGGAGAACTGTAATGCAGAAATGGTTAGGAGTTAAAAAAAAAAAAAAAAAAGTCACTCAACAGGTTTCCCTACATAGGGAGTCACCTCCTGGAATGTTTGCAGCAGGAGGGCACTGAGGAGTAGCACAATCTGGTAACAAGAAGTTCAGCTTCAGAGATCCCAATTTGCTGTCTCTCCTGCCCTGCCTTCTAAGAGAAGTCTAAATTTGCTCACTTTTCACATTCACAGTGCATAATCAGCCCGTGATACTCCACTTTGCTAATTGATTTACACACATCATCTCTTCTTAAAACATAAAGTTGTTAACATTACAGCTTAAAAACCAAGATGAAATTATTCATTGCCCAGAGAATTAGTCCACCAAAGAGTATTGCAGAATGTATACTTAATAATGTGGGGAAGAGAAGGCTTAACTCCCAGAATACACATTATAGTTTCTAACATGCACCAATTTTGATCTGCCTAGGAACAAATACAATTCAATACTGTTCTTTTGATTTTGTTAAACAATTAGGACATCAAGAGATTAATGGTTTGTAATTTGAAATCTTAGGGCAAATGCTTGAAGGACAAAAATATGTGTGTGTACATTTGTATCTATGTGTGTATATATATATGAATAAATAGCACTTAAAAGGTAACTTCTTCTTTTTTTTTTTGAGATGCAATCTCACCCTGTCACCCAGACTGGAGTACAGTAACTCTATCTCCTGGGTTCAAGCGATTCTTTTGCCTCAGCCTCCTAGTAGCTGGGATTACAGGTGTGTGCCACTATGCTCATCTAAGTTTTCTTGTATTTTGAGTAGAGACAGGGTTTCACCATGTTGGCCAGGCTGATTCCAAACTCCGGACCTCAAATGATCCACCTGCCTCAGACTCCCAAAGTGTATGGGTGTAAGCCACCACGCCTGGCTAAAAGGTAACTTCAATTAAGCAGTTCCATAGTGTCAGCTTGCCAGTTAAGCACAGGACAATGTACAATGGAAAGACCCACCACTGTATTTTGAAAATCAGAATTTTCATGCTTACTGAGCACATCACCTTCTTGTGATTTCCCCTTTTCTTATCTACTATTCTACTTCATTAGGAAAACAGTACATCGTAAGGATTAAAGATTAAATAGACAATCTATCGTATGACTACTTCATATGAAATTTCCAAAATAGGCAGATACATAAAGACAGGAAGTAGATCAGTGGTTGCCAGCGAATGAGAGGAGGAGGAGTTGGGAGTGACTGCACAGGTATGGGGTTTCTTTTCAGGGTGATAGAAAGGTTCTGGAATTAAACAGTGGTAATGGTTTGACAACCTTGTGAATATGCTAAAAATCACAAAATTGTGTACTTTAAAATGGTGATTTTATATTATGTGAGTTATATCTCAGTAAAAAATTATTTAAAAAAAACCCTCATTAATAAACGTAGCTGATATTTCTCTCTAGTCTTCTTCATTCTTCCCTCAAAAACCAAAATAAACTCTCCAGTCTTCTTCCTTCTTCCCTCAAAACCCAAGATAAAATGAGAGTTCTATTAAAACCAATAAAATACTACTTCTTTAACAACGACACAAACATTAAGTATAAGAGCCAGAGAAACTCTCAGTGATATTACTGACTGGTAACATCACAAAAAAAGCAAGTGCTCTGGGAACGAGGACCAAGAAAGCAAAGTCAGGATTAGACCACAGTAAGAATAGCAAATCCACGAGGATAGGGTTCATGTGAAAAGAGAACAGCTAGGGGACCAGGACTCAGATGTAAGGGTCTGGTCACATTTCCTAGTTCTAGTACTCAGTGACCATCTGCTGGCTGGGAATGAGTGAATGAATGAATGAATGATGCAGAACACATACTGTATAGTTGGTTGAGCTGCTTTGTTTGGACACAGCTGCCTGGTACTTGGCCATTCGATCCTTTATAGAGGTTTCTGAGAGGCGTGGAAGTTCCAGATTTCGCCTACTCTCATTTTTCTCCAAGTTGAATGTAGAAGAGGACAACTGACCTGGAAGCATCCAAATAACATGTTTTATTTTATTTCTGAGATGGGGGTCTCATTCTATCACCCAAGCTGAAGTGCAGTGGCACGACCGTAGCTCACTGCAGCCTCGAACTCCTGGGCTCAAGAGATTCTCCCACGTCAGCCTCCCAAAGTGCTGGGACTATAGGTGTAAACCACCATGACTGGTCAACATGTTTTATTAGAAGATAAGCCAACATGTTTTATTAGAAGATAAAAGTGATTCAAACAGTTTCAAGATTCTAAATTTTGGGTTGTTATCTAATGGCCAATTTCTTCTAATAAAAGCACAAAGAAAATCAGGAATATAATTGTCATTTCTAAAGTAATATTCATTCACTTTTTTTTGTTTTTTGAGCCAGGGTCTTACTCTGTCACCCGGTTAGAGCATACAGGGCAGTGGCACAATTATAGTTCACTGCAGCTTTGAAGTCTTGGGCTCAAGTCATCCACGCATGTCAGCTTCCCAAGTAGCAGTGAGTTCAAGGACGCACCACCATGCTGGGCTTTTTTCTTTCTTTCTTCTTTTTTTTTTTTTTTTCAGTAGAGACAGGTCTCACTATGCTGCCCAGGCTGGTTGCAAACTCCTGGGTTTAAGTGGTCCTCCTGTCTTAGCCTCCCCAAGTGCTGAAATTACAGGTCTGAGCCACCATGCCTGGCCCCATATTTTAAAATTTTGGGTAATTTAACATGAAAAAGAAGAGATCACAATGCCTTTTAATTTGCATTGTTTTGATTATTAGGTAGCTGATGATTTTCCTGTTTTTACTAATTTTTTATTTTGTGAAGTGCCTGTATATGTCCCCTTTAAAACATAGTAATTCCACTCACAAAATGTTATCACTGTAATACAGGGTAACAAAACTAGATACGGGACACAGCCCATCTATTGAAGCTCTCAAACCCCAGATGACTGGAGCTGAAACTGATTCTAGCACTTTCCTTACAGCCCCTCAAAGTACCCTTTGGTTACCATACGTTACCACTAACAAGGGTGGATTAAAAATACAAAAACTGGCCAGGCGCGGTGGCTCACGCCTATAATCCCAGCACTTTGGGAGGCTGAGGCGGATGGATCACAAGGTCAAGAGATTGAGACCATCCTGGTCAACAAGGTGAAACCCCGTCTCTACTAAAAATACAAAAAAATTAGCTGGGCGTGGTGGTGTGCACGTGTAGTCCCAGCTACTTGGGAGGCTGAGGCAGGAGAATTGCTTGAACCCAGAAGGCGGAGGTTGCAGTGAGCCGAGATCGTGCCATTGCACTCCAGTCTGGGTAACAACAGTGAAACTCCATCTCAAAAAAAAAAAAAATACAAATACAAAAACCGACCTGAGGTCGGGGGTTCGATACCAGCCTGATCAACATGGAGAAACCCCATCCCATCTCTATTAAAAATACAAAATTAGTCGGGTATGGTGGTGCATGCCTGTAATCCCATCTGCTCGGAAGGCTAAGGCACAAGAATCACTTGAACCTGGGAGACAGAAGTTGCTGTGAGCTGAGATCGTGCCATTGCACTCCAGCCTGGGCAACAAGAGTGACACTCTGTCTCAAAAACAACAACAACAATAAAATTTTTTTAGAAGAGCTATTTTTTGAATGCAATGAGAATTGAGAAAGGCTTACATCTAATAGGGAGACTTCCTTTTAATTTGTGCCACTTTTCCTTTAAAAGCATTGGCTTTGAGTCCAAAAGATGTTGCTATACTGAGTACTTCCTATAGGACCTCATACACATGGAACTCTCCGCTTACCTGGACCTATTTCCAGGTCATCCAGAGAACAGCTGTTTTCAGAGATCTTCCTTCCATTCGTACTTCGGCTTTGGGCTCGGAGAATCTGTTTGGAAAATGAAACCCAACAATAAGTTTTGCAGAAACAATGGGAAATTGCGATGCAAGGTTCAACTTGCAAGCCTTCTTTATGAATAAAATACAGGTTCGATTTTATTTTTATCTTCCTTAGAATTTTTTAAAAATTACCAGCCAGGTGCAGTGGCTCACATCTGTAATTCCAGCACTTTGGGCAGCCGAGGCGGGTGAATCATGAGCTCAGGGGTTCCAGACCAGCCTGGCCAAGATGGTGAAACCCCGCCTATACTAAAAATACAAAAAATTAACCAGTTGTGGTGGCAGGCGCCTGTAATCCCAGCTACTTGAGAGGCTGAGGCGGAGAATTGCTTGAACCTGGGAGGCAGAGGTTGCAGTGAGCCAAGATCGCGCCACTGTACTCCAGCCTGGGAAAACAGAGTGAGACTCCATCTCAAAAAAAAAAAAAAATTACAAATATCAAGTGCTACATATTCACAGGTGCCCAGGAAAGAATAAGTAACTCTATATAGGTAACATTCTCTGCTAAAGATCACTTCCTAACCAGCAAGCTTTGTAACACTTATTGGAGGAGAATCCTCACATCCCAGATGACGATGACATGTCCTTCCAAATTGCCAAGTCCTGACGCAGAATCTGCTGTTTCCTTTCTCGATCTCATGTTATCTCTGCTATTGCTGCCTTGGTTCATGTCTTCATCATCTTTCCCCTGGACTACTGCATTACACCTATTTAACTTCCAATCTATTCTCTATGACGCTGCCATTATTCCCAAAATACAAAGTAATTATCCAAAAATATAAACCTATTTTACTCTCCTGGTCTAAATTCTTTAGAATTCCCACTCACTTCTGAAATTAAATCCAAAGTGCTTAGTAAGTCACAGAAGTCCTGTTCTAGATCTGGTCCCTATCAAGCCAGCCTCCTTTGTCCTTCTGTTGTCTTGCAAATGCCTGTTTCTTCAAAGACTCAGTGAAAACACTGAAGTCTTGAGTACCTCGCCAACATAAGTTTAGGTAATCTTTCCTCTGTTCCCAAGGCACCTGGTCAAACCGTTTTGTGACTGTCCCTCTACTGCACTATAAGCTCACTGAAAGCAGAGACCATGCCTTTTCGTCCATATATTTCCAGGACTTACAGAAAAGTGGATGGCACAGATTTAGCCTGGGTGACAGAGCAAGACTCTGTCTCACACACACACACACACACAAAGAAAGAAAATGAAGATCATTGGTCAAGAGGAAAAGATATGTCTGGCAGGATACCCTCAATCTATATTTTAAATATTTATTTATTTATTTGAGACAGAGTCTTTATTGCTGGCTGGAGTCCAGCGGTACAATCTCAGCTCACTGCAACCCCTACCTCCTAAGCTCAAACAATTTTCCTGTCTCAGCCTCCTGAGTAGCTGGGATTACAGGCATCTGCCACCACACCTAATTATTTGTGTTTTTGGTAGAGATGGGGTTTCACTATGTTGGCTAGGCTGGTCTCAAACTCCTGACTGCAAGTGATCTGCCCACCTCGGCCTCCCAAAGTGCTGGGATTACAGGTGTGAGCCACCATACCTGGCCCACATTTTTAATTTTGTTTCAACATACTTCTCATTTGCCAATCATTAAAATAAAGAAAATTTCACAGACTTACTCCAAATGGTGCTGCGCCAGAAGATAAACAGTACAAAAATTAGAATTTTCAGGACTCAAAATGAGAGAAAGCCTGCTGATAAACTTTTTTTGAAAAACCAAAAGGAGCCTGGCACAGTGGCTCATACCTATGATCCCAGTACTTTGGGAGACTGAGGCAGGTGGATTATTTGAGGTCAGGAGTTCGAGACCAGCCTGGCCAACATGGCAAAACCCTGTCTCTACTAAAAATACAAAAATTAGCTGGGTGTGGTAGTGTCTGCCTGTAATCCTAGCTACCAGAGACAGAGGCAGGAGAATCGCTTGTACCTGGGAGGCAGAGGTTGCAGTGAACTGAGATCATGCCACTGCATTCCAGCCTGGACAACAGAGAGACACCCCGTTTAAAAAAAAAGGAAAAAATCAAAAGGAAACAGATTGCATTCTTAATACAGATATTTACTTTCTATCTAAGGTAAAGTTCAAGCACAATTCCAAGAATATATGTTACATGTTACAACCTGCAGAGAGCTCAGCTTTCTGTCTAATTGGAGCTATACATCCTTCTCTGTCTTGCGTGAAGTCCCTGCACTGCTGTTACTGGGAGCACAATCGTTTAGAACCAGAGTATACACCTTGCCAGGGCAGAGGCTTTCTTTGATTTTAAATGCAGAAAATGTCCCATCTTTGCTAGCTTTTAATTTAAACTACTGGGTTAAATAATACCCCACTCCCCGCCACCTTTTGAAGCCTTTTGCTCCATGGGGGTATCAAAACTCTGCATTAATTTCTTTCAAGTACTAAAAAAGTAAATGTGCAAAGCCATTTGTTCTCAGAGAAAAATAGGAAGAGAACTGTCTCTGAAAATCCTTTATGCTGACTGTGGCTCTCAGGAGAAATAGAGCTCTGAGGTAAGATGGGTTTTAATGATATCTCAGGTGAAGCACAGCATTACTTTCAATATCTTTCACCTCCAAACCACTCCAACATTAAGAATAACAAGGTTGGGCCAGGCATGGTGGCTCATACCTGTAATCCCAGCACTTCGGGAGGCTGAGGCTGGTGGATTACCTGAGGTCAGACATTCAAGACCAGCCTGGGCAACCTGGTGAAACCCCGTCTCTACTAAAACTACAAAAAAAATTAGCTGGGCATGGTGGCGTGTGCCTGTAATCGCAGCTACTCAAGAGTCTGAGGCAAGAGAATTGCCTGAACCCAGGAGGCGGAGGTTGCGGTGAGCCGAGATCGCGCCATTGCACTCCAGCCTGGGTAACAAGAGCGAAACTCAGTCTCAAAAAAAAAAAAAAAAAAAAAAATTAGCTGGACATGGTGGTGAATGTCTGTAATCCCAGATACTCGGGAGGCTGAGGCAGGAGAATCGCTGAGCCTGGGAGGCAGAGGTTGCAGTATGCCACTGCACTGCAGCCTGGGCAACAAGAGCTAGACTCTGTCTAAAAAAATAATAATAATAAAAATAACAAGGCTGGGTGTGGTAGCTCATGCCTGTATCTCAGCACTTTTGGAGGTAGAGGCAGGAGGACTGCTTGAGGCCAGGCATTTGAGACAGGTCTGGGCAGCATGGTGAGACCCTGACTCTGCTTTAAAAAAAAAAAAAAAAAAAATTAGCCGGGCATGGTGATGATGCTCGCAGTCCCAGCTACTCCAGAGGCTGAGGTGGAATGATTGCTTGAGTCCAGGAAGTTGAGGCTACCGTGAGCTATGATTGTGCCACTGCACTCCAGCCTGTCTCAAAACAAGACCCTGTCTCAAAAACAAACAAAAAATGATCTTGAATCCATTAGAGTTTTATAATCCACATTTTCCGAGTGGCAATCTGAGGTACAGGAAGAAGGAGGAGTTTCCTCCAATATTTCTCAAGGAAGTAAAGGAAAACACACACACACACACACACACACACACACACACACACACACACACACAGGAATTCTGACTCCAGAATACTCTTGTGTAACAGGCTTTTATCACATTTTAGCTCTTTTTACTCAGACACTTGAGGGAGCCTTAATCATTCTAATGTCAAAGAAAGAGAGTAGACAAGACTGTTTTAAGACTTTCTGGAATTTCCTAAGTCCTGGCCTCACCCCACCCAGCAAGTCCTCCTTCCTGTCAGCTGACAAAACTCTGGTTAGTATGAACATCACTCAAATATTCTCTGTGAATCCATAAATCAGATGCACCAAGACGTACTAGTAAGAAGATAAAAGTTTGGGGTTTTTAGCCAGTAGTCTGTAGGATTTTTTCCATATTTTTGAAAAAAGAAATTAAGTTAGGTTCTAAATAAGTAACAAAGCAGGATTTCCTGTCCTTTCTACACCTATCTTCAGAAAAAGTTATCTTTAAAAGTTGATTCTCAACACTTTTTACTGAGTCCCCTACCTCACTTAGCCACTTCCTTTAACCTTTCAACTTCAACCTTCCTTTGGATGCTCTCATCTTGCCAAAGTCAAGAGCAGAGGGAAAAATGAAACTTTGCTGAATTATGCATGGGGATCGGGGCATAGATAAAAGCTAGCCTCCTCGATTTTCTCTCAAGACTCAAGACTTTAAGTCTTGAGAGAAAAATTTCTTTCTTAAGGAACTCTTAGAAAAAGAGTTCATGTAAGTAAAATAATACACATAGAAAGAGCTTTTAAACCAGGTGGTAGGATTTCTCTACATTTTCTGTATTCCCAAGCATTCTACAAATACTATGTGTTAGTCTTATAATTAGGGAAAGAAAAAAAAGGAGAGAGAGATAACAAGTTATATCTATTAATTTAAGTAAACAAAAATGGTAAAACCAAATGCTAATGAAGCATTGGGGAATGTGTCCTAAGATTGTACTAGCAGTGTTATAAAATAGTATAATCTTGAGAACAAGATGAAAATATGTAAGAATAAATAATAAATCATACCTTTTGATGTAAGAACAATGTTTAATGAATTATATCTTTTTAATTTTTTTTTTTTTTTTTTTTGAGACAAAGTCTTGCCCTGTTGTCCTGGATGGAGTGCAGTGGTATCTCAGCTCACTGCATCCTCTGCCTCCCAGGTTGAAGCAATTCTATTGCCTCGGCCTTCTGAGTAGTGGGGATTTCAGGTGCACATCACCATGCCTCCCTAATTTTTGTATTTTTAGTAGAGATGGGGTTTTGCCATGTTGGGAGGCTGGTCTCAAACTCCTGACCTCAAGTGATCCACCTGCCTTGGCCTCCCAAAGTGCTGGGATTCATGATCCACCATGCCAGGACCCAAACCCACAAGGTTCTAACTCTACAGCTTTCATTTTTATCTCTTGCATTCCAATATATTTCTTCTGTTCACTGTCCTGATGCTTTTCAATTAGTTAAGCATAAAATGTGGGAAGACAGAGTTAATGTCTTTGAGAACATAGCTGTTGTTATGTTTTCAATTCTTCTCAGTTTCCTTAGATTTCAGATATGTAGGGCCATGGCCCATTGCTTCTATCCAACAAATAGTTATAATATCCATGAAGATATCATTATATGGTAGAAGGGTTACTACACAATTTCAGTATTGTTCTGATATTAATTAGCCACATGACATTGGGTATATCATTAACTTCTCTGACCTCATCTGATAGTATCTATAAAATTGGGATTGTAAGATTCTAACTGACTGAGGGCATTGAGCTGGATTAAGTAACTTCTTAAACTCTTGTAAGGTTCTAGGATCTGTATGTCAACAATTTTAATAGCGATTTATCACTCATTGCAACTCACTGATGAATTAGAATGAGATAGAAGGCTAGAGGAAATGACTCTTAAATATACTCATCTGGATACATACCTACTTCGTGCAATTCAGGAGTGAGTCTGCTAGCAGGAAGACAAAGGTAGTAATATTTTGTAGTGGGGTAAGATGAAATCTTTCCAGCCCCCTTGACATCTAATATACCAACACTGCTTAAAGAATGTTCCAGTCTCCTGACATTGCTTGTTGATATGTTTTACTAATGAAACTGGCTAAAAACCAGTATATAGTTAGTGGACATGAAAGTAAGCAGAGAAGAGATGAGTGGTCTCTGGCTGGCACATCAAGGGCAGTCATTTAGGGCAAGGGACAATTTAAAAGACTGCAATTCTTTGACTGGTATCTTTACCCTGGATCCATTATTATCTTACACACACACACACACAGATTACTCAGAGCTAATCATTAAGAATAAATAAAAAATTTATGACCAGGCGTGGGCTCATGCCTGTAATCCCAGCACTTTGGGAGGCCAAGGCAGGCGGATCACCTGAGGTTAGGAGTTTGAGACCTGGCCAACACGGCGAAAACTGTCTCTACTAAAAATACAAAAATTAGCTGGGTGTGGTGGTGGTGGCATGCGCTGGTAATCCCAGCTACCCAGGAGGCTGAGGCAGAATTGCTGGAACAGGAATGCAGGAGAGGGATGGCGGGGGAGAGGCTGCAGTGAGCTGAGGTTGCGCCACTGTACTCTAGCCTGGGTGACAGGGCAAAACTCCGAAAATAAATAAATAAATAAATAAATAAATAAATAAATAAATAAAGTATGATATGTAGTCTTTACAAGAAATGTACCACTACAGATAGATGTCAGTAAAAATAATGCTAAGAATAGCCTTATTTACATTTTGGAAATGACAAGAAAAGGTATAAACTGTATGCTAAATCAGCAAAAAGTTAGTTTTACCAAAATATGTGAGAAAGAGTGCATTGATAGAAAAACAAAGACAACTCTTGTGTACAATTAACAATAATAATATGCAAAAGCAATTGCCACTTTTTTTTTTTTTTTTTTTTTTTTTTTTTTTGAGACGGAGTTTCGCTCTTGTTACCCAGGCTGGAGTGCAATGGCGCGATCTTGGCTCACTGCAGCCTCTGCCTCCTGGGTTCAGGCAATTCTCCTGCCTCAGCCTCCCGAGTAGCTGAGATTATAGGCACGCGCCACCATGCCCAGCTAATTTTTTTGTATTTTTAGTAGAGACGGGGTTTCACCATGTTGACCAGGATGGTCTCGATCTGTTGACCTCGTGATCCACCCGCCTCGGCCTCCCAAAGTGCTGGGATTACAGGCTTGAGCCACCAGGTCCGGCCGCAATTGCCACATTTAAAGGACTAGCAACATATCTATTGGAGATTAAACGTCAGGTCAAGGTAAGAGTTAAGATTCACTGACAGGCAAATTAAAGATATACTCCCCAAAATTGAGATGACTGTATAGACTCCACAGTGATGTTAATAGTTATTCAAATACTTTTCCTCCCCAAACTCACTTTAAAATTTTAACTTAAAACTACACAATTAATATCAATTATGAACATCCTCAGAATTATATTCTGCTTGGGATATAATTCTAGATAACTTAAGACATATTCAGAAAGCAGAAGAAAAATTTTTATCATGATAATGTTAAGTAGATAAAGGAACACATGCAATTATTAACTAAAAGGAAGATAAAATGTTATGAATAATTTCTGTAACAATCTGGGGATTCCCTATGGACACCTACCCATTCATCAAGAAAGCCTATATAAATTATTTCTTTGATGCAGATTACAGATTGGCTAGCTATGAATAAACAGCTGATGAACAGAAATCATCACACTTTAGCTTGGTTACCTTACTCTCTTAAGGGCTCATTCTACTACATCAATATATATATACTGTTAAATACCAGCATTATGCAAAACTAAACAAAATACCAAGTGTCTTTTGTTGGAACTTACAAGAAGAAAACCACAATGATGTTGGAACAAGTGAAGCTTTTGCTGGCATTTTGATGCTATCTATACATATCATGATCCGGGTGGTAAGAGGAACTGAAATTCAGAGGGAAGCTAAAGGGCTGGGGATCTAAGGGGAGACAAATCATAAACAAGAGAAAAGGGTGTCCGGGCAAAGGAAATTTCCTTTGTTATTTTAGATACATCTATTTTACCTGAATGTAACTGCTTTATTTTTATAATATAAAATAAGTTAGGCCAGGTGCGGTGGCTCACGCCTGTAATCCTACCACTTTGGGAGGCCGAGGTGGGCAGATTACGAGGACAGGAGATCAAGACCATCCTGGCTAACATGATGAAACCCCATCTCTACTAAAATACAAAAAATTAGCCATGTGTGGTGGCTCACGCCTGTAGTCCCAGCTACTCAGGAGGCTGAGGCAGGGGAATCACTTGAACCCAGGTGGCAGAGGTTGCAGTGAGCTGAGATTTTGCCACTGCACTCCAGCTTGTGACAGAGCAAGACTCTGTCTCAAAAAAAAAAAAAAAAAAAGTCAAAATGACAATAACGAGGGTCTTAACTAGTTGATCAGCTATCTTTTTTATAAAAGGATGTCCTGAATAGTTATCTTAGCCACCTAAAACCTAGATTAATACATGTAAGAAATTAGGAATGCTAAACCACATTCGCTAAGTGTCACTGTGGCATTTCTTTTTCCTTTTTTTTGAGAAGGAGTTTCACTCTTGTTGCCCAGGCTGGAGTACAATGGCTCCTGCTTCAGCTTCCTGAGTAGCTGAGATTATAGGCATGCACCACCATACCCAGATAATTTTGTATTTTTAGTAGAGATGGGGTTTCTCCATGTTGGTGAGGTTGGTCTTAAACTGCCAACCACAACTGATCTGCCCGCCTATACCTCCAAAAGTGCTGGGATTACAGGTACGAGCCATTGAGGCTGGCCTAAGAAATAGGCTTTAATCAATTTTCATTATTTGGAAGGTAGCTATGCTTACTGCTATACCATCAATGCTACTTCCTTTTATTAAATAAACACTATGAACCAAGTTATTGACCACTAGGGTATAAAAACATCCGTACTTTTTTTTTAATTTATAAAAATAAGAATTTTTTATTTTTACCTTATCTAGTAGCAAACACAAAACTATCCTGACTTTAAAAGCCAACATTGTTCTTTCTCCTACTTGGATGACAAGTTCATATACAGTCAAGCAAGTGCCCCACAGAAAAACCCCAGAATTGAAAACAGGTGTATTCCCTTCAGAAAAATCAAAACTAGAATGTTTAGCTATTCAAGTGTTTCCCCCCAGACTAAGATCAAATGACTTCACTGCAGTGGCTCAAGAGTGGCTGACTCCCTCCTTCCGAATCAGTCCATCATAGAACACCTATTGCTAAGTAGCAAGCCAGAAGCTTAGACTGGATCCCTCATAATCACAGACTTCAAAGTGTGCAGAACTTCAAGCATGGCCTATGAAGTAAGGTCTTTTAAGTACAATTGCAATTTTATTTTTCTCCAGAGGATAGTTTTTCTTGAGTCCTTAAGTACTCTGCTCCTTATATGGGCTTTGGTGGGGGGCATGGGGCAGCCCCCACAGGTCTCATTGAGGTAGATATGTTTGGTCCTTGTGGGCTTCATGAGCTCAATTCCTGCCTACTGTGCTGTGAATAGCACAGCTCACAAAGTAATGCAGCTTCACATCCAGCCTGGGAAGTACACAGGTGTCAAGGACACACACTTCAGAAACATCACTGACTGCTGCAGCCTCTACATTTCAAATGATGAATTTCTTAAAGGCCTTGTCGTTGGGCACACAATGGACACAGTTCATGAAACAAATAGGCTGCAGTGAATAGCACACCCCCGGTTGTGGCCCTCGTTGGCACGACCATTGTTTCTTCTTTTCTTTGTGATCTTGGAGGTGCAGACCCAAGAAAGAGAAGTAAAAATCTTAATTTGAGGGTGACTAAATAAGTGCTTTAAGGCCACTTGGCTCAAATACACATTCTGCAAGACAGCTCAAGAAAAAAGGCAAAGTAGGCATCTCCCTCAAGGCTATGGGCTCCATAATACTTAGCACAGTTGTCCCCAGATGTAAACACTTCCCATGGCACGCTTCTTCCCTGTGTCCCAGGTTAGGCACAATGATGCCAAGGAGATCTGTCATCGACACTCTCATCCTTTAAGCATTTCAGGTCAGATGTGGTGGCTCACGCCTGTAACCTTACCAGTTTGGGAGGCCAAGGCAGGAGGCCAAGAAGTTTAAGACCAGTTTAAGACCAGTCTGGGCGAGGTAGTGAAACCCCATCTCCATAAAAAATTTTAAAAATTAGCTGAGAGTGGTGTTGCACACCTGTGGCCCCACCTATTTGGGGGGCTGAGGCAGAGGGGTCAAGGCTGCAGTGAGCCATGACTGTATCACTACACTCCTCCAGCCTGGGCCACAGAGTTAAGACCCTATCTCCATAAAAATAAAAATAAGCATTTCAAACAGTAACAGTGGTTTAATTCTTCCTTTGGTATCTAGAAAAAATGGATCTTTCTCTATAAAGTCTACTATGTTCTGGTCTAGTTTCAAAAAATATAAACACACTGAAATTAAAACATAAAATATTAAGAATAAAAGATGGTGTGGAGGCCAAAAACCATGAATGAGGTAGTCAATAGCGTGGCTTATATGACCCCTCGCCTGACCTCACACTTCCCAGAGGCACGTTCAGGAAGCCCCTGGCAGCCACTTCCCAAGGCTGCTCCAAGATTACATGTCACCTGGGCCTGTGAGTTATTTGAAACAGAAACCTAACCCAACGCCAAGCTGGGCTCTCTTCTGCAATAGAATTTCTGTGCAAGTCAGCCCCAGACCCTGGGAAGGTGGTGTGATGCCTGGGGATGTGGTTTCTCCGAGCAGCAGTGATGTTTGGAGATTAATATTGAAAGCTGTGCTTTGTCAGGATGGCATCAAGAATCTGCTGCAGCTCCTCATCTTCAAACCGCCCCTCCAAGCTTGGGATTAGAGCCTTGGACTCCTTGGCAGTCTCTGGGCATAGGTTGGCCAAACAGGTCAACTCAAACGTACGAAGCTTTTTCTGGAGTAGCAAGCTATGAACACTGGAAATGGTCTCTCTCTTTTTGAAATGACTGGAATGGGCTATACAGTTTAATGTTCTTATGAAGATTTCTGAGAGTTCCTGTTTATTCTCTGCACTCTTATTCTGTTGCTTTTGATGTTCCAGAGGCATATAAACTTCTGAATTTAGAAGTCTCAGCTGTTTCAAACTCTTTAGGAAAGATGAGCTGTAACGTGTCCTCTACGTCACCAGCCTGTGGATCACTGCTGCCTGCCGCCATCGCGGCATGCCACTACCCACCAAAAAACATCCTTACTTTTTAAAAAATTTCAAATAGACACAGCATCTCATTCTCTTGCCCAGGCTGCAGTGCAGTGGAGCAATCATACTTCACTGCAGTCTCAAACTTCTGGGCTCACGCAATTCTCCTGCCTCCTGTCTCAGCCTTTCAAATAGCTAGGACTACAGATATACCACTATACCACCACTCCCAGCTTTTTTTTTTTTAAGAGATGGGGTCTTAATATGTTGCTGGTCTCAAACTCCTGGCCTCAAGCCATCCTCCTGCCTCAGTCTCCCAAGTAGTTAGGATTACAGGTGTGAGCCACTGTGCTCAGCAAAACATCCTCACTTTGAAAGAAAATACAGATGGGGGAGTATACAGATTCATACAAGACTATTTTATATATATATATATATTTTTTTGAGACAGAGTTTTGCTCTTGTCACCCAGGCTGGAGTGCAGTGGTAAGATCTCGGCTCACTGCAACCTCCACCTCCCGGGTTCAAGGGATTCTCCTGCCTCAGCCTCCTGAGTAGCTGGGCTTACACTCATGCACCACCATGCCTGGCTAATTTTATATTTTCAGTAGAGACTGGGTTTCTCCATGTTGGTCAGGCAGGTCTTGAACTCCCAACCTCAGGTGATCTGCCCACCTTGGCCTCCCAAAGTGCTGGGATTACAGATGTGAGCCACCATGCCCGGCCCATACAAGACTATTAAAGGGAGTATAATATAAGTGCCCAAAGACGGCTGGGCACAGTGGCTCATGCCTGTAATCCCAGCACTTTGGGAGGACGAGGCAGGTGGATCACCTGAAGTCAGGAGTTTGAGACCAGCCTGGACAACTTGACAAAACCCCGTCTCTACTAAACATACAAAAATTAGCTGGGAGTAGTGGCAGGCGCCTGTAATCCCAGCTACTCAGGAGACTGAGGCAGGAGAATCACTTGAACCCAGGAGGTGGTTACAGAGAGCCGAGATCGCGCCAATGCACTCCAGCCTGGGTAACAGTGAGACTCTGTCTTAAAAATAAATAATAATTAAAAAAAAATCTAGACTGTTTTCAATATGGACAATGATGCTTATTTAGAAACAGTGATAAGACCAAGGGTGGCTGTGCTTTCTACTCCCTGAGCAGTCCATTAAGAGACAAATGATGACTCAGGAAATTAAAAAAGGGAAACACAAAAAGCAACCAAACCTAGAAGTCCAGGTGAATCTTAGGTCTCTTCCATCTTCTTCTTCGTGTTTTTAAGGGACAGGGATCTTACTGTGTTACCCAGGCTAGAGTGCAGCGGCGATCATGGCTCACTGCAACCTTGAACTCTCATGCTCAAGCGATCTTCTGCCTCAGCCTCTAAGTAGCTGGGACTATAGGTGCGTACCACCACACTTGGTTAATTTTTAAATTTTTAGTAGAGACAAGGTCTGGCTATGTTGCCCAGGGTGGTCTCAAACTCCTGGACGCAAGCAATCCTCCTGCTTTGGCCTCCCAAAATGCTGGGATTACAGATGTAAGCCACTGTGCTCAGCCTTTTCCATCTTCCTATACTTTTAGCAATCAATTACATTGCCCGGTGCTATCAGCCATCTAGTAGGATCTTTTATTTTTATATATTTTTTGAGACAGAGTCTCACTGTCACCTAGGCTGGAGTGCAGTGGCATTATTTTGGCTCATGGCAACCTCTGCCTCCCAGGTTCAAGTGATTTTCCTGCCTCAGCCTCCTGAGTATCTGGGACTACTGGCACACACCACCATGCCTGGCTAATGTTTGTATATTTAGTGGAGATGGGGTTTCACTATGTTGGCCAGGCTGGTCTCGAACTCTTGGAAGCAAGTGATTTCCCCCCACCCTCTGCCTCCCAAAATACTGGGATTACAGGCATGAGCCACCACACCTGGCCTAGTAGGATCTTATATGGGAAGTTTTTCTCCTCTCCAAGCAGGCTTAGAGAGATAGGCTTGTTCTGACCCATATCTCACTAGATATTTACAAGAAAAAGTTTCTCACCATATCCTTACACATAATCAGCATTTTTGTCTGCTGCAGTCCCAGTCATTTCCTACCTTTGGCCAGTTTCAACATGCAGCAGCCTTTTGCACTGAATCCACATTGTGTGTACTGGCATGACATCACTATCCTATTCCTAGCAGGGTCTGGGAGGAGGAGACTTACAATGGTGCTTTGAGTCACAACAAAGCCCCTTCCTCTCTATTTAGGATTTCTAACATTTTTTCCTTCCACTTAAAATTCTTCTTCCCATTTAAATGAAAACAATTTTTTTATTAAAACCATAAAGGGGAAAGAAGGAGTTGGCAGGACTAAAGGTCTAAAAACTTGAGAGGGAAGAGAGTTAAGAAAAGTTATAAAACTGCTTTGTGGTTACATCTCTTGCCAACTGGTTTCACTGTTAAAGTAGAGCTAAAGCTCATGCACAGAAAAGTATCCTAGCTTTACAAATGGTCAAAAACCCCTAGACTTCAAATATGACCCCCAAACATTCAAGAACTTTTCTAATTCTAAGCAGAAAAGCGATTGGCACTCCAAGTTATGGGAAGGGATTAACAATGTCACACCTAACATAACGGAAGGCTACAGGATGCATTATTTTTTATCTCAGAAAGAATGCTTCATATTATTATATTACTTTCCAAATATTGGGATTTGGGCCAAATATTTAGCTTTTTAAAATCCAGCTTTCCCATATAGGTGGAATCTAGAGTAAAGGATGGCTTTGCTCCCCATCAGGTCTGTTTATTTCATTATAACAACTGTTGTAACGAACCATCCCTATGTATAAAGCCAGATATGTAGGAAAGTATGAGAAAACTGGAAAAATTTACCAGCTCCGAGGCCTCTGGATAGTGTTATAAATCACCAGCATATGTAACTCATTTTCTAGTTAAGTAATTCCCTCTGGGGAGAGGTCTGCAATCCACATGAAGGATCAAATTTCATTAGCAGTTGTAGGAAAACGCAACCCCGTGCATTTGCAAGTCAAAACTCCCCAAAGCTATAGCTAGTCTGGCTATCTTCATTGATTTTTCCTGAGAGAGAATTTTAGCTGATAGAAAACATTTGTTGGAAGGCACAGACGAGGAAGTTGAGAAGAAGAGAAGGGATTCAGCTAGCAGAGACAAGTAAGCCTCAGTCTTAATGTTAAACTCTGGCCTTAACACTCAGTCTGCAGCTGTGTCCAAGCAGAGAGCTATTCGGCAGTAATTCCACCCCCAAAGCTGCAAATGATAAAGAACACAGGAAGACAAATTAAAAGGGCAAGTTTACAAAAACACATAATCCACTCGGTATTAAACTCTCTTCATTTCTAGATACTGATTTGAATCCCAGTGTGAACTTGATTTAGCATTAATTTGGGTCAGAGACTCACAAATCTTAGCATCTACATACATATAAATAATTCATTTGAGACTATTAACTTATCTAACTGGAATCAAAAGACATACTGACCACTAATTCGCTTCTACTCAAAATGGCTAGAATAGAAAAACAGCTTTGTTTAGTACCTGATGCGGCCTTCTCAAGTTTCAAACCCGCCCAATTCTTACCTTGGTTTGAGTTGGTTCACCTTTCTCAAACATCATCTTAAGCCTGTTCAGTGGAACGTTGTATTTCTCTATTTTGCCTGAAGCTTCTGTGTTTTCACTGATTTCTGATTTTTCTACTTCATGCCTTGGTTCTCCTAGGCAATTTTCCATTTTTTTACTTTTTGTTGAGTGGTCTTTAAGATCCTCACTGTCCTTGATGCGGGGATATCGATACTGAACGAGGGCTTCAGGAGGTGACCTGAATCTAGATCTGGGGTGGATTTGTTCCTCTTGGACAGCTTCGGCTCCAGAAGCAGTGTGGCTTCTCACTTCAGCACGAGGATGGTCCGCTCTGTGCCTAATCTCAGTGCTGCTGTTCCGCAGAGAGTCTGTCTGAGACTCTGCTCCCAGCCCTGGGTTCTCCCACTTCTTCTTTAACACAGTCAGGGTCCCCCTTCTAAAGCTCTGGGAGAGATTTTCAGTGTTCTAGAAGAACAAGAAGTAGGTGCCAGTTAAAACTTGCCTGCTGAAACATTCAAACATGTTGTTCTTTGTAAAATGAAAGTTAAAACTCCAAGCTGCTCCTGGTCCACTGCTGTTTCAGACAGCTGTGAACAGTTATAGCCCTGCCACATGGAGAAAGCATCCACCCGGGAGAGGGAGAGGGGAAGAGAGAAAAAGTCAGGAGCTGAAGCAGGAAGTGATAAAACAGGATGGCCTTATAAGGACAAAATGAGAAGGGCAAGCCCAGCTCTGATGATAATTACATGAGAGACAAGAGATTTTTATCCAAAGATAAAAACAAGAAAGAAAAAGCAAAATACAAGTGCTTTAAACATTGTAACTACACATTAGCAAAAGTTCATCATTACCTGCCATAAAATAACATGGTAAATTCTGT
Source organism: Callithrix jacchus (assembly GCF_049354715.1). Lineage (NCBI taxonomy): Eukaryota > Metazoa > Chordata > Mammalia > Primates > Cebidae > Callithrix > Callithrix jacchus. The sequence continues at coordinate 69,363,537 of NC_133510.1, read as the reverse complement.
TTTTTTTTCTTTTAAATAAGACAAAGATGCAGGATAGCTGAAACTGTATAATACCATTAATTATGGATAGCGGCAGCAAGGATTGAAACTATTTGTAGAACCCTAGAGAAGTCACCAGACTCTTTCAAGTATTTGCATAAATATTTAGTTATATCTGACATAATTTACATGCATATGAGCAGTCAAATTTTATTTTAACATAAGAATTTATTTTTTTTCTACCTGCTCTTCTCTACAAGTTTATCTGCATATAAATTCTCAGTTATTGGGGCTGGGCACGGTGGCCACTCATGTAATCTCTGTACTTTGGGAGGCCAAAGCAGGCAGATCACGAGGTCCGGAGTTTGGGACCAGACTGGCCAACATGGTAAACCCCATCTCTACTACAAATACAAAAATTAGCTGGGTGTGGCAGTATGTGCCTGTAGTCCCAGCTATCCCTGCCTTGGGAGGCTGAGGTAGAAGAATCGCTTGAACCTGGGAAGCGGAGGTTGCAGTGAGCTGAGACTGTGGCACTGCACTCCAGCCTGAGCAACAGAGTAAGACTCCATCTCAAAAAAAAAAAAATGATCGGTTATCAGGAAATTCACTGTCTTACAGATCCTTTGTATCTGTATGTGTACATGACATGAATAGATGCTATGATACATGCCATTTTCTTTACTTGACTCCCTACATCTCCCAACCAAGATACCCACTCCTCACAGTTTATATGATATATATGATCTCATTTTTTTCTATTTTGTATGCTATATGTAAAATATGCAGGCTTCAAAAGCAAGTAACACCACTAATCACTCAGATGAGCAAAGGACATGCACTTACATATCTAAGAGAGTTCAGGTTCACCTGGGCCAAATATGGAATTAATTTATACATATAAGACAGACTGAAAACAACCTGGAAACTGTCACTGCTGTTCCACAATAATAGAGGAAACACGCTCGTTGAAAATTAAATGTCTCGGCTGAGCATGGTGGCTCACACCTGTAATCCCAGCACTTTGGGAGGCCGAGGCAGGTGGATCACCTAAGCGCAGGAGTTCAAAACCAGCCTGGCCAACATGGTGAAACCCTGTCTTTACTAAAAATACAAAAATTAGCCAGGTGTGGTGGCATATGCCTGTAGTCCCAGCTACTCGGGAGGCTGAGGCAGGAGAATCACTTGACCCCATGAGGCAGGGGTTGCAGTGAGCTGAGATCACACCACTGCACTCCAGCCTGGGTGACAGAGAGAAACTTTGTGTCAAAAAAAAAGAAAGAAAGAAAGAAAGAAAGAAAAGCAAAGAAAAAAAAAAGAAAACTAAATATCCTGTACTTTGAAATGACTGTTCTCCTAAATAAATTGAATAGCACCACCTTCCCAACAAACTGCAAACTCCAATACCTTTTTATTCTCCACTCCTGTAGTCTGTGACTCACCGGTCTTTCAACTAAGAAAGAAAGGACAAACAACCTAGGAATTAAACAGGATTAGCAGCTATTTTGGGAATTAAGTCTCTCACCCTACTACTCTTCTGAATATACTCTGAGAGCCACTTCATCAAGTAGCAACAAGGCTTGAAAAAAAATCACAGAACCGCTTGATTCTAGTGTTTAAATTTTAGCTTACAAAATGACCCACTGGGGGAAGAATGTATGGCTCAGAGATATAAGAAGCTTAAAAAGTTTTCTTGCTGGAAAAGAGAGAATTACAAAACAGCTCCAAAGCTGGTTCTACCCTAACGCCCAGCAGCACTCTTGGCTCTGTACGGTCTTGTGCCACACAATGGATGAGTCATCTAGGTCTCTGACTTCACCTGCCCTACTGTGCCCACAGAGGAGCCCTGACAATCCAAGTGGCACTCTGCCTTGGTAACTGGACACTATTTTTCTCAGATACATATCATGTGATCAAAGGATACTTTTCAGTGAAGAAAGCAAATTATAAGACAGCATGATCTCATTTTGCTTTATTTTTAATTCTTATTTTTCAGATACAGGGTTTTGCTTTGTCACTTAGGCTGAACTGCAGTGGAATAATCATAGCTCACTGAAGCTGTTTGACCTTCTGCGCTCAAGTGATCTTCCCACCTCAGCCTTCTGAGCAGCTAGGACTACAGGTGTATGTCAGCATGCCTGGCAAGTTTTTTTTTTTTTTTTTGAGGATGGAGTCCTGCTGTCGCCCAGCTGAACTGCAGTGACACAATCTTGGCTCACTGCAACCTCCTCCACCTCCTGGGTTCAAGCGATTCTCTCTGCCTGAAACTCCCAAGTAGCTGGGACTACAGGTGCACACTGCCACACCCAGCTAATTTTTGCATTTTTAGTAGACCACCATGTTAGCCAGGCTGGTCTCGAACTCCTGACCTCAAGTGTTCCGCCCGCCTTGGCCTCCCAAAGTGCTGGGATTACAGGTGTGAGCCACGGTGCCCAGCCCAATTGCCTCTTTAAATTTTTCATTACTTTATCTTATTTTAAATTTATTATTTTTCTCAATTACAAAAGTAATAATTTATTGGGGGAAAAAACTCACAATCAATATAGGAATGTGTACATGACATGAATAGATGCTATAATACATGCCATTTTCCCTCCTCAACTCCCCACATCTCCCAACCAAGACACCTACTCCTGACAGTTTATATGATATATATGCTCTCATTTTTTTCTATTTTGTATGCTATATGTATTTTTTGCACAAAATCATACTGTAATTACTGTTCTGCACTTTGCTCTAATCACTTAATGTGCTTTTGATATCTTTTCATACCCATAAATAAAATCTTTTTTTTTTTTTCAAGATGAAGTCTTGCTCTGTCACCCAGGCTGGAGTACAGTAGCATAATCTCAGCTTGCCGCAACCTCCACCTCCCAGGTTCCAGCAATTCTCTTGCTTCAGCCTCTCAAGTAGCTGGGCTTACAGGAATGTACCACTATGCCACCTAATTTTTGTATAATTAGTAGAGATGTGGTTTCACCATGTTGGCCAGGCTGGTCTTCAACTCCTGACCTTAGGTGATCTACCTGCCTTGGCTTCCCAAAGTGTGGGGATTACAGGTATGAGCCACCATCCCCAGCCTCTTCTTTAAATACCTACCTATTCATGTCCACTTACCTCAGCTGCTAAATGCATTGAAGACTTCTGCTTTATGGATCTCACTATAGCATTTGACATTACTGACCACTCTCCCTTGTAAAAATTGCTTCCAACTTTTCTGGGATACCCCTTTTTCTTACATTTCTTCGCATTTTGAGATGCAAGAATGGTGTGGAAAAAACAATAATGAAAAGAGAGATTTCTTCTCATTTATGTGGCCACTACTCAGTTTTTGTTTTTCATTCTTGTTGCTCAGACTGAAGTGCAATGGCACCATCTCGGCTCACTGCAATCTCCGCCTCCCAGGTTAAAGCAATTCTCCTGTCTCGGCCTCCCTAGTAGCTGGGATTACAGGCATGTACCACCACACCTGGCTAATTTTGTGCTTTTAGTAGAGACGGGGTTTCTCCATGTTGGTCAGGCTGGCCTTGAACTCCAACCTCAGGTGATCTGCCCGCCCTGGCCTCCCAAAGTGCTGGGATTACAGGTGTAAGCCACCAAGCCCAGCCCTTCTCAGTTTCTTAGTTTTTCCTTATTCTTTTTTTTTTCATAACAGATTTATCCTCCTCTGTTCTTCCCTTATATGGTAGGATCCCTCAGGGTATTTGTCTTAGGTCCTCTGCTTTGCTTACTTTACATATTCTCTGTATATAATGTTATCCATCCCAATTTCACCCACCATATAGATTATAGCATCAATAAATACACAGATAGATCTATACTGTGTGACTATATAGACAGTTATAGAACCTATATCTCTAGTCAAATATAGACAGTTATAGAACCTATATCTCTAGTCAAGACAAATATAGAACCTATATCTCTAGCTCTCCTTTTCTACCAATTCTACCTGAAAGTGCTAGAGGCATCTTAAACTCCTCTTTGCTTAAGGTTGAAGTTTTCCCTTTCTTCCCTTCACTCCTCAGTCTTTAACCTGTTCCTTGTCTTGAATTATCTATCTTGGTGAATGTGACAACCATATTTTTGTTCGTCAAGCAGCATTGTTCTCTTATGCCTTCATGCTTTGTGTGTGCTGCTTCCTCCACTGAGAACACAAAGCATCTGCCGCTACCTGCCCCCTCTGCTTCACTAATTCCTTTTGGTCCTTTAGGGTTGAGTCAGGCACTGCCTCTTCTAGGAAGCCTTCCTTGATGTGGTATAGTCCAGGTCTCTCCTAAATTCTCCCCCAGCCCACTCTGAGTATTTCTTTGATATGGTACTCATCACACCTGGATTGTAATTATATTTTCCAAATTCTAAATAGTCCCTTGGAGGCAGAGAACACATCTTATTCTTCTTGTGTCTTCAGCAGCTGGAAAGTAAGAGATGCTCCATAGATGACTGTCTATACTTGTGGGGTTAACTTCTCTCATCCCATTGTTTTGAACTTAGTCCATTTCAGGCCTTTATCCTACCACTCCCAAACAATACAAGGTGACCAATGACCTTCATGTTGCCAAATCGGATGGTCAGTTATCAGCTTATCTGTGTGTTTGACTTTGACAATTCCCCTTCTAGAAACTCTTTCTTCATTTGGCTTCTGGCACTGGTTTCCTCTGCTGGTTACTCATTATATCTCCAACCTTTAAACACCAGGGTGCCCCTGAGCTAAATCATGAGACCACTTCTCTGTCTATACTCACTTCTAGCTTATCTCATGCAACTCATAGCTTTAAGTACCACTGATACTTTGACACACATCCATCTTATCTGCAGCAGGGATCTCTTCCAATTCCAGATTTTTATATAGTATCCAAGTTCCTACTGGTATTTCCATTTGGATGTCTTAATAAAACACGTCACAGTTAACATGTGCAAAACTGATCTTCTACTATTTCTCCCTATCCAAATCTGCTTTTACTGTAGTCTTTCCCATCTTAATCAATGGTTTTTGTTTTGTTTTGTGAAACGGTAGGCTGGGCGTGGTGGCTCACGCCTGTAATCCAAGCACTTTGGAGGCTAAGGCAGGTGTATCACCTGAGGTTGGGAGTTCAAGACCAGCCTGACTAACATGGTGAAACCCCGTCTTTATAAAAAAAAGAAAAGAAAAGAGACAGAGTCTCACTCTGTCACCAGGCTGGAGTGCAGTGGTGCAATCTCGGCTCACTGTAACCTCTGCCTCCCGGGTTCAAGCGATTCTTCTGCCTCAGCCTTTCGAGTAGCTGGTGTGGTCACAGGTGTGCACCACCACACCCAGCTAATTTTTGTAGTTTTAGTAGAGATGGGGTTTCACCATACTGGCCAGGATGGTCTTGATCTCTTGACCTTGTGACCCACCTGCCTCGGCCTTCCAAAGTGCTGAGATTACAGGGGTGAGCCACTGCACCTGGCCTCAATTAATGGTATTTTAATTTAATTGTGTTTGGACCAAAAATATTGCTGCTTTTTAAAATATATATAGAGAGATGGGGTCTGCTATATTGTCCAGGCTGATCTTGAACTCCTGACCTCAAGTGATTCTTCTGCCTTGACCTCCCAAAGTTCTGGGATTACAGGCACAAGCCATTGGCATGGCAACTGCCACCATTATTGATTCTTCTTTCTCTCTACTTTCAACATACATCTTGACCACATCTCAATACCTATACTGCTATTACTCTAGTCCAAATCATATTATACCTGGCCTAAATCATTATAATTGCCTCTTAATTATGCTTCTGCCATTATTCCCCTGTATTCTCTTCCTTCTATTTTTTTTACATTTAAAAAAATAGGGTCCCGCTAGGTTGCCCAGGTCAGTCTTGAACTCATGGTCTCAAGCGGTGCTCCCACCTTGGCCTCGTAAAGTGCTGTGATTACAGCCTTCTATTCCTTTTTTAAAAAAAATTTAAGTCAGGCTGGGTGCAGTGGCTCATGCCTGTTATCCCAGCACTTTGGGAGGCCAAGGTGGGCAAATCATGAGGTCAAGGGATCGAGACCATCCTGGCCAACATGGTGAAACCCCGTCTCTACTAAAAATACAAAAATTAGCTAGGTGCAGTGGTACGCGCCTCTGGTCCCAGCTACTCAGGAGGCTGAGGCAGAAGAATAGCTTGAACCCAGGAGGTGGAGGTTGCAGTGAGCCGAGATTGTGCCATTGCACTTCAGCCTGGCAACAGAGCAAGACTCCGTCTCAAAAAAATAAAAATTTAAGTCAGATCACATCACTCCTTTGCATATAAACCCTCTCCAAAGGCCTCCTTGCATTCTGAGTTAAAGCCCAGGTCTTTACAATGACACCAAGTGACCGCTCTTGTATTCCTCAAATACACCAAGACTGCTCTTGCCTGATGACATTCGCACATGTAGTTCCTCTGCCTAACCCTTTCTTCTCCCTGGCTCAAGTCCTCAAATCTCTGCTCAAACATCTCATCACAGGCCTTCCTTGACCACCCTAGGCTCTGTCCTCCTTACCTGCCTCATGCTGTTCCACAGCACTAATCACTAGTGACACAATTTCTTTAAAAAAAATTTTTTTTTTGAGATGGAGTCTCACTTTGTTGCCCAGACTGGAGTGCAGTGGTACAATCTCGGCCCACTGCAACTTGCCTCCTGGGTTTCAAGTGATTCTCCTGCCTCAGCCTCCAGAGAAGCTGGGGTTACCGGCATGCACCACCATGCTCAGCTAATTTTTGTAGAAACAGGGTTTCACCATGTTGGCCAAGCTGGTCTCCAACTCCTGACCTCAGGTGATCCACCCGCTTCGGCCTCCCCAAATGCTGGGCTTACAGGTATGAGCCACCGCGCCCGGCCATACTAACGCAATTTCTTTGTTGTCTGTTTTTTGCAGTAGAATGTAAATTCCATGAAGACTGAGAGGTAATCTGTATTCTTAGAGCCTAAAACAGTGCTTGGCATGTAGTAGGTGCTCAGTGAAAACTTGTTAAATGGATGAGAGTGAAAGGAAAGAAGGAAGGAAGGAGCAAGTGGGGGAAAAAACAGGCAGAATCAAGAGGAAAGGAAGAAAAGGAACCAGCAGTTGAGTAAAGTAATGGTTGTTTTTTCTTACAATGCATGAGAGGAGATTCATTTTTTAATTACAGAAAAATTAAGCCAATGACCTGGTCAGTATGAACAAATTTACAGGGACAAGTTATGTACTAATGTAAATAGGTTAGGTACTGAAAACTGCCAGGAGGATGTTTTTGTAATGCCATCCAAATTAAGGAATTATCGCCCAATATATGAGTTTCTTTCCTCACAAGATTAAATCAAGTAAAATTTCAAAAGACATATATTCTTTAGCCCAGCTGAAAGTTAGCAAGCATGGAGAATAGAGAATGGATAAAAGCAGAGACTTTATTCTGGAGGTTTTTGTCTTTGACAGATCTGCAGCTAGGAAACTTGCTAACTAGCTTGAGCCAACAAGTTTGCTTTAAACAAAAAACCTAGACGATGACAACAGCTGCACAGCTACTACCATTTAAATGCACAGATGTAGAAGTTCTGATTGTGTGATTTGGAGGAAGACTGCCTAGGAAACCCTGTGTTCTCATTTGAGTAGAAGCCATTTTACTAACCTCAAGCAAAGCACTTGGCCTCTTGTCCAACATAGGAAAGAAAAAGTTGTTTCAAAAGGAGAACTACAGTGAAAAAATGAGATTCCCTGCACTAAGCCAAGTTGTCCTGAGCAAATGGCTCACAGATCACACCAGCTGGCACAAATGTCCACTCAGCTGACACAGAACCCAAGCCCCACAGAGGCTGCAGGTGGCTTGGCCACACTGCTCTGCTCAAGAAGTGCCACGTGCCCTGGAATTTCTGAATACTTACACTTCTCTTCTTCTCCATGTTTGTTTCTTCAGCTGCTTTCTGGTACCTTCAGAGAAGGGGGGAGGGAAGAATGTCTTAAATTAAACTTATATTTTTACTCCTTCAATTTTTTTTTGAGACAAGAGTCTTGCTCTGTCACCAGACTGGAGTGCAGTGGCGCAATCCCAGTTCACTGCAACCTCTGCCTCCTGGGTTCAAGCAATTCTTCTGCCTTGGCCTCCCCAATAGCTGGGACTACAGGCAAGTGCCACCATGCTCAACTAATTTTTTGTATTTTTAGTAGAGACAGGGTTTCACCATGTTGGCCAGGATGGTCTTGATCGCTTGATCTTGTGATCCGTCCACCTTGGCCTCCCTGTCACCCAGGCTGCAGTGCGGTGGTGTGATCTCGGCTCACTACAACTTCTACCTCCTGAGTTCAAGTGAATCTCCTGCCTCAGCCTCCATGGTAGCTGGGATTACAGGCACCCACCACTATGCCCGGCTAATTTTTGTGTTTTTAGTAGAGATGGGGTTTTACCATGTTGGCCAGGCGGGTCATTACAGGTGTGAGCCCACCTCTTTTTTCTTTTGAGATAGGGTCTCACTCTGTTGCTCAGACTAGAATACAGTGGTACAACCATGGTTCATCATGGTTCCTACAGCTTTGACCTCCCGGGTTCAAACGAACCTCCTGTCTCAGCCTTCTGAGTTGCTGGGACTATAAGTCCACATCGCCACCACACCTGGCTTATTTTTTTTATTTTTATAGAGATGGTGTCTTTTTTTTTTTTTTTTTTTTTGAGATGGCGTTTCGCTCTTGTTACCCAGGCTGGAGTGCAATGGCGCGATCTCAGCTCACTGCAACCTCCACCTCCTGGGTTCAGGCAATTCTCCTGCCTCAGCCTCCTTAGTAGCTGGGATTACAGGCATGCGCCACCATGCCCAGCTAATTTTTTTTTTTTTGTATTTTTAGTAGAGACAGGGTTTCACCATGTTGACCAAGATGGTCTCGATCTTTTGACCTTGTGATCCACCCGCCTCGGCCTCCCAAAGTGCTGGGATTACAGGCGTGAGCCACCACGCCTGGCCAAGATGGTGTCTTGCCATGTCGCTTAGGTTAGGTTTCAAACTCCTGAGCTCAACTGATCTTCATGCCTCAGCCTCCTAAAGTGTTGAGATTACAGGTGTGAGCCATCATCCCTGGCCACTTTCTTTTTCGTTTTTTTTTTTTTTTTTTTTGAGATGGGGTTTCTGTCACCCAGGCTGAAGTTCAGTAGTGTGATCTTGGCAGCACTGCAACCTCTACCTCCAGAGTTCAGATGATTCCACCTCAGCCTCCTGAGTAGCTAGGACCACACGTGTGCATCACCATGCCTAATTTTTTGCATTTTTCATAGAGATAGGGTTTCACCATGTTGCCCTGGCCAGTCTCAAACTCCTGAGCTTAAGTGATCTGGGTCACTTCACACCGCCCGGAACTGTTTTTTTTTTCCCAAAGATTGAAAGTGGCTGGGGGCTGGGCCTGGTGGCTCACACCTGTAATCCCATCACTTTGGGAGGACGAGGCGAGCAGACCACCTGAGGTCAGGAGTTCAAGACCAGCCTGGCCAGCACGGTGAAACCCCATCTCTACTAAAAATACAAAAATCAGTCAGGCATGGTGGTGTATACCTATAATCCCAGCTACTAGGGGGGCTGAGGCATGAGAATCACTTGAACCTGGAAGGCAGAGGTTGCAGTGAACTGAGATCACGCCACTGCACTCTAGCCCAGGTAACAGCAAGACTCAAGAAAAGAAAAAGAAACCAGTTCTGCATACCTATTTCTGCCAGCAGTTGCCTTTAATCCACTCTATCAGAAGGAGCTGTAAATCAGAGCAGACCTCACTTCCTGCAGCTATTCCAGTCATCAGCTCTGATATAACAGCAAGATCCCCATGGTTAAGGTCAAATGCTCAAACAACTAGATAGAGCAGAAAGTCTGGGCTTTAAGCCCCAGTTTTGCTGCTTATTAACTGTGATCTCTGGCAAGTGACTTAACCTCTCTAAGCCTCAGTTTTCTTATGTAGAAAGTGGTTACAGTCTACTTTCAGGATTGCTGGGAAGATTAAATGTAATCACATTTGTAAAAACACTTTGAAATTAGTTGTCTATATGGCAATGCCGTAATTCCAACATCTACATTTTCCTTTCTGCATTTATGCCTCTGAAATCTTACAACTGTTCTCAGCCAAATAGTTGAGAGGTAGCCACACTCCCTGTACATGTTGAATTTAGTATAAGTTATTGATATTGTCATTTTAACTCAATTAAATGTATTTGATGGTACTACTTGGTTTTGTTTTATTTTGTTTGAGACTGAGTTTCACTCTTGTTGCCCAGGCTGGAGTACAATGGCATGATCTCGGCTCACTGCAATCTCAGCCTCCCAGGTTCAAGCATTCTCCTACCTCAGCCTCCCAAGTAGCTGGGATTACAGGCATGTGCCACCATACCTGGCGAATTTTTGTATTTTTACTAAAGACAGAGTTTCAGTGTGTTGGTCAGGCTGGTTTCAAACTCCTGACCTCATGTGATCTGTCCACCTAGCCTCCCAAAGTGCTGGGATTACAGGCTTGAGCCACTGCACCTGGCTATTACTATATGTTTTAAATGCCACTTTAAAAATGTCTTTTAAAAGATTACACTATATTTGGCATTTAAGGAAAAATTATTTTACATATGCACAAGAGTGATATATGAGAAAAGTCTGTGATAAGCACAGGTCAGTTTAATCAGCATTTTTTCTTAGCGATGCAAAAACAGTGGCACAGCCTATAGTTGATGACATCTTAGATTTCATAAATAATATATAATTTTAAAATTATTTATTACTTTTATCATTTTATCATTTTTATTACTTGGATCAGAAGATCTCTGAGAAAAAAATTAAAGTCCTTTTCAAGGATGATCAGGTTTTCTCCATTTGATGACTAAGTGGTTTGAAGATCTATGCAGGTCTAAGCTGCACAAAATCTCCAGACCACCCAGAACAACTGTTTTTTGAGACAGTCTTGCTTTGTTGCCCAGGCTGGAGTGCAGTGGAGTGATCTCAGCTCACTGCAACCTCCACTTCCTGGGTTCAAATGATTCTTATCCCTCGGCCTCTGGAGTAGCTGGAGTTACAGGCATGCCCTACCATGCCTGGCTAATTTTTGTATTTTTAGTAGAGACAGGGTTTCACCATGTTGACCAGGCTAGTCTCAAACTCCTGGCCTAAAGAGATATACCTGCCTTGGCCTCTTAAAGTGCTGGGATTACAGGCATGAGCCACCACACCTGGCCCCAGAACAACCTTAACCTAGCTTCCTCCAGACCTCTGAGTCATTCATTGGAGTCAGCACCATTAAGTGGAGAATCACCATGATGTGCCTCTCCTTGGGCCGGCATTAGCAGAACCCAGTTAGCCCCACCCCTAGAAAAGGGCACTGTTCAAAGAGCACTACCCTCTGCCTAAAGGTAGAATTTTCAGAATTCACAAGGCCTTTGGAGTAGGAGGTAAGAGAAGAAGAAACAAAGCAGCCTCAGGCCTGGTGCACTGGCTCACACCTGTAATCCCAGCACTTTGGGAGGCAGAGGTGGGCTGATCATTTGAACCCAGGAGTTTGAGACCAGACTGGGCAACATGGTAAAATCCTGTCTCTACAAAAAGTACAAAAATTAGCCAGGTGTGGTGCATGCCTGTAGTCCCAGCTACAGGGAAGGCTGAGATAGGAGGATTCCTTGAGCCTGGGAGGTTGAGGCTGCAGTGAGCTATGATCATGTTGCTGTACTCTGGCCTGAGCTACAGAGTGAGACCCTGTCTTAAAAAAAAAAAAAAAAAAAAAAAGGGCAGCCTTGACCTCCAGGACTCAAGCAATCCTCCCACCTCAGCTGGGACTAAAGACATCTACCACCACACCTGGCTAATTTAAAAAAATTGTTTTTAGTAGATATAGGGTCTTGTTATGTTGCCCAAGCTGGCCTCAAACTCCTGAGCTCAAGTGATCCTCCTGTCTCAGCCTCTCAAAGTGTTGAGATTACAGGCATAAGCCACCATGCCCAGCTAAGAGAGTATTACATAAAGTGTCCTCCAATCCTATCTTTTTTTTTTTTTGAGAAGGATTCTTGCTCTGTCCCTCAGGCTAGAGTACAGGGGCATAATATCAGCTCACTGCAACCTCTGCCTCCTGGGTTGGAGTGATTCTCCTGCCTCAGCCACCTGAGTAGCTGGGATTACAGGTGTGCACCACAATACCTGGTTATTTTTGTTTTTATTTTAGTAGAGATGGGTTTCATCATGTTTGCCAGACTGGTTTCAAACTCCTGACCTCAAGTGATCCACCAGGCTTGGCCTCCCAAAGTGCTGGGATTACAAGCGTGAGCCACCATGCCTAGCCCCCAACCTTATCACTGTCTAATTTTAACAATCAGATATTAACAAGTATCTCATTCACCATGTAGATATTGCTCTGCAATTGAGCAGAACTCTCTAATTGGGTAGGGGAAAAGAACTACCAAAAATTTCTGGCATTTAATTGACCATAAATAGGAAGAAAGTGGGATTAGAACTGCTATAACTCAATTGACAAGTTAAAAATATATTTGCAACTTATATTACAGACAAAAAATTAATTTCCCTAGAATATAAAGAACTACTAATCAACAGTAAAACGACAACTAAATAAATAAAAAGGCAGATATAAACATAAAGTTCATGGCTGGGTGTGGTGGCTCATGCCTGTAATACCAGCACTTTGGAAGGCCGAGGCAGCGGGATCTCCTGAGGTCAGGAGTTCAAGATCAACCTGGTCAACATGGCAAAACCCTTTCTATAGAAATACAAAGATTAGCCAAGCACGGTGGCTCACACTTATAGTCCCAGCTACTTGGGAGGCTGAAGGAGAGAATCTCTTGAATACAGGAAGCAGAGGTTGCAGTGAGCTGAGATCACACCACTGAACTCCAGCTTGGGCAAGAGAGTGAGACTCAGTCTCAAAAAAAAAAAAAAAAATAGTGGTTAAAATGGTAAATTTTATGTTATATACTGTGTATTTTACCACAGTTAAAACAAAACAGTATGATACTGGCATAAAGACAGACATATAGACCAATGGAACAGAATACACATTCCAGAAATAAACCCTTAAATGGATGGTCAAATAATTTTTTGACAAGAGTGCCGAGACCATCTAGTGGGGAAAGGACAATCTCTTTTCAACAAATGGTGCTGAAAAAACTGGATAGCCACATGCAAAAAAATGAAATTGTCCTGCTACCTTATACAATAAACAAAAATTAAGTCAAATGGATCAAAGACCTAACTGTAAGAGCTAAAACTATAAAACTCTTGATTGAGACATAGGGGAAAAGTCTCACGACACTGGATTTGGCAATGATTTTTGAAATTTATTTTTTGTCATTTTTCTTTATTTTTTATTCTTGTTTTTCTTATTTTTTATTTTATTTTAATTTTTTATTATCTTTTAATCATCTCATCAATACAAAATTTGGTAATGACTTATTGGGATACGACACCAAAAGAACAGGCACAAAAGAAAAAATAAACTGGACTTCAACAAAATTAAAAAATTTTGTGAGAACAGGTGCAATGGCTCACGCCTGTAATCCCAGCACTTTGGGAAGCTGAGCTGGGTGGATCACATGAGGTCAGCAGTTCGAGACCAGCCTGGTCAACATGGCGAAACCCCATCTCTACTAAAAATACAAAAATTAGCCAGGCATGGCCGTGTGCACCTGTAATCCCAGCTACTTGGGAGGCTGAGGCAGGAGAACGATTTGAACCTGGGAGGCAGAGGTTGCAGTGAGCTGAGATTGCACCACTGTATTCCAACTTTGGCAACAAGAGTGAGACTCCATCTCAAGAACAAAACAAAATAAACTTTTGTGCATCAAAGAATACTATCAACAGGCCAGGCACAGTGGCTCATGACTGTAATCCTAGCACTTTGAGAGGCCACGGCAGGTGGATCACTTGAGGTCAGGAGATCAAGACCAGCCTGGCCAACACGGTAAAACCCCATTTCTACTAAAAAGACAAAAATCAGCTGGGTGTGGTGGCGTGCCTGTAATTTCAGGTACTGAGGAGGCTGAGGTAGAAGAATTGCTTAAACCTGGGAGGCAGAAGTTGCAGTGAGCAGAGACTGCACCACCGCACTCCAACCTGGGCAACAGAGTGAGACTCTGTCTCATGAAAAGGAACACTATCAACAAAGTGAAAAGGTCGCATGGAGTGGGAGAAAATATTTGGAACTCATATTTGAGTTTTAAAGTAACAAAAGTGAGATAATGTGATACATACTATTCTGCTTCTCCCTTTCTCCACTTCAGAGAGAAATTCAGAGCAGCTGACATTTTCATTCAAGAAATACTTATTGGTGTCTACCAATACTTATTGGTATTCCAAGCACTAGAGAAAAAGTAGTGAAAGATATTACCAAAACAGACATAATACCTGCTCTCAGATGCTTACAGTTTAGACACTAAAAACAGAAGCACACAAATATACATACACATACACACAGGTACACAGTGGTAAGTCCTTTGGAAAAAAAAAACCCAGGGTATTTATTAAATAACAAAGGAACAAAATTGAGAAAGGAAGAGGAAATCAAGGAAAGAATCACTTATATTAATTAGCCTGATTTGATAATTCCACAATGTATTCATGTATTAAAACATCACATTGGCCAGGTGTGGTTGTTCATGCTTGTAATCCCAGCACTTTGGGAGGCTGAGGCGAGTGGGTCACTTGAAGCCAGGAGTTCAAGACTAGTCTGAGCAGCATGGAGAAACCCTGCATCTATTAAAAACACAAAAATTGGCCAGGCATGGTGGCTCACAACTGTAATCTCAGCACTTTGGGAGGCTGAGGTGAGCAGATCACCTGAGGTCAGGGGTTTGAGACCAGCCTGGCCAACACGGTGAAACGCTGTCTCTACTAAAAATACAAAAATTAGCCAGGCATGGTGATGGGCGCCTGTAATCCCAGCCACTCAGGAGGCTGAGGCAAGAGAATCAGTTGAACCCAGGAGGTGGAGGTTGCAGTGAGCTGGGATCACAACACTGCACTCCAGACTGGGTGACAGAGTGACACTCTGTCTCAAAAAAAAAAAAAAAAAAAAATTAGCCAGGCATGTTGGTGCACACCTGTAGTCTCAGCTACTTGGGAGGCTAGAGTGGACTATTGCTTGAACCTGGGAAGTAGAAGTTACAGTGAGCCAAGATAGCGCCACTGCACTCCAGCCTGTATGATAGAGTGAGACTCTGTCTCAAAAAAACAAACAAAAATCACACTGAACCCCCTAAATATGTAAAATTATTAGTCAGTTAAAAACAAATGGATGGATATGATGGCTCAAGCTTGTCATCCCAGCACTTTGGGAGGCCAAGGCAGGCAGATTGCTTGAGCCCAGGAGTTTGAGACCAGCCTGAGTAATATGGTGAGACCCCATCTCTACAAAAAAAAAAAAAAAAAATACAAAACAAATTAGCAGGGCCTGGTGGCATGCACCTATAGTCCCAGCTACACATGAGACTGAGGTGGGAGGATCACCTGAGCCCAGGAATTTGAGGCTGCAGTGAGCCATGATGGCACCACTGCACTCCAGCCTGGACAACAGAGTGAGACTCTATCTCAAAATAAAATAAAATAAAATTTTTTAAAAAGGAGAGCCTCGCTGAAAAAATGACCTGTAGGCTGAGACGTTGAGTTTGACCAGATGAAGTTAGCCAGACAAAAAGAAGGGAGGAAAGCATTCCAGGAACAGAAAAACACCATGTGCAAAGGCTTTAAGGCAAGAAAGTATCTCCTGTGTACAGAATATACAAAGAACTCCAGTGTTGCAGAAGCTTGAGAGGGGAAAGGGCAGGATATGAGGTTGGGAGGTAGGAGTAGGTAATGTCAGGATGCTCATTGATTCATGTCTTTAAAAGAGTGCTCTGGAGTGTGGAGCATGGACTGGAGGGGGCTGAGAATGGATGTGGCATTAATGACAGATAATGCTGGCTGGGCTGCAGAGAGAGAATGGCGCTGGAGAGAAAGAAAAGTGAATAGATTTGAGATATATTTCAAGGAAGAATCAGTAGATTGGTAATGAGATAGGGAAGAGAGAATGATTCCTAGGTTTCTGGCAGCTGAGTCAATGGAAGCAATGCTTCCTGGGATGGGGAATTGTGAAGGAGGAACAAATTTGGAAATGGGGAAGATCAAGAGTTCAATGTTAGCCATGTTAACTAAAACATCCATTTGGTAGTAGCAGTGATTAGATGCATGTGTCCAGAGCTCAGAAGAAAGCTCTGGACTAGTTGTACACATTTAGGACTTATCTGCCCATGGACGGTATTAAAGCCACAGGAGTAGATGATATCTGCAAACAGTGTGTAGTGTGAGATGATGCCCAGAACTCAGTCCCAGAGACTCCTAACATTTCATCAGTCAGAACCAATAATAAGAGAGACTGACAAGGAAGAGACAGAGAGGGAGGAGGAAAATGAGGAGACTGCCAGACAAGCCAAGAGAAGCAAAAAATGTGGCAAGGAAAAAGCGGTGAGGGTTCATCTAAGATAAAGGCCAAGAAACATCCTCTTGATTTGGCAACATAGAAGTGTTCAGTAATCTTGGCAATCCTGTTTCATAATTAATTCACCCCTATTCCTTTAATGGGCATTTGGATTGGTTCCAGTTTTTCTCTTCTGAGACAGAGTCTAACTCTGTTGCCCAGGTTGGAGTGCAGTGGCATGATCTCGGCTCACTGCAACCTCCACCTCCTAGGTTCAAGTGATTCTCCCGCCTCAGCCTCCTGAGTAGCTGAGATTACAGGCGCACGCTACCACAGCCAGCTAATTTTCATGTTTTTACGTAAAGGCAGCGTTTCGCTGTGTTGGCCAGGCTGGTCTCGAACTCCTGACCTCATGATCCACCCACCTCGACCTCCCAAAGTCGGGATTACTGGTGTGAGCCACCGCGCCCAGCTCCAGTTTTTCACCATTGCAAATAATGCTTTGGTGAATGTCCTTGTACATATGTTTTTCCCACTTGTGCTAATATATCTGTGTAAGAAATTCCCTAAAAGTGAGAATTCAGGGACACAGTGGATTGTAGCTATTATAAAAAGGAACTTAGAACTGGTCATGAACTTGCATTTCCACACCCCTTGGATAATCATCTACAGTATATTACAGCAGTAATATAATATATAAAAACTAGAATCAATTGGCAGACAGGTTTATACTGTGGTTAGTTGAGTAAATAAGCTCAGAGGTTCCCTTCCCTTTAGTGTCTAACAGAAACATAGATTAAAAAAAAAAAAAACCATCAAGACAGTTCTCATCTTTGGCCCTGTCCTTTTAGCATGGAGGCATCTGTAAGAACAGATGTATACACCAAAGACTGTCTTCAATCCTGTTCTCAAATCCTTACTCAAATATCCCCACCTTTTATTTGTAATGAAGTTTCTTCTAAATAGCAGATAACAGAGAGAAAGCCTCTATACCACCACCTTCTTCCAAGTTAGATCCTTGGTACTTTTACATTTTGTACTGTTAGATTGCTACAAGGTTGAGGCTCAATATTTCTGAATTCAGTGTTCAGGCCTCAGACTTTTCTCAGAGGCCAGAGAAAAAGAATGCAACTAGCATTCTTTTGACACAAAATGTTAAGGACACAAAATGGGGGCACCATTTTGAAGATCCAAATTTGAGAAAATAAAACACTTGCAATAAAATTTCTGTAATTAAAATCTTGTCCCTCTTTCCTTCCCAGATTTTTTTTTATTTCTGTGGTCCAGTCTCCTTTTCTTCACATAAGGAATTTAATCTTGCAACTGCTCATTAATGCTCAGCTGTGAGGCAGGCAGCTGATGGAGGACGCTAAAATTATCTGGGGAGTAATAACAGTGTCTCAAATTTTTCTGAGGCCAGAAAACAGAGTTCCTGAGCCATGACGCTTGCATGACCTCGAATAGAGCAAAGGGAATGCAGAGCCAAAAAGGGAAAATGGAAACTCCCAAGGTTTAGGCAATGTATTTTCTTCTGGAACAATTTCACCACTAAAATGTTACAGAGAAGTGAAAGAAAAGGAAGTTAACTAGGCCAACTTGAAGGTGAATTTTTTTCTTAGTGAAGGAAGTATAGTCATAGAAAACTAAATATGAACACTTTCTTTCGTTTTTTGAATATAGGTTCTCACTCTGTCACCCAGGCCGGAGGACAGTGGCGTAATCATAATTCACTGCAGTCTTGAGCTTCTGGGCTCAAGTGATCCTCTCTACCTGGCCTCTTCCTCTTTCCCAGAACTAGGAATGGGTAAAGTTATAACAAAAATAGGAGAAGCTGTGATAACAGAGGCACTCTGGTAGGGGGCTAAGTTAGGAATCTTCGTGCTGGGTTCATCAATTCTACCATTTTGGTGTGCGACCTTCAATCATAATTGCTAGACCTCAAGTTCCTAATCTGTCACAGGAGTGGCGCAAATGCTAGCCAGATCTGTGGTTCGAAGCTCTGCTAGCTGCAGAACCCTCTCTTCAAATGCTGTCTTATGTAGAACCTAACCTTTAAAAGGGACCAAAGCAGGATTGCTGGAATGGAAAATCTAAAGGGCTGGGCCTGGGATCTGGGCCTGGCTTAGCCCTTAGGGTGTTCCAATTGTTGGAGAACTGGCCCCTGAGATTCCTCTGAAGACCGCAATTAAGATAGTTTACAAACTACCAGGCTAGATTCTAATTCCAAAAATGTATGAGTCAAACAAATTCCACCCAGAGAGTCAAGTGTTATCAAATGAACGATCATATTATGCTGAAGTCAACAGTGAGTGAAACCAAAGCTAGCTAGTCAAATGGACCTATTGATAGGAACTTCTTACCTTAAATGTAATAATTGTTATAGAGGCTTAGTCAGAGAAATAAGTTTGCAGTTATAAAGGCGCATGAGACACAAACTCTCATGCTAGAAAAAGTACTCGTCTACACATATAAACACAAAATGGACTGTTAACAATTAGAAAGCAAAGCTGACTTATCTACAAATATCAGCTAGATTAAGCTTCCTCCAAACACCTTTTTAATATTAATCTCAGATCAGAAATCTCCTAAGTTTCCCTACTGTTTTTAGCTAGGCTTGAATAGGACTTACTATTTTCAAACCCCATAATATAAAGCCACTCAGTGTTGGAAATAGAAATTAGTATATGCTTTGTGGAATAGTCCTGCAGTCTATACCACCCTGAATGCGCCTGATCTCATTTGATCTCGGAAAACAGTCCTGCAGTCTTCTTTGAGAAGCTACAGTGAGTGAACCTTAAAAACTTTAAGTAATATTAGCAATATGTTTCCACTGAGTGTAAAACCTAGAACAGAAATCCAGGCTGATTCCCTGGTGTTCACTCCCTTCAGTACACACCACCACCTGTCCTATTTCGATGCCTTTACCTCCTGTTGCTCCCCTTCCTCTGGAATGTCTCCAGCGTTCTCCCAGCCTACCAAATAACTCTATTCCAGCCTACCAAATAACTCTATTCACCTTTCCAAACCAGTTCCATATGTTAAGCACATCAGAAGAAAAATATTTGACAGGAACAAACTCAAACATTAACCTGAGTGGATTACTTCCTTTGCCTCAGTTTTCTCAACTATAAAAGAGGAGTAAAGCCCCCTTCCTCACATAGTTTTTGTTAGAATTCAAAATAGTATATATTGGGAGGCCGAGGCAGGTGGATCACAAGGTCAAGAGATCGAGACCATCCTGGTCAACAAGGTGAAACCCCGTCTCTACTAAAAATACAAAAATTAGCTGGGCATGATGGTGCGCGCCTGTAGTCCCAGCTACTCAGGAGGCTGAGGCAGGAGAATTGCTTGAACCCAGGAGGCGGAGGTTGCGGTGAGCTGAGATCATGCCATTGCACTCCAGTCTGGGTAACAACAGCGAAACTCCGTCTCAAAAAAAAAAAAAGAGTATATATTTCTTTTTTTTTTCTGAGATGAAATCTCACTCTGTCCCCTAGGCTGGAGCACAGTGATGCAATCTCGGCTCACCACAACCTCCACTTCCCAGGTTCCAGCAATTCTCCTGTCTCAGCCTCCTGAGTAGCTGGAATTATAGGCATGCGCCGCCACCACCCAGCTAATTTTTTTTGTAGTTTCAGTAGAGACAGGGTTTCACCATGCTGGTCAGGCTGGTCTTGAACTCCTGACCTCAAATAATCCACCTACCTCCTCCTCCCAAAGTTCTCGGATTACAGGCATAAGCCACCGTGCCCAGCCAAAATAGTATGTATTTCTATCAAGGATCTAGCATGGTGCCTGGCACACTGATTCTAATTAACAGGTTCAGGATTGACAGTTTTGCATAACTACCATTTGCCCTTTCAGCCTTCATAGAGAAAAGACAGTGAACCCAGCATACCATGAGAAGGACCTGTGAGATCCCTCTGTACTTTCTCTCGGCAAGATTAAGAAGGTCCTAAAGATGATGACTTTTCCAACTTCTTAACTCCCTTAGTGCTACTATTAAGACCCAAATCCTAATGAGAACTGGCTGGGCTGGACAATCACAGAATACGGCAGTGAGAAAGGCACTTGGGAAGAGGTAAGAGCCTCACTGAAGTGACTAAGTTGGGCAAGGAAGAAAGTGAAGCCAGGAAGGGGACTGACATCCTGGGCTGGGTGTCCTGGAAGTCAAAGGACAGGGTCACTGGAAATAGGAGTCAAACAAGGGGAAAACAGGAGGCTCCCATCAAACAGTAGGTTGTTCAAATGCACCATTTCAGAGAAGGATTCTGGGTGACGATAGGCTGAGACTGGAGGCAGATGCATGGGAGACAACATGCAGGTTGCAGAAACTGGGAAGATCAAGAAATTGTGAGTCCAGGTTGGATGCAGTGGTTCACACCCGTATTCCCAGCAGTTTGAGAGGCTGAGGCAGGAGGATCACTTGAGTCCAGGAGTTCATGACCAGCCTGGGCAACATAGTGAGATTCTGCCTTTACAAAAAATAAAAAACTAGATGGGAATGATGGTGCATGCCTGTGGTCCCAGCTACTTGGGAGGCTAAGGCAGGAGGACTGCTTGAGCCTGGGAGGTGAAGTCTGCAGTGAACCATAATAACACCACTGCACTCTAGCCTGGATGACAGAGTGAGACCTGTCTCTTTTTTTTTTTTTTTTTTTTTTTTTGTAGAAAGTGATTTATTTAGAAAGAGAGAGAAACAGGAGAAGGAGAGAGAAGGAAACAGCTACCCCTCATGCTAAGAGAGAGAATCCAGAAAGATGGAATCCAGGAGAGGAAAGCAGCTTCCACCCTGAGTGGAAGGGAATAGAGAGAGATGGAGTTTAGGAGGGGAAGACAGGCTTCCACAAGGGAGTGTGGAAGGGGACTCCAAAGGGGAAATCCAGGAGAGAGAAAGATGGCTTCCATGAAGGGAGTATTTGTGGAAGGGGACCCAAACATGTAGTCCTGACACCTGTCTTGAAACAGAGACAGAAATAGAGAGAGAGAAAAAATTATGAGTCCAAAGTATCAGAGAGAGAGAGAAGAAATTATGAGTCCAAAGTATCAGCCAGATCACTGATGTGGACCCAGTGATTCTTCAATGAGGATACCATTGGCCCTGGGGACATTCAGACATGTGTGAGAATCTTGTTATCTCCCCTATCCCTTTTTTTTTCTTTTTTGTTTGTCACAATGTCTTGGGTGCTGGCCAGGCACAGTGGCTCACGCCTGTAATCTCAGCACTTTGGGAGGCTGAGGCGGGTGAAGCACCTGAGGTCAGGAGTTCAAGACCAGCCTGGCCAACATAGTGAAACCCTGTTTAAAAAAAAAAAAAAAAGCTGGAAAAAAACAATGTCATGGGTGCATTTAGAGGAGGGCATGATGATGAATATCCTGCACAGAGAAGATCTGCCCCACCCCAAATGCTATAGCACCCTCAATGAGAAACACTGAAAAGAAAATGATGCTGGAAGCCAGCATCCCCTGGAGGTTGGCACATCACTGCAATGAAGGGGAGGATAAGAGTGTGATCTAGTTAGATGTGAGCCTGAAAGCACACATCTAGAACTTCAGAAGCAGGAGAAACAATGAATGGAAAACAGTATTGGAGATATAGGAGAGTAGCAACCCTGACTCCTGGCCCCAAAATATTTCAGGGAAGCATGTGCAGAAAGAGCAGGCAGCCACTGCTCAAACACAGGATGTATGTCAAGGGAAAGCCAAGTTTAGTTAAAGACAGGTGGGGCTAACGAGGGTGAAAAGGGTAAGAATGTAGAGAAGTTTCTCTGCAGAACAGGGAGTTTCCAAGTCCCATTAATCACATCTCAACACAGTCTGATAGCCTTCCTTTTCTCTCTATTCCTGTTCTCCCTTGACCTTAACAGCTTTCACTTGGGTTCCCAAGAGAGCCTCAGAAATTGTCTCCATGTTACCAATCTCTCACCTTTCTAATATAGCCTTTACGCAGTTGCCAGAAGCACTTTTCTAAAATACAAGTCTGATCATGTCATCATGTCGCTCTCCCCACATGAAAACCATTTGTGTTCACTGGTTTTCTTACTAAATCCTAATCTTAACAGAGCATTTGAGGTCTTCCATCTGGCCCTAAATGAACTACACCAGTTCCTTCTCTGGTCTGTATTTTTCCATGCCAGACTGCTTGCTTTCCTGTTCCCTTTATTCATGTTCAGCTTCCATAATCCTTTGCTTCAATCTCCTATCTTAAACTTGATTCATTCTGCTTCATGTTCAAGTTCACTGCTTTGACTTCACAAGTCCATATCTATCAGTGCTTCTTAAACTTCCCTGAAGATAAAAATTACCTAGGATACTTGTTAAAACATAATTTCCTGGACTCTATCCCACACAGATCGAATCAGAATATAGGATGGTTTTAAAACATGTCCAGGTTGGGCACAGTGGTGCATACCTGTAGTCCCAGCTACTTGGAAGGCTTGGATGGGAGAATCACTTGAGATCAGGAGTTTGAGGCTGCAGTGAGCCGTGGTCACATCACTGAACTCCAGCCTGGGCGACAGAGTGAAACCCTGTCTCAATATATACATATATATATTTTATTTTAAAAAATTTAAAATGTCCAAAAAACCTCTGACATTCCTATCAGAAAGTAGAGTCAAATTGCCCTCCCCAAAATGAGTCAGCTTTAGTGACTCACTTCTAATGAAGTGAATGTGGCAAAAGTGATACTGTATGACTTCCGAGGCTAGGTCATAAAAGGCAACACAACTTTGAACTCCCTCTTTTGCTCCCTCCTTCCCTCCATCTCTGGATGCTTGCCCTGGGAACTGAGCCAACAAGCCAAACAACCACATGGAATGGCCATGTGTAGGTGTTTCTACCCTGGCCCCAGCTGAGATCTCAGATGACAACATCGACCACCTGACTTGTGAATGAGCCAGCCTTCTGATGATTATGGCCCCCAGCCTTTGGGCCACCCTGGCTGATGCTGAGTACAGCAGAGATCCTGCCCAAACTGGAGATTTACAAGCAAAATAAATGCTGTCATTATTTAAAGCCACTAAATTTTGGAGTTTGTTTTCAGAGATATGTTGCCCAGGCTGGAGTGAAGTGACTATTCACAGGCAATCACAGTACACTATAGCCTCAAACTCCTGACATCAAGCAATCCTCTGGCCTTAGCCTCCCAAGTAGCTAGGACTACAGGCAAGAAGTACCCTAGGTGATTCTTAAGATAGGAAAGTTTGGGGACCTAAACTCTATTGTTAAATTCCTTGAGGTCAGGGATTAAGTCTTAATAGCTTTCTAGCTTTCTCTCTCTTTTTTTTTTTTGAGATGGAGTCTCGCTCGGTTGCTCAGGCTGGAGTGCAGTGGCGTGATCTTGGGTCACTGAAACCTCCGCCCCCGGGGTTCATGTGATTCTCTTGCCTCGACCTCCCAAAGTGCTAGGATTACAGGGGCGTGCCACCACAACCAGCTAATTTTGGTATTTTTAGTAGAGACAGGGTTTTACCATGTTGGTCAGGCTGGTCTCAAACTCCTGACCTCAGGTTATCCGCCTGCCTCAGCCTCCCAAAGTGCTTGGATAACAGGTGTAAGCCACTGCGCCTGGCCTTTTTGTCTCTTTTTAATGAACTATCTATCTTTATTGAGTTTCTTCTCTTTTGGCAGGGGAAGGAGGGGAAACAGGGTCTCACTCTTATCACCCAGGCTGGAGTACAGTTGCATGATCATGGCTCACTGTATCCTCGAACTCCCAGGTTCAGGCGATCCTCCCACTTCAGCCTTCCAAAGTGATGGGATTACAGGCATAAGCCACTGCACCCAGCCTATTTTCTTTTCTTGGTAAGAATAATACATGTTTGCCAGGCATGGTGGCTCATGCCTATAATTCCAGCACTCTGGGAGGCTGAGGTGGGTAGATCACCTGAGGTCAGGAGTTCAAAACCAGTCTGGCTAACATGGTGAAACCCCGTCTCTACTAAAAATACAAATATTAGCCAGGTGTGGTGATGCCTGCCTGTAATCCTAGCTATTTGAGAGGCTAAAGCAGGAGAATTGCTTGAACCTGGGAGGCAGAGGCTGCAGTGAGCCAAGATCGCACCACTGCATTCCAGCCTGGATGACAGGGCAAGACTCTGTCTCAAAATAAATAAATAAATAAATAAATAAATAAGGCTGGGCATGGTGGCTCATGCCTGTAATCCTAGCACTTTGGGAGGCAGAGGTGGGTGGATCACCTGAGGTCAGGAGTTCAAGACCAGGCTGGCCATCAGGGTGAAACCCCATCTTAAAAAAAAAAAAAACAACATGTTTAACATAAAATTACAGCAATATAAAACAAATAATGTATAAGGTAAAAGGGCTTTGCAGTCTTACCCCACCTCTACTCATTGGAAGGGCTGTGTTTCCCATACTGCAGGTGCTTAATGAGTTTATTACTGAAGAAAAAGTGACATCATAGATACAGAAACCTCCTATTGGTATTCCCTGAATTCTAGATACACTTCCCAGCATCCCTTTTTTCAAATCTTTAACATCTTTCTTCTCATAAATGGGCAGTAGCTTCCAATTAACAAACTCTACTAGTGAGGCAATCCTACCACCTACCCTAGTCTCCTCCCCACGATGGCATCTCTAGTTGAGTGAAGCTGATGTGTTTACCATCTCTGGTATACTATTTACATATATCATTCCTTGAGCATTTGTTGAGTGCCTACTATATTCCAGTCACTGTACTGCACATCGGGGACATAATATAAGCAGGAAAGTGGCCCTCATATTATAGAACTCATGGTTCAGATCAGGGGTCAGCAAACTTTTCCTTAAAGGGGCAGATGGAAAATATTTTAGACGTTGAGGGTGTTATGGTCTCTACTGCAACTATGTGACTCTGCTAATAGGACAAATGCAGCCATAGTGAATACACAAATGGCCATGGATGTATTATGGGTGTTTTCTTTTTTGGGGGGAGAGGAACAGTGTCTTGCTGTGTCACCAAGGCTGGAGTGTAGTGGTGTGATCTCGGCTCACTGCTACCTCTGCCTCCCAGGTTCAAGTGATCCTCCTGCCTCAGCCTCCTGAATGTCTGGGATTACAGGTGCCCACCGCCACACCCAGCTAGTTTTTGTATTTTTAGTAGAGATGGGGTTTCACCATGTTGGCTAGGCTGGTCTTGAACTCTTGACCTCAGGTGATCCATCTGCCTTGGCCTCCCAAAGTAGTGGGATCACAGGCGTGAGCCACCGGTGGCACCTGGCCAGGGTGTGGGTTTTGTTTTTGTTTTTTTGAGACAGAGTCTTTTTTTTTTTGAGACGGAGTTTTGCTCTTGTTACCCAGGCTGGAATGCAATGGGTTCAGGCAATTCTCCTGCCTTAGCCTCCCAAGTAGCTGGGATTACAGGCACATGCCACCATGCCCGGCTAATTTTTTGTATTTTTAATAGAGACAAGGTTTCACCATGTTGACCAGGATGGTCTCGATCTCTTGAACTCGTCATCCATCCGCCTCGGTCTCCCAAATGCTGGGATTACAGGCATGAGCCATCGCGCCCAGCCCTGAGTCTTTTTTTTTTGTTTTTTTTTGTTTTATACAGAGCTCGCTCTGTTGCCCAGGCTGGAGCACAGCAGTGCGATTTCAGCTCACTGCAACCTCCGCCTCCTGGGTTCAAGTGATTCTCCATCTCAGCCTCCTGAGTAGCTGGGACTACAGGCATGTACTACCATGTCCAGTGGCATGGTGTAGAGATGGGGTTTCGCTATGTTGGCCAGGCTGGTCTTGATCTCCTGACCTCAAGTGATCTACCCACCTTGGCCTCACAAAGGGCTGGGATCACAGGTGTGAGCCACAGCGCCTGGCCAGGGTGTGTATGTGTGTTTTTTTTTTTGAGATGAAGTCTCACTCTGTCACCCAGGCTGGAGCGCAGTGGTGTGATTTCAGCTCAATGCAACCTCTGCCTCCTGGGTTCAAGTGATTCTCCTGCCTCAGCCCCCTGAGTAGCTGGGACTACAGGCCTATGTTACTATGTCCGGTGGCATGGTGTAGAGACGGGGTTTCACCATGTTGGCCAGCCTGGTCTTGAACTCCTGACCTCAAGTGATCCACCCACCTTGGCCTCCCAAAGTTCTGGGATTATAGGTGTGAGCCACCACACCAGGCCAGGTGTGATCTAATAAAGCTTTATTTACTAACCAGCAACCAGTGGGTTACATGTAGTGTGCCTGTGTAGGTTGCACTTTTCAGCCGAACTTTGCACAACGATGAAACACTGTGCTATTCAATATGAGAGTCATCAGCAAGTAGTAGTTACAGAGCACTTGTAAAGTAGTAAATGTAGCTGGTAAACATTTAAAACTGAATTTTAAGTGTTATTTAATTTTAATTAATTTAAACTGAAATAGCCACCTATATAGTGACTACCACATTGGAAAGTGCAGGTATAGAGTGTACTTAATGTTTCCTTCAACCAAATCAAAACTTGCCTCAAAATTCATCTCAACCAGAAAGCCTTCCTGATGAGCTCCTGTCTATGATTCTCTCTCTTATTCTGTATCTAGTCCTCACTCCTATTCCTTTTAGACTTGCTGAGATTTTGCTTTATAATTATTTCATAATATTTTTAAAATAATTTTTTATGTATATAACTTTTTCATCCCCAACTAAACAAAAATTCGATGACATAGAATGTGTCTTCTGATTACCCTCCTCCTCCTTCTCCACAGTGCCTCATATAGTGTTTAAAATCCAGAAGGAGCCCAATAAAGCCATTTTACATCATGTACTTCCTTCACCAACTTCCCTGACAGGTGGCAATGTGTGTCAAGACAGATGGTCCTTTTGGACTAGGATCAGCACTTACTTGGAGAATATTTCCACAATAGCTGATGACTTGTTCTTGTTGACAAGAGAAAGTTCTTTGGCCGTTACCCTCAATGATTGTGAGGTCCACTGCCGTCTACTGAATGGAGTTGATTCCATCTTGTCTATGGACACTGAAATACCTATGCAATAAAGAAAGTCAGAACATTAGCCACAAAAGAGGATTCTCCAGCATCCAAGGATTGGCAGCGGTGTGGTAGAACCCTAAATTTGCAGACCACACTCCTCCACCGGTTCTCCCCCAAATTGTGTAACCTTAGTCAAATGATCCCATATCTTTGGGCTGTGGTTTCCTATAAAAGAAGGCTACACCAGATGACCTTTAAGGTCCCTTCCAGTTCCATTTTATGACTGAGCCCACTGTGCAAACATCAATTGGCCTTTCCCTGAACGTAAGTCTGTTCCAAAGTCCCATTTGAAGTGAAATGTTCGCCTCTTCTGAATTACATCCCAGGGGAGGTACAATCAGCATCTCAGTAGAACCAGGTCCAAATTAGGTTCTACTTACATCCAAGTTTCTTTTGGCTGCTCTCTCTTCCCAAGCTCTGCAGCACTGGCCACTTGGTGCTGGAGAGAGAGCTGGGGACTCAGGGTAGTATAATAGGAAAAGCAGAGCTTTAAGACAGACTTCAGGGAAATCCTAACTTTGTTACCTTGAACATATTATGTAATATTTTCCATTTCACCTTCTTCAGCTAAAAAATAAGGATAATATCTATCTTCAGGAGGTTTTGATATAAACTTAAGGAGATAATACATTTAAAATACTAGGTATGTTAACAGTAGTATTAAGAGCATTTTACATATATTTATTAGCATTGACTATTATTACAATTCTCATTTTAAAGCTTTTTAACAAGGGGAAGTATAATGTACTTAAAGTTCAGGAGACAAACCCTCTTTCCTAACATCCCTTTCAGCCAAAGAATACATAAAGCCATACCCTTGCTATCACCTGGTCTCTACCCATTAATCTGGATCATTTGGTTATTTTACCCCACTAATTACCAAAGGAAAGGGGTTCCAACCTTTGTCCAGAAGAGGTGAGATTACAAGTAGGTCAACGGTTTCCTTATGTGAAGAGTGAAAAATATAGACTAAAGTACCACTTTGTTTCTGATCCAGGAGTCTTGAAAACTAAAATATATATATATATATATATATAAATATATAAAGTACTGCTAATTCACAGCCTACCAGAAGTAAAAGAAAAATAAAGTACTACTTGTGGCTCTTGACAATCGAAGAGTATAACCGATCTGGTAGAACAAATGGTTCATCAGGTACTGCTTTCAATAATCTTGACAACTGTAGAACTCAGAGGGTGTTTAACCCAGCAACTCAAGCTGCCGTTTCACAATAACAGCCCTGGATCAGGCTGCCATTTCACAATAAAAGTCCTGGATCAGGTTGGGCATGGTAACTCATGCCTGTAATCCCAGCACTTAGGGAGGTTGAGGTGGGTGGATCACTTGAGGTCAGGAGTTTGAGACCAGCCTGACCAACATCTCTACTAAAAATACAAAATTAGCCAGAAGTGGTGGCAAATGCCTGTAACCCCAGCGACCTGTAAGGCTGAGAGAGAAACATTGCTTGAGGCAGAGGTTGCAGTGAGCTGAGATCACACCATTGCACTCCAGCCTGGGTAACAAGGGCGTAACTCCGTTTCAAAAAAAAAGTCCTGGGTCAGGCATGGTGGTTCACACCTGTAATCCCAGCACTCTAGGAGGATAGCTTGAGGCCAGGAGTTTGAAATCAGCCTGGGTAACATAGCAAGACTCCTGTTCTCTACACAAAAAAAATTAAAATTAGCTGGGCATAGTGGCACATACCTGTAGTCCTAGCTACTTCAGAGGTTGAAGCAGGACTGCTTAAGCCCAGGAGTTGGAGGCTACAGTGAGCTATGATCACATCACTGCACTCCAGCCTAGATGCCAGACCAAGATGTTCTTAAAAAAAAAGTCCTGTGATACAGAATAAGCAAGGGGAAATTCTAAAACACCACGCTACTACTGTTCCACATGCAATATTTATTCTTCCAACAAAATCTTTGTCTGAAAATAATACTAGTTTTGTTAATATGTTTTAATGCCCATGAAGGAAGGCATAGTATGCCCTTTAATGGTAGGGAGCTCCGGGTTAGAGACAGATAATTCTAGGTGGAAATGTTGGCCTCATCCCTTAGTGAAAGGTTTCCCTTGGGTTTCTCATCCATCATAATGGCACCTACTTTGCAGTAGTCTTATAAGAAATAAATAAGATAAAGAAGAAAAGACCCTGGTGCAGAATAACTAAGCAATAAATGTTACTGTTTAGTGTTTTTAATGTTTTCTCTTCTTCCTGGACACATGCACTTTGCAATAAATTGGAATGTATCAAATAATATATGATACCTATTTGTCTATCTGGTTTCCAGTATGTAACTGGCAGATTCACCAAACATTGCCAGCCCCTTCTCTAAGAAGAAAAAGACACACAAGCAACAAACAATTCAGCTAAACTTAATTATGTAAAACTATCATAGTTTTTTTTTTTTTTAACTCTTTAAGGCAAGTTAAGAAAATGCTGATGAATGCTTTAAGATATTATTTGGTAGAAATATACTTCCAACATAGGTGTGGGTATAAATGCTGTCAGTTCTTACATAAAAATCAATTCTGGATCAAAGGAAAAAAATATACAAGATATGTCTGCAGGCTGGGCACGGTTGCTTATGCCTGTAATCCCAGCACTTTGGAAGGCTGAGATGAGCAGATTACTTGACATCAGGTGTTCAAGAACAGCCTGGCCAACGTGGTGAAACCCTGTCTCTACTAAAAATACAAAAATTAGCCAGGTGTGGTGGTGCACCCCTGTAAGCCTAGCTACTCGGGAGGCTGAGGCAGAATTACTTGAACCCGGGAGGCAGAGGTTGCAGTGAGCTGAGATCATCCCACTGTAATCCAGCATGAGCAACAGAGTGAGTGGCACTCTGTCTCAGAAAAAAAATTTTTTTTGTAAAAAAGGAACAGGATTTATTATGTGATAGACTGAGCATGATAAAGAAAAAAAAGTTAACTCCCAAGTCTAAGTCTGTGGTTTTGATCACTCCCAACCATAAAGTTAAAGCCAGAACATCTATTTTGGCATACAGCTAGGAGAGGCACCCCTTATCCTCAGGGAAGAAGGTGACTCCACCCTGACCACACTTGTCTTCACAGAAGCATAATATTATTTCTTAGTAACGTGATCAGTACTATGAAACAGATAAAAGTGAAAATCAATACATGGGTTTTGATAGACTCTGGTACCAGGTTATTGAATAACTACTTCCTATGAGATGTAGGGAGAGGTCCCTGCCTGAATGGTGTGCGTAATCTACTGGGCTTGCTGACGTATACACAAATATTCATAGTACAAGGCAGAATGTGGTTAGAGGCTACACATCATCTAGGAGTACAAGACCTGATTTTCTGGCTTGGTGAGAGGGAAAGGAAGAGACATCATATGGCTTGGGACTTACGGAATGGGCAGAATTTCAACAAAGTGAGGCAGCAGGAGGAAAATACTTCTCAGGAAGGAGAACAGCATTAGCACCTTTGAGGAGTGAGTTAAACTCTAGGTGCAAGAGAAGTTGAAGATAGACAAGATAAGACATAATGGGGCCTGACTAGCAAGAAAACCATGCTAAGGAGTTTGGGCCCTATTCCAACAGTGGGAAGAAGTAACCTGTGAGTGATCAGAGATGAGGTCTAATCTTAATGTGGTACTTAGCATATGCAGGGCTTTTAGACCAAAAAAAAAAAAATATATTCGAAGCCTCAATATCCACACCTGTAAGATAAGATCTCTGTAGTGGATTAATCACAGTCTCTCTGATGGAACATAGAAAGTTTCTGAAAAATCTGCAAGAATTGGGTGCAGAAAAAGAAAAAAAGTTTCTGAAAAGGCATGTAACATGACAAACATCCTATTTTAAAAGATTATTCAGCAGTGGTGTGCAACTGCTGAAAAAAAGACTGGAGTCTAAATTATTAGTCAGGAAGATCCTAAAACTCAGTGAGAGGTAATCAAGGTATAAATTCTTTTGTTTTTGTGATGGAGTTTTGCTCTTTTGCCAGGCTGGAGTGCAGTGGTGTGATCTTGGCTCACTGCAACCTCCGCCTTCCGGTTTCAAGTGATTCTCCTACCTCAACCTCTGGAGTAGCTGGGATTACAGACATGCATCACCATGCTCACCTAATTTTTTTTTTGTATTTTTAGTAGAGATGGGGTTTCACCATGTTGGCCAGGCTGATCTCAAAGTCCTGACTTCATGATCCCACCTCGGCCTCCCAAAGTACTGGGATTATAGGGGTAAGCCACCGCGCCCAGCCCAAGGTATAAATTCTTACATTAAATTAGGGAAGGTGGAAATGGAAAAGTGGGAAGAGAGACACTGACAGTTCTTAGAATAAAATTAAGTTAGGGTAAAAGAGAATCAAAGCTGGCATCATCAAACCTGAATGATTAGAAGGCTGTTGATTTCATTAACAGAGACAGTAAATCTAGAAAGAAGAGGGAAAATGATGAGTGTTGGTTTACACATGTTGAGATATACACGTCAGCAAGAGAAATCCAAGTGATATACAACAGGAAACTACAAATTCAAAGCTAAAGTTAGAAATCCGACTATTGGAAGGAAACGAACATTTTAAGACACCTACTTTATGCAAAGCATATATCTCAATCCTCACAACCACTCTACAGGATTGGCTTTATTATCTTATATTTATGATGACAAAATTGAGATTCAGACATATTAACTTTACAATGATCACTTAGCCATAAAGTAGCAGAGCTGGGATTCAAACTCATTGTTTGATTCCAAAGTCCATTTTCTTTTAACTACAAGTAATGAAGAATGAATAAAACTACCACCTTTGGCCAATGTAGAATACTGGGTAGAAAAATCCCTAAACTACCTAGCTGCAAACCCATACAAATTATTTTTCAGTAAGAGAATAGTGGCGGTGGCGAGTATCTTCCCAGAGTGATGAGTATCAGAGATAATCATTCAGGGAAACTTAAAAGTTATCTTGGGCCCACCTGAAATACTCTCTATCATAAATATCTGGCTTTTATGGGCCTGCATTAAAGGTGTGGTATTGGGGCCAGGCACGGTGGCTCATACCTGTAATCCCAGCACTTTGGGGGGCCGAGGCAGGCAGATCACCTGAGGTCAGGAATTTGGAACTAGCCTGGCCAACATGGAGAAAACCCATCTTTACTAAAAATACAAATAATTAGCCAGGCGTGCTGGCAGGCACCTATAATCCCAGCTACTTGGGAGGCTGAAACAGAATTGCTTGAACCAGGGAGGCAGAGGCAGTAAGCCAAGATAATGCCACTGCACTCCAGCCTGGGCAACAGAGCAAGATGCCATCTGGGGAAAAAAAAAAGGTATATTATCTCTCCCCACCCACCCAGTCTCTCTCAGATAAGAGTTCCATTTTCAGACTTTCAGACTCCAAAACCCATTCTCCTCAGTCATATGCATTCTACTACCACATCAACCGTGAAAGAAGAACTGCTGGATTGGAAGATGGTTGGCTGTAAGAGTTAAATTAAACATATAACAAAAATAAATACAGGCTGGGCACAGTGGGTCATGTCACTTTGGGAGGCCAAGGTGGGTGGATTGCCTGAGCTCAGGAGTTCAAGACCAGCCTGGGCAACATGGCAAAACCCCATCTTAAAAAAAAAAAAAAAGTATTAAAAAACACTCAAAAAAACCCAAAAATAAACACTAAGATTTTTTAGCTTCAGAGGCTAGAAGAATAGTTGCATGACAAATAAATGGTATACATGGAAAGGGGAATTGTTTGTTGAGAAGAAAGATACCTTCAGTTTCAGATACAAATGGTAGATTTTTTTCATCAAGATAGTAGTTTATAAATAAAGTAACCAAATCCCTTTGTTTACAGTGAGGAAACTGAGAAGCATAAAGGTTCAATCATTTTACCAAAATCACCAGCTGGTTAGTATTAGAGCTAGAGTTCTAACTCCCAGGTTCAATGTTCTTTTATCAAACCAGGTAGCTGGAGATGGGCCCCTAAACTGTCCTAGGGTGAGCTGTGGCTTGGAGATAAAGATCTCTGGAACAAAGGTCCTTGAAAAGTTACTCACTGGGAAGTCTGGCCCAGGTATCTGCTTCCTCAAGCTATGGCTTAGGGGGAGGCCAGTAACTGCTTCAGGAAACTTGTTCTAATAAATTCACTTATAGACTCTCCTGACCAAGGGAAGTGTCTCTCAGAAACCAGGCTTGGAACAAAAACAGCTGAGCGCAGTGGCTCATGCCTATAATCCCAGTACTTTGGGAGGCTGAGGTGGGTCAATCGCTTAAATTCACAAGTTCGAGACCAGCCTGGCCAACATGGTAACACCCCATCTCTACCAAAATACAAAAATTAGCCAGGCATCATGGTGCATGCCTGTAATCCCAGCTGCTCGGGAGGCTAAGGCAAAAGAATTTCTTGAACCTGGGAGGCAGAGGTTGCAGTGAGTCAAGATTGCACCACTGCACTCCAGCCTAGGCAACAGCACGAGACTCTGTCTCAAACCAAATCAAACAAAAAAACCCAAAAAACAAAACAAAACAAA
Source organism: Callithrix jacchus (assembly GCF_049354715.1). NCBI lineage: Eukaryota > Metazoa > Chordata > Mammalia > Primates > Cebidae > Callithrix > Callithrix jacchus. The sequence goes on along the minus strand of NC_133510.1, from coordinate 69,329,726 downwards.
TGAGCTGCCCCTGCAACCAGCCCTCCCCGAGCCACTTATAAAATTCTGTTCTTATATATCCAATCTCAGTGACCTCCTCCTCTCTTTTTTCACTCCTGAGATGGTTAGTTGTTCAAGCAGTATGGCTTCCTGAACGTAGCCTCAAAAAATTAGAACAAAGAAACTGCAAACTTGCTTAAGAATAAAAAATGGGCCACGGGTGCTGGCTCACACTTGTAATCCCAGCACTTGGGGAGGCTGAGGCAGGCAGACTGTTTGAGCTCTGGAGTTTGAGATTAGCCGGAGCAACATGGTGAAACCCTATCCCTACCAAAAAAAAATACAGAAAATTATCCGGGCATGGTGGTGTGTCTGCAGTACCATCTACTCAGGGGGCTGAGGTGGGAGGATTGCTTGAGCCTTGGAGGTTAAGGTTGCAGTGAGCCATGATCACACCGGACCCAGTCTGCACTATAGAGCCAGATCCTGTTAGAGAGGGGAGGGGAAAGGAGGAAAAAACATTATTTTTAAGTAATAGATTGTTGGCTGTGCATAGTGGCTCACATCTGTAATCCCAGAATTTTGGGAGGCTGAGGCGGGTGGATCACCTGAGATTAGGAGTTTGAGACCAGCCTGACCAATATGGTGAAACCTCGTCTCTACTAAATACAAAAAATTAGCTGGGTGTGCTGGTGCATATCTATAATCTCAGCTACTTGGGAGGCTGAGGCAGGAGAATGAATCGCTTGAACCCGGGAGACTGAGGTTGCAGTAAGCCGAGATCGCACCACTGCATTCCAGCCTAGGCGACAGAGTGAGACTGTCTCAAAAAAAAAAAAAAAGAAATAGATTGTAGAGTTTTAAAGTTTTTCTACCAACAACTCTTCCCAATTTGAATGTCATCAGGTAAAGGGAGCAATTAAAATAAAATAAAATAAAACTAAAAAACTTCAAGTAGCAAAGAGGAATTTTAAATAAAAGCAGCATGAAATATGTTGCTACATAATGTTTTTTCTGAAAATTACATTTATTTCTAAGTTTATATTTCTGTACAAAATAGTGACTAAATTCATATTCTTGAAAAATTTTTGGAAGTTAATAGTTCTTTAACTTTTTTTTTAAACATGGAATGCTTCACAAATTTGTGTGTTAACCTCATACAGGGACCATGCTAATCTCTGTATCATTTCAACTTTTGTATATGTATGACTGAAGTGAGCACTCACCTTTTATTCTGAAACAATTTCATACATAAGAGTTGCAAAAACAGTACAAGAGTTCCCATATACATTTCACCTAGCTTTACCTTATATTACCATGGTACAATTATCAAAACTAAGAAATGAGCACTGGTACAATACTATTAACTATAGACTTTATTGAATTTCCACCAGTTTTTCCAATAATGTCTTATTTCCGTTTCAGGATCATACACTGCATTTAGTTGTCATGTCTTCTGAAGTCTCCTCCAATCTATGACAGTTGCTCTGCTTTTCCTTGTCATACATGACCTTGACATTGTTGAAAGTACTGGTCAGGTATTATGTAGAATGTTCCTCAATTTGGGCTTCTTGATTTATCCAATAAAATAGAATCAAGGCTCCTTGGAGAAGTGGTTGATTCCAGAGCTGGGGTAGGACTAATACAAGATCAGCCTGGAACATCTTGCAATACTCAAAAAAAAAAAAAAAAAAAAAGTTTTTAAATAACATCATGTTTTCTCGGATTAGATTGGGGCTATACTTTTTTTTTTCAGTAATAACACATTTTTATTTCTCTAAGAACTTTAAAATGGGAACACTCTATAATTCAGCCAGTCTTTACTTCCAGGTCACTTCTTCACTGGGTCGCGATTCCCTTTTAAATAATGTACTCTTGTTCTGGAAGACAGTTAGCTTTTCATCACTCTTTCTGTCTAAATAACATCCAACAACAAATCCCATAGGGACAAGAACATGAACCCAGTTGTCCCACACAATCTGAAGTAAGTTCACTGTGATCGCTGCAGGCCCAGTGCCAACAGTGACCCTGCGACCAAGGGCAATGGAGAACTCAGCCACCCGCTCAAGGCTATACATTTTTGAAAGGAATAATTCAGAGCTGATGTGGCCTTCACAGTGCATCATATCAGAGGGTACAGGATGTTGATGTGACATCTAATAACTCATGACATTACCCTTGATCACATGGTTAACGTGGTATCTGTCAGGTTTCTCCTCTGTAAAGTTATTATTTGTTTTCCCTTTGTAATTCATAATGATGAGGGAGAACCTTTTTTTTTTTTAGATGTAGTTTCTCTTTTCTTGCCCAGGCTAGAGTGTATGGCTCAATCTCAGCTCACTGAACCTCTGCCTCCCAGGTTCAAGTGATTCCCCTGCCTCAGCCTCCAGAGTATCTGGGATTATAGACAGGCATCAGCACATCCAGCTAATTTTTTGTATTTAGTGGAGATGGGGTTTCATCATAGTGGTCAGGCTGGTCTCAAACTCCTGATCTCAGGTGATCTGCCCACCTCAGCCTCCCAAAGTGCTGTGATTACAGATGTGGGACACCACGCCCAGCTATGAGGGAGGACTTTGACTCTGTTTCTTCTTAAACTTGTTCTCATTAGTTTTAGCTTTCATGGGTGGGTCTTGCTTATGGCAATTATTACTGGTATTCTAACGGTGATTACGGTAATGATTACTGGTATTCTAATGGTGATTTTCTGTTAGTCTCATCGTTTCTACATTTGTTAATTGAAATTCTTCTATAAGGAAGATTTGTTCTTTCTCCCTCATTTAGTCAACCATTTAATTATCATTATGTTTTACAATAGAAATGAAGTCTCCCTATGTTGTCCAGGCTGGTCTCAAACTCAAGCTCAGATGATCTTGCTCCAGCCCCCTAAAGTGCTAGGATTATAGGCATGAGCCACCATGTTCAGCCCAACCATTTATTTATATTAGTATGGTTTCATAGATATTTATTGTATTCCCTGTGTTATAATCCAATACTATCTTTATTTTGTTGCTCAAATTGTTCCAGCTCTGGCCATTTGGAGCTTTTCAGCTTGGCTCCAGTGTTCTCTCAACTTGTCCTCTGTTTTTTTTTTGCACTTCCTTACTTTCTAGTACTACAAGATGTTCCAGGCTCATCTTCTATTTGCCATGCTTCAGCCCTAGGATCAACTATTTCCCCAAGGAGCCCTATTTTCTTTTATGGAAGAAGTTCACATCTGGGCACTACTAGTTATGCTCATTGCCACTGAGATGTCACTGCTTCTAGGCTCTCTGAATTATATGTTTGTATACTGACCCATGTATACACACCTTTTGTTTTTGTTTTTGAGACAGGGTCTTACTCTGTCACCCAGGCTGGAGCACAGTGGTGCAATCACAGCTCACTGCAACCTGTCTCCCAAGCCCAAGTGATCCTCTCACCTCAGCCTGCAAGTAGCTGGGACTAGACACAAACCACCATGCCTGGCTAATATTTTAATTTTTTTTTTGTAGAGACAGTCTCCCCATATTGTCCAGGGAGCTGGTGTTGAATTCCTGGGCCCAAGGGATGTTCACGCCTCAGCCTCTCAAAGTGCTGGTCTTATAGGTGTGAGCCACCACACCTGGCCTATACACACATTTCTTTAATTAGCTCTATATCTACCTATACATATTTTATAAACTACAAATTCATCTGATAGTTCTGACTCCAATCCAGCATCACAAGGTTTATTCTAGTATTCCCTCTTGGCTTATTTGTAACTTCTTTCTCTGATAGTAAAAAGCCTAACCACTTAAATACTTTGATTTCTGACAGGAGATCTAGAATCTCTAATTATGCCATAATCAGCTTCTCCTCCCATGATACAGGATATATTTTTTCACTCCATTTGAAATGTTGTCCCCTGCTCAACATATTCACCTCTAAAGACTCAAGTGAATGACTACACATAGCCCTTTTCCAAACTGCCCTAGCCCTATTCCTAATCAGCATAATTCCTAATCAGTCACTTCCCCTGACTTACCATAATTTTATAATTCCTACTCAATAGCAAGATACCTGAAGTCAGAGAACAGATCTACTTTGTCTTTCATCCTTCCAACATCTGGTATTTCATATATTACTTTATAAATGGAAAGAACTCTATATGTCTTCCATAAAATTGCACATAGCTTTAAATTTTATCTAAAACACAATTAGTACAGAAACTGAATGCTTATCATGCAGTCCCAAGACAGTTATTGAGAAAGCATATATTTTTCAGATCTGTGAATTACCCAGTAATTTTAGCTTATTCAAACTCTTATATAAACTCACAATATAAAAAAATGGAACCACTAAGTAGCATCAAATGTTATACATAAAAAGCTCACTACTCTATTATTCAGAAACATGATGATAGACAAGTCTGCAGGCATGTGAGAATAATCATTGCTACTGTTCTTGGAAGAGCTTCAGCCAGGTATGTGTAGAAACATGAATCTAGACAATAGGACAATTGTAACATTGACCAAATTCCCGGGGGTCAACAAGAATGTAAATGTTTGCAACAGGACAGACTCACTTCAATAATATTTAATCTCTTCATCTCCTTGCAAGGATATTTTGTGCCTTCGAAAACACTAAGACTGAGAGCAAGAGCAACAAAAATGAGGTTGCATAATTGAGAAGCAATTCCATTTTTCTATTTTCTCCTAGAATCTTCTTTTGCTACCTTCACTCTCTTACTCCAAGGAATCAATAAAGGGTCAGTTTCTCTCCCGTCTCTAAGTGAGCTCACTTACTCTCAACTCATCAAAAGCCAGATGATTCCTAAAGGTGGATCATAAGCCCTAACTTTCCTGACTTCCAGTCCTAGAGTTTCTTTTCCTTTTTTTTTTTTTTGAGATGGAGTTTCACTCTTGTTGCCCAGGCTGGAGTACAATGGCGCAATCTTGGCTTACTGCAACTTCCACCTGGGTTCAAGTGATTCTCCTGCCTCAGCCTCCCAAGTAGCTGGGATTACAGGTGCACACCACCACGCCTGGCTCAACTACATGTGATCAGGTAGAGGTAGGTCTAATACTTTCAGAACTTAAAAGGAACCTTTTAGCCCAAGCTTGAGGGGTCAGGGAAGGCATCTGGATCAAAGTGTCACCTAACCTGGCACCCATAAGGTGCCAGGGAGCATAAGGCCAGGGAGGCTCGGGCATTTTCAGACAGAGCGTAGCAGTATGTTCAGGAAGAGTCATGTGCTCAGAGGATGGCTTGCATCAAGAAATAACTTGGGCCTACCTAAAGATGTGAGAAAAAGCTTGGGCAAAGTCCGTATGTGCAAAACTTTGTGCAATTTTATTCAAGGTGTATTTATAGAGTTCCTTCTATTTAGGAAGCGACATACTAGATGTCAGAAGAGCAAAAGACAAAGACAAAGCAGGGAAAGGGGTAAATTAGCATTTATTGATAGTAAATAAATGACTTCTTAAGCTCTTATTGGGCGCTAGGTAGAGTTGTACATACTTGACACTTAAGACCTTGTTTAATTCTCGCCACAATGAAGTAAGTTATTTTATCCTCAACCTATAGATGAGGAAACTCAGAGTTTAATAAGTTGCCCAAGATCACTCAGCTACTTAGTGGTGGGAGATCTCAACAGCTAGATTCTAATCCATGCCTCATGCCCTTAGCCTCTTGGGGTTTTCTTTCCATGACGTGTCCCTGTGTTAGGCATTTTATATAGAATTTTTGACTAGCTAAGGTAAGTGATGGTATATGCCTCAGAGAAGTAAAGAAATTTGCACATGTCACAACAATTAGAGGCCAAGTGAGAACCTGTAAGTTATCTTTTTAACTTCAAACCTTGTGTACATTTTGTTATATTATACTATGTTCCATGTTATGTTATTTTATTTGATGTAAGCAAAAATTCATATACCAATTCTTTGTAGAAAAATGATTTGTAATTAAAAGAACTTAATTTGAGTAGAGGTTAAGAAAGGATAATACATATGATTTGGGTTGTGCTGTGTTGCATATTGGACATATGAAACTATCCAGCATGCAGGAGAAATTCCAGGACTGGATCAGGCATGGTGGCTAACGCCTGTAATCCCAACACTTTGGGAGGCTAAGGCGGGTGGATTGCCTGAGATCAGGAGTCGAGAACAGCTTGGCCAACATGGTGAAACCCCATCTCTACTAAAAATACAAAAAAATTAGCCGGGCATGGTGGTGCCTATAATCTCAACTACTTGGGAGGCCACTGAGGCAGGGGAATTGCTTGAACCAGGGAGGTGGAAGTTGCAGTGAGCCAATATTGTGCCACTGCACTTCAGCCTGGGTGACTGAGTGAGACTTTGTCTCAAAAAAAAAAAGGAAAGAAAGATGAGAAATAAAGGGAAAAATTTAATTCAGTTCGTCACTATGTTCCTAAATATACATAGAATCACTTAGGAAACTTGTATACAATACTGATTTTCAGGTCCCATCCCATGATTCTGATTCATTAGGTCTGGAGAAGGGCTCAAAAGACCCACATTTTAATAAGAACCTTGAAGCAACTCTAGTGTCAGAGGTTCCCTCATAAAATGTTGGAAAACTGAATTAAAGTGTTTAAGGCAGGGCACAGTGGCCCATGCCTGTAATCTCAGCACTTTGGGAGGCTGGGGAGAGAGGACCACTTGAGACCAGAAGTTCCAGACCAGCCTAGGCAACATGGCAAGACCTGTTCTCTGTCAAAAAAAATTAATTAAAAATTAGCTGGGCATGGTGATGCATGCCTGTAATCCTAGCTACTTGGCTGAAGCAGGAGGATCACTTAAGCCCAGGAGGAAAAGGCTGCAGTGAGCCATGATCACACCATTGCACTCCAGCCTAGGCAACAGAGCAAGACTCCGTCTTGAAAATAAGTAAGTAAAGGGTTTAAGACCTATGTGGTATTCTAAGAAAAATGAAAAGAGCAACACAAAATATTTTTATATTGCCCACTTCAATTTTATGTTGCCATTCAAATTTGACAGTGTAAGGAAAATGGCTGCTCTTTTTTTGGGGGCAGTGGGGTGGAGTTTCACTTGTTGCCTAGGCTGGAGTGCAATGGCATGATCTCAGCTCACTGCAACCACTGCCTCCGGGATTCAAGTGATTCCCCTGCCTCAGCCTCCCAAGTAGCTGGGACTACAGGCATGCACCACCACGCCTGGCTAATTTTGTATTTTTAGTAGAGATGGGGTTTCTCCATGTTTGTCAGGCTGGTCTTGAACTCCTGACCTTGTGATCTGCTCACCTCAGCCTCCCAAAGTGCTGGGACTACAGGCATGAGCCACCGTGCCTGGCTATGGCTGCTCTTTAAAAGTATACTGAGGTTGGGACAAAAATGAACTTGAGACACTGCAGTGATTAATTCAATCTGCCTAATTTGATGCCCATTATCTACGTTCACCCAGTACTTTTCTGTCCAGTCGGCACAAAATCATTGTGTTGGAGCAAGACTCATCATAATAAAATTTAGTTATTCTCATTCTTTTTTTCTCTAGCCAGGTTTGTTGCTAAATTTAAAATGCTGCTTAAGAAAGATAAGAAGGTTAAAAAACAGAAATTCTATTTTATTTTTATTTACTGAATAAGAGGGCAACTATAATTTACTGAGAGGTCAAAGTAAAGCAGGGAGCCAACGGGCTTGCACTCTAATCTTGAATCTGCCACTAATTAGTGGTATGACCATGAACAAGCCAGTTCCCTGGGTCTCTCTTTCCTCTGGTGTAAAACGAAGGAGTTAAAATAGCCTAGTGTTTTTCTAGCTGCAGATCACAATTAGTGAGTTGTGAAAGCAAGTTTAGTGGTCAGAACCAACATGTTTGTTTTGATGAAAAAGAACAGAATGCAATCGAAAATGTCAGAGTTCACAGTACAGGTAAATTTTTTTTTAAGTTTTTGTTTCAGTTATTTGCATGTGTAAGAATTCACTAAGTAAGAATGTAAAATATTTCTTATTGTGGGGTATAGTTAAAAGAATTATAGTTTGACAAATGTTGGCAAGGATGTGGAGAAACTAGAACACAAAAACACTGCTGGTAGGCACATAAAATGGTGCAGCCACTTTGGAAAACAGTCTGGTGGTTCCTCAAAAGATTAAACAGAGTTACCATGAGATCCAACAATTCCATTCCTACGTGTGTATATAGATACTCAAGAGAAATGAAAACACACGTCCACACGGAAACTTGTACACAAATGTTCATCAACTGATGAAAGGATAAACAAAATGTGGTATATCCATACAAGGGAATATTATTCAGCTATAAAGAGTAATGTAGTCCTGACGCATACTACAACATGGCTGAATCTTGAAAATATTAAGCTAAGTAATAGGAGCCAGTCACAAAAGACCATTTACTGTATGATTCCATTTATATGAATGGTCCAGAATAGGCAAATTCTAAGAATACAAAAATTAGGCAGGCATGGTGGCACGTGCCTGTAATCCCAGCTACTCGGGAGGCTGAGGCAGGAGAATTGAGACAGAAAGAGAATTAGTGGTTGCCTGGGACTGGCAGTATGAAGACAAGGAACTGACAGCTGATAGGTATGAGTTTTCTCTGGAAGGTGATAAAAATGTTGTAAAATTGATTACGGTGATGGCTGCACAACTGTGTGACCATATTAAAACCACTGAACTGCACAATTTGAATAGGTGAATTGTATGGTATACAAATCATTTTTCTTTTTTTTTTTTTTCAAGACAGAGTCTTGCTCTGTTGCCCAGGCTGGAGTACAGTGGCATGATTTCAACTCACTGCAATCTCCGCCTCCCAGGTTCAAGCAATTCTCCTGCCTCAGCCTCCCGAATAGCTGGGATTACAGGCACATGCCACCATGCCTGGCTAATTTTTGTATTCTTAGTAGAGACGATGTTCCACCATGTTGGCCAGGCTGGTCTTGAACTCTTGACCTCATGATCTGCCCAACTGTGCCTGGCATAAATCATTTTTCAATAAAACTGTTTATAATTTTTAAAATGATGGCTTGAAAGCCACTAGACTAGATGACAGATGATCACTGAGGTCCCTGAGAATTCTCATGTGGCCCCCAACAGGGCTCACCTTGCCCACCCTTACCCCATGACTCTCTGGAGGCACGGGAGTAGAATGAAAACACTAGATGGTTCCAATTCCCATTCCAGTGCTTACCAGATGTATGGCAACCTCTATGTACTTTACTTTCCTTCTTTGTAAAAGGAAGGTGATAAACCTGCCTTACAGGGTTGTTTTAAACTAAGGAGACAATAAACATAAAACAGTCTGCTTGAAGTCAGAGGCAGATCTTGGTCTTTGCATGCTTCAGAGGCTAAGATGCATTCAATAAAAATTATTCTAAAGGTTCAGTTAATAAAACTCATATTTGGGTTTAGCTTATTTTGTGTGTCATATTGACTTAACAAGGCTTATGTCAATAAGGATGTGATTAAAAATAATTCATGGCCAGGCACAATGGCTCACACCTGTAATCCCAACATTTTGGGAGGCTAAGGCAGGAAGATAGCTTGAGCCCAGAGTTCAAGATCAGCCTGGGCATGATGGTGAGACTCCACTTCTACAATAAACTTAAAAATTATCCAGGTATGGTGGTGGGCACTTGTGGTCCCAGCTACTTGAGAGGCTGAGGTGGAAGACTGAGGCTGCAGTGAGCCGTGATGGCGCCACTGCATTCCAGCCTGGGCAACAGAGTGAAACAGTCTCAAAAAATAATAATAATTCAAAAATGTTACATTTGCTTCACCTGTTTGACTTTTTAGCATGAAAGTTGCTCTTATTATTTAAAACATTGCTGGTCTGGCACAGTGACTCACGCCTGTAATCAATCCCAGCACTTTGGGAGGCCGAGGCAGGTGGTTTACCTAAGGTCAGGAGTTCGACGGCAGCCTGGCCAACATGGCAAAACCCTATCTCTACTAAAAATACAAAAATTAGCTGAGCACGATGGTGTGCACCTGTAGTCCCAGCTACTTGGAAGGCAGAGTCAAGAGAATTGCTTGAATCCAGGAGGCAGAGGTTGCAGTAAGCCGAGGTCGTGCTACTGCGTTTCAGCCTGGGCAACAAGAGTGAAAATCTGTCTCAAAATAAACAGAAATTGCTCATCATTATGTAATGGAAGTAGTAACATTAATTGAAGAGAAATTGTGTCTTTAAAATATCAACATTTTAATTTCATAATTATTAGAAAAACTACCTGTGTCTTTTTAAGTGTTTGTTTTGAGCACTTTGCCAAATTACTTTCTGTAGTTTTTATTCAAAAGTCAAATTAAACACAAATCACTTTTGTAGTATAAATATAACTTAGTGGATTATAAAAAGGATAAGCCCAAATACATGCTAGCCTTTGTAAGGTTCTTGTGCAATGTGAATTTTTTAAATCTTTAATTAGGTCAGTGGTTTTCAAAAAAAACCAGCAGTCATGATGGAATCCACGGACATCCTTCCCATCTCCCCGCAGCACCACCCTTCCTCACCCTCCTCCTTACCATAAAAACCTTCTTCTGCAGGCCTCAACAAGCATACCGAACCAGAATGCCATTTCCTTCACTGTCTAGGCTCCTTGGTCAGTGACTGGTCAAGGATGGGCCTCCTCCATACAAACAATTATAGGGAAATACACAATGTAAGAAGTAGAAGTCTCTGCCAGCTCTTGCCTGCTGTCCCCTCAAGCCAATTCTACTACTCAAAGGTAATCTCTGTCAAAGTCTGTAGTATAAACTTTCTGATACTGCCTATACAATAATAATAATAATAATTGCCAACACATAGCACTATGTGTCAGTCACCGTACTAAGCACTCTACTTATGTTATCTCAGTTTATACCCTTGCAACAAGTTCTGAGGTAGGTACCATCATGATGCCTATTTTACAGATGAGAAAACTGAGGCACAGAGGAATTAACACACAATATGCATAAATACAAACATGTTTTAGAAAAACAATGGTTTTGGCTGGGTGTGGTGGTTTATGCCTATAATCCCAGCACTTTAGGAGGCCAAGGTGGGTGGATCACAAGGTCAGGAGATGGAGACCATCCTGGCCAACATGGAGAAACCCCATCTCTACTAAAAATACAAAAATTAACTGGGCATGGTGGCACGCACCTGTAATCACAGCTACTCAGGAGGCTGAGGCAGAAGAATCGCTTGAACCAAGGAGTTGGAGGTTGCAGTGAACTGAGATTGCACCACTGCACTCCAGCCTGACTACAGAGCCAGACTCTGCTCAAAAAGAAAGAAATACAATGGTTTTATGCTAATGCTGTTCAGCAATTATTTCCTCTTAGACATCTTCCCACCTCAGGACCTACAGATCTATCTCAACCTTTCAATACCTTGTAATAATTCATTCTGTAATAGTTTAAAACCTATTTAACAAGGCCCCTGTAGATGAACATGCAGGTTGCTTTTGCTTCTTCATTGTTATGAGTAAGAATGTAATGAACATGCTTGTACTATTATCTACCTGGGGTGGGGTGTGCCTACGGCATAAATTCCTAGAAGGACCAATTATAGTTTAAAAGGCTTATGCATTAAATTTTTAAATAGATATTCCAAGATTTTCCTCAAAAAAGTCACATCCATTTATATTTGAATCTTTCTCCATATTCTTATCAGTACTAAGCATTATTTTATTTTTTTCCAATCTGATAGGAGATGTGTGAAAATGGTACATTATTGTTTTAGTTTTCACTCTTCTAATGAGCAAGGTTGAGCATATTTTCAAATATGTGTTGGCCACTTAATACATTTACTTTTCTTTTTTATAAATAGGGAATCTAGAATATTTTTCTTTTTTTTTTTGGGAGGAAGGCAGGAAGGGAGGGAAGGAGGACTGTAGGGGGGAAGGAAGGGATGAAGGAAGGAAGGAAGGGAAGAAGGAGGGAGGGAGGGAGGGAGGGAAGGGAAGGAAGGAAATCAAGCAATGAGAGAGACATTGCCGACCTGGATCTAGAGGTTTACAAGTTGATTTCTTTTTTTGAGAGAAGGAAAGAAAAAAAATAAGTAAAGGAGAGGAAGAAAGAGGAAGAGAAAGAGGGAGAGTAAACGAAAATATTGCTTTATTCTGAAAAAAATTGGGTATTAATAATGGCCAATCAATGTTTCATTTAAACTTATGAGTAGGTGTGATGTGGTATTGACAAGAATGTATATTTTGTGTATTTGAAGTGGGGAGCTCTATAAATATTTATTAAGTTTACTTGTTCTGGATCTGAGTTCGAGTCCTTGATATCCTTATTAATTTTCTGTCTCATTGAGTCTAAGTCTTTATGTATCTGGGTGTTAGGATCGTTAGCTCTTGTTGTTGCATTGATCCTTTTACCACTCTATCTTTGTTGCTTTAAAATCTATTTTATCCGATATGAGATTTGCAACTCCTGCTTTTTATTTATTTATTATTTATTTTTGCTCTCCATTTGGTTGGTAAATCTTTCTCCATCCCTTTGTTTTGAGTCTTTGTGTATCCTTGCATGTGAAACAGGTCTGGATGTAACATGCCGTTGGGTTTTGGCTGGGTCTTTTGACTGGGGGATTTAGCTGATTTAAATTTAGGGTTACTGCCATTTGATGTTGACTGGCTGTTTTATCCATTCGTTGGTGTAAATTCTTCTTTATGTTGGTGCTCTTTACTTTTTGGTATATTTTTAGAAAGGCTAATACTGGTTGTTTCTTTCTGTGTGTAATGCTTCTTTCAGAAGGTCTTGTAAAGCAGGCCTGGTGGTAATAAAATCTCTGAGTTCTTGCTTGTTCATAAAAGATTTTATTTTTCCTTCAGTTGTGAAGTTTAGTTTGGCTGGAAATGAAATTCTGGTCTGAAGGTTCTGTTCTTTGAGGATGTTGAATATTGGCCCCCACTCTCTTCTGGCTTGTAGAGTTTCTGCTGAGAGATCTGCTGTAAGTCTGATAGGCTTGCCTTTGTGGGTAACCTGACCTTTCTCTCTGGCTGCCCTTAGTATTTTCTCCTTCGTTTCAACCCTGGTGAATCTAATGATTATGTGCCTTGGGGTTGCTCTTCTTGAGGAATATCTTTGTGGTGTTCTCTGTATTACCTGGGGTTGAATATTGACCTGCTTTGCTAGTTTAGGAAAATTTTCCTGAATAATATCCTGAAGGGTATTTTCCAGCTTGGATTCATTCTCTCCGTTGCATTCAGGTACACCTATCAAACGTAAATTTGGTCTTTTCACATAGTCCCACATTTCTTGGAGACTTTGCTCATTCCTTTTTATCCTTTTTTCTCTAATCTTTTCTTCACATTTTATTTCATTAAGTTGGACTTTGACCTCTGATATCCCTTCTTCTGCTTGAACAATTCGAGTGTTTAAACCTGTCCATACTTCTCGGAGTTCCTGTATTGTATTCTTCAGTTCCATTAATTCACTCATACTCCTCTCTAAGTTGTCTATTCTCAATAGGATTTCATCAAACCTTTTTTCAAAGTTCCTAGTTTCTTTATGTTGGGCTACAACATGTTCTTTTAACTCATCGAAGTTTGTTATTATCCTTTCCTTGAAGAGTGATTCTGTCATTGGGATGCGCTCGTTCTCCATCAAGCCTTGTTCCATTGTTGATGTGGAACTGTGATCATCTTTAGAGGGAGAGGCATTCTGACTTTGAGTATTCTCAGCTTTTTTACGCTGGTTTCTTCCCGTCATTGTAAATTTATCCTCCTGTCATCTTTGAATTTACCAACTTTCAGATTAGGTCTCTTGAGTGGGCGTCCGGGTTGTTAGTTCCCAGGGCCAGAGCAGCGGCGTTAAAACTGATGGTGCTTTTCTGCCCAGGATTCTCCTGTCTGGCTTCCTTCTTGTGTCTGTAGTAGGTGACTCTGCCTTCCCAGGGCTCCAAACCTCGGTCAGAAGGGGAATCGGTCCCGTTTACTCTGCGCCGAGCGCCGCGCTGAGGTGCCGTCACAGCCGCTGCGCCGGGCTCTGGTGTTGTGCTGGGGGCCTGTGCGGGTCCTCCAAACCTATTTACTCTGCTCCAAGAGCTGCCACGCCGAGGTGCCAGCGGAACTGCTGCGCTGGCCACAAGAGTCGTGCTTGCGACCTGTGTGTTTCCTCCACTGGGGATCTTCTGCTCTGTGAGCGACCAGAATTTGTCTGAAAGTGTGGCATCCTCTAGTTCTCCGCGCCTTCACTGAGAGCTGCAATCCCAGGATGTTAGCGATCGGCCATCTTGGATGTCTCCCCCACTTTTTTTTTTTTGAGATGGAGTCTCGCTCTGTCACCCAGGCTGGAGTGCAGTGGCGTGATCTCTGCTCCCTGGAGCCTCCACCTTCTGGGTTCCAGTGATTCTCCTGCCTTAACCTCCCAAGTAGCTGAGACTACAGGTGTCTGCCACCGTGTCCAGTTAAATTTTGTATTTGTAGTAAAGGTAGGGTTTCACCACGTTAGCTCAGCTGGTCTAAAACTCCTGACCTCAGATGATCTGCCCTCCGATACCAGGAGATCGATCCAAGATGGCCGACCACTAACAGCTCAGGATTGTAGCTCCCAGTGAAAGCCCAGAGAACGAGACGACGCCACACTTTTAGACGAATTTTCGTCACTCACCGATCAGCCGATTCCCAGTGGAGGAGCCCCACGGGTCGCCAGCGCGACTCTTGTGGCCGCCGCAGCGGTTTTGCCGGCGTCTCGGCGCAGCAGCTCTTCATGCAGAGCCAACGGGACTGCTTCCCCTACTGACCGGGGTTTGGAGCTCCGGGAAGCCAGAGCCGCTTGTTGCGGACTCAAGAAGGAAGCCAGACCAGAGATTCCCGGGCAGAAGAGCACCATCAGTCTTATCGCTGCTATTTAGGCTGCCACAGTGGGTTGCTCGGATCCCAACACTGGGAATCAATAAGTCGGACGTCGACTCAGAAAACTAATTAGAAAGGCGGTTCATCTACAATGAAGGGAAAAAAACTCGAAGGCCGAGTATACTCAAAATCAGAACCCATCAGCAACCGAACAAGCCCTGATGGAAAAGGACTCATCAGTAACGGAACAAGCCCTGATGGAAAAGGACTGTGTTCCATTATCTGAAGTAGGCTTTAAAAGGTGGATGATAAGAAACTTCTGGGAGTTAAAGGAACTTGTTCTAACCCAATGTAAAGAAACTAAGAACTTGGAAAAAAGGTTAGATGAAATGTTGAAAAGAATAGACAATATAGAGAGGAATACAAATGAACTTATGGAGTGGAAAAATACAACACGAGAACTTAGTGAAACATGTACAAGCTTAAACAGCCGAATGGATCAAGCAGAAGAAAGGGTATCAGAGATCGAAGATCAACTTAATGAAACAACACAACAAGACAAGAATAGAGAAAAAAGGATAAAAAGGAATGAGCAAAGTCTCCAAGCAATATGGGACTATGTGAAAAGACCTAATATATGCTTGATTGGTGTGCCTGAATGTGATGGAGAGAATGAATTCAAGCTAGAAAATACTCTCCAGGACATTATCCAGGAAAATTTTCCTAATTTAGCAAAGCAGGACACTATTCAACCCCAGGCAATACAGAGAACACCACAAAGATATTCCTCAAGAAGACCAACCCCAAGGCACATAATCGTTAGATTCACCAAGATCGAAACGAAGGAGAAAATATTAAGGGCAGCCAGAGAGAAAGATCAAGTTACCCATAAAGGTAAGCCTATTAGGCTTACAGCAGATCTCTCAACGGAAACCCTACAAGCTAGAAGAGAGTGGGGGCCAATATTCAATATACTTAAAGAACAGAACTTTCAGCCCAGAATTTCATATCCTGCCAATTTAAGCTTTACATTTGAAGGAAAAATAAAATTTTTTAGGAACAAGCAAGTACTCAGAGATTTTATTACCACCAGGCCTGCTTTACAAGAACTTCTAAAAGAAGCACTATACACAGAAAGGAACAACCAATATGACCCTTTCTAAAAATACACCAAAAAGTAAAGAGCATTAACATAAAGAAGAATTTTTATCAATGAAAGGACAAAATAGCCAGTTAATATCAAACGGCAGCAACCCTAAATTTCAAATCGACCAAATCTCCCAATCAAAAGATACAGACAAAATCTAACGGTATATCCAAAGATATACATAGACTCAAAATAAAGGGTTGGAAAAAAAAAAAACCTACCAACCAAATGGAGAGCAAAAATAAATAAATAAGCAGGAGTTGCAATTTTCACATTTGACAAAATAGATTTCAAAGCTACAAGGATACAAGGATAAAAGGATTAATGTAATAATAAGAGATCTTAACACCCAGATACATAAGACCCATAATGAGATTTAGATTCAACGAGACAGAAAATTGATAACAATATCCGGGACTGGAACTAAGATTCAGAACAAATAAACTCAATAGGGCTCTCCATTTTAAACACACAAAATATACATTATCCACAAAATCTAACGATATATCTAAAGATATACAAAGACTCAAAACAAGAGGATGGAAAAAAGCTCACCAACCAAATGGAGAGCAAAAATAAATAAATAAAAAGCAGGAGTTGCAATTCTCACACTTAATAAAATAGATTTCAAAGCTACAAGGATGCAAGGGTAAAAGGATTAATGTAACAATAAGAGATCTTAACACCCAGATACATAAGACACATAATGAGATTTAGATTCAACGAGACAACAAATTGATAAGATATCCAGGACTTGAACTCAGAACCAGAACAAATAAACACAACAGAGGTCTCCATTTTAAACACATAAAATATGCATTAACCACTTTAAACACTCAAAATATTGATCGGCCATTATTGAAACCCATTTTTGGAATGAAGTAATATTCCTTTTTCCCTCTTTTTCTTTTTTTCCCCTTCTTTTTCTCTTTTTCCCTCCAAAAAAAAAAAAAAAAAAAAAGATGATCTGCCCTCCTTGGCCTCCAAACTGCTGGGATTACAGGCATGAACCATGGCACCTGGTCACATTTACTTTTTTAAACTACATTTGTTATTATTATAATTTTTTTCTTTTTCTTTTTTTTTTTTTTTTGAGACAGTCTTGCTCTGTTGCCCAGGCTGGAGTGCAATTGTGCGACCTCTGCTCGCTGCAACTTCTGCCTTGAACCTCCTGGGTTCAAGTGATTCACCTGCCTCAACCTCCAGAGTAGCTGGGATGACAGGTGCCTGCCACCATGCCTGGACAATTTTTGTTTTTTTTTAGTAGAGACGGGGTTTCAGCATGTTGGCTATTTTGGTCTCAAACTCCTGGCCTCAGATGATCTGCCATCCTTGGCTTCCCAAAGTGTTGGGATTAAAGGCTTGAGCCACTGTGCTTGGCCTATTTTTCCTTTTTGTGAAGTATGAGGTCTCACTATGTTGCACAGGCTGGCCTCAAACTCCTGGGATCAAGCTATATCTCACCTCTGTCTCCCTAACTGCTGAGGTTACAGGCATGAGTCACTGTGCCCAGCCACATTTATTTTTTTTAATGTCATTTATAAATTATTTATTATCTCTACAACTTAATTACTTTTTTTAATTGCACAAGGACTTTCTGAATATCATGTGTAACTCCTTGTACAGCTGAAATTGCGTCTCACAGTAGCTGTCCTTTCCTGGTGTTTGATTCTTATCCAGATCTCATTAATATTCTTTCCAAACAAAAATACTGTTTGACTATACAGATGAGAGCCTCGTTTCTGTGGAGTTCCCTTTTGCAGGACATTACTTTACTGCTCATTAATATTCTAACCAGAGCACAGCCTGTAAGAAGCCTGACTGACACTGACAGCTCAGGCATTAAGAGGATCACTGCTGCTACCCTCCACCACCCAGTCTAGTGCTTTCAGATAAGGGTGGCACTCTGAGTATCAGGATTACCTATAGAATCTGAACCTTTTATGTGGAGTCCAAACACATTAATTTTGGCAGACCCACACCCTAACTGCTCACCATCTAGACATACAATGTCAAAATCTAGTACAAGTTTGAACCCCTTAAGCATAAGCCTGAGGATTGGTTACCGAGTACTGGCCATATGCCAGGTGCTTTACATGTTATTTCATTCCATTTGATCTTATTCACTTAATTCTTACACTACCATGACGCAATTTTATTTTATATATATATATATATTTTTTTTTTTTTTTGGTAAGAGACAGGGTCTTGCTATGTTGCCCAAGCTGACTCAAACTCCTGGGCTCAAGTGATCCTCCCACCTCAGCTTCCCAAAGTGCTGGGATTATAGTCATGAGCCACCACACCTGGCCAGCAAATATTATTATTCTCATTTTACAGAGGAAGTAACTAAGGCTCTAGAGAAGTTTAATAACTTGCTCAAGGTCACACAGCTAACAACTGATAGAACTAGGATTTGAAACAATCCAACAGACCCTAATGTCCATGTTCTTATGACATGACAAACCACATCTTCCCGGTATGTAGGGGATGTCTGGACCAGTCTTATCCTTTAAGAGTCTTGAAACTAGAAATTATAAAGGCTGGACCAGATGCCCCTGCCTGTTGCACATCTAAGTCAACTCTGCCCAAGGCTCTTTTTGGCTGAGGTCTATATACTGAGTCTAACACACACTTACTGGGTAACACGAGGAAAATTACTTTAAGCCTTAGTTTCATCATCACTAAAATGTTCTCTTAACACATTGCTAAAATAAATGCTTAATAAATAATGATAGTAGTGGTGATAATAAAAATACCTAACATTTATGACGCATTTACCATGTGTCAGATACTGTTTTAATTGTTTTGCATATATAACTTATTTAATCTTCATAGTAACACACTCAGAAGTATTATTGTCTCACTTTATGTATTATTGAATAATATTCAGATGAAGAAACTGAGACCCAAAGAAGTTAAATAGATGTTAGCTCTTTTCATTTTTTAGGAGGCTGGCCTGAAAACAAAATGACCTCCAGCATGGAAAATAAACCAGAAAAGCAATTCTAGCACACATGAGATTTCAGAGTCAACTTATTTCTGTTAAATCACTGACAAAAAGAGAGTATCTCTAATGTAATCTCTGAAAAACTGGTAGTTACCACCAGAAACACCAGATCTGCTCAAAACCTGACACCATTTCTCTGCAACATAAAGTCTAAATCTGCAAAAGTTATACCTCATAAAGATACAATTTTAAGTATTATCAACACCTCTGCAAGAACTCTACATTGGGGCAGGCACGGTGGCTCACTCCTGTGATCCCAGCACTTTGGGAGGCCAAGGAGGATAGATTGCTTGAGCTCAGGAGAATGAGACCAGCCTGAGAAACATGGCAAAACCCCATCTCTACCAAAAAAAAAAAAAAGTTAGCCAGATGTGGTGGCTTGCACCTATATTCCCAGCTACTCAAGAGGCTAAGGTAGGAGGATTGCTTGAGCCTTGGAGGTGGAGGTTGCAGTGAGCCGCGATCATGCCACTGTACTCCAGCCTGGACAAGAGTGAGAACCTATCTCAAAAAAATTAAAAGATAAAATAAAAAAGAACTCTATGTTGAAAATAATATAACTATAACCTTTTCAGAGGGCTTCTATTACCTTATTCATTCATGTGAATATATTTTCTTGTGCTTATGAACCCCAAATATGTAAAAAATTATGGTAATCTTCACATATCTTATTTAGGCAGGTAAAAGAGCAACCCCAGTTACAGCCTTTAAAAATTGACTTTGGGGCCGGGTGTGGTAGAGCATGCCTATAATCCCAACACTTTGGGAAGCTGAGTCGGGCGGATCACAAGATCAAGAGTTCGAGCCTGGCCAATATGGTGAAACCCTGTCTCTACTAAAAGTACAAAAATTAGCCAGGCGTGGTGTTGGGTGCCTGTAGTCCCAGCTACTCAGAAGGCCAAGGCAGCAGAATCGCTTGATACCAGGAGGTAGAGGTTACAGTGAGCCAAGGTTGCACCACTGCACTCCAGTCTGGGTGACAGAGTGAGACTCCATCTCAAAAACAACAACAACAACAACAACAAACTGACTTTGGGCCAGGTGCAGTGGCTCATGCCTATAATCCCAGCACTTTGGGAGGCCGAGGTGGGAGGATCACTTGAGCCTACTAGTTTGAGGCTGCAATGGGATGTGACTGCACCACTCCACTCCAGCCTCGGCGACAGAGCAAGACTTATCTCAAAAAAAACAGAACAACTGACTTTGGTCTAAAATTTGTAGATCATGAAGAACCACCCAAGAACTTTCCTAATCTTTTTTTTTCCCCTTTAAATGAAAAAATTACCAGACTGAATCCAAGTCTAACTCCATCTCTCTCAATTAATAAAATTTGTTATTTGTTCCTTTGGTTCCTTCCCTCCCTGTCCCAGTTAATCATTAACTTACTGTAAGGGCAAACATAATCCAACAAAGTGAGGTATTTTTTCAGCAGTTTTTTTCACACATAGTAGAAAAATCTCTATCAATAAGTAGAAAAACAAATCAATAAGTCATTAGATCAAATTTAAGGTGAAGAGTAGAGAAAAACATAGCTAATTAGAAAAAGACTGGAAATTTACAATTGACATAGACAAAGCACAGACTTTCTCTGAACAGCATATTTCTCCTTTAACCTTTGTACCTTTTCATACTTGAACATCAGATGCACCAAATACCAGTCCCTGGAACATGTAGGGGCTCAATAAATATCTGTTATATGAATGAGAAACAGTGTCACACTAGTACCTCAGTTGATACACATCTCAACAAAGGCCCACCTATATAATTGAATATCTGCCTAGAAACTACATGCTCACAACTCTTGCCAATTACATGCTTAATTAAGGCAAAGTAGTTAATTAAGGAGTCTTCTTTACAATCTCAAAGCAAAAGAAACATTCGCACTTATTTTAGGAAGGCTGCTTCTGTTAAAGATATCAGCTTCTTATACCAGCCCTTTGTCCTTAATAATTAATCAAGTTTTCTCCAAACGCAGGGCTTGTTAGTTTCACTTCTGACCATTTCCAGGGAGGGCCTGGCTTCCATTCTTCCTATCTGAAATTTTAGATGATACGCTTTTTTTCAGAACTTGCTCAATCTTAAGAGTAAGTTTAGATCAGTTTAACCAATCCCTTGAAGCAGGAGAATTAAAATGGGTTTACTGAAAAGTGACACTTCTCCAGACAAGTTCTTTAATCCTTCCTTTCTTTAAAAAAAAGAGAAGCTGGCCAGGAGCAGTGGCTCACGCCTGTAATCTCAGCACTTTGGGAGGCTGAGGCGGGTGGATCATGAGGTCAGGAGTTTAAGACCAGCCTGGCCAAGATAGTGTAACTCTGTCTCTACTAAAAATACAAAAATTAACCAGGTGTGGTGGTGGATGCCTGTAATCTCAGCTACTTGGGAGGCTGAGGCAGGGAATTGCTTGAACCTGGGAGGTAGAGGTTGCAGTGAGCCAAGATCACACCACTGCACTCCAGCCTGGGCGACAGAACAAGACTTCATCTCAAAAAAAAAAAAAAAAAAAAGAAAAAAACTGAGAAGCTGCCACATCACAATGCTTTAATCAAGGACAAGCATCACTGAGGCTGGTCACATAAAGATGTACCAAATAATGATAGCCACACCAGTCATAAAGTTTGGCTACTTATCTGGACTAATGCTAGGCATCTTATTTTTTAAGAATTGGTTATAAACCTTTTTTTTTTTTGAGATGGAGTTTCGCTCTTGTTACCCAGGCTGGAATGCAATGGCGCGATCTCGGCTCACCGCAACCTCCACCTCCTGGGTTCAGGCAATTCTCCTGCCTCAGCCTCCTGAGTAGCTGGGATTACAAGCACG
Organism: Callithrix jacchus; assembly: GCF_049354715.1. Taxonomy (NCBI): domain Eukaryota; kingdom Metazoa; phylum Chordata; class Mammalia; order Primates; family Cebidae; genus Callithrix; species Callithrix jacchus. The sequence continues at coordinate 69,308,040 of NC_133510.1, read as the reverse complement.
TACCACCATACCCAGCTAATTTTTTGTATGTTTAGTAGAGACGGGGTTTTACCATGTTGACCAGGATGGTCTCGATCTCTTGACCTCGTGATCCACCACCTCGACCTCCCAAAGTGCTGGGATTACAGGCTTGAGCCACCGCACCCGGCCTAACCTTTTCTTTTTTTTAAGACAGAGTCTTACTCTGTCTCCCAGGCTAATTTTTGTTTTTTTAGTAGAGATGGAGTTTCACCCTGTTAGCCAGGCTGGTCTCGAACTCCTGACCTCAAGTGATCCACCTACCTTGGCCTCCCAAAGTGCTGGGATTACAGGCATGAGCCTCCTTACCAGGCCTGGTTATAAACATATTAACATTACTGTTTCAGTTGAATTTTAGTATTTATCTTCTAAAAGCTACATCCAGTTTGGGACTGTAGCAAATAGTTATTGGGACACATTTGCTGGGCAGTGCTCTTTCAGTTGGCATGGGAAAGATCATCAATGTCTTTGGGTCTGAATTTCTTCATCTGAAAAGCAGATATTGATTCACACAGGATGGCTATGGGGACTAAATGAAAGGATAAAAGCAAAACTACTTTGAAAACTGTCAGCTACTATACAAAGCATTATTTGGTAGCTAATCAACGCGACATGGGGATTGATTAAGTGTGGGTAAAGAAAAGCATTAAAGTGTTAAGGACAACCTGAAGCATTCTTGGTGAAACTTGGTGAATGCAGAATGCATGGTACACAAGGACTATCCACAGAGCCTAACGGGTGGCTTGACAAATAGATCTGGAGCTCAGATGTACAAAGGCATTAAACACATTAGTTTGGTACTCCAAAGTAGGTTCAATACAAATTAAATAATTAAATATGTTTAAATATTTTATTTTTAATAAAACTTCAAGCCAGCACTAAGAAAAATGGAATTAAAAAATAAGACTAACCAACAAAGAAAAACAGAAAGAAGTTAGAACTAATTCATTAAACTGTCTGGTTCAACTAGATGTTAATAAGAAACCTTTCGTTGGAAGCTGTTGCTGAAAATCTAATCAGTACACTGTCCTATTTCAGGGCAAGTGCTAATAGTAAGTATAATGAAAATCATTTTGTCTTTCCTTGAAGACTCTAGATAGCTTTCTAATTTTTCTCCTAGAGAATGAAAACAGAAGAAAACTTCTGGTTGGTTGTGGATTCCAGTAACTGGGTTTTAGTTTTGCCATCCTGCTTTTAAAAATGTAATGGGAGTTGATAGACTAGTATAATCCAGAGTAACAACCTGGGAAATAGATGGCTCCAGTGGCAGTAAAATAGTGGCCTGGATCCTGGAAACACCCTAGAAAACTGGCACTCAGATGGAACTGAATCCTGGTTGTCACAGTATCCAAACTTTTGTCCTGTTCCCTTCAGAACTCCTCAGAGACTGCTACCTGATTTGAACCCAGATGGGCCTACCTCAGCTGTTGTGCAGTAAAGAAAAGTGCCAACACCACTTTGGATTGCAAACCAAACAAGACTTGTCCAGATGCAAAGTCTATCTTCAAGGCTATTCACTCATTCAACAAATATTTACTGAGCATTTATCATGTCTTTGGCAGCTTTCCAAGTGCTAAAGATAAAATGCTAAAAATGACAGACAAAACTGGGCACAGTGGCTCATACCTATAATCCCAGCACTTTGGGAGGCCTGGGCGGGTCGATTGCCTAAGGTTGGGAGTTCAAGACTAGCCTGACCAACATGGAGAAAACCCGTCTCTACAAATTACAGGCGTGGTGGTGGTACATGCCTGTAATCCCAGCTACTTAGAAAGCTGAGGCAGGAGAATTGCTCGAACCCAGGAGGTGGAGGTTGCTGTGAGCCAAGATTGTGCCATTGCACTCCAGCCTGGGCAACAAGAGTAAAAGTCCATCTCAAAAAAAAAAAAAAGTGACAGACAATGACCAGGCGCAGTGGCTCATGCCTGTAATCCCAGCACTTTGGGAAGCCAAGGCAGGCAGATCACTTGAGGTAAGGAGATTGAGACCAGCCGGGTCAACATGATGAAACCCTGTCACTATTAAAAATACAAAAATTATCCAGGTGTGGTGGTAAGCACCTGTAGTACCAGCTACTTGGGAGGCTGAAGCAGGTCTTGAATCTGGGAGGCAGAGGTTGCAGTGAGCCAAGATGGTGCCATTTCACTCCAGCTTGAGTGAGAGAGTGAGGGTCCATCTCAAAAAAAATAAAGTTATGACAGGCAAGGTCTCTACTCACGAAATTTCCATTCTACTGGGGAAGCAGGACAATTAACGATCATGATTAGTGCCGTAAAGGAAATACGAAAAAAGTAACTCAAGGGTGGGGCAGCCTATTTAGGCCATGGTCAGGGAAGGCCTCATTGAGTGAATGACATTTGAACTGAAACCTGAATGATAGGGAGGACATATGCAGCCAGCCAGGTGAAGAAAAGAGTGAAGGAGTTTTCCAGGCAGAGGAGAGCAAATGCAAAGGCCCTGAGGAAGGAATAATATGGCTAGGGAATGAGGAAGAAGTATGCAATGACATAGAGATGAGTGGTAGTCAGAATGAATAAGGATTTATAAGCAATACTAAAGGATTTAATTTAATGTGTGATACAAAGCCAAACATTGTTATATAAGAGTGTGCTGGCCAGCCACAATGGCTCACACCTGTAATCCAGCCCTTTGGGAAGCTGAGGCAGACGGATCACGAGATCAAGAGATCAAGATAATCCTGGCCAACATGGTGAAAACCCGTCTCTACTAAAAATACAAAAATCAGCTGGGCATGGTGGTGTTCACCTGTAGTCCCAGCTACTCAGGAGGCTGAGGCAAGAGAATCGCTTGAACCCAGGATACGGAGGTTGCAGTGAGCCAAGATTGCACCACTGCACTCCAGCCTGGATGACAGAGAGAGACTCCTCCCCCAACCCCCAAAAAAGCTGCCAGGCACAGTGGCTCATGTCTATAATCCCAGCACTTTGGGAGGCTGAGGTGGGCAGATCACCTGAGGTCGGGAGTTCAAGACCAGCCTGACCAACATGAAGAAACACTATCTCTACTAAAATTACAAAAAATTAGCCAGATGTGGTGGTGCATACCTGTAATCCCAGCTACTCAGAAGGCTGAGGCAGGAAAATCACTTGAACCTGGGAGGCAGAGGTTGCAGTAAATTGAGATTGCACCATTGTACTCCAGCCTGGGCAAAAAGAGCAAAACTCCATCTCAAAAAAAAAGTGTGTTTGCAAGATCAGATATATTTCATATACTAAATGAGTACTTTGGCTGGGTGCAGTGGCTCCTGCCTGTTATCCCAGCACTTTGAGAAGCTGAGGTGGGTGGATCACTTGAGGGCAGGAATTTGAGACCAGCCTGGCCAACATGGCAAAACCCTTTCTCTACTAATCAGACAGAAAAAAAAAAAAAAAAATTAGCCAGGTACGGTGGCATGTGCCTGTAACCTCCTGGGAGGCTGAGTCATAAGAATCACTTGAACCTGGGAGGTGGAGTTTGCAGTGAGCTGAGATCGCACCATTGCACTGTAGCCTGGGCAACAGAATAAAACTGTATCTCAAAAAATAATAAAATAACATGAGCATTTAATCACTTATATGTGCATAATGACTACAAAATGAAAAGGAAGGGAAAGGTTCTCATGGCTACAAGGCTTATAATATTACAAGAAACCAGTAATTTATTAATAGTGACAACATTAAGTAAGGTAAGAAATGAAGCAAAAATCAAGTGTTAAGTAAAAACTGGGGAGGGAGCCACTTATTCAAGGAGAAGAAATTAGAAAAGGCTTTTTAAATTTATATATATATATAAAGGTAGCATTTGATTTAGGCTCTTAAGGAAAAGGATTTCAAGAGTGTGGGGAGGGGAAGGAGCATGAGGCTGTGGGAACTATATGAGCAAAGGCACAGAGGCAGGAAAGAACTGGGCAGGACCAGGAAACAGAATTATTGTAGGGTCACAGTGCCAGGTGGGTGGGTAGTGTTGTGGAAGATAAGCCTCAAAGAATAGGCTATCAGAGTAGGGGTGTGGGTGCCTTGAAGAGCATGTCAGAAAGTAAGACTGAATTTACTTAGGCATTGTCTCCGCTTAATTTTATATACAAATCTCTAGAGATATTTGTTAAACTTCAGGTTCCCAGGCCCATCCCTCAGATACACTGATCTGCAGGTCTAGGTGGGACCTGAGACTCTACCTTTTTAACCAACACCAGGTAATTCTAACACAGGCAATTAAAAGAATCATATTTCGGGCCAGGCGCGGTGGCTCATGCCTATAATCCCAGCACTTTGGGAGGCTGAGGCGAGTGGATCACGAGGTCAAGAGATCGAGACCATCCTGGTCAACAAGGTGAAACCCCGTCTCCACTAAAATACAAAAATTAGCTGGGCATAGTGGTGCACGCCTGTTGTCCCAGCTACTCAGGAGGCTGAGGCAGGAGAATTGCTTGAACCTAGGAGGCACAGGTTGCGGTGAGCCGAGATCGTGCCATTGCACTCCAGTCTGGGTAACAACAGAGAAACTCCATCTCAAAAAAAAAAAAGAACCATATTTTGAAAATCAGTGATTTTTTTGTTTGTTTGTTTGTTGTTTAATGGTAACTCTGAACTGCAAGGGAAAAACTGAAGCCAACTCTAAAGATTGCTCAAGGATTCTGGCAAAAAAAAAAAAAAAAAGAGGGAATCTGAATTAGAAGACTGACTAAAGAGCCCTTATCACTGCTGGGGTACAATCAACCCAACTTGGGGACTGATTAAATGTGGGCGGAGAAAAGTATTAAAGTGGTAAGGACAACCTCAAGCGTTCTCCTTAGTGAAACTGGGTGAATGCAGATGCATGGCGCACAGGGACGATCCACAGAGCCTACGGGTGGCTGGAAATACAGTTCTGGAGCTCAGATATACAAAGGCATTAAACACATTGGTTTGGTACAAGTAAGTTCAATACAAATTAAATAATTAAATATAAAGAGCAAAACAGTACAAATTAGAAGGAAATGAAAGTGAGTATTAAACGAATCTCTGGATGGCTAAGTCCTTCTAAACTTCACAGCAGCAGAAGAAATCCCAATTTAAAAATCCAGGTTGGGCGAGGTGGCTCACGTCTGTAATCACAGAACTTTGGAAGGGCAAGGTGGGCAGGTCACCGGAGGTAAGGAGTTTGAGACCAGCCTGGCCAACATGGACAAACCCCATCTCTACTAAAAATACAAAAATTAGCTGGGTGTGGTGGTGTGCGCCTGTAATCCCAGATACTTGGGAGGCTGAGGCTCAAGAATTGCTTGAACCCAGGAGGCAGAGGCTAGAGTGAGCTGAGATGGTACCACTGCACTCCAGCCTGGGCAACAGAGTAAGACCCTGTATCAAAAAAATAAAAATCTATAAGATAAGTAATAATATACTATATACAAAATTAAAAGGCAAGCCAACTGGTTAAATATTTGGCTTTAAGACAAATAATATTTCTTTAAGAAATATTTCTTTAAGACAAAGAATATTCTTAAAATAGAAGAGTTTATACAAATCACAAAGAAAACCACTAAGCAGGCCAGGCTCAGAAAAAAAGAAAAACACTAGGAATAGTTCTATAGGAAGTAAAAGTTGTTAAATAACTTGCCTTGGAGACATACACCTTCTAGTCCTATAATGAAAATTTTTTCACATATATTGTAGATAATGGAGTTTTGTGGCATAGATCAGCAGGACTCCTATGATTTTACCTTACTAGGGTAAGGTAAATGTCAGTCTATGGGAATGCCTAAAAAAATACTTGCCTCTTTTTGACTTCATCTTTTTGACTTTTTTTTCTTTTCTTTCCCCAACCCCCATAGCAAGGATCACATTCAATTTTTTTTTTTTTTTTTTTTTTTTTACTTCTTTTTTCCTGACAGTTAAAGGGCACAAACAAATTAAACTGTCCCCGGGCTCCCCTTTGCTACTCTGGTGGAAACTGCCTTGGTTACCACTTCCAGTCTTTCCTCAGGCTCTATATCTCTAAAATAGGTGAAGGGTTAGAGATGAGACAGAAAGTAATTCCAGAATTTCTAGTGAACAGTAGCTCTAAAGACATCCTTTCAGCAGAGGTTGTCCGGTCTTGGGGATCAAAGGCCAAACTCTCATTTTACAGAAGAGGATCTAAGTCAATGAATGAATGACTTGTCCAAGATCACCTAATTGGCTGATGACAACATTAAGTTGGGAATCCTGACTCTCAAACAGCACCCTTTCCATTCTGCAGTAATGCTTCGTTGTTCACAAGCCCTGGCCCCTCAAACCAATGGACTTTTATAACACCATAATTCCAACATCTGTCTACTTTCCACTTAATCACTCCACTCACTCAATTTGGTCTAATAAAAGCCTGTGCTTCCCCACAAAATGCTCCAAATAAAAGAACACCAAACAAACAAACAAAAATAATTAAAATGTTAAGACACAAACAAAAATGGGAATGGAATTAACCCAAAAATAATTCACAGAAGAAATGGAAATAAATATATGAAAAATGTTCTCTCTCACTAGCAAAGAAATACAAATTAATTCACCTGTGCCTCCCAAATTAGTAAAGATTAAAAAATAATATTCAGGCTGGCTGCGGTGGCTCATGCTATAATCCCAGAACTCTGGGAGACTGAGTTGGGTGGATCTCCCGAGGTCAGGAGTTTGAGATCAGCCTGGCCAACATGGTGGAACACTGTCTCTCTACTAAAAAATGCGAAAATTTGCCAGGCGCAAATTTTTACCAATAATCCCAGCCACTCCAGAGGCTGAGGCAGAAGAATAGCTTGAACCAGGGCGGTGGAGGTTGCAGTGAGCTGAGATAGCACCATTGCACTCCAAACTGGGCAACAGAGTAAGACTATCTCGAAACATAAAAATAATAATATTCAATGTTAGCAAGGCTGCACTAAGATGAGCACTCACAATCACTGCAGTTGAGAATGTTAATTAGTTTAACCTCTACAAAAGGCAATTTGGGAGCAGGTTTACTATTTTTGAATTTTCACACCCCTTGATCTAGTAATTCAACTTCTGGGAATCAGGAAATAATCAGTGATTTGCACAAAGATTTATGTATATATTTGTTCTCAATTTTTTCATTTAATGTGAAACCAAAACACAAATTATGCAACCTCAATTCAATAAATTAAACAAATTACAGTGGAGATTAAATATCCATTAAAATGTTTTCAAAAAATTTTGATGCTATGAAAAATAATACAAAGTGAAAAAAGCTGACACAAAACTATATCTACTGTAACATTACGAGCTGAATTACCTTTGCGTTTGTGTGATATGTGTGTGTATATATGTGTGTTTATCAAAGAAAATAAAAAACACTAAAAGGAAATATATCAAACGGCAGATCTCTCTGGAACAGATTATGGAATATGGGTTATTTGGTGTTCTTTGTAATTTGTTTTATCCACATTTTCTATAATGAACATATATACTTTTTATTTTATAATAATATAAATATAATTTTTATTTTTAAATGTGTTGGTACATATGAAAATAAAATAAGAATTATATATACAATATAAAAAAAGTTTTTTAAAAAGATAAATTTTCAGGCCACTTACATGGAGATGATAATGGAAGTTATGGAGAGAAATCAAATTATACAGGGAGAAAGTATAGTGACGACAGGATGCTGTACAGGGCTATGGCAAACCTGGCATTTAAGGGGCAAAAAGACTGAGTTAATGGAGTATGGGAGTACGTGATTAGATCAGAAAATGGAGAACTAGATAGCAGTCAGGTCAAGAAAAGCAAATAAAAGGAAGGACAAGTTGTTCAATTGGTCAATTATTGCCAAGGGGTAAGGAGGAGGACACTGAGGGGCATTAGAGAGAAGCCACTGGATACTATGCATGGACAGACAGGTTTCCTGTAATGCTGGAAGTCAAATTTTTGCTCAGAAGCCAAATCTGAGCAAATGATAACTGTTCAGTAAACCTGACTTTGAAATAAAGAAGTCCTGGAGCATTAGCCTGAATTTCAGTTTTTGGAAAAAGCAAAAAGATTGTGGAAATCTAAAATTAAGTAAAATGCATACTAGGACTAATTTATGGGTAATTAAACAAAAAATGGCAATACTCTATACAAGACAAAACTTGTTTGAAGGACTGTAAAGTTTTCCATATCATAAGCTCTGTCACAGAATAAATAAGGGGGAAAATAGCCCCACACTTGTTATTAGAAGTACAAAAAAGTTGCATCTTTTTTCCCCTAAAGATGAAAGTTCTTAGTTTCAGGGTAGTATTATTAAGAAATTCTTTAAAATAAAATCAGAAGAATGTAAAATTTTCACGGTGTCATGTTAACTTCTTATGAGTGGACATGTGAAGTCTCTAGAAACAATTTTTACATGTCAAGAAATCATCTGACATGCTACATAATGGATTGCTTGTTGGGTCAAACTCCATCTTTTTTATAAAAATAGGTCTTCATTAGCACAATAATTTGACTGAGTCTTAAGGACTCTGTACCCAGCTTCAGAATAAATGCATCAGTATGGTCCTACCAAGAGTACCATTCATCATAGAATTTCAACTCCACAGTCATTAAATAGAAACTATTTCATTTACAAGCACTGGTTTCTCTAAAAGGTTGTGTTAAGTAACCTCACCTGGAAATTACTGTATGCAATCTAAACTGAAATACCTTAATTTCCTATCAAAAAACATACAGCGAAAGACAACAGCAAACTGAAAAAACAATTGTCTTTTCTAATGGAAATTATTGAATTAGGACTCAAGTTAAACATTCTCCTATCTGCAGAAAGGGTACAAATTCTAATCTAAAAGTCTTCCATCTAGTAGTATATGGAATTAAGAATGCCTGAAACTAGTTTCACTGTCAATTTAAATAATAACAAATTCTTCCACTTTGCAGTTAGGTGGCCTGTTATGGCAAAGATGTCTCATGAACTCCCACACTCCCAACATGCTTTTTGTGTCTGTATATGTCTTTGATAAATTTTTCTGGTACAGGGGCTTTAAGTTAATTGCAGTTGAGTGGTGAAAAATACCAGAGAAAATGGAAGAATTTAAAACCCAAAGAAAACAGTAGTCAAAATCATACTTAAAAACATTCTTCACCACCCACCTATCTACCCTGTCTTCCCCACCCAAGAAAAAAAGAAAGAGAAAAACATTTTGAGGGCACCTTAGCAGTAAAAAGTGTCCCCTATCACCAAGATGTGAATTGTTTTAGCTTCTGAAGCTTTCTCTTGGAATTATTAGGTTGAAATTTAGCCCCACCTTTAACCAAAGTCTGGAACAAAGCTTGAGTGTACCAAGTTAAACAAAGTTATACAATGAGGTAATTTTTACAAAATGGCACTCCTTTGCTAATGTTGCCAATACTGTTCTCTTTCCACGAACCTGATAACAACACTTCCCAGCCCAATACAGAAAAGTGGAAACAGCTCCAACTATTTACTAAATGCCACATTAATGACAGGTTCTAACCCCATTTTCCATAGGCCATGGAGTTGGAGGAAGACAGGGTAAGAAATACAAACATGATACAAATACGGCCAGGCATGGTGGCTCACGCCTATAATCCCAGTACTTTGGGAGGCTGAGGCGGGTGGATCACCTCAGGTCAGGAGTTTGAGACCAACCTGGCCAACACAGTGAAACCCATCTCTACTAAAAATACAAAAATTAGCTGGGCATGGTGGCTGGTGCCTGAGGCAGGAGAATTGCTTGAACCTGAGAGGCAGAAGTTACAGTGAGCCAAGATCGTGCCGCTGCACTCCAGCTTGGGCAACAGAGTGAGACTCCGTCTCACAGAAAGAAAAAAAAAAAAAAAAAGAAAAAAAAAGTGATACAAATACATAGATTGAAGAGAATTACTCATTATTACTCAGAGGTTTTTGTTTTGTTTTTAAGAAAAAGCAGAAGAGAGAATTAAAAAAAAAACAATTATTCCCTATGCTCCTACCCCCGGGCTGACCTCTAGTATAGAAGTGACCTCACTAACACCATGAGTTGTATATGGATCTGCCTAACCCATTTGATTTTAAGTTATTTTAGGGTAAAGACGTTTGGCACTTTGAATCCACTAAAGGCACTCAATATTTTGTCCAAAGAATGAAATAAGTTCCTAAACTAATTACCTAGTACATTATATATTATTCTATCAATGCAAAACAAGAAAACATATATGCACAGACACTTTTTTTTGCCTTCTTTCATGCCAACTCTATAATTTTTTGAAGGTCTATCTAAAATATCATCATACTGCATCCAAGCTATAACTCTACAGGAACTTAGAACATGTTTGTTGGGGATTATGTTCTTTTGTGTCTACGTTATACCTCAGAAGGGCTTGTGATATTTCATGGCTCCTGAAATATTTAGCTTTTGTGAATAGTACTGGTAACTATGCAGATAAAAGGTACTCTGTTAAACCATATATATTTATTTAGAGGCGGAGTCTAGCTCTGTGCCTAGGCTGGAGTGCAGTGGTGTGATCTCGGCTCACTGCAAACTCCGCCTCTGGGGTTTAAGTGATTCTCCTGCCTCACCCTCCCAAGCAGCTGGGATTACAGGCGCCCTCCACCACATGCAGCTAGTTTTTGTATTTTTAGTAGAGACGGGGTTTCACTGTGTTGGTCAGGCTGGTCTCGAACTCCTGACCTCGTGATCCGCCCACCTTTGCCTCCCAAAGCGCTAAGGTAACAAGCGTGAACCACCACACCCGGCCTGTTAAATCATTTAAATCAAGGGCAAAAGAAAGAATACTTAATGCAGAAGAAGACCTCTCCCCAAAAGGGGTATTGCCTTAAAAACTGACAACTCTCTAAGTAGTATCTCTAACTAACCTGAAAAGTCAAGTCAATTGAACCATCTGGATTAAGCAGACTTTTTTTTTTTTTTTTTTTTTTTTCCTCCTCTGTATTTTTTGTAGAGTTAGGGTCTTGCTAAGTTGCCTTGGCTGGTCTTGAACACCTAGCCCAAGCGATCCTCCCGCCTCAGTTTCCCAGTGTTGGGATTACAGGTGTGAGCCACTGCGCCCGGCCGAGGCAGACTTTTGAAAGCTGGAATTGGGTGCAAGACAATAGTAGTTCAAATATCTCTCACCAGGATCAGCTAAACCATTCTCGCAATCATCAATAAGGAGGCTAGGAAAGGTGCCAGATGGTTCGTTCCTAGCAGCTACAACTTCAAGCTTTAGTATCTGTAGCCAGGGGTGTACAATTACCTTACATTAACGCCTACATATGTCGGGGGCAGGTGCCAGCGATATATACACGACAGCGATTCGGGGATGACACATCGGCTGCAACGACTGTTATATTCTCAACATTCCTCAAAAGGGTGTAAGTGTCTTAAACAGAGTTTAGCTGGCGTAGTGGAAGAGGAGAAAAATCGAAGAGAGGAATTGGCTTTACATGAAGGGAAAAGAGCAGCTGAATATTAGAGTATTTCCCTGGAAGAAGGATATTTGGAGTTTTAATGAACTGTTACCTTCCTCCACGATACCAAAAAGCATAGAGTTAGAATGCAGTGTTCCCGGTGGGAGAAGAGGGGGTCTTTACGGCTCCCGCCCTAGGCTCAGCCCGACGTAAGTACTCCCCATTCCAGCGCAGGCCCCAAAAGTAAGGAAAGAACCGAGGATCAGCGTCCCGCGACCCCTTTTCTTGAGGGGGAGGGACTCACACTCCATGCACTCCCCCGCCCCAGAAGTCGCAGGAGAAAGAGGGTGTGGAAAGAAGCTGGGGTCTCGGCGCACTCTCCGGTTGTGGAGAAAGAAGGCCCTTACCTGGCTAAAAGCCGCCTTTCCTCTGCGCTGCTCCACCCTGCCACAGGTCCCGGCGCTCTACCTAGCGCACCTGTCGCGACCAAGCTACTACACCTACTGCTCCTGCAGTCCCGCCCCGGACCCCGCCCACCGCCGCGGGGGCGCGCACGCAGCCCGCCGCCCGTACGACCTCGGGCTGAGCGTGCGCGCCACCGGTTGCGTGCCCGGCGCTCGCGTCTGTTCTTGTAGTTTTGGTGGCGCAGGGTGCTGTCGTTGGGACAGGCTGGCTGTTACTCCGGGCCTCGTCCGCTTCAGCACACTTCTCTCTGAAGAAGACACGCACCTGCACGACGTGGTGCTCAGTGCGCCTTTACTTTGGTCTTAACTCCTGTGACTCAAAGTTACCGCAGTTTGACTCTCGAGCCGCTCAGGTTTTTCCTAAGCTCAACTGTAGGCCAGCTAGGTTCCTGGTGCTTTGGGGGTAAGTTCTATGCAGGGAGCGTGTTTTAGAGGAGGCTGTGTGGTGTAGTGGAAAGAGCTGTACGTTAATTCTGGCAACGGTTTGACAAGGACGGATGACGTCCAAGTTCTCCAACAGCTGTTTTTACTTCACTCAGAGTAGGAGTTGTGCGTAATGGTTTGGAGACCGTCAAGAGCCCTGGCACTTGGCCATCCTGCCCCCAAGTTCTTGTCCGAGTTCCGTGCCAGGTGCGTGATGCTTTTTGATACTGTCCTTCTTTCCTGTATCTCAAGCAGAGTAGGGTTTCAGACCAAAAATTTTCTGAAGTTTTCGGAATTCATGCAGCTTGATGCGTATTGGTAGGGGCTGCTTGTGGGAAAACGCTTGTTTTTACATTTTCTAAAGAAGTTAATGAAAATGTATAAGGAGAAGAGAGATTTCCAACAGATGTTGAATGTGCCAGCCAATGATTCCCTCCTTCCTTCAAATATCCCCTAGACTGATTTCTGGATAGGTATTGTAGAAAGAAAAACTTTAGACAAAACAAACTTAGATTTTGAATCGGACAGCAGTCAAAACCAGAAGCTGCTCAGGCACTCCTGCTCTAGCCGCCTAGGCATCAAGCTTTATAGGCTGAACACGAAAATAAAGAAATTTGGTTGACTACAGCTAAGTGTTTGCCTCATTTGGGTATGGTCACATGGGAGATCCCTAATTATATAACCACTTGGCTGGTTGTCTGTGATTCGTTACAGCTCCATTCAAAATCAGGTGCAAGGGGTCCGGCACCGTGGCTCACACCTGTAATCCCAGCACTTTGGGAGGCTGAGGCAGGTGGATCACCTGACATCGGGAGTTCGAGACCAGCCTGGCCAACATGGTGAAACCCCGTCTCCACTAAAAATACAAAAATTAGTCCGGGTGCGGTGGCTCACACCTGTAATCCCAGCACTTTGGAGGCCAAGGTGGGCATATCAGTAGGTCAGGAGTTTGAGACCAGCCTGGTTAACATGGTAAAACCCTGTCTCTACTAAAAATACAAAAATTAGCTGAGCGTGGCGATGCATGGCTGTAATCCCAGGTACTGGGGAGGCTGAGGCAGAAGAATGGCTTGAACCCAGGAGGCGGAGGTTGCAGTGAGCTGAGATCGTGCCAGTGCACTCCAGCCTCGGTAACAGAGCAAGATTCCGTCTCATAAATATTTTTAAAATGAAAAAATTAGCCGGATGTGATGAGCGCCTGTAATCCCAGCTACTCGGGAGGCTGAGGCACGAGAGTCGCTTGAACCCAGGAAGCAGAGTTTGCAGTAAGCAGAGATCATGGCACTCTACTCCAGCCTGGGTGACAGACTCCATCTCAAAAAAAAAAAAAAAAAAAAAATCAGGTACAAGGAATACCTCCAAATTTTGGGTTGCTTTCTGGGTACAAAAAGAACTCCAAACGAATGGCCTGCCACTTATTTTACATTAACAGTATCAAGTATCAAGACTCCAGCAAAAGTGGCAGGCAGCATGGGAATGTTAAAGAGCATACAATATCAGTGTAGGCTAGTACTCCAGAAAATACGTTAACCTGCGTGTAGCATTCCCTCAATAGATGTCTCCCCTTCCCTCATTTTTTTTTTTTTAGCTCTGTGTTTTAGTGGATGCAAATTACTTGCTTTCCCAAAGCCTCCTTTTGAAGATAGAGCTAGCATATACACTGCAGCTGGCTTTTGCCAGTTTGCAAGGTTGATTGCTAAATTTTCAGGGATTTTATGAGCCAGTTCATAAGCACAACTATTATTAAAAATCAAATTATATAAGCTAAAATTAAGTTAAAAATGTAATTGTACATTAATCTTGGCAACGGTTTGACAAAGGCGAATGACCTCCAGTTGTGTTGAGTCATGTTTATAATCTCAGTGCTTTGGGAGGCCAAGGCAGCAAGATGGCTTGAGGCTAGAAGTTTGAGGTTGCAGTGAGCTATGATCGCACCACTCTACTCCAGCCTGGTCAACAAAGTGAGACCCAATTTCTAAAAAATAATTTTTTTTTTTGATATTGTCTTGCTCTGTTGCCAAGGCTGGAGTGCAATGGGATGATCTCAGCTCTCTGCAACCTCTGCCTACTGGGTTCAAGTGATTCTCCTACCTCAGCCTCCTGAGTAACTGAGATTACAGACAGGTGCCACCACGCCTCGCTAATTTTTGTATTTTTAGTAGAGATGGGGTTTTACCATGTTGGCCATGCTGATCTCAAACTCCTGACCTAGTGATCTGCCCACATTGGCCTCCCAAAGTCCTGGGATTACAGGTGTGAGCCATTCCACCTGGCAAAATAATTTTTAAAAATAAAGGTAATACTAAAAACTCAACCCTTTGTGGTTTTTTTCTTCATTCTAATTGGAAATTAGCCAGGCATGATGGCATGGGCCTGTAGTCCCAGCTACTTAGGATGCTGAGGCAGGAGTTATTTGTCCATTTTATTCCCATGTGGAAATACTATGTGTGTTGTATGCATCTCTTCCCAACTCTATTCAGAAATGTCACATTGATAGTATGAAATTGGCTCTAATGGGAGTATTTACACCATGGAAATTGGCAAATGCAACAAGTCAGGGCTTGATTTATGGTTTTGCTGACTTTTCTAGACCAAATATTAGCAAACTTTTTGTGTAAACAGCCAAATAGTAAATATTTTAGGCTTTGTGGGACTTATAGTCTCTGTCACAGCTACTCAGCTCACATTGTGGTGCCAAATGTGCCAAAGTAGCCATAGACAATACATAAAGAATGGGCATGGGACAGGTGCAGTGGCTCATGCCTGTAATCCCAGCACTTTGAGAGGCCCAAGCAGGGATCACTTGAGGCCAGTGCTTAGAGGCTAGCCTGACCTATGTGGCAAAACCCCATATTTACAAAAAAAAATGCAAAAAACAAGAGCCAGGTGTGGTGGTGTGCAATCCCTGTTAACTGGGAGGGTGAGGTGGGAGGATGCCTTGAGCCCAGAAGTTGAAGGTTGCAATGAGCTGAGTTCGCATCACTGCACTCCAGCCTGGGTGACAGAACAAGACCCTATCTCAAACCAAAAAATAGGCCTTTATCTGATAGGGAGGGGAACAATAGAGTTAAAAGAGAAAAATGGAGAAGATGCAAGCAAATGTTTACATACATGATACAGTGCAACAAGAACAGCAGAACATACTGCAAAAGAAAATTTTTTTTATTTCCTTTTTTTTTTTTGGGACAGAGTCTCACTATGTTGCCCAGGCTGGAGTACAATGGTTCGATCTCATCTCCACTCACTGCAACCTCTGCCCGCCCCAAGTTCAAGCAATTCTCCTGCCTCAGCCTCCTGAGTAGCTGAGATTACGGGTGTCTGCCACCGAGCCTGGCTAATTTTTGTATTTTTTAGTAGAGGCGGGGTTTCACCATCTTGGCCAGGCTGGTCTCAGACTCCTGACCTTGTGATCTTCCCACCTTGGCCTCCCAAAGTGCTGGGATTACAGGCGTGAGCCACTGCACCCGGCCACTGCAAAAGAAATTATATCAAAATATTTAAGAATCTTGGAAGAGAATGGCAGATACGCAGTAAAATTGATGAGGCATCTACACATAGGAAGAAAATTACCTAGAGATTTATCTCCAGTACACAGTGAAATAAGTTTTTACACTGGTAAAGGTGTTTATTGCTTTAAAAGAATTGGTGTCAGCTAGGCGAGATGGCTCACGCTTGTGATCTCAGCACTTTGGGAGGCTGAGGTAAGTGGATTGTGAGATCAGGAGTTCAAGACCAGCTTGACCAATACGGTGAAACCCCATCTCTACTAAAAATATAAAAATTAGCCAGGCATGGTGGCAGGCACCTGTAATCCCAGCTACTCAGGAGGCTGAGGCAGAAGAATCACTTGAACTCAGGAGGCAGTGGTTTCAGTGAGCCAAGATTGCACCATTGCACTTCAGCCTGGGAGACAGAGTGAGATTCCATCTTTTTTTTTTTTTTAATAATTCGTGTCCAGGCCCAAAGCTTCCTCTAAAAAAAAAAAAAAAAAAGAATTAGTGTCTTCCACACAGATTATATTTCTACTACATTATTGTCTACTTTTTTTTTGTTTTTATTTTTTTTTTTCTTTTCAGGCGGAGTCTCTGTACCTCAGGCTAGAGTGCAGTGGCTTGATCTAAGCTCACTGTAACCTCTGCCCCCCAGGTGCAAGCAATTTTCCTGCCTCAGCCAAGTAGCTGAGATAATAAGTGTGTGCTGCCACACCTGGGTAATTTTTGTTTTTGTTTTTGTTTTTGTTTTTTTGAGACAGAGTTTCCGCTGGTTACCCAGGCTGGAGTGCAATGGCGCAATCTTGGCTCACCGCAACCTCCGCCTCCTGGGTTCAGGCAATTCTCCTGCCTCAGCCTCCTGAATAGCTGGGATTACGGGCACAGGCCACCGTGCCCAGCTAATTTTTGTATTTTTAGTAGAGACGGGGTTTCACCATGTTGACCAGGATGGTCTGGATCTCTTGACCTCGTGATTCACCCACCTCGGCCTCCCAAAGTGCTTGGATTACAGGCGTGAGCCACCACGCCCGGCCAATTTTTGTATTTTTAATACAGTTGGGTTTCACCATTTAATAGAGATGGTCTATATCTCCTGACTTCAAGTGATCCGCCCACCTTGGCCTCCCAAAGTGCAGGGATTACAAGTGTGAGCCACAGCGCCCAGCCAATATTGTCAACTTTAAATGTGGCTTCAGTAATGAATATTTGAAATTTAATGAATAGTTGAAAATAAACTGTATTTTATTATAATGGCACTTTTACAAGAATAGGAAGGAAGACTGGAGTGGCTACAGATTTATTAGAAAAACGTCCTGCCAGGTGAGGTGGCTCACGCCTGTAATTGCAGTACTTTGGGAGGCCGAGGCGGCGGATGGATCACTTGAGATCAGGAATTTGAGACCAGCCTGGCCAACATGGTGAAACCCCATCTCTACTAAAAATACAAAAATTAGCCAGGCATAGTGACGGGCCTGTAATCCCAGCTACTTGGAAGGCTGAGACAGGAGAATCTCTTGACCCTGGGAGGTGGAGGTTGCAGTGAGCCGAGATCACGCCATTACACTCCAGCCTGGGCAACAAGAATGAAACTTCATCTCAAAAGAAAAAAGAAACAAAATTTTCCCAAGGTCATTATTTGGCTCTGTTACCAATTATAATTCAATATCTGAAATAAGTCAGTCATTTAAAAATATTCTGGATAGGCTGGGTATGGTGGCTCATACCTATAATTTCATCACTCTGGAAGCCTGAGGCAGGCGGATCACTTAAGGTTAGGAATTCAAAACCAGCTTGGCTAACATGGTGAAACCCCGTCTCTACTAAAAATGCAAAAGTTAACTGGGTGTGGTGGCAGGCATCTGTAATTCCACTTACACGGGAGGCTGAGGCAGGAGAATTGCTTGAACCTGGGAGGCAAAGGTTGCAGTGAGCTGAGATCACACTATTGCACTCTAGCCTGGCCAACAAGAGTGAAACTCTGTCTCAAAAAAAAAAAAAAAAAGAAAGAAAGAAAATTTTGGATAAAATTCATTCTGTTCATCACCAATCCCAAAAAAAGGAAACATTTGGAAATTGTAGTTAAATAATTTGAAACTGACATTATTAAAATTGGCCAAGTACTTAGGTTGAGATGGGTGGTCTTGTACTTTATGAACTGCCAGGGCTATATGGCACACATATCCTACATTATAAATGTATTTTTCTCATTCTTTCTATTCTGGTCTGGCAACAAGATTAGCCAATATTAATTTCTTGCAAGACCTTACTTTAATGATTGATATTCTTCAAGAATTTTTATCACTTAATTGCACTGCAGCTAAGAACAATTAACATTCAGAAAGTAAAAAAATTAATAGAATGCACTACAAAAGCTTTGGAAAAATTAAAGATTGGTATTAGAAATCATGAAGCTCAATTTGAAGATTTGGTTAAGTCATCAGTTTAAAGTCATTCCATTTAATAATTTTTTTTTTTTTTTTGAGACAGGTACTTACTCTATTGCCCAGGCTAGAGTGCTGTGGAACAATCATAGCTCACTGTAACCTCAGACTCCTGAATCTAAGTGATTCTTCTGCTTCAGCCTCTCAAGTAGCTGGGATGACAGGCACATGCTACACCTGGCTAATTTTTTTTAAATTTTGGTAGAGATGGGGTGTCACATGTTGTCCAGGGTGGTCTTGGACTCCCAAAGCACTGGGATTACAGGCGTGAACTACTACACCCAGTCAAATATAGATTTAAACCTCTTCCTAAAAAGTAATGAATATATATATTTTATTAGAAACATCATTTTAAGTTATTTTGGTTTGTTAAAATCATCTCCTTGGACTTCTAAAGAACAACATTTACTGTGGAAAATAATATCATTTGAGTATGTAAGTGGAATTTTAAAACATGTATTTGAATTTCTTCTGTTTTTTTTTTTTTTTGATTTGCATTTCTCTGATGATCAATGAATGATGTGAGCACCTTTTCATAAACCTGTTTGCCATTTGTCTGCCTTCTTTTGAGAAATATCTGTTTGGATGATTTGCCCATTTTTAGTTGGATTATTAGATTTTTTCCCCTCTCTAGTTGTTTGAGCTCCTTATATATCCTGAGAAAATATTTTCAAATATTTTTCTCCCATTCCATGTGTTGTCTCTTCACCTCGTTCATTGTTTCCTTTGCTATGCAGAAGCTTTTTTACTTGATATGATCTCATTTGTCCATTTTTGCTTTGGTTGCCTGTACTTGTGGGGTATTACTTAATAAATATTTGCCCACGTCAGTGTCCTGGAGAGTTTCCCCAATGTTTTCTTTTAGTAGTTTCATAATTTGAGGTCCTAAATAAACTTAAATCTTTAATCCATTTTTATTCACTTTTTGCATATGGTGGCTGGTTGTGGTGGCTCATGCCTGTAATCCTAGCACTTTGGGAGGCAGATCACAAGATCAAGAGATCGAGACCACCTTGGCCAACATGGCGAAACCCTGTCTCTACTAAAAATACAAAAAAAATAGCCAAGCATGATGATGTGCACGTGTAGTCCCAGCTACTTGGGAGGCTGAGGCAGGAGGATCGCTTGAACCCAGGAGGTGGAGGTTGCAGTAAGCCAAGATTGTGCCACTGCGCTGCAGCCTGGCAAGAGAATGAGACTCTGTCTCAAAAAAAAAAAAAAAAAAAAAAAAAAAAAAAAACAAGAAAACAAGTTTTGTATGTGGTGAGAGGTAGGGGTTAAGTTTCATTCTTCTGCATATTGGATATCCAGTTTTCCTGGCACCATTTATTGAAGAGACTGTCTTTTCAGTTTACTATATATGTACAGATTTGTTTCTGCATTCTCTATTCTGTTCCATTGGTCTATGTGCCTTGTTTTATGCAAGTACCAGCTGTTTTTTTGGTTACTATAGTTCTGTAGTATAATTCAAGCTCAGGTAATGTGATTCTTCCAGTTTTTTTTTTTTTTCTTTTTGCTCAAGATAGCTTTGGCCATTCTGGGTCTTTTGTGGTTCCATATGAATGTCATTGGCATTTTCATAGCATTGAATTGAATCTGTAGGTTGCTTTGGGTAGTATGGACATTTAAACAATATTGATTCTTCCAATTCATGAACATGGAATATATTTCCTTTATATATATTTCCATTCTTTCATATTCTCTTCAACTTCTTGCTTGTGTTTTATGATTTTCTATAGAGTTCTTTTAATTCTTTGGTTAAATTAATTCCTGGGTATTTTATTTTATTTGTAGCTATTGTAAATTGGATTACTTTCTTTTCTTTTCTTTTCTTTTTTTTTTGGAGACAGTCTCACTCTGGCCCAGACTGGAGTGCAGAGGCCAGTCATTGCAACCTCTGTCTCCTGGTTGAAGCAATTCTCCTGCCTCAGCCTCCCAGGTAGCTGAGATTACAGGCACCCACCACCATGCCCAGCTAACTTTTTTGTATTTTTAGTAGTGACGGGGTTTCACCATGTTGGCCAGGCTAGTCTCAAACTCCTGACCTCAAGTAATCCACCAGCCTCAGCCTTCCAAAGTGCTGGGATTACAGGCGTGAGCCACCGCCCCTGGCAGGATTACTTTCTTGATATCTTTTTCAGATTGTTTGCTGTTAGCATATAGAAATGCTACTCATTTTTGTATGTCGATTTTGTTAGTTTTGTTTTTATTTTTTTTATTCGTCTTAAGGTTATTCCTGAATGTATGTTGATTTTGTATCCCATAACTTAGTTTATCACTTTTAATAGGTTTTTGGTGGAGTCCCTGGGTTTTTCCATATGTAAATTCATATCATTTGCGAATAGTGATAATTTTATTTCTTCCTTTCCAATTTGGATGCCCTTTATTTCTTTCTCTTGTCTGAATGCTCTTACTAGGACTTCTAGTACTACGTTGAATAACAGTGATGACATTAGGTATCCTTGTCATGTTCCAGATCTTAAAGCCTCTCAGTTTTTCCCCATTCAGTATGATACTAGCTGTAGGCTAGCTATGGCTTTTACTGTGTTAAGGTATGTTCTTTCTATACCCAGTGTTCTTAGGGTTTTTATGATGAAGGGATGTTGAATTTTATCAAATGCTCTTTCAGCATCAATTGAAATAATCATATGGTTTTTGTCCTTCATTCTGTTGATTCTTTAAATGTTTAGTAGAATTCAGTGGTGAAGCCATTGGGTCTTGGACTTTTCTTTGATGAGAGACTTGGCTGAGCACAGTGGCTCATGCCTGAAATCCCAGCATTTTAGGAGGCCAAGGCAGAGGGATCACCTGAGGTCAGGAGTTCGAGACCAGCCGGCCAATATGGCAAAATCCCATCTCTATTAAAAATACGAAAATTAGCTGGACGTGGTGGCATGCACCTGTAATCCCAGCTACTCAAGAGGCTGAGGCAGAAGAATAGATTGAACCCGGGAGGCAGAGGTTGCAGTGAGCTGAGATCACGCCACTGCACTCCAGCCTAGGTGACAGAGCAAGACTGTCTCAAAAAAAAATTAGCTGTATATGGTGGCGCACGCCTGTAGTCTCAGCTACTCAGGAGGCTGAAGCAGGAGAATCACTTGTACCTGGGAGGCAGAGGTTGCAGTGAGCTGAGATCAAACCACTGCACTCTTGGGCAACAGAGTGACACTCCGTCTCGAATGAATGAATGAATGAGACTTCTTATTACAGCTTTAATCTCATTTTGTATTTCTTCATGGTTTAATTTTGGAAGGTTGTTTGTGTTGAGGAACTTACCTATTTCATCTAGATTTTCCAACTTATTGGATATATAGTTGCTCATTGTAGCCACTAAGCATCTTTTGAATTTCTGGGATATCAGTTGTCTTCTTTTTAATCTCTGATTTTATTTGAGTCTTCTCCCTTTGTTTCTTAGTCTGCCTAAAGCTTTGTCAGTTTTGTTTGTCATTTCAAAAAACCTACTCTTCATTTTGTTGATATTTTTATTGTTTTCTTTGTTTCCATTTTATTTATTTCTGCTCTGATCTTTATTATTTCTTTTCTTCTACTAACTTGGAGTTTAATTTGCTCTTGATTTTCTTTTCTTGCTGGAGTGCAGTGGAGCAATCTCGGTTCACTGCAACCTCTGCCACCCGGATTCAAGCCAGTCTTCTGCCTCAGCCTTCCAACTAACTGAGATTATAGGCACCTGCGACCATACCTGGCTAATTTTTTGTATTTTTAGTAGTGACAAGGTTTCATTATGTTGGCCAGGCTGGTCTCAAACTCCTGACCTCAGGTGATTAGCCTGCTTTGACCTCCCAAAGTACTGGGATTACAAGTGTGAGCTACTGTGCCTGGCCCTATATATATATATCTATTTTTTTTTTTTGAGACCAGATCTCTCACTCTGTCACCCAGGTTGGATTGCAGTGGCTTGATTCTGGCTTACTACAACCTCTGCCTCCTGGGCTCAAGCAATCTTCCCACCTCAGGCCCCTACCCACCCCCCCGCCCCCCTGCCCCAAGTAGCTGTGACTACAGGCATATGCCACTATGCCTGGCTAACTTTTTGTATTTTTGTTAGAGACAGAGCACCGTGTTGTCCAGGCTGGTCTCAAACTCCTGTGCTCAAGTGATCCACCCACCTCAGCCTCCCAAAGTACTGGAATTACAGGCGTGAGCCACTGTGCCCTGCCTGTTTTTCTAGTTCTTTAAGATATTTCATGTCCACAGAGGAGATCTAAAGAAAAAATAGATGTTTCATTTGGTTATTTATTTGAAGTTTTTCTCCTCTTCCTCCTCTTATTCTTCCTTCTTCCTTCTCCTTCTTCAGTCTTCTTCTTCCTCCTTTGTTCTTCTTCTTTTTTAATTTGAGACAGGGTCTCACTATGTTGCCCAGGCTGGTCTTGAACTCCTACCTCAAGTGATCCTCCCACCTCAGCCTCCCCAAGTGCTAAGATTATAGGAGTGAGCCACTATGCCTGGCCTTTTATATATATATATGTTTGTTTTTTAATTATACTTTAAGTTCTGGGGTACATGTGCAGAATGTGCATGTTAGTTATATAGGTATACACGTGCCATGGTGGTTTGCTGCATCCATCCCCTGTCATCTACATTAGGTATTTCTCCTAATATTAGCCCTCCCCAATCCTCCCCACCCCACTATCCCTTCCCTAGTCCCCCCACCCCTCAACAGGCCCCAGTGTGTGATGTTCCCCTCCCTGTGTCCATGTGTTCTCGTTCTTCAACACCCACTTATGAGTGAGAACATTCAGTGTTTGGTTTTCTGTTCTTGTGTCAGTTTGCTGAGAATGATGGTTTCCAGCTTCATCCATGTTCCTGCAGAGGACATGAACTCATCCTTTTTTATGGCTGCATAGTATTCCATGGTGTATATGTGCCACATTTTCTTTATCCAGTCTATCATTGATGGGCATTTGGGTTGGTTCCAAGTCTTTGCTATTGTAAACAGTGCTGCAGTAAACATACATGTGCATGTGTCTTTATAATTGAATATTTTATAATCCTTTGGGTATATACCCAGTAATGGAATTCCTGGGTCAAAAATGTTATTTCTAGTTCTGGATCCTTGAGGAATTGCCATACGGTCTTCCACAATGGTTGAACTAATTTACACTCCTACCAACAGTGTAAAAGCTTTCCTATTTCTCCACATCCTCTCCAGCATCTGTTGTCTCCTGATTTTTTACTGATCGCCATTCTAACTGGCATGAGATGGTATCTCAATGTGGTTTTGATTTGCATTTCTCTAATGACAAGTGATGATGAGGTTTTTTCACGTTTGTTGACTGTATAAATGTCTTCTTTTGAGAAGTGTCTGTTCATATTCTTCAGCCACTTTTTGATGGGGTTGTTTGTTTTTTCTTGTAAATTTGTTTAAGTTTTTTGCAGATTCTGCTTATTAGTCCTTTGTCAGATGGGTAGATTTCAAAAATTTTTTCCCATTCTGTTGATTGCTGGTTCACTTTAATGATAGTTTCTTCTGCTATGCAGAAGCTCTTAAGTTTAATTAGATCCCATTTGTTTATTTTGGCTTTTGTTGCCACTGCTTTTGGTGCTTTAGTCATGAAGCCTTTGCCTATGCCTATGTCCTGAATGGTATTGCCTAGGTTTTCTTTTAGGGTTTTTATGGTGTTAGGTCTTATGTTTAAGTCTTTAATCCATCTGAAGTTAAATATCACTTATAGCTATAAAGTTCGCTCTTAGTATTGCCTTTGCTGTAGCCCATGGATTTTGGTGTGTTGTGTTTCCATTATCATTTATTATAATAATTTTAATTTCCTTCTTAGTTTCTGTATTGACCCAGTGGTCATTCAGGAACATATTGTTTAATTTCCATGTGTTTGTATAGTTTCCAAAATTCCTGTTATTTGATTTCTAATTTTATTCCATTGTGGTCAGAAAAGATGCTTGATATACATCTTTTCGGAGTGTTTTAAGATTTGTTTTGTGATCTTGCATATGGTCTTATGTATTGTGGAGAATGTGTATTCTGCAGCTGTTGGATGAAATGTTCTGTAAATATCAGGTCCATTTGGTTTATTATGCAGATTGTTATTTCTTTGTTGATTTTCTTTTCTTTTTTAACATTTCAGTGAACACTTTTTATTGGTCTTTTGGATAGAAATGGAAATTTATTTGCCAGGAAGGATGATCCCATCATACTTCTGGTGGAACCAGCACATGGCCTCCTCTTTGCTGATTCTGTGTTTGGCCCCATGCAGCCTGTCCTGTGCTTCTTGTTTGCCATGCAGAAACCTGGCCTACCCAGCACACATAGAAGTCCAGGCCGTACATACAATGCTTGGGTCATATTTGATCCCCAGATCGACGTGTTCCTGGATCCCAAAACCAAAGTTTCCAGTATCAGAGAAGTTTTTTTTTTCTTTTTTAACTCATACTCCCACACCTTTAAACCCTTCTCCAAGATTTCTTTTGCCTTGGCCCCTCGAACTGTGTGGTGGACAGCAATCTTTTCATTTCTCCAGATGCCAAAGGATCTGACAGTGTATTTCACTTTGGAAAATATGGGGGTCTGCCCTGTGTGCTGCTCCAACACTTTGCTACTCTGGTTAGTCTGTCTCCACTCTCCCCAACACAGATGTTGAGACAGTGCTTGCGGATGCGAAGTCCCTGCATGCGGTTCTCCTTTTCACTTTGATCTGCCATGGTGGAGAACATGAAGAGCTCTTTGTTGGTTTTCTATCTGGAAAATTTGTTCAGTGCTGTAAGTGGGGTATTGAAGTCTAGCTTTTACTGAATTGGGGTCTTTCTCTTTAGCTCTACTAATATTTGCTTTATATATCTGAGTGCATATATGTTTACAACTGTTATATCCTCTTGCTAAATTGACTTTTTTGGGGCGGGGGGTGACCGGGAAGAACTAGAGGTATTCCCGGGGCGGCTGGAGGACTGAGTCGAGCCGGGACCCAAGTCCTCCGGTATCCCAGCAGCCACAGCAACTTCTTTTTTTGTTGTTGTTGTTGAGATGGAGTCTTGCTTTGTTGCCCAGGCTGGAGTGCAGTGGCACAGTCTCAGCTCACTGCAACCTCTACCTCCCAGGTTCAAGCGATCCTCCTGCCTCATTTTCCCTAGTAGCTAGGATTACAGGCATGTGCCACCATGCCCAGCTAATTTTTGTATTTTGAGTAGAGACAGGGTTTCACCACGTTGGCCAGGCTGGCTTCAAACTCCTAACCTCAGAAGATCCACCCACCTCGGCCTCCCAAAATGCTGGGATTACAGGCGTGAACCACCGCGCTGGGCCGCTGAATTGACTTATCGTTATTTAATGACCCTTATCTCCTCTTACGGTTTTGTTTTTTTGGAAATCTCTTTTGTCTAATATAAGTATAGCTACTCCTGCTCTTTTTTGGTTTTCATTGGCATGGAATATCTTTTTCCTTTTTTTTCCTTTTTAGTGTATTTGTGTCTCTATAGGTGAAGTGTGTTTCATGTAGGAAACAGATCATTGTTTTTTTAATCCATGCAGCCACTCTAGGTCTTTTTATCGGAGAGTTTAGTTCATTTACATTCAAAAATGTTAACACGTAAGGACTTACTCCTGCCATTTTGTTATTTGTTTTTTGGCTGTTTGTGGTCTTCTCTCCCTTCCTTCCTTCCTATCTTTTAGTGAAGGTGGTTTTCTCTGGTGGTATGATTTAACTTATTTCTTTTTATTTTTGTGTTTGTTTTTTTTTAAACAGGATCTTGCTCTGTTATCCTGCTGGAGTGTGGTGTTGTGATCATGGCTCACTGAAGCCTTGACCTCCCGGATTCAAGCCATTCTCTCACCTCAGCCTCCCAAGTAGCTGGGACTACAGGCACACCATTATCTTTTTCAATTTGAGATTACTATGAGGCTTGTAAAATACTGTCTTATAACCCGTTATTTTATTTTATTTTTATTTATTTTTATTTTTTGAGACGGAGTTTCATTCTTGTTACCCAGGCTGGAATGCAATGGCGCGATCTCGGCTCACCGCAACCTCCGCCTCCTGGGTTCAGGCAATTCTCCTGCCTCAGCCTCCTGAGTAGCTGGGATTATAGGCACACACCACCATGCCCAGCTAATTTTTTGTATTTTTAGTAGAGACGGGGTTTCACCATGTTGACCAGGATGGTCTCGATCTCTTGACCTCATGATCCACCTGCCTCGGCCTCCCAAAGTGCTGGGATTACAGGCTGGAGCCACCACGCCCAGCCTCTAACCTGTTATTTTAAACTGAAGACAACACTGATTGCATAAAGAAACAAGCAAAAGGAAAACTAATAAAAACTCTATAGTTTAACTTCATCCACCCCCCTTTTAACTTTTTGTATTTATATCTTATTGTACTGTCTATGTCTTTATTTATTGAGACAGAGTCTCACTCTGATGCCCAGGCTGGAGTGCAGTGGCACAGCTTGGCTCATTGCAACTTCTAACTCCCGGGTTCAAGAGATTCTCTTGCCTCAGCCTCCTGAGTAGCTGGAATTATAGGTGTGAGCCACCACACCCAGCCTAGAGTTGATTGGTTCATCTTTTAGTCTTTCTACTTAAGAGAAGAGTAGTTTATACACTACAATTACAATGTTATAGTATTCTGTGCTTTTCTGAGTACTTACTATTATCATTGAGTTTTTTTTTTTTTTTGAGACGGAGTTTCGCTCTTCTTACCCAGGCTGGAGTGCAATGGCTTGGTCTCTGCTCACCGCAACCTCCGCCTCCTGGGTTCAGGCAATTCTCCCGCCTCAGCCTCCTGAGTAGCTGGGATTACAGGCACGCGCCACCATGCCCAGCTAATTTTTTGTATTTTTAGTAGAGACGGGGTTTCACCATGTTGACCAGGATGGTCTCGATCTGTTGACCTCGTGATCCACCCGCCTCGGCCTCCCAAAGTGCTGGGATTACAGGCGTGAGCCACCACGCCTGACCCTATCATTGAGTTTTATACCTTCAAGTGATTTCTTCTTGCTCATTAACACCCTTTG
The DNA here is from genome assembly GCF_049354715.1 of Callithrix jacchus. Lineage (NCBI taxonomy): Eukaryota > Metazoa > Chordata > Mammalia > Primates > Cebidae > Callithrix > Callithrix jacchus. Next base: position 69,280,875 of record NC_133510.1, on the reverse strand, counting down.
CTTCCTGCCTGAAGAAATCCCTTTAGCATTTCTTTTAGGACAGGTCTAGTGTTGAAAAATTCCTTGGCTTTTGTTTGTCTGGGAAAGTCTTATTTCTCCTTCATGTTTGAAGGATATTTGCTGGACACGCTAAGGTAAAAGTTATTTTCCTTCAGTACATTAAATTTTCTTGCCACCTCTCCTGGCCTGTAAGGTTTCCACTGAAAAGTCTGCTGCCAGATGTATTGGAGCTCCATTGTATGTTACTTGTTTCTTTTCTCTTGTGGCTTTTAGGATCCTTTCTTTATCCTTGACTTTTGGGGGTTTGGTTATTAAGTGCTTTGAGGTAGTCTTATTTGGGTTAAATAAGTGTTCTATAACCTTCTTGTTATTCTATAATATTCTTGTACTTGAGTATCTTTCCCTAGGTTTGGGAAGTTCTCTATTATAATCTCCTTGAATAAACTTTATCTCTTTCTCTACCTTCTCTTTAAGGCCAATAACGCTTAGATTTACCTTTTGAAGCTATTTTCTAGATCTTGTAGGCATGCTTGCTTGCTCGCTTGCGCGCTCTCTCTCTCTCTCTCTCTCTCTCTCTCTCTCTCTCTCTCTTTCTTTCTCTTTTTTCTTTTCTTTCTTTCTGACAGAGTTTTACTCTTGTTGCCCAGGCTGGAGCATAACAGCGCTATCTCAGCTCACCACAACCTCTGCCTGCTGGCTTCAAGCAATTCTCCTGCCTCAGCCTTCTGAGTAACTGGGATTACAGGCTACCACCACCACACTTGGTTAATTTTGTATTTTTAGTAGAGTCAGGGTTTCTCCATTATGGTCAGGCTGGTCTCAAACTCCTGACCTCAGGTGATCTACCTGCCTCAGTCTCCCAAAGTGCTGGGATTACAGTCATGAGCCACCATGCCCAGCAGTTTATTCTTTTTTTTGTTTTTTATTTTGTCTCCTCTGATCGTATATTTTCAAATAGCCCATCTTCAAACTCACTAATTGTTTCTTCTGCTTGATTAGTTCTGCTGTTAAGAGACTCTAATCCTTTCTTCAGTATGTCAGTTGCAGAATTCTCAACTCCAGAATTTCTGCTTGATTCTTTTTAATCATTTCAATCTGTGTTAAGTTTATCTGATAGAATTCTGATTCCTTGTCTGTATTATCTTGGAGTTCTTCGAGCTTCCTTAAAACAGCTGTTTTGAATAATGTCTCTGGAAGACTACATATCTCTCTTTGTTTTCAGGATTGGTCCCTGGTACCTTATTTAGGTTGGTGAGGTCATGTTTTCTTGGATGGTCTCAATGCTTGTGGATGTTCATTGGTGTCTAGGCATTGAAGAGTTATGTATTTATTGTAGTCTTCACAGTCTGGGTTTGTTTGTATTCATCTTTTTTGGCAAGGCTCTCCAGGTATTCAAAGGGACTTGAATGTTATGATCTAAGCTATATCTGCATTAAGGACCACGACAAGCCTAGTAATGCTGTGATTCTTGTAGACTCATAGAGGTACCACCTTGGCATTCTTGGATAAGATCCAAAAGAATTTTCTGAATTGCCAGACAGGGACTCTTGTTCTCTTCCCTTAATTTCTCCCAAAGAAATGGAGTCTTTCTGTCTTTGCTGAGGCTGCCTGGAGCTGGGAGTGGGTGACACAAGAACATCTTTTGATGCTTATTCACCATTTGGATTTTCTTTGTTGTAAATCACTTATTCAAATCCATTGCTCATTGTCTCTCTAGTTTGTTTGCTATGGTTGTTTTTCTGTGTCCTTCCTGGTACTTGTTCATTGGTATACATATCTTCCATAGCATAAGGACAATTTTTTTTTCTTTGTAACGGAGTTACACTCTGTTGCCCAGGCTGGAGTACAATAGCTTTATCTCAGCTCACTACAACCTCTGCCTCCCAGATTCAAGCAATTTTCCTGCCTCAGCCTCCAGAGCAGCTGGGATTACAGGCATGCGCTACCATGCCTGGCTAATTTTTATATTTTTAGTAGAGACAGGGTTCCACCATGTTGGCCAGGCTGGAGTAAGTACAATTTTTAAATTCTGCTTCTCTTACTTCATACTTCTATAAGTAAAAGTCATTAATTTTTAAAATACAATAAAAATTTATTGAGTACATACAATATGCCAGGTACAGTGCTAAGCAGTGAGGATTCACTGGAGAACAAGATAGTAATTCAGTGGGATGCATAATTAAATATGTGAAATACTTTAGATAAGTGTTATGGTAAGGGAAATACAGGAGGCTAGTAGCCCTTAGGAGGGGTACTTAAACTGGAGTTGGGAATCAAGGATGTCTTCATAGTAGGGAATTGATGTCTAAATTGAATGGTAAATAGATATTATTAATGCAAGACAGAGGTGTGTATCTCTGTGTGTGTGTGTGTGTGTGTGCGTGTATGTATTTGGTTGGCTCACTGAAAGGGTTAGATGGGATAGGACCAACAGGGGAGAGCAAAGCATTATAGGGTTATGTTTACATAAAAAATGAGAAAATAGGTTGGGCACTGTGGCTCACGCCTGTAATCCCAGGACTTTGGGAGGCCAATGGGTGGATAGCAGAATCAGGAGTTCAAGACCAGCTTGGCCAACATGGTGAAACCCCATCTCTACTAAAAATCCAAAAAAAATTAGCTGGGTATAGTGGTGTGTACCTGTAATCCCAGCTACTCAGGAGGCTGAGGCAGGAGAATCACTTGAAGCAAGGAGGTAGAGGTTACAGTGAGCCGAGATTGCGTCACTATACTCCAGCCTTGGTGACAGAGCAGAACTCCTTCACAAAAAAAAAAAAAAAAATACAAGTTACTCAGGAAGCTGAGGCGGGAGAATCGCTTGAATCTGGGAGGTAGAGGATGCAGTGAGCTGAAATCATGCCACTGCATTCCAGCCTGGACGACAGAGTGAGACTTTGCCAAAAAAAAAAAAAAAAAACAAAAAGGAAAATACAGTACAGCTTAAGTCTAAGGTGTAGGAGGTGGTAGTCATGGATGAGGCTGAAAAGCTAAGCAGAGGCTGGATCTTACAAGGTGTTGAAAGACATGTTAAGGAGTTTGAGCTCTGTCCTAGGAGAACTGGGGAGCTCTTAACCCTGTGCCTTAAAGCTAAAGACTACCTATATCAGAATCACTTAGAGGTCCTATTAAAAATGCTCACTTCTGTTTTCTGCCCCATATCTATTAAATCAGCATCACTGGAGTGAAGTCCCCAAATCTATATTTTTTAACAATGCTCCCAAGTAATTTTTTTTTTCGAGATGGAATTTTGCTCTTTTCCCCCAGGCTGGAGTGCAATGGTTTGATCTTGGCTCACTGCAACCTCTGCCTTCTGGGTTCAAGCGATTCTCCTGACTCAGCCTCCTTAGTAGCTGTGATTATAGGTGTGCACCACCACATCCAACTAATTTTTGTATTTTTAGTAGAGATGCGTTTTCGCCCTGTTGGCCAGACTGGTCTCAAACTCCTGACCTCAGGTGATCCGCCCACCTTAGCCTCCCAAAGTGCTGGGATTACAGATGTGAGCCACCGAGCCTGGCCCCAGTTAATTTTTTTATTTTTGTAGAGATGGGGTATCAGTATGTTGCCCAGGCCAGTCTCGAATTCCTGGCCTCAAGTGATTCTCCTGCCCTGGCCTCCCAAAGCACTGGGATTATAGGCATGGGCTACCATGCTCAGCCAGTTCATCCCTTTTTAATGCTAAGTAATATATTCCATTGTAGGCACATACCACAATTTATTAATTCACCAGTTGATGGACATTAGGGTTGTTTCTAGTTTGGTGCTATTTATTAATAAAGCTGCTGCGGACATTTACATAACAGTCTTCATATGGACCTGGTTTTTTGTTGTTGTTTTTTGAGATGGAGTCTCCTCTGTCACCAGGCTGGAGTGCAGTGGCACAGTCTTGGCTCACTGTAACCTCTACCTCACAGATTCAAGTGATTCTCCTGCCTGTGCCTCCCTAGTAGCTGGGATTACAGTCCTTGCCAGCATGCCCAGCTAAGTTTTGTATTTTGCACACCCAGCAACAGTGTCTTTCAAAAAGCAGAAGTTTAGACTGGGTGCAGTAGCTCACCCCTGTAATCCCAGCACTTTGGGAGGCTGAGGCGGGCAGATTGCTTGAGGTCAGGAGTTCCAGACCAACCTGGCCAACATGGTGAAACCCTGTTTCCACTAAAAGTACAGAAAGTTGCCAGGCATGGTGGCTCATGCCTATAATCCCAGCACTTGGGGAGGCCAAGGCAGGCAGATCACGGGGTCAGGAGATTGAGACCATCTGGCTAATACGGTATAACCCCGTCTCTGCTAAAAATAAAAAAAAAGCAGGGCCGAGTGGCACGCACCTGTAATCCCAGCTACTTGGGAGGTTGAGGCAGGAGAATCGCTTGAACCCAGGTGGCAGAGATTGCAGTGAGCTGAGCTCATGCCACTGCACTCCAGTCTGAGCAACAGAGTGAGACTCTGTCTCAAAAAAAAAAAAAAAAAAGCAGTTTAAAATTTTCAAGTACAACTTACTTTTTTTTTCAATGGCTTGTGCTTTTTGCATCCTATCTTATTTTATTTATTTGATTTTATTTTAAGGCATGGTTTCATCCTGTTGCACAGGCTGGAGTGCAGTGGTATGATATGGGTCACTGCAATCTTAACTACCCAGGCTCAAGTAATCCTTCCACCTGAGCCCCTCAAGTAGCTGGGACTCCTGGTGTACACCATCACGCCCAGCTAATTTTTGTATTTTTTGTAGTGCCTCCCAAAGTGCTGGGATTACAGCATCCTACCTAGGAAGTCCCAGATACTCAGGAGGCTGAGGCAGGAGAATCGCTTGAACCCAGGAGGCGGAGGTTGCAGTGAGCCAAGATTGAACTACTGCACTCCAGCCTGGGCAACAGAGCAAGATTCCATCTCAAAAAAAGAAAAAGAAAAAGTTAAATAAATATATTTGTGTGGGTCTATTTTCAGAAATTCTGTTCTATTCCATTTTACTCTATGTCTATGGTAATCATTTTAATAAAGAAAACAATTATTTAACATACTATTGTTCTTTAAAGAAGAAATAAAAGAAAACAGTTATTTTACTTTGGTGAAAATAACTGAAATTATTCTTAGGTATTATGAAAAAAGGCTGAATCTTTTTTTTTTTTTTTTTTTTGAGATGGAGTCTCACTCTTTCACCCAGGATGGAGTGCAATGGCTCGGTCTTGGCTTACTGCAACCTCCGCCTCCCAGGTTCAAGTGATTTTCCTGCCTTAGCCTCTGGGGTAGCTGGGATAACAGGTATGTGCCACCACGCCTGGCTAATTTTTGTATTTTTTAGTAGAGATGGGGTTTCACCATGATCTCGAACTCCTGACCTCAGGTGATCTGCCTGCCTCTGCTTCCCAAAGTGCTAGGGTTACAGACTAGAGCCACAGCACCCAGCCAGGCTGAATGTTAGATGTGTGAACAATTTGCATTCTTCCCAAATATCTCTTACTCTCACAGGGAATGTATGTGTATCTTAAAGGTATTTCCTGTAACTAATTTCTAGTGTAGTAAGTTATCATTGTATTGAACATGCATTTTTTGTGCATAGGAAGTAATTAGGCATTCTTTGCTTGTAGCTTCATTGTTCTCCAAATAAAAAAAGGAGTAAAATAAACTCATCATGTGGAAATCTTTAAAATAACCTAAACCAGGTCCTATTAAAGAATAATGAAAAAAAAAAAAGAAAATTTCAAAGGCTAAATCAACATAAATTCTGTTCTTTGGGAACAACAGCTACTTAAATACCACAAATCAAGGAAGGGGATTTCCTGACTTCTGCTTCCAAGCAATTCCAATAAATGAAGGAGGAAGTGATTTTCCTTTAAAAAACTTACTGTTGGCAGGATTAGTGTACTTCCTTTCACTCTTTTAGGATGTTAAACACATGTACACTAATATTCATGTACTTCATAAACCTTTGGGATTTTGTCAGATTCTAAGTAAAATGCAGATTTAAAATTTTTATTTCTATTTATTTTATTTATTTATTTTTGAGACAGTGTTTCACTCTTGTTGCCCACGCTGGAGTGCAGTGGCACAATCTTGGCTCACTGCAACCTCAACCTATTGGGTTCAAGTGATTCTCCTGCCTCAGCCTCCCAAGTAGCTGGAGGCATGCGCTACCACACCCAGCTAATTTTGTATTTTTAGTAGAGACAGGGTTTCACCTTGTTGGTCAGGCTGGTCTCGAACTCCTGACCTCAGGTGATCCACCCACCTCGGCCTCCCAAAGTGCTGGGATTACAGGTGTGAGCCACAGCACCTGGCTTTATTTATTTATTTATTTATTTTTTGGATGGAGTCTCACTCTGTCACCCAGGCTGGAGTGTAGTGGCATGTTCTTGGCTCACTGCAACCTCTGCCTACTGGGTGCAAGCAGTTCTCTGCCTCAGCCTCCCAAGTAGCTGGGATTACTACCACTATGCCTGGCTGATTTTTGTATTTTTAGTAAAGACGGTGTTTCATCATCTTGGCCAGGCTGGGCTTGAACTCCTGACTAAGTGATCCACCCACCTTGGCCTTCCAAAGTGCTGGGATTACAGGCATGAGTCACCATACCCGGTCTTTTATTTTTTTTGAGACAGAATTTTGCTCTTGTCACCCAGGATGGAGTGTGGTGGTAAGATCTCAGCTCACTGCAATCTCTATCTCCCAGGTTCAAGTGATTCTCCTGCCTCAGCCTCCCTGTAGCTGGTATTACAGGCGCCCACCATCATACCTGACTAACTTTTATATTTTTAGTAGAAACAGGGTTTTGCTATGTTGGCCAGGCTGGTCTCAAACTCCTGACCTCAGGTGACCTATGCATCTTGGCCTCCCATTGCTGGGGTTATAGGTGTGAGCAACCACACCCAGCCTATTTTTATTTTCAGATGAAGTTTTGCTCTGTTGCCCAGGCTGGAGTGCTGTGGCACAATGTGGGCTCACTGCAACCTCCGCCTCCCAGATTCAAGCAATCCTCCTGCCTCAGCCCCCCAGTAGCTAGGATTACAGGCACACACCACCATGCTTGGCTAATTTTTGTATTTTTAGTAGAGACAGGGTTTCACCATGTTGGCCAGGCTGGTCTTGAACTCCTGACCTCAGGTAATTAACTCACCTTGGCCTCCCAGAGTGCTGGGATTATAGGCGTGAGCCACTGGGCCTGGCCTATTTTTATTTTTTATTGGTTGAGATGGAGTCTCTGTCACCCAGGCTGGAGTATAATGGCTCAGTCTCAGCTCACCACAACCTCTGCCTCAAGTTCAGGTGATTCTCCTGCCTCAGCCTCCTGAGTAGCTAGGATTACAGCCATGCACCACCATGCCTGGCTAATTTTTGTATGTTTAGTGGAGACAGGGTTTCACATGTTGGCCAGGCTAGTCTCGAACTCCAGCCTCAAGTGATCCACTGCCCTTATCCTCTCAGAGTGCTGGGATTATAGGTGAAAGCCATGGTGCCAAGCTCAGAATGTTAAATTGTTTCAGTAAAAAGTCATTCTGTTATGGAAATATTACAGATGCATTACTAAAAGGGAGAGAAACATCAAGGCATAACACTTACTGTCAGGGATCTCCTATCCTGGTGGAATAAACATAAGCTTTGGAGTCAGAATAAATTTGCATTCTCTTTGACTTATTATAAGTCAGGGGGCAAGTTTCTTAGCTTCTCTAAGCCTCAGCTTCTTCCTTTGCAATAATAACACTTGACTGACAGTGTTACGAGGATTAAATTAAAAGACATCTAGTATTCTGCTTGGCCTAGAGTAAACACTCAGTAAATACTTTCTCACTTCTCCCAACTGAGTTTTCTGGAGGTAAATTGCATAGCCCACAGCAGAAGTTGATCTTTTGGTTCTTCCTCATTCTTTTTTAGTAACAGAATGTTAGAAGTTTGAAAAGTACTGGAGGATAGGAGAACACCTGAGCTCAGGGATCAGACTCTAGGATAAGAAACTAGTTCAGCAGGAAGTGTGCACTGTCAGCCCCTTAAGGATCATATGCTCAAAGTGTCCAATCCCATCGCACATGTTTAATACCTCAAATGTCAGTTGATGGTAGAAGACTCTCTAGGGAACTCTTTGAGAACAGTACCCAGCTTTAGTGGAAGGCTCACCTGAGAGCACCTTTTAGTCTTTCACTATCCTTCTTTGTCCTCAATGTAATTTAATTATGTCCTTTCTTGCTGCAGCTTTTAAATTCAGACCCTTGTTATTAGTGTCTGTCACCTTAAATTACCAGATTTGGGCTCTCTTCACCTCCTCCCATTTTTATCCTGCGAAAGAGATAGTGGTACTGCCTAATTTGTTTCTGTTTGTTCCTCTCATCTCCCCAACACACCTGATGTTTAACAATTAATTTTATTCCAAAAAGCAGAAAAAAAAATTTCCCAATGCCCTGGCTATTTCCTGGGGAACTCTCCACATCCATATTAGCAAAAAACAGATTCTCAGTTATGTGTGCAAATATCTTAATGTACTTTAGGGATCATGCAGACTAATCGTCAATTTCTGTTTTCAGAATATTGGCCAAAACATGAAATAGTCTCAATTGGACTGGTCATACTAATTTATTTTTATATCTGTATCACAATTCACATTTTATTGAAGAACAAAATGAAGATCAGACATTCTATATACTGTTTATATACTATATACTATATATACTTAATGCCCTGAGAATGTAAAAAGTATAATATTTGGACTTTATACCTAAGTTTCAAGGAAGGCAAAGTATTGTTAGAACTTAAAGTTCCTAATTCTGCTTTTTTGCATGTTCCAAAATTTTGTCCTATAGTGCATTGGAGCTATCTCAAGCATAAAAATGCACAGAACTCTTTCTCTGATTCTATGTATATAAAATATATTCATATGTATGTATGTACATTCACCTTACACTGTAACACCTAACAGTATTTCATTGGCCAAGTGTAGTGGCTCAAGCCTGTAATCCCAGCACTTTGGGAGGCCAAGGTGGATCACTTGAGGTCAGGAATTCGAGACCATCCAGGCCAACGTGGTAAAACCCCATCTCTACTAAAAGTACAAAAATTAGCCAGGCATGATGGCGTGGGCCTGTAATCCCTGCTACTCTGGAGGCTGAGGCAGAAGAATCCCTAGAACCCAGGAGGTAGAGGTTGCAGTGAGCTGAGATCACGCCAGTGCACTCCAGCCTAGATGACAGTGAGACTCTGTCTCAAAAAAAAAAAATCGACATACGAGATCAGATACATTTCTTCAGCCATAAATGGTGAGCAAACTTAATTTTAAATGTCATTTAAAATAACATTAAGGCCGGGTGCAGTGTCTCACAATTATAATTCCAGCACTTTGGGAGGCTGAGGTGGGCAGATCACTTAAGGCCAGGAGTTCAAGACTAGCCTGGACAACTTGGTGAAACCCGGTCTCTACTAAAAATACAAAAAAATTAGCCAGGAGTAGAGGTGGGTGCCTGTAATTCTAGCTACTTGAGAGGCTGAGGTGGGAGGATTGCTTGAACCTGGAAGGCTGAGGTTGCAGTGAGCTGAGATCATGCCACTGTACTCCAGCCTGGTAACACAGCAAGACTCCATCTCAAAAAAAAAAAAAAAAAAAAAAAAGGGTGTTGAGAAAATTGGCTGTTTGTATGGAAAAATAGGAAATGCCATCTCTATCTTACATCAAAATAAATTCCTGATATAGGCCAGGCGTGGTGGCTCACCTCTGTAATCCCAGCACTTTGGGAGGCCAAGGCAGGCAGATCACTTGAGGTCAGGAGTTTGAAACTAGCCTGGCCAACATGGAGAAACCTCATCTCTACTGAAAAAACAAAAATACAATTAGCCAGGGATGGTGGCTGCTGCCTGTAATCCCAACTACTTGGAAGGCTGAGGCAGGAGAGCTGCTTGAACCCAGGAGATGGAGGTTGCAGTGAGCCAAGATTGCACCACTACACTCCAGCCTGGGTGATAGAGCAAGACTCTGTATTAAAAAAAAAAAATCCTGATATAGTAAAGTCCTAATAAACACAGCACCATGAAGCAGTGTATAGAAGGATTTGAAGGTTAAAAAAAGAAAATTATTTTTAAGAGACAGGGCCTTGCTGTGTTCCCCAGGCTGGAATATAGTGATTGTTCATATTCACAATTATAGCTCACTGCAACCTCAAACTCCTGGGCTCAAGCGATCCTCCTGCCTCAGCCTCCTGAGTAGCTGGGACTACAGGCATGTGCTGCTGTGTTCAGCTTCAAATATTAAAGGAATGATTTATAATGCAAATTCCTCATTCTTTTTCTTTCTCTTTTAACTGCCCATAAAATAGCTGAATACACTAGTACAAGGGTCAGCAAATTATTTCTGTAAAGGACCAGTTATTAAGTATTTTAGACTCTTATGGCCACATATAGTGTCTGTACACCCCCTACTCCTCCTTTCTTTTTCTACTCTTATACCTTCTCTTTTCGCTTTATAATCCTTTAAAAATATAAAAACTATTTTAGCTTTTGGGCCACACATAGTAGGTCATGGGCCACATTTACTCACAAGCTACAGGTTGCCAACCCCTGCACTAGAACGTATGCTCTGAGCTCTGTAGATTTTGTTGAAATGAGCTCAGCCAACATTAAATCATTAATTGCTTAATGTAATCTGAGAGTGCCGATTAAATATTACTGTTGCCATTTTAGAAATTGGAAAATTGAAACAAAGAGAAGCTAGATGACTTACCTAAGACTGTACTTTGTAGTAGAGAACAGACTTGTTACTCTTTTATGTAACAATATTTTATGGGCCAATTTAAAACGTGTGTGTGTGTGTGTGTGTGTGTGTACACACACATGGACCAATTTAAAACACATATGACATAAAAGAAAACATACAAGATCAAATACATTTCTTCAGCCACAAATGGCAAGAAAATTTAATTTTAATTATGAATTAATTGTAAATATTTATATAATTTTAATTATAAATGTGTATATATATTATTTTAATTATAAATGTTATATATAACTATATGGGCCAATTATATATATATGTATGTATGTATTTTAAGATGAGACCTTGCTCTGTCGCCCGGGCTGGAGTGCTATGGCACAATCATGCCCCACTGTAGCCTCAACCTGCTGGGCTCAAGCAATCCTCCCCACTCCGACTCCCGAGTAGCTGGGACTACAGGCATGTACCACCATGCTTCAAAATATTCTATCTTGGTAAAGAAACTGGGAAAAGTAGAGTGAAAATAACTAAAAGTTTTAGTTATTGTAGTTGTCAAAAAACATCGTTAACATTTTCCACATCCTAACATTAAAAGAACACCGAAAAATTAGATCCACTGGGTAAGAGGATTGTGTGGAACACGGGACCATTTTAAAGAATTTCAACAGTGAGGTGCAGTAGCTCACGCCTGTAATCCCAGCACTTTGGGAGGCAAGGCCGGCAGATCACCTGAGGTCAGGAGTTCGAGACCAGCTGGGCCAACATGGTGAAACCCTGTCTCTACTAAAAATACAAAAATTAGCCAGGCATGGTGGCGGGTGCCTGTAATTCCAGCTGCTCAGGAGGCTAAGGCAGGAGAATCACCTGAGCCCAGGAGGTGGAGGTTGTAGTGAGCCAAGATTAAGCCATTGCAGTCCAGCCTGGGCAACAAGAGTGAAACTTCATCTCAAAAAAATTTAAAAAAATAAAAAAGAATGTTGGAGTGAATATGTACAATGCCTTCCCAAGGAGTGAGAAAAGGTCAGCAATTTCATCCAGGCCACATCCTTTTGGGAACTGACCTCATCTGGAAAGCAAATTGTTTATTCCAATCATTTAAATGTGATGGAAGTTTATGATAAATGAGCTCTGGCAGTTGGTTCTAAAAGAGTCATCCATAGATTCTTTACTCTGAAAAGAGTCCCAGATGTGTTCAATTTCTCTCCTTTCATTGGGATTTTTTTCGTTAGCCTTATTAGGGAAGTATAGTATTGTGTTTTAGGGTTGTTTGGTTTGTTTTGTGTTTATAACTACTAGACAGGGTCAGGAGCCACTAAACCTGGAGTTTTTTTATAGCCAGTGAATAGAATTAGAACCAAGGCTGGACACGGTGGCTTACACCTGTAATCCCAGCACATTGGGAGGCTGAAGCAGGCAGATTGCTTGAATCCAGGAGTTTGAGACTGGCCTGGGCCTGTTGCAAAACCCCCAACTCTACAAAACATGCAAAAAGTAGCCAGGCATGGTGGCGCATGCCTGTAGTTCCAGCTACTTGGGAAGCTGAGGCAAGAGGATTGTTTGAGACTAGAATATGGAGGTTGCAGTGAGCTGAGATTGCCCCATTGCACCCTGGACTGGATGAGAAAGTGAGACCCTCTCACAAAAAAATAAAAGGAATTAAAATTACGAACTCTAATTAGTTCATTTACATAGCAGAATTGGAAGCCAGGGCTTTAGTTTTAGCACTCTTGCAATTATAAATTGTTACTTGAAATAAAGGCTGACCATATTTTTAAAATCTTTATTTCCATTAGGCAGTTTACTTATTATTTTTTTTTAATTTTGAGACAGAGTCTTCCTCTATTACCCAGGCTGGAGTAAAATGGTACAGTCTCAGCTCACTGCAGCTTCTGTCTTCCACATTCAAGCAATTCTCCTACCTCAGCTTCCTCAGTAGCTGGGATTACAGGCTATAGGTATGCACCACCACACAGGGTGATTTTTGTATTTTTAGTAGAGACAAGGTTTCACAGTGTTGACCAGGCTGGTCTCAAACTCCTGGCCTCAAGTGATCCATCTGCCTTGGCCTCCTAAAATGTTGGGATTACTGGTGTGCGTCACTGTGCCTGCCCAGGCAATTCATTTATTGAGCAGCTAAAGTAGATAAAAGAAGAAAAGACACCATCTTATAAGTAGTTATCATCCTGATCAGAGATAATCGCCACACTCTAGCCTGAGCAACAGAATGAGACCCTGACTTAAAAAAAAAAAAATTTGGCTGTGTGAGGTGGCTCATGCCTATAATCCCAACACTGCGGGAGGCCGAGGCAATTAGATCACCTGAAGTCAGGAGTTCAAGAACCCCCTGGCCAAAACGATGAAACCCCATCTCTACTAAAAATATAAAAATTAGCCGGGTGTGATGGTGCATGCCTGTAATCCCAATTCTGAGATCATGCCACTGCACTCCAGCCTGGGCAACAGAGTGAGACTTCATCTTCCAAAAAAAAGAAATTAGTCAGGCATGGTGGCATGAACCTGTGGTCCAGCTTCTTGGGAGGCTGAAGTAGGAGAATTGCTTCAGCCTGGAAAGTTGAGGCGGCAGTGGGCCATGATTGTGCCACTGCACTGTAGCCTGGGTGACGGAGCGAGACCCTGTCTTTAAAAAAGTAAAGGACTTAAGAATAATAATTTTCTAGGATATATCTTAGAGTTGACCAATGTAGGTTTATTTAATTTGGTATATGGTTTGCTCTTCCAATATGTAGATTCATGTCTTCTCCTACCACCACCTAAAGTATTAATTGAACTACAGCTGTAAATATTAATTATATTCCATTACTTTTGTTTTATTCTCCATGGCATTCAGAAATATGTATGTTGGATCTGGTTTGATTACTTTATCACTTTGTTTTTAATCTTTTTAATCTCTTTAATTTTTTTTATCCTTTCTTGTTCCCAACCTCTATATCTCAAATTGTATGTTTGGTCCTTACTGTTCTTTTTTTTGTTTTAGGTCACATTCTTCGGGACACAGAGTCTAAGAAATGTGTATGTATGAATATTGGCAAGTACCCTTGGGATCAGCAGTTCTGACAAAGTGAAAGGATTGGACAGAGGAGCTGCTGAACTATAATCGGTGATGTGCTAATAAATAGTTAACGACTGACTCTTGAGGGGAAAGTTTTGATTTGTAACATTTGGCAATTTCCAGTGTGTAAATACTTTTTTTCTTTTTCTCTTTTTTGAGATGGAATTTCACTCTTTTGCCTAGGCTACAGTGAAGTGGTGTGGTCTCAGCTCACTGCAATCTCTGCCCCCTAGGTTCAAGCAATTCTCCTGCCTCAGCCTCTTGAGTAGCTGGGATTACAAGTGCCCACCACCATGCCTGGCTAATTTTTTTTTCTGTGACAGGGTCACATTTTTTTTCTTGCTCTGTCACCCAGGCTGGAGTGCAATGGCGAAACCTCTGCTCACCGCAGTCTCCACCTCCTGGGTTCAAGTGATTCTCCTACCCCAGCCTCCCAAGTAGTTGAGATTATAGGCACCCAAATTATAAAAACGCCCAGCTAATGTTTGTATTTTTAGTAGAGACAGGGTTTCACCATATTGGCCAGGCTGGTCTTGAACTCCTGACCTCGTGATCCACCCACGTCAGCCTCCCAAAGTGCTGGGAATACAGGTGTGAGTCACTGCGCCTGGCCAGTGTGTAAATATTTCTATCATGGTTAATTGAAAGTTAACAGCATGATGTTACCGAACATGGTGCTGGAAAGAAATGCTTAGTAGCTAATCCCAGCACTTTGGGAGGCTAAGACAGATGGATCAGCTGTGCTCAGGGGTTTCAGACCAGCATGAGCAACATGTCAAGACCCTCCCTCTCTCTACAGAAAATCAAAACATTTGGCCTGGTGTGGTGGCTCACCCCTGTAATCCCAGCACTTGGGGAGGCCGAGGCAGGCAGATCACCTGAGGTCAAGAGTTCAAGACCAGCCTGGCCAACATGCTGAAACCCCATCTCTACTAAAAATAAAAAAATTAGCCGGGTGTGATGGTACATGCCTGTAATCCCAGCTACTCGGGAGGCTGAGGCAGGAGAATAGCTTGAACCTGGGAGGCAGAGGTTGCAGTGAGCCAACAACGTTGTGTCACTGCACTCCAGGCTGGGTGTCAGAATGAGATTCCATCTCAAAAAATAATAAAATTTTAAAAATAAAATAATTAGCCAGGCATGGTAGTGCCTGCCTGTAGTCCCAGCTACTCGGGAGCCTGAGGTGGAAGGATCACTTGAGCCTGGGAGGAGGGGATTGCAGTGAGCCATGATTGTGCTGCTACACTCCATCCTGGGCAACAAAGCAGGAACCCATCTCAAAAAGAAAAAAAAATTCATAATAGCACCCATTCAGATACATAATAGTCAATCTCTAAAGAATAGATAATAGTATAGTAAAATTAGAAAGTAATGAGTGTTAAGTGTTTATGATGTTGATTTTGAATATAATTTATTTAGTTTTAAGTATATATAATTTAAGTTTTAATAATGGCTGTGTTTAACAACCTGCTTACAAAATTACTAAAAATGTAACAGTTGGCTCTCATAGGCCAGTAGGAGCCAGTTCCAGCACACCACTGGTCATGATGCAGTTGCAACAAAGGTCTCAGGCAGTCCCATGGGGGAGCTTTCAAATCAGAATGGCCCTTCAGAGTTGTCTCACCCCAAGGCAAGGGCCTTTATATGGACCTGTCACTATAGGAAGGTGGATCTTCAGGAGAGGGTGTTGTCTTGGGTGAAGGGGTTCTCTTTGAGTTCCAGAAAAGGATTCAGCAGTGGCTTCCAGCACCTTGAAGTATGAGTGCTCCAGTCCTGAAGTGGGTATTTAGGGAACATATCATAGCATCCACTGTGCTTATGTATCCTGTAATTTAGTCTTGGTTCTAAAAAAAAATACTATGCTTTGGAATAGTATTTTTTTCCAGTATAGTTTCATCTGTCAAAACTTGCGATTCTTGTTTCTGTGGGGTTTCTTTTCGTATAGTAACTTTGTATGAATACTGAATTTTTGTTTGTTTGTTTGTTTGTTTGTTTTGAGACAGAGTCTTGCTCTGTCACCCAGGCTGGAGTGCACTGGCACAATCACAGCTGACTACGATCCCCTCTTCCAGTCTAAAGTGATCCTTTCACCTCTGGCTCCTGAGTAGCTGGGATTTCAGGTGAGTACCACCACATCTGGTTTATTTTTTTATTTTTTGTAGAGACAGGATCTTGCTATATTATCCATACTGGTCTTGAACTCTTGGACTCAAGCAGCCTCCCCAAAGTACTGGGATTACAGATGTGAAACACCACACCCAGGCTGTTTTCATTTAACATTTGTGTTTATATCTGTGCTCCATATATACACCCAGTTTGTTGCTTGTAGTTGTTATTTTTCACAGTTTGCATCTACCTATTTTAGGTCCCCATTCCTGTGGTTAAAATACTTGGGCTGGGCCAGGCACAGTGGTTCACACCTGTAATCCCAGCACTTTGGGAGGCTGAGGTAGGTGGATCACTTGAGCCCAGGAGTTTGAGACCAGCCTGGGCAACACGGTGAAATACCATCTCCACAAAAAATAAAAAAAATTAGCCTGGTGTGCTGGTGCGTGCCTGTAGTCCCAGATATTTAAGAGGCTGAAGTGGGAGGATTGCCCGGAGGTCAAGGCTGCAGTGAGCCAAAATTGTGCTACTGTACTGTAGCCTGGAGACAGAGCGAGACCCTGTTTCAAAAAATCAAAACAAACAAACGACATGTGGGTTGCTTCCACCTCCCTGCTATCATTGGAAGAGCTGGATAAACACTTGTATGTGTTACTGTGGTAAGCCACATGACAATTTTTCTAGGACATATACCCAGGAGATGGGATCTTGAGGTGACAGAGCATGTGCGTGTGTGCACACGCGTGCGTATACACACACACACACACACACAGTCTCTTAACTTTACCAAGCACATCCAGAGTATTTCCCAGAACAATTAAGACAGTTTACAGTTTCCTCCGCTGTGCATAAGAGGTCAGTCTCCTCCCAAATTCATGCTAAGATTTGATATTAACCACCTCTTAAATTTGCCATGCTGGTGAATAATTCATTAAGTTAGCCTTAAATTTTGTATTTTGATACCTTAAGAAACCTTTCCTCATGCTAAGTCACAAAGATATTCTACTTTTTTTTCCCTTACCCATTTCCTTACTGGAGTGCAATGGCAAGATCTTGGCACACTGGAACCTCCACCTCCCAGGTTCAAGCAATTCTCCTGCCTCGGCCTCCTGAGTAGGTGGGATTATAGGCGCCCACCACCATGCCAAGCTAATTTTTTGTATTTTTAGAAGAGACGGGGTTTCATCATGTTGGCCACGCTGGTCTTGAACTCCTGACCTCAGGCGATCCACCTATCTTGGCCTTCCAAAGTGCTGGCATTACAGGCATAAGCCACTGCTCCTAGCCTCTGTTTTTTTTTTTTTAATTTTCTTTCTTCTTCTTTTTTTTTTTTTTAAAGATGGGGTTTCACCATGTTGGTCAGTTGGCCAGGCTGGTCTTGAACTCCTGACCTCAGGTGATCCGCCTGCCTCGGCCTCCCAGAGTGCTGGGATTACAGGTGTGGGCCACTGCACCCAGCCCATAGCCTCTGTTTTTTTATATCTTAAACCCATCTGAAGTTCACTTTTAGTGTGAGGTGAGGATCTAACTTAATTTTCTTTATATCATGAACCGGTTTTATCAACATAATTTCTTTTTTTGCAATGGAGTTACGCACTATCACCTGGGCTGGAGTAAAGTGGCCCAATCTCAGCTTACTGCAACCTCCACCTCCCGGATTCTCCTGCCTCAGCCTCTGGAGTAGCTGGGATAACAGGCAAGAGCCACCATACCCAGTTAATGTTTGTGTTTTTAGTGGAAACGAGGTTTCACCCTGTTGGCCAGGCTAGTCTTGAACTCCTGACCTCGGTGGTCTACCTGCCTTGGCCTTCCAAAGTGCTGGGATTACAGGCCTGAGCCCCTGTGCCTGGCCAAGTTTTTTGTTTGTTTGTTTTTGTGTTTTATATTTTTAGCAGAGATGAGGTTTCACTGTGTTGACTAAGCTGGTCTCGAACTCCTGACCTTAGGCGATCAACTGGCCTTGTCCTGTCAAAGTGCTGGAATTACAGGCATGAGCCACCTCACCCAGCCTATTAACATAATTTCTAAATAATGTGTCTTTTCCTTATAAAGATGCTGTTTTGCACCTTTATGGTGCCGTGTTTTTCATGTCAAGTTATATGTATCATGGATCTATCCTGAGCTTTCTATCTGTTCCACTGGTTTATTTGTCCTTGTGTCTTCTCACTGGGTTTTTTAAAATTTCTATAGAGTGTGAGGTTTTAATAATTGTTATTATTACCTCCCCTTCTTGTTTTTTTACATTTTGAGATGGAGTTTCACTCTTGTTGCCCAGGCTGGAGTGCAGTGGCACAATCTTGGCTCACTGCAACCTCTGCCTCCTGGGTTCAAGTGATTGTCCTGCCTCAGCCTCCTGAATAGCTGGGATTACAGGTGCGCACCACCACACCCAGCTAATTTTTTGTATTTTTAGTAGAGACAGGGTTTCATTAAGTTGGCCAGGCTGATCTTGAACTCCTGACCTCAGGAAACCCACCCGACTCGGCCTCCCAAAGTGCTGGTATTATAGGCATGAGCCACCATGCAAGGCCATTATTTCTCCCCTCTTAACCTCCTTTTTCAAATTTGACTTATCTTTTCATTGACTACTTTTCCATAATCATTTTAGAAAGAGTTTGTCACATTTCTAGAAAAAGTTCCAGCTAACATTTTTAACATTTAAAAACATTATCTGAGGCCGGATGCAGTGGCTCACGCCTGTAATCTCAGCACTTTGGGAGGCCAAAGCGGGTGGATCATCTGAGGTCAGGAGTTTGAGGCCAGGCTGGCCAACATGGCGAAACCCCGTCTCTACTAAAAATACAAAAATTAGCTGGGCATGGTGGAGGGCACCTGGAGGCTGAGGTGGGAGAATCACTTGAACCCAAGAGGCAGAGGTTGCGGTAAACCGAGATTGAGCAATTGCATTCCAGCTTGGGCAACAAGAGCAAAACTCCATCTCAAAAAAAAAAAAAAAAAGTGAGATGAAAATAATCAAATTACATAATGAAATAATGAAATTAAGAGAACTGCAGATACAACAGAAATAGAATACAATATGATGGTCAAATATAGACTAATACATTTAATAATAATAGGTGAAGCTGGGCATGGTGGCTCACTTCATAATCTCAACACTTTGGTAGGCTGAGGCGGGTGGATCATCTGAGGTCAGGAGTTTGAGACCAGCCTGGCCAACAGGGTGAAACCCTGTCTCCACTAAAAATACAAAATTAGCCGGGCATGGTGGCACATGCCTGTAATCCTAGCTACAAAGGAGGCTGAGGCAGGAGAATCACAGGAGAGTACAGTGTCATAATCTGGCTCACTGCAACCTCCGACTCCCTGGTTCAAGGGATTCCCCTGCCTCAGTCTCCCAAGTAGCTGGTATTACAGGAATGCGCCACCACGCTTGTCTAATTTTTGTATTTTTGGTAGAGATGGGGTTTCACCATGTTACCCAGGCTGGTCTTGAACTCCTGACCTCAGGTGATCCACCTGCCTCCGCCTCCCAGAGTGCTAGGATTACAGGCATGTGCTGTGGCCTGCAGTCCAACTTTGAATATCTTAATTTGTATTGTTCTCATCAGGGGTCTATGTCTCTTAAGGAACCTTTCTATACCTTACTCTAGGCTTTGTTCCTTTCGAAGAATGTATTTATCTAGACCTCTGGCTGAAAATGAAGCCTAGAAAGGGAAGATAGAATGATACCTTTGGCTGCTTGTTGGTTGAGCCAGGATTTATTTATTTATTTATTTATTTTTTCATTCTACAACCTAAGAGTGTTTCTCTATGAGCCTCTTGGTTTTCCTGTGTTTTGGTTTTGCAGTAGGGCTGATAGAGAAGGCAGTGATCTACAATGGGCAATGTGGTGGATAGAAGAGTCAAAACTTCTCCCATATCTATCCCTGTGGGGGTTAATACTGAGTGTCAACTTGATTGGATTAAAGGATGCAATATTGATCCTGGGTGTGTCTGTGAAGGTGTTGCCAAAGGAAATTAACATTTGAGTCAGTGGGCTGGGGAAAGCAGACCCACCCTTAACTGCATGGGCAGAATCTAATTAGCTTCCAGTGAATATAAAGCAGGTAGAAAAATGTAAAAAGGAGAGAGATGGCCTAGCCTTCAAGCCTACATCTTTCTCCCATGCTGGATGCTTCCTGCCCTTGAACATCAGACTCCCAAGTTCTTCAGTTTTGGGACTGTGACTGGCTCTCCTTGCTTCTCAGCTTGCAAACAGCCTATTGTGGGAGCTTGTGATCATGTATGTTAATACTTAACAAACTCCCCTTTATATATCCTATTAGTTTTGTCCCTCTAAGGGAGCCCTAATACAAATTTTGGTACCAGGAATGATTCTAGAGAAATAGAATATTAAGGATGGAGTTCTTTGTTCTTTTTTCTTTTTCTTTTTTTTCCTCCAAGATAAAGTCTTGCTTTGTCACCCAGTCTGGAGTGTAGTGGTACAATCTTGGCTCACTGCAACCTCCGTCTCCCAGGTTCAAGCAATTCTCCTGCATCCATCTCCTGAGTAGCTGGGATTACAGGCACACGCCACCATGCCTGGCTAATTTTTGTATTCTTAGTAGAGACGGGGTTTTACCACGTTGGCCGGGCTGGTGTTGAACTCTTGGCCTCGTGATTCCCTTGTCTCATCCTCCCAAAGTGCTGGGATTACAGGCATGAGCCACAGCGCCTGGCCCAGATGGGGTTCTTTCATTGGTTTTGGGGTTTCTGGAGTTGGCTGTTTAATATGATTAGACCCCAAAATGCTAAAGACTCTATTCCAATGGTATGGAGAACACTGATGGTCCTTGGTGTGAACTGTTTAGAGAATTATTCAAAATAAATACATTTAACACTCCTGATTCACTGCTCATGAGAGGCAAGGAGTTTAGTGATTCTACACATAATACTTTTTATCATATATGGAGAACCAAGGAACATAATGAAGCTGGTTGGTTGCTCCTAAATTCAGTGGACAAAGTGATGAAAAAAAAAATGATGAACTCAGGGATTCTGTCTCCCAGCTTCAGAAGCAGATACTGAGCCTCAAATCTGCTAAGACTGCCCTTAATGAGTCTTGTCTTCTGTAAAGAGCTAAAATTGTGGCAAAACAGACAGAAGCTCTTACCATGCAAGTGGCTGACCTGTAACAAAAGGTGCATGCACAGCCTCGATAGATGTCTACTGTTAAAGTGAAGGCATTGATTGGAAAATAATGGGACCCTGCAACTTGGAATAGGGACGTATAGGAGGACCCTGATGAAGCTGGGGACACTGAGTTTGTAAACTCTGATGAACCTTATTTGACAGAAGGAACAACTTCTCCATCCACTGTAGTGGCAATATCCCCTCCCTGACCCATGCTGCCATCAGGCTTTCTACCTTTTTCTGAGGAGATAAACCCTACGCTGCCTGAGGCAATAATGATGGCTTCCCCTGAGGCAGTTGCCAAGCAAGATAATGTTGATTCTCCTCAGAAGCTACCCCCAACACCCCTGTTTGCTTCTACACCTATAACTAGACTAAAGCCCCGCCTGGCCCCTGGAGGTGAGGTTGAGGGTGTGATCCATGAGGAGGTGTACTACACTCAGAAAGAACTGTTTGAGTTCTCAAGTTGATATAAACAGAAGTCTGGAGAACAGGCATGGGAATGGATATTAAGGGTATTGGATAATGGTGGAAGGAACATAAGAGTTGGATCTGGCTGAATTTATTGATTTGGGCCCACTAAGTAGGGACTCTGCTTTTAATGTTGCAACTCAGGGAGTTTAAAAAGGTTCTAATAGTTTGTTTGCTTGGTTAGCTGAAATATGGATTAAAAGGTGGATTAAAAGCTGGGAATATCTGATATCCCTTGGTTTAATATAGAGGCAGGGATCCAAAGGCTTAGGGAGATTGGGATGGTGGAGTGGATTAGTCACCTTTGACCTACTCATCCCGGTTGGGAGGGTCCAGAAGATATATCCTTGACCAATGCCTTGCGATACCGATTTGTGAGGGCAGCACCTGCATTTTTGAAGAGACCTGTAATTGCTCTTCTCTGTATGTCAGATCTAACTGTGGGAACCACAGTCACTCAACTACAAAATTTAAATACAGTGGGAATAATTGAATCTCAAGGTGACAGGGGCCAAGTGGCAGCACCCAACCATCAGAGGGAAGGTGGGTGTAGCTACCATAATGGACAGCAGAGGCAAAGTGGCAATCAGAATAGTCTGAATAGTCTGACTCATGTGGAGCTCTGCATTGGCTAATTAATCAAGGTGTTCCTAGAAGTGAAATTGATAGGAAGCCTACTGCATTCCTGCTTAATTTATATAAACATAAAACTTCTGATTGAATGGAAAATGGAGTAATTTGAATTATTAAAACAGAATCACAGCCTCTCAATCAATTTCCAGACTTGAGCCAGTTTACAGACCCAGAACCCTTTGAATGAAGGGGCGGCCAGGTCCCCTTGAGGAAGGACTCCACTACATTGCCGACAATTTATGCAGTGAATCTTTCTCCCATCCTTCCCCAAGGAGACTTCTGGCTTTTTACCAGGGTAACTGTGCTTTGGGGAAAGGGAAATGATCAGACATTTTGGGGACTGCTGGACACTGGCTCTGAGCTGACATTGATTTCAGGGAACCCAAAATGTCATTTTGGTCCTCCAGTTAAAGTAGGGGCTTATGGAGGTCAGGTAATTAATGGAATTATAGCTCGGGTCCAACTTAGAGTAGGTCCCCAGACTCATCTGGTGGTCATTTCTCCAGTGTCAGAATACATAACTGGCATAAGCATACTTAGCAGATGGCAATACTCCCACATTGGCTCCTTGACTGGTAAGGTGAGGGCTACTCTGGTGGAAAAGGCCAAATAAAAGCCATTAGAGCTGCCTCTACCTAGGAAAATAGTAAATCAAAAACAATATTGCATTCCTGGAGGGATTGTGGAGATTAGTCCCACCATCAAGGACTTGAAAGACACAGGGGTGGTGATTCCCACCACATCCCCATTCAACTCTCCCATTTGGCTTGTGCGGAAAACAGATGGATTATGGAGAATGACAGTTGGTTATCACAAGCTTAACCAAGTGCTGACTCCAGTTGCAGCTGCTGTACTAGATGTGATTTCATTGCTTGAGCAAATTAACACATCTCCTGATACCTGGTATGCAGCCATTGACTTAGCAAATGCCTTTTTCTCCATTCCTGTCCATAAAGCCCACCAGAAGCAATTTGCATTCAGCTGGCAAGGCTGACAATATACCTTTACTGTCCAACCTCAGGGGTACATGAACTCTCTGGCTTTGTGTCATAATCTTATTTGGAGAGACCTTGATCAATTTTCACTTCTGCAGGATGACATGATGGTCCATTACATTGATGACATTATGCTGATTGGATCTAGTGAGCAAGAAGTAGCAAACAAACTGGACTTATTGGTGAGATTTTTTTTTCATGCCAAAGGATAGGAAATAAATCTGACTGAAATCCAGGGACCTTCTACCTCAGTAAAATTTCTGGGGGTCCAGTGGTGTGGGACCTGTCGAGATAGTCCTTTTTTTTTTTTTTTTTTTTGAGTGGCTGAAAAGTTTACTTTTGAGTTTTAACTGCACTTTGAAAACTATATTGTGCACTGTGCTGGCATGCAGAAAGGCTGGGCTCCCTGAAAACATCCAGTTCCACCACAGGGCAGGCCCAAGCTGAGCCAACCCCCAGGTGATGCAGGGTGGCATCCCACCTGGGGTAATATGGGCAGAGGCAGAGCCAGGCCAAATTGAGGGACTGTGCTGGGGCCCTACTGGCCCAGACTTCCTACCTGACCCCAGCACAGAAGTGCTCTGTAGGGCTGGCTGAGGACCCTGGTTCACTGAGGGTATGTCACAGAAAGTCCCTATCTGGCAGGAAGTCAGCTCTGCAGGTTCCACCTCAAGGCCACACACAGCCTTTCCCACCTGCAGATTCTGCCAAGCCTCAGTCCACAGTGGTGACAGGCAACCCCACCAGGACAGGGTACTTCCAAAGGCCAGTTCGAGTCTATGCCAGGCATCCACTAAATCTGCCTCTCCCTCTCCAGCAAGCTGGGTACAGCCCTCAACCCCTGAAGACATGGGGAGAGGGGACAGGGCCTGTAGGCTCAGGACACACCATGGTCCTGATTTTCACAGTGGTCTTGAAAAGGCAAGCCCAGCAGACAGGCGGCTGGAGAGGCATGTCCCGGGCCTCAACATAGGTCCACCGCATGGACTCCTGCAGTGGCCTCACTGAAGTGGCAGAAACACAGAAGTGCCAAATTCATCACTCTTTTCCTGTAGGAATTCCCCAGAGGTAGCCCTCAGGAGGATGGCCCTGTTGGCTGAAGATAGGACCATAACACCCGTGCCTGCCCAGGGCCACCTTTGACTTGGCTACAGGAACTCCGCAGACGAGCACCCTGGACACACAAGGAAAAGAAAGTTCCCTCCGAGTGGGTATCTGGCCCAGCCTCGGCCCCAGCAAGCGGAGGGCAGCAAAGCCCCCAAATGACTCCACTACCCCCCACCCACCACCCTGCTGGGCAGACAGGCGCACCCTGTCCATGGGGGCACCCCCGCCCCACAGTGTCCTGCTGCCCTCGCATCCCCGTGTGCCCAGTCGCCTGCCCGCCAGACCCGGTCACAGGGCCAGGAGGGTCACGCTGCCCAGGCACAGAGAGATAGTCCTTCTAAGGTGAAGGATAAGTTGTTGCATTTGGTCTCTCCTACAACCAAGAAAGAACTACAAAACCTAGTTTTGGATTTTGGAGGCAACACATTCCTCATTTGGGTGTGTTACTCTGGCCCATTTATCGAGTGACCCAAAAGGCTGCCAGTTTTGAATGGGGTCCAGAACAGGAGAAGGCTCTGCAACAGGCCCAGGCAGCTGTGCAAGCTGCTCTGCCACTTGGTCCATATGACCCGGCAGATCCAATGGTGCCCGAGGTGTCTGTGGCAGATAGAGATGCTGTTTGGAGCCTTTGGCAGGCCCCCATAGGTGAATCACAGAGGAGGCCTTTAGGATTTGGAGCAAGGCCCTGCCATCTTCTGCAGATAACTACTTTCCTTTTGAGAGACAGCTCGGCCTGTTACTGGGCTTTGGTGGAAATTGAACGTTTGACTATAGGCCATTAAGTCACCATGCCACCAGAACTGCCTATCATGAACTGGGTGCTTTCTGACCTATCTAGCCTTAAATTGGGTCATGCGCAGCAGCATTCCATTATCAGAAGGAGGAACACTGCCACCAGGAGACACAACAATTCCATTAAACTGGAAGTTAAGATTGCCACTTGGACACTTTGGTCTCCTCCTATCTTTAAGTCAGCAGGCTAAGAAGGGAGCTGCAGTGTTGGCTGAGGTGATTCACCCAGATTATCAAGATGAAATCAGTCTACTACTCCACAATGGAGGTAAGGAAGAATATACATGGGATACCGGAGATTCATTAGGACATCTCTTAGTATTACCATGCCCTGTGATTAAGGTCAATGGAAAACTACAACAGCCCAATCCACGCAGGACACAAATGATCTAGACCCTTCAGGAATGAAGATTTGGGTCCTCTACCAGGAAAGAAACCACCGCCTGCTAAGGTGCTTGCTGAAGGCAAAGAGAATACAGAATGGGTAGTAGAAAAAGGTAGTTATTAATACCAGCTATGACCACGTGACCAACTGCAGAAACGAGGACTGTAATTGTCATGAGTATTTCCTCCTTTTATTAAAAACATGTTTGTGCATGTGTACACTTGTACTAAGAAAATATCTTCATTTTATTTACTTTTACTTTATGATATGACATAAGATTTATTGACTTCATATCAGCATTTAAGTATCATTAACTTTATATAATAGCATTTGGGTTGGGGATTGATGTGTTTCTGGTTGTACAAAGGATAGTTGTATTATGTTAGGTGTAATTATGACATTATTGTTTTTATTTAAAGATTATGTATGATATCAGGAGATGTGTGTGTGTTCAAGTTAACAAGGGGTGGACTTGTGATGGTTAATACTGAGTGTCGATTGGATTAAAGGATGCCAAGTACTAATCCTGCATGTTTCTGTGAGGAGATTAACATTTGAGTCAGTGGGCTGAGGAAGGCAAACCCACCCTTAACTGCATGGGCAGAATCTAATTAGCGTCCAGTGAATATATAGCAGGCAGAAAAATGAAAAAAGGAGACAGATGGGCCTAGCCTCTGAGCCTACATCTTTCTCCTGTGGCAGAAGCTTCCTGCCCTTGAACATCGGACTCCAAGTTCTTCAGTTTTGGGACTGAGACTGGCTCTCCTTGCTCCTCAGCTTGCAGACAGCCTATTGTGGGACCTTGTTATCATGTATGTTAATACTTAATAAACTTCCCTTTATATATCCTATTAGTTCTGTCCCTCTAAGAGAACCCTGACTAATACAATCCCCATGCTGGAAGCCTGGCCCTCTGCGGTACAGAGTTATTGAGGCAGGAGAATAGGATCTGGAGGCAGCAAACATGAGGCTGCATGCCAACTTCCTAGAACTAAATTGAAAGGAAAACCTAACTTTCCATGCCTAAGTAACCGAAGGACCAGAGGCTACTCCCTTTGACCTTTTCTGGAAGGACTAGAGGCTACTCCCTTTGATCTTTTCTGTGCGGCAGATGGGAAATTGGCTGTTCGCAAGGAATCAGACTGATTGCAGGCCAGTCTTTGCATAGAAGTATAATTTTGTAACTTTACCCTACCCTCTGATTGGTTGCTTGCTGCAATGTTTGCACAGGAGTGTGACCTTTGTATCTTCACTTCAGCCTCTGGTTGGCTGCTTTCTGCAACCAATCAGACTGATTGCAAGCTACCATTTTATTCACATGAGGTGAACATGAAGTGACCACTGGGAAACTTCTAGGGGGTATTTGGACCCAAGAAGATTCTGTGTCTAGGCTCTTGAGCAGCTGCTCAGGCTACTCCCATACTGTGGAGTATGGTTTTGTTTTCAATAAATCCTTACTTTTGTTCTTTTATTGCTTCATTATTTTTTGCTGGGTATTTTGCCCTACTCTTTGTTCAAAATGCCAAGAACTTGGACAACTTGCATTCACAGCCCTCAACTGGTAACATTATGATTTCCCTTCTTTACCAGTCATAACCACCTTCTAATTTTTCAGGGGGTTCTGCTGGTTTTTAGTTTCCTTCATTATACTCATTTATTTCTTCCTTCTGAGGCATCTTTGGGTTTAGACTGGGGGAGGCAGACTGTGCCACTTTGCCATCATGTTAGGGGCCCGTAATGATATGCCTTTCATGACTCAGCCTACCCCAGGGGTATTGAAGCTTTGTGTCTCCAGTAATCTAGGGCAGAAGATATTCTTTCTTAATTGGTCATAGTAGTAGTCCAGAAATGAAGATGTTCAAGCTGAAGAACTACAGCCAGAATATAAAAGCAAAGGAAAGACAAAGCAATATATATACATGAAAGAGAACAAAATAGGCATTTCCTGAAAGATATGTACCTTCAACATGCTTGTATTTAATTTTACAGTGATTTGGGAATCTTCTTAACCCTGGAAATGAGACAAGAAAATTAACCTCATTATAAATTGCTTTAAACACATTTGTAGGAATATAGGTGAGACATAGGGGAAAGTGCTGCCAGAATTCACAAAGATAAACTAGTAAAATCAGTATGTAGGCTGGGCTTGGTGGCTCACGCCTGTAATCCTAGCACTTTGGGAGGCTGAGTTGGGTGGATCACCTGAGGTCAGGAGTTCAAGACCAGCCTGGCCATCGTGGTGAAACCCCTTCCTTAAAAAAAAAAAAATCAGTATGTAATGCTTTTTTTTTTTTTTTTTTTTTTTGAGGCAGGGTCTCATACTGTCGCTTAGGCTGTAGTGCAGTGGCATCATCTCAGCTCACTGTAACCTCTGCTCCCCAAGCTCAAGCAGTCTTCCCACCTCAGCCTCCCAAGCAGCTGAGATTACAGGTGTAAGCCACTGTGCCTGGCCTATAATCCATATTTATAAAAGTCACATAAAGGTGGCAGAATGTCTTGCAGCCCCAAAATCAGGAAGAAAAGAACTTGGCAATAGCTTATTACTTATTAGACAGTATTCTTATACCTAAAGTTAGAACATGGCTTAAATATTGATAATGATTGTTATTTCTGAGGATAGACCTGTCCGTATTTTTTAAATTTTCAGTGAATATGCATTACTTTTGTAATTGGTACAAACTGAATATTATTTTAATGGAATTTTCTTTTTCTTTTTTTTTGAGACGGAGTTTCGCTGTTGTTACCCAGACTGGAGTGCAATGGCACGACCTCGGCTAACTGCAACCTCTGCCTTCTGGGTTCAAGCAATTCTTCTGCCTCAGCCTCCCAAGTAGCTGGGACTACAGGCACGCACCACCATGCCCAGCTAATTTTTGTATTTTTAGTAGAGACGGGGTTTCACCCTGTTGACCAGGATGGTTTCGATCTCTTGACCTCATGATCCACCTGCCTCGGCCTCCCAAAGTGCTGGGATTACAGGCGTGAGCCACCGCGCCCAGCTATTTTAATGGAATTTTCATAGAGAAATAATTATATAAACATACAAAATATTGTAAAGATATTTGGTGTAGTATTGTTTGCAATGTTGAAAAATATCCAAATTTCTTTTTTTTTTGAGATGGAGTTTCGCTGTTGTTACCCAGACTGGAGTACAATGGCACGATCTCGGCTCACCACAACCTCTGCCTCCTGGGTTCAAGTAATTCTCCTGCCTCAGCCTCCCGAGTAGCTGGGACTACAGGTGCACACCACCATGCCCAGCTAATTTTTGTATTTTTAATAGAGACGAGGTTTCACCCTGTTGACCAGGATGGTCTAAATCTTTTGACCTCGTGATCCACCTGCCTCAGCCTCCCAAAGTGCTGGGATTACAGGCTTGAGCCACTGCGCCTAGCCCTTCTTTATTTTTTTTTGAGACAGTCTTGCCTTGTTGCCCAGGCTGGAGTACAGTGTTGTAATCTCAGCTCACTGCAACCTCTGCCTCCCAGGCTCAAGCCTTTCTCATTCCTCAGCCTCCT
Source organism: Callithrix jacchus (assembly GCF_049354715.1). NCBI lineage: Eukaryota > Metazoa > Chordata > Mammalia > Primates > Cebidae > Callithrix > Callithrix jacchus. Next base: position 69,251,987 of record NC_133510.1, on the reverse strand, counting down.
GAGTAGCTGGGACTACAGGTGTGTGCCAGCATGCCCAGCTGATTTTTTAATTTTTTAGTAGAGACAGAGTTTCAGCATGTTGGCCAGGCTGGCCTTGAAGTCCTGGCCTCAGGTGATCCACCTTCCTCAGCCTCTCAAAGCGCTGGAGTATAGGCATGAGTCACCACTCCTGGCCTCAAAGTAGATTTTAAAACATGTCCAATATGAGCTTGCTTTTGCAACAAAACAAGCTTGTTTTAGAGACCCCGTCTCTTAAAAAATAATAAAAATAAAATAATAGGGCCGGGCCTAGTGGCTCACACCTGTAATCCCAGCACTTTGGGAAACCAAGGCAGGCCAATCACTTGAGGCCAGGAGTTTGAGACCAGCCTGGCCAACGTGGTGAAACCCTGTTTCTACTAAAAATACAAAAATTAGCCAGGTGTCATTGTGGATATCTGTAGTCCCAGCTACTCAGGAAGCTGAGTCAAGAGAATCACTTGAATCTAGGAGATGGAGGTTGCAGTGAGCTGAGATCATGCCACTGCACTCCAGCCTTGGCGACAGAGGGAGACTCCATCTCAAAAATAAATAAAATTAATTAATTAAAATAAAACAGGTAACTGGAAATAAGAGTCTTCAGGGATTTAGCATAAGTAATAAGTGGTTAGGTCAGAAGGATATCTGACACTTGAAGTCAGTAATGGAATGGAGCTAACAAAACTTAAAGAAAAATTTATATATTTTGTCCCAAGGCCCTATAAATAACTAAATTAGAATATTTTCCCTCAAAATAATCTAAATTCATTAATTTAATTGCTGTAAAGTAAAAGGAAAAATGGGAGACCAGAAAAAAATGTTGTTTTGTGATTATAACCTATAACTTATGAATCATGCTTATTCAATTTAATGGTTATATTTGGTTTAATAATTTTTTTAAAAACACATGCTCATGATATATGACTTTGTATACACCAAATAGCAATATTTTTGCTATTACTGCTGTATTGTAGAATTTTAAATGTCTTATTTTATGGTGTCTGCCACCTGGACAAATTTGTGAGTTAACACTACTTTTTTTTTTTTTTTTTTGAGATGGAGTCTTACTCTATCTCCCAGGCTACTGCACAGTGGCACAATCTTGGCTTACTGCAACCTCTGCCTCCTGGGTTCAAGCAATTCTCCTGCCTCAGCCTCCAAGTAACTGAGATTACAGATGTGCATCAGCATACCTGGATAATTTTGTATTTTTAGTAGAGATGGGGTTTTGCCATGTTAGCCAGGCTGGTCTCAAACTCCCCACCTCAGGTGATCCACCTGCCTTGGCCTCCCAAAGTGCTGGGATTACAGGCATAATTCATTGTGCACAGCCTAACACTACTTCTTCGGGACTTAGATTTCACCAAAATAAATCAGACTGCTCCCATGAACTCTTTCAGATTAACAAAAGTTCAATTTTCTAAATTCTTGATTTAGAATATTAAATAATTATTTGTCCTGAAAGAGTTAATGCAGACTCCAAAGCCCTTATTTCCACTAGAATAATTTCCAATGGTTTAAGTGAGAATCTGGTTTATCAGATTTTGGAAATGTGGAATCATCTCTTCAGTGTATCCTAGAAAATAAACACCTAATTTACTCAGATTGGGTCAAGATATGACAACTGCACTTAAAGTCATGTCACTGAACCATAATATGAAAAAAGCATTCTACAATTTTTTTTGTTACCTTTTTTTTTTTTTTTTTTTGAGATGGAGTCTCACTCTGTTGCTCAGGCTGGAGTATAGTGGTGTAATCTTGGCTTACTGCAACCTCTGCCTCCTGGGTTCAAGCAATTCTGTCTCAGCCTGGGACTACAGGTGCCTGCTACCATGCCTGGCTAATTTTTTTTGTATTCTTAGTAGAGACAAGGTTTCAGCGTATTGGCCAGGCTGGTCTTGAACTCCTGACATTGTGATCTACCTGCCTCAGCCTCCCAAAGTGCTGGGATTACAGGTGTGAGCCACTGCACCTGGCCCTTTCTGGTACTTCTATTAACAGATTTCTAAGGATGGAATTAAAAGTGGACCTATCTAGTGTAGATTAGGTTCATGGTATTATAACTGGTTTTTTGCTTGTTTTATGTTATTCAATGGTGACATCTACAGGCCTATGATGAGAAACACAGACTAATGCTGAATTTATCTGTACTATTTTATGACAGGTATGAGTCCTAACCTCATACTGAACATGACTTTTGGTAACTCCTTGATGCTACAGGAGAAAGTCAAGTTAGGGAAACAAAAAGTATATGATCAAAGGCCCAATTACCAGAGTGCTTCCAGTCCATAACTTACTGTGATTGGAGGGATGCAAGAGATTTTCGGAAGGTAGACTGCACATCTAACTGAAGCAGCCTAGGAATATCTGGGTACCCACCCAGCTGGGCCCAGAGTGAATGCATAGATGTCTTCTCTGCTATTGGGTAGCTTGTAGTGGACAGATCAACATTCCAGATGGCCTCTGTCTGGTCCTCTTGTTGTCTACAGAATCAGAGCATAAATTGGAAGCACCAAATTTTTCTGAATTCCATAGCCCATTAATATATATCTTATTCACCCCTCTTCACCACCACCTAGTCCTATAATGCCCTCCCCTTGCACTGACCGGCATTAGCTCTGCCCACTTTGACAGACGGATGGATGAAAAAGCAGAATTTGCTGAGTTACCAAAGCTGCATTTTCATGACTTCACCTAGTAATCCACTTTAAAACTACCATTTTAGCTTCATGGCTTATAGAGACCACATAACTTTCCTCCTTCCTTCCTAAAGCTCCTTCCTCCTTAAAAAAATAAAAAACACCAAGCAAATGGAGAGCAAAAAAAAGCAAGAGCTGCAATTCTCGTCTCTGATAAAATAGACTTTAAAGCAGCAAAGATCAAAAGAGATAAAGAAGGACATTACATAATGGTAAAAGGATCGATACAACAAGAAGAGCTAACGATCCTAAATATATACGCATCCAATACAGGAACACCCAGATACATAAGGCAAGTTCTTAATGACTTACAGAGACTTAGACTCCCACACAATAATAGTGGGAGACTTTAACACTCTACTGTCAATGTTAGACAGATCAACCAGACAGAAAATTAACAAGGATATCCAGGACTTGGACTGAGACCTGGAAGAAGCAAACATGATAGACATTTACAGAACTCTCCACCCCAAATCCACAGAATATACATTCTTCTCAGCACACCTACTGTAAAATTGACCACATAATTGGAAGTAAATCACTCCTCCGCAAATGCAAAAGAACGGAAATCATAACAAACAGTCTCAGACCAAAGTGCAATCAAGTTAGAACTCAGAATTCAGAAACTAACTCAGAACCGCACAACTTCATGGAAACTGAACAACTGGCTCTTGAATGTTGACTGGATAAACAATGAAAGGAAGGCAGAAATAAAGACGTTCTTTGAAACCAACGAGAACGAAGACACAACGTACCAGAATCTCTGGGACGCATTTAAAGCAGTCTCTAGAGGAAAATATATAACAATAAGTGCCCACATGAGAAGAGTGGAGAGATCCAAAATTGATACCCTATCATCAAAATTGAAAGAGCTAGAGGAGCAAGATCAAAAAAAAAAAAACTCAAAACCTAGCAGAAGACAAGAAACAACTAAGATCAGAGCCGAACTGAAGGAGATAGAGACATGAAAAACCCTTCAAAAAATCAATAAATCCAGGAGCTGGTTTTTTGAAAAGATCAGCAAAATAGACCACTAGCCAGATTAATAAAATAGAAAAGAGAATAACCAAATTGATGCAATAAAAAACAATAAAGGGGAAATCACCACAGATCCCACAGAAATTCAAACCATCATCAAAGAATATTACAAACAACTCTATGCACGTAACTAGTAAACCTGAAAGAAACTGGATAAATTCTTGGACACTTGTGTCCTCCCAAGCCTAAACCAGGAAGAAGTTTACCATGAATAGACCAATAGCAAGATCTGAAGTTGAGGCAGCAATTAAGAGCCTATTACACAAAAAAAGCCCAGGTCCAGATGGGTTCACAGCTGAATTCTACCAGACACACAAAGAGGCACTGTTACCATTCCTCCTGAAACTATTCCAAATAATCCAAAAAGAGGGAATCCTTCCCAAATCATTTTATGAGACCAACATCATCCTGATACCAAAACCCGGCAGAGACTCAACAAGAAAAGAAAACTTAAGGCCAATATCCATGATGAACATAGATGCAAAAATCTTCAATAAAATACTGGCAAGCCAATTGCAACAGGACATCAAAAAGCTTATCCACCATGATCAAGTAGGATTCATCCCAGAGATGCAAGGCTGGTTCAACATATGCAAGTCTATAAACGTAATTCACCACATAAACAGAACCAAAAACAAAAACCACACGATTATCTCAATTGATGCAGAGAAGGCCTTTGACAAAATTCAACAGCCCTTTATGCTAAAAACCCTCAATAAACTCAGTATTGATGGAATTTATCTCAAAATAATAAAAGCTATTTATGACAAACCAACAGCCAATATACTGAATGGGCAAAAACTGGAAGCATTCCCTTTGAAATCTGGCACTAGACAAGGATGCCCTCTCTCAGCACTCCTATTCAATATAGTACTGGAAGTTCTAGCCAGAGCAATCAGGCAAGAAAAAGAAATAAAGGGTATTCAAATAGGAAAGGAGGAAGCCAAATTGTCGCTATTTGCAGATGACATGATAGTATATCTAGAAGACCCCATTGTCTCAGCCCAAAATCTCCTGAAACTGATAAGCAACTTCAGCAAAGTCTCAGGATACGAAATCAATGTGCAAAAATCAAGCATTCCTATACGCCAATAACAGACTTAAAGAGAGCCAAATCAAGGACGAACTGCCATTCACAATTGCTACAAAGAGAATAAAATACCTAGGAATACAACTAACAAAGGATGTAAAGGACCTCTTCAAGGAGAACTATAAACCACTGCTCAACGAAATAAGAGAGGACATAAACAGATGGAGAAACATTCCATGTTCATTGTTAGGAAGAATCAATATTGTGAAAATGGCCATACTGCCCAAAGTAATTTACAGATTCAACGCTATCCCCATCAAGCTACCAATGACCTTCTTCACAGAACTGGAAAAAACCACCTTAAACTTCATATGGAACCAAAAGAGAGCCTGCATAGCCAAGTCAATTCTAAGTAAAAAGAACACAGCAGGAGGCATCACACTACTGGACTTCAAACAATACTACAAGGCTACAGTAATCAAAACAGCATGGTACAGCATGGTATCTCTGTACCAAAACAGAGATACAAACCAATGGGACAGAACAGAGGCATCAGAGGCAACACAATGTATCTACAACCATACAATCTTTGATAAACCTGACAAAAACAAGCAATGGGGAAAGGATTCCCTGTTTAATAAATGGTGTTGGGAAAACTGGCTAGCTATGTGCAGAAAGCAGAAAATGGACCCCTTCCTGACACCTTACACTAAAATTAACTCCAGATGGATTAAAGACTTAAACATAAGACCTAAAACCATAAAAACCCTAGAAGAAAATCTAGGCAAAACCATTCAGGACATAGGAGTAGGTAAGGACTTCATGAACAAAACACCAAAAGCACTGGCAACAAAAGCCAAAATAAACACATGGGACCTAATCAGACTCCACAGCTTCTGCACAGCAAAAGAAACAGTCATTAGAGTGAATCAGCAGCCAACAGAATGGGAAAAAATTTTTGCAGTTTATCCATCTGACAAAGGGCTGATATCCAGAATTTACAAAGAACTAAAACAGATACAAGAAAAAAACAAGCCCATTCAAAAGTGGGCAAAGGATATGAACAGACACTTTACAAAAGAAGACATACATGAGGCCAACAAACATATGAAAAAATGCTCATCATCACTGGTCATTAGAGAAATGCAAATCAAAACTACATTGAGATACCATCTCCCGCCAATTAGAATGGCGATTATTAAAAAATCTGGAGACAACAGATGCTGGAGAGGATGTGGAGTAATAGGAACACTTTTACACTGCTGGTGGGAGTGTAAATTAGTTCAACCATTGTGGAAGACAGTGTGGCGATTCCTCAAGGACCTAGAAATAGAAATTCCATTTGACCCAGCAATCCCATTACTGTATATATATCCAAAGGATTATAAATCATTCTACTGTAAGGACACATGCACACGAATGTTCATTGCAGCACTGTTTACAATAGCAAAGACCTGGAATCAACCCAAATGCCCATCGATGATATACACCATGGAATATTATGCAGCAATCAATGATGAGTTCGTGTCCTTTGTAGGGACATGGATGAACCTGGAGACCACCATTCTCAGCAAACTGACACAGAAAAGAAAACGAAATACCGCATGTTCTCACTCATAGGCGGGTGTTGAACAATGAGAACACGTGGACACAGTGAGGGGAGCACTACACACTGGGGTCTATTGGGGGGAATAGGGGAGGGACAGCTGGGGGTGGGGAGTTGGGGAGAGATAGCATGGGGAGAAATGCCAGATATAGGTGAAGGGGAGGAAGGCAGCAAATCACACTGCCACTTGTGTACCTATGCAACTATCTTGCATGTTCTTCACATGTACCCGAAACCCTAAAATGCAATTAAAAAAAAAGAAAGAGAGGATAATGCTTCTAAGTTTCTTTATTAAAAGAATTTTTTTTTTATTAAGAAAGAATCACCTTTATTTTTAGAGGAACTCAAAATCCAATGTTAAATATTTAAGTAGAAATATATGTAAGTTAACCTCTTGCAAAATTAGCTAAGGGAATTAATACTCTTTAGACTTTCCGTTGCACCATTTGATAATTGTGGGGAAAAGGAAGCTCTTGTGCAGGAAATTAGGTCCCACATATCGTCCAAACAAAGTTTAATATCAGTCTTTCTAGCACATACCTAAATTTCTTGAATATGTCAGAGGTTCTGTCCTCTTCCATTAGTAATTTTAAGAATGGCTTTTGAACAAATGTGGTAGAGGCAGGTATCTGCTTTTCTTTGATGATTAAGGGGATAGGTTGACTAAGATTCAATTCATGTATCTTTCTGAGCTATAAAAAAATTAGATCAGAAAAAGGAAACCATGAAAAGAGAATCTTTAGAAGGATCTTCAGAGCTGTTCCTAGACTAAACTGTAATTCCTCTTTTCCATGGATTTGCAAATCCTCTCCCTACTCTACCCGCTTCCAACATTCATAATTTCAGAGGTGGCAGCTCTGCTATGTAAAATCCTTAGTCCTACTTAAGCTCAACTCCTGGTCCTCTCATGTTCTTGAGACGCTGGGATAGTTACTTAATTTATCTGCACTTCTTTCCCCTCATTTCTAAAACAGGGATAATAACACAGGGTTGTTGGGAGAATTGTAAAACACAGTATATATGGAAGCACTTTACAAATTGTGAAGCAGTATGCAACTGTAATGATAGCCAGCATTTACTGAATACTTAACTGAATGTCAGACACTGAGCTAAGCACTTTCCATATATTAGCTGATTTGGTATTTATAACAACCTTATGAGATACATATTATTATTACCCTTATCTTACATATGGAGAATCAGGCTCAGAAAATGTAAGCAGCTTGCATAACGTCACTTAGCTAGTACGTAGCTAGGCTGATTTGAACCCCCACAATCTGGTAGCAGAACTAACCCTCTTGACCACCATGCTGATTCAGTGCAGGGTATTCATATCTAACCTCTTATCCCTTTTGCTTTGTCTCCTTTCTCTAAGCCTTGATACCCATACCTCACCCTCTGGATTTTGGCTTCCCTGACCCCAGACCCTTATTCCTCCTCTAAAATGCCCTAGGCATTGTGATTCCTGTTAAATAACCCATGTTGCTGTCAACCCTATCTACATTGGCTATATTTGCCAAATTTAAAAAAAGGAGCATATTCATTTTTTTGACAAAAAGCTGTAATATTTAAAATATAACTGTTCTGGGCCAGGTGCAGTGGCTCATACTTGTAATCCCAGCCCTTTGGGAGGCCAAGACGGGTGAATCACTTGAGGTCAGGAGTCCAAGACCAGCTTGGCCAATGTGGTGAAACCCTGTCTTTACTAAAAATACAAAAATTACCCGGGCATGGTGGTGGGCACCTATAATCTCAGCTACTCAGGAAGCAGAGGCAGAAGAATCACTTGGACCCAGGAGGTGAAGATTGCGGTGAACCGAGATCACGCATCTGCACTCCAGCCTGGTTGACAGAGCAAGACTCCATCTCAAAAAAATAAATGAATAAATAAAAAATAAAATATGGCTGGGCGCAGTGGCTCACGCCTGTAATCCAAGCACTTTGGAGGCCAAGGCGGTGGATCACCTGAGGTCGGGAGTTCAAGACCAGCCTGACCAACATGGTGAAACCCCATCTTTTAAAAATAAATAAATAAATAAAACAAAAAATAACAGTTCTGGAAAATTTACAATATATGTTTGACTTGGATTAGGCTCTGTCTGATGAGAAGTCTCTCTCTACCTTCCAAAGTAGCAAGTAAACTAATCTTATAAATTAATTGATGTCGACTGGCCATGGTCACTCACGCCTGTAATCCCAGCACTTTGGGAGGCCGAGGCAGGCAGATCATGAGGTCAGGAGTTTGAGACCAGCCTGGCCAATATGGTGAAACCCTGTCTCTACTAAAAATACAAAATTAGCCAGGTGTGATGGCATGCACCTGTAGTCCCAGCTACTTGGGAGGCTGAGGCAGAAGAATCACTTGAACACAGGAGGTGGAGGTTGCAGTAAGCTGAGATTGCACCACTGCATTCCAGCCTGGGCAACAGAGCAAGACTCTGTCTAAAAAAAAAATCCTGATGTTAATGAGAGAGAAGGATATATAGTTATAAAATGTCTCTAGAACCCCAGCTTGTAACATTTATCATTAGAACTCAGGCCAGGCGTGGTGGCTTATGGCTGTAATCCCTACACCTTGGGAGGGTGAGGCGGGTGGATCACCTGAGGTCAGGAATTCAAAACCAGTCTAGCCAACATGGTGAAACCCATCTCTATGAAAAATACAAAAACTTAGCTGGGTGTGGTGGTGGGCACCTGTAATCCCAGCTACTCAGGAGATTGAGTCAGGAGAATTGCTTGAACCCGGGAAGTGGAGGTTGCCGTGAGCCGAGATACTGCCACTGCAGTCCAGCCTGGATGACAGAGCAAGACTCAAAAAGAAAAAGGAAGAAGAAGGCCATTTGAAAGACAGAAGCAGAGATCGGAATTATGTGGCTACAAACAGGAATGCTAGATTGCCCATAGCCGTCGCAATCTAGGACAGAATCATACAACAGAATGCCCTCTCAGAGCTTCTAGAGGGAACCAACCCGGCAAACACCCTGATTTCACTAATTTCTGGCCCCTAGAACTGTAAGAGAGTAAATTTCTGTTGTTTCAAGCTATGAAGTTTGTGGTAATTTGTTACAGCAGCCCAGGAAAGTAATATAGCATGCTGTCTCCAGGTAAATGTCATTTTCAAAGCTTAACCACTTTCGTGTTTTTACAACATGCTGGAGAGAGGGAGTGGAGAGCAGGTTACCTCCTCAAATACATGTATCATTTTCTTCAAGCACTGATTCCGTTTCTGCCCTAGAGACTTCCGCTTCTCAGTCCAGACCTGCATCACCTTTTTCTGGTAGTCATCAAGTCTGCTTAGCATCACGTAAAGGTTCCTGGCCTCATAGCCTTTCCCAGTATTCTGGATGGCTTTTAGTAGTTTCATTATGTTGTTTCTTGAAAAGATAAATAAGAATTAGAATGATGGCTGGGTGTGGTGGCTCATGCCTGTAATCCCAGCACTTTGGAAGGCCAAGGCAGGCAGATAGCCTGAGGTCAGGAATTTGAGACCAGCCAACCCCATGTCTACTAAAAATACAAAAACTTGGCCAGGCGTGGTAGCTCAGGCCTATAATCCCAGCAACTCAGGAGACTGACACAGGAGAATTGCTTTAATCCAGGAGGCAGAGGTGTCACTGCACTCCAGCCTGGACAACAAGAGAGAAACTTCATCTCAAAAAAAAAGAAGGCTGCGTGAGGTGGCTCAAGCCTGTAATCCCAGCACTTTGGGAGGCCGAGGCAGGTTGATCACGAGGTCAAGAGATCAAGACCATCCTGACCAATATGGTGAAACCCTGTCTCTACTAAAAATACAAAAAAAAAAAAAAAAAATTAGCTGGGTGTGGTGGTGCGCGCCTGTAGTCCCAGCTACTCAGGAGGCTGAGGCAGGAGAATTGCTTGAACCTGGGAGGTGAAGTTTGCAGTGAGCCGAGATTGCACCACTGTACTCCAGCCTGGCACCTGGTGACAGAGCGAGACTCTGTCTCAAAAAAAAAAAGAGAATGATAACAGTTATCACCCTACTTCATCAAACTTGTCCTCAGTTTTGTTTTTTGGTTTTTTTTTTTTGAGACAAGAGTCTTGCTCTATTGCCCAGGCTGGAGTGCAGTGGCATGATCTTGACTCAGTGCAATCTCTGCTCCCTGGGTTCAAGCGATTCTCATACTTCAGCCTCCCAAGTAGCTGGGAATACAGATGCACACCACCACGCCCAGCTAATTTTTGTATTTTTAGTAGAGATGGTGTTTTGCCATGTTGGCCAGGCTGGTCTTGAACTCCTGACCTCAAGTGATCCTCCTGCCACAGCTTCCCAAAATGTTAGGATTACAGAAGTGAGCCACTGTGCCCCAACTGTCCTCAGTTTCTTTCAATTCTCCCATCATATCCAGTAAGTAGAGAAGGATGGGAACCTTACTTCATCAGACTTTAATCCAGTTCCTTTATGAAGGAACCTTCAAAAATCTATATGATAACCAAAATTTTCATTAAGTCTTCACAAAGTTTTTAGTGTTACAATAGTGTTGCTTATTACTGTTTTAGTATATTTTAAAAGTTAGGCCAGATAAGGTAGCTCATGTCTGTAATCCCAGCACTTTGGGAGGCTAAGGTGGGAAGATTGCTTGAGGCTAGGAGTCTGAGACCAGCTTGGGCAATATAGTAAGACTCTCTACAAAAAATAAAAATAGCTGGGCATGGCCGGGAGAGGTGGCTCACGCCTGTAATCCCAGCACTTTGGGAGGCCAAGGAAGGCAGATCACAAGGTCAGGAGTTCGATACCAGCCTGAACAATATGGTGATACCCTGTCTCTACTAAAAATACAAAAATTAGCCAGGTACAGTAGCACATGCCTGTAGTCCCAGCTATTCAGGAAGCTGAGGCAGGAGAATTGCTTGAACCCGGGAGATGGAGGTTGCAGTGAGCTAAGATCACGCCACTGCACTCCAGCCTGGACGACATAGTGAGACTCTGTCTCAGAAACAAAAACTAAAACAAACCACCACCACCACCACAAGAAATCTTCAAACTACTTTCCACAGTGGCTGAACTAATTTACATTCCCATTAACAGTAGATAAGCATTCCTTTTCTCTGCAGCCTTGCTAACATCTGTTATTTTTTACTTTTAATTTTTATTATTATTTTGAGACAGTGTCTCACTCTGTGACCCAGGCTGGAATGCAGTGGAGAAATCTTGGCTCACTGCAACCTCTGCTACCTGGGTTCAAGCAATTCTCCTGCCTCAGCCTCCCAAGTAGCTGGGACTACAAGAGTGTGCAGTCACACCAGCTAATTTTTGTATTTTTCGTAAAGACAAGAGTTTTACCATGTTGGTCAGGATGGTCTCGAACTCCTGACCTCAGGTGATGCCTCGGCCTCCCAAAGTGCTGGGATTACAGACGTGAGCCACCGCACCCGGCCTCCTGACTTTTTGATAATAATCATTCTAACTGTTGTAAAATGGTATCTCATTGTGATGATTAATTTTCTTGACCATTTTTTCATGAGTTTGTTAGCTGCTTATTTGAGATACTTTTGAGAAGTGTATGTGTATGTCCTTGGCCTACTTTTTAATGGGTTACTTGTTTGTTTTTTGCTTGTTGGATTGTTTTAAGTTCACTTTAGATTCTAGATATTAGACTGTTGGATGCGTAGTTTGCGAATATTTTCTCACATTCCGTAGATTGTCTTTCTACTCTGTTGACAGCATCTTTGGCTGTGCGGAAGATCTTTAATTAGGTTTCACTTGTCAGTTTTTGCTTTTGTTGCAATTGCTTTTGAGGACTTAGTCATAAATTCTTTGCCAAAGTTGATGTCCAGAATGGTATTTCCAGAAGACACAAAATTTTAAATAAAGAAACAGTAGGAGTTTGAGACCAGCCTGGCCAACATGATGAAACCCCGTCTCTACTTAAAATCCAATAATTAGCCGGGATTGGTGGCAGGCGCCTGTTATCCCAGCTACGCAGGAGACTGAGGCAGGAGAATCACCTGAACCTGGGAGGCAGAGGTTGCGGTGAGTGAGATTGTACCACTGCACTGTAGCCTGGGCAACAGAGCAAAAACTCTATCTCTAAATAAATAAATAAAATTTAAAAAGAAACAGAATGATACTTCCTAGGTTTTCTTCTAGGACTTGTATAGTTTGAGGTCTTACATCTAAATTTTTAATCCATATCGAGTTAACTTTTGTATATGATGAAAGGTAGGGATGCAATTTCATTCTGCATATGGCCAGGTAGCTGTCCCAGCATCATTTAATGGATAGAGAGTCCTTTCCCCATTGCTTATTTTTGTTGACTTTGTCCACGATCAGATGGTTTGGGCATGGGGCTTTATTTCTGGGTTCTCTATTCTGTTCCATTGGTCTATGTGTCTGCTTTGTACCAGTACAATGTGGTTTTGGTTACTGTAGCCTTATGGTATAGTTTGAAGTTGGATAATGTGATGCCTCCAGCTTTGCTGTTTTTGCATAGGATGGCTTTGGCTATTTGGGCTCTTTTTGGTTCCATATGAATTTTAGAATAGTTTTTTCTCATGTAGTTAAAAATGATGTTGTAGTTTAATAGGAATGGTATTGAATCTATAGATTGCTTTGAGCAATATAATTTTAATGATATTGATTCTTCCTATCCAAATGCATGGAATATGTTTTCATTTGTATCATTTATGATTTCTTTCAACAGTGTTTTGTAATTCTCCTTGTAGTGATGTTTCCTCTCTTTGGTTAGAAGTAGTCATAAACATATTAAATTTTTGGCAGATATTATAAATGGGAGTATGTTCTTGATTTGTCTCTCAGCTTAAATGTTATTGATGTATAGAAATGCTACTGATGGCCGGACACGGTGGCTCAGGAGCCTGAGGCAAGAGAATCCCTTGAACCCCAGAGCCGGAGGTTGCGGTGAGCCAGGATTATGCCATTGCACTCCAGCCTGGGCAACAAGAGTAAAAGTCTCAAAAAAGAGAGAAAGAAAGAAAGAGAGAGAGAGAGAGAAAGAGAGAGAGAGAGAGAGAGAGAGAGAGAGAGAGAGAGAGAGAGAGAGAGAGAAGGAGGGAGGGAGGGAGGGAGGGAAAGAAAAAGACTACTAAACTTTTGTACATTAATTTGTATTCTGAAACTTTGCCAGGCAGGAAGGCAGGGCACAGTGGCTCATGCCTGTAATCCTAGCACTTAGGGAGGCTGAGATGGGTAGATCACCTGAGGTCACGAGTTTGAGACCAGCCTGGCCAACATGGTGAAACCCCATCTACTAAAAATCCAAAAATTAGCTGGAGGTGGTGGTGCAGGCCTGTAGTTCCAGCTACTCAGGAGGCTGAGGCAGGAGAATCTCTTCAACCTGGGAGGTGGAGGTTGCAGTGAGCCAAGACCACACTATTGCAATCCAGCCTGGCCAACAAGAGCAAAACTCTATCAAAGAAAGAGAGAAAGAGAGAGAGAAAAAGAAACTTTATTGAAGTCATTTATCGGTTCTAGGAGCCTTTTCGTGGATGGAGTCTTTAGGGTTTTCTAGGTGTGGAATTCATCAGCAGAGACAGACAATTTGACTTCTTTTTCTGTTTGGATGCCTTTTATTTCTTTCTCTTGGGTGACTAATCTGGCTAGGACTTCCAGTACTATGCTAGACAGGAATGGTGATAGTGGACATCCTTGTCTTATTCCTGTTCTGTTTTGTTTTGTTTTTTAAGGTCTTAACTACTTCAGTTTTCTGTGGACTATTCCTGTTCTTTAAGAGAATGCTTCCAGCTTTTGCCTGTTTAGTATGATGTTGGCTGTAGATTTGTCATAAATGTCTGTTATTATTTTGAAGTATGTTCCTCCAGTGCCTCATTTGTTGGGGGTTTTTATCATGAAGTGATGTTAGATTTTATCAAAAGTTTTTTCCACATCTATTGAGATGACCATGTGGTTTTTATTTATTTGTTTATGATTATTTCTTTGAGATGGAAGTTTTGCTCTTGTTGCCCAGGCTGGAGTGCAGTGATGCGATCTCAGCTCACTGCTCCCTCCGCCTGCTGGGTTCAAGCAATTCTCCTGCCTTAGCCTCCCAAGTAGCTGGGACTATAGGTATGTGCCACCACGCCCATCTAATTTTGTGTTTTCCATAGAGACAGGGTTTCTCCATGTTGGAGAACTCCTGACCTCAGGTGATCCACTTGACTTGGCCTCCCAAAGTGCTGGGATTATTGGCATGAGCCACTGCGCCTGGCCTATTTTTAATTCAGTTTATGTGGCAAGTCACATGTATTGATTTGTGTATGTTGAGCCATCCTTGCATCCCAGGAATAAACCCTACTTGATTGTGGTGAATTAAGTTTTTGATGTGCTCTTGGATTCTATTTGCTAGCATTTTGTTGAGGATTTCTGCATCTTGGACATCCATTTTTTTTTTTTTTTTTTTTTTGAGATGGAGTTTCACTCTTGTTGCCAGGTTAGAGTGCAATGACTTGGTCTCGGCTCACTGCAGCCTTCACCTTCCAGGTTCAAGCAATTCTCCCTCAGCCGCCCAAGTAGCTGGGATTACAGGAGTGTGCCACCACACCCAGCTAACGTTTTTTGTATTTTTAGTAGAGACGGAGTTTAACATGTTGGCTAGTCTGGTCTCGCACTCCCGACCTCAGGTGATCTCCCCACCTTGGTGTACCAAAGTGCTGGGATTACAGGAATAAGCCATTGCACTGGCCAGACATCCATTCTTTTGTTTTTATTATTATTATTATTTTTTAAAGATGAGGTATCACCATGTTGGTCAGGCTGGTCTTGAACTCCCGACCTCAGGTGATCTACCCACCTTGGCCTCCAAAGTGCTTGGATTACAGGCATGAGCCACCACGCCCAGCCGACATCCATTCTTAATTTTAAAAAAAGAACAGGAACAGATGAATACTTCTTTAATATGATCAAATGTGTTTCAACTGGCCAGGCTTGGTTGCTCAGGCCTGTAATTCCAGTACTTTTGGGAGGCCAAGGTGGGAGGACTGTTTGAGCCCAGGAGCTTGATACCAGCCTGGGCAACATAGTGAGGGATCCTGTCTACGAAACAAATAAACAAAAAAACAAACCCAGGAGTGGTGGTGTGCACTTGTACTCCTAGCTACTCAGGAAGCTGAGGCAGGAGGATGGCTTAAACCCAGGAGTTTAAGGCTGCAGTAAGTCATGATCGTGCCACTGAACACTAGCCTGGGTGACAGAGCAAGACCCTCTCTCAAAAAAAAACAACAAAAAAAGTCTTTCAACCCAAAAGTCAGCATTTTTCTTAATGACAAGTACTAGAAAGATGTTTGCTATCTCTAATACACACATATGTATATATATATATGTGTGTGTGTGTGTGTGTGTGTGTGTATCTATATATACACACACACACACATTTTGAGACCGAGTCTTGTTCTGTCACCCAAGCTGGAGTGCAATGATGTAATCTTGGCTCACTGCAACCTCTGCCTCCTGGGTTCAAGCAATTCTCCTGCCCCAGACTCCCTAGTAGCCAAGATTACAGGTGTATACCACCACACCAGCTAATTTTTGTACTTTTAGTAGAGATGGGGTTTTGCCGTGTTGGCCGGGCTGGTCTCAAACTCCTGAACTTAAGTGATCCTCCTGCTTCGGCCTCCCAAAGTGCTGGGATCACAGGCATGAGCCAACGCACCTGGCCTTATCACTACTGTCTTAAAACCAGTTAATAGGGCCAGGCGCGGTGGCTCAAGCCTGTAATCCCAGCACTTTGGGAGGCCGAGGCGGGTGGATCACGAGGTCAACAGATCGAGACCATCCTGGTCAACATGGTGAAACCCCATCTCTACTAAAAATTACAAAAAATTAGCTGGGCACGGTAGCACGTGCCTGTAATCCCAGCTACTCAGGAGGCTGAGGCAGGAGAATTGCCTGAACCCAGGGGGCGGAGGTTGCGGTGAGCCGAGATCGCACCATTGCACTCCAGCCTAGGTAACAGGAGCGAAACTCTGTCTCAAAAAAAAAAAAAAAAAAACCAGTTAATAGTTATATTGTAATAATTAGCAATAAAGAACAACTCACATTTTGGCAATTTGAGTCACATAAGACTGGAGGAAATAACAAAAATATGAAATTAACTAAGAATGAGAATGTTTTGCAGTTTTTCAGAAGTGAGAATATAAATGTAAGTGATACTTTAATATCTGCACCCCCTTTTTTTGTTAAGGGCAGGGCCTTGCTCTGTTGCCTAAGTGGGAGTGCAGTAGTCCGGTCATAGCTTTTTGCACCCTGTCTCCAAGTGATCTTCCTGCCTTGGCCTCCCAAAGTGCTGAGATTACAGGTGTGAGCCACGGCACCCAGCCTCTAAATTCTTCTTCTTTTTTTTTTTTTAAAGACAGAGTAAAATACTCTCAAATTTTCCTAGAAGAAAATAATGTGGGGGCATGGAAAGGCATTCCTAGCTGTTCCTCAGAGCAAGTCAAATGAACATAGCCTTATAGTCTTATCCTCACTATTTTTTGACATTGTTCTGGTGGTAGTTACCAATATATGGGCAAGAAACAGAAATCGGATTTTTAAAAATTAAAAAATCTAGGCCAGGTATGGTGGTTTATGCCTATAATCCTAGCACTTTGGGAGGCCAAGGCAGGTGGATCACTTGCGGTCAGGAGTTCGAGAACAGCCTGGCCAACATGGCAAAACCCCGTCTCTACTAAAAACACAAAAATTAGCCAGGTGGCACGTGCCTGTAATCCCAGCTACTGGGAGGGTGGGGGCTGAGGCAGGAGAATTGCTTGAACCCTGGAGGCGGAGGTTGCAGTGAACTGAGATCATGCCTCTGCACTCCAGCCTGGGCAACAGAGTGAGACTGTCTCAACCAAAAAACGTTGGAAAATCTAGATATAAAAAATCATTTGCAAGTAAGATGATTATATATCTGGAAAACTCAAGAAAATCAGTTGAGGCTGTACATGGTGTTTCACACCTGTAAACCCAGCACTTTGGGAGGTTGAGGTGGGTAAATTACTTGAGCTCAGGAGTTGAAGACCAGCCTGGGCAACATGGTGAAACTCTGTCTCTATAAAAAATACAAAAGTTAGCCAGGTATGGTGGCATATGCCTACAGGCCCAGCTACTCAAAAGGCTAAGGTAGAAGGATTGCTTGAGCATGGGAGGCAGAGGTTGCAGTGAGCCCCAAGATTGCACCACTGCATTCCAGCTTGGGTGACAAAGCCAGACCCTGCAAAAGAAAAAAAGAGAGAGAGGGGAGTGGAGGGGAAGGGGGAGGAGGGGAGAGAGAGAAAGAAAGAAGAAAGAAAGACAACCAACAAAAGGTTCACATGCTTTAATATAGCAAGATGGCTGCATACAAAATTGAGTCTCCATTTACCATAGCACCAACAACAAAAATAAAAGAAACACTTACATATGCAAGAGCTAGACGAAAACTTTAAGATGCTCTTTTTTTTTTTTCTTTTTTTGAGACCGAGTCTTGCTCTGTCATACAGGATGGAGTGCAGTGGTGGCACGATCTCAGCTCACTGAAACGTCCACCTCCTGGGTTCAAGTGATTCTCCTGCCTCAGCTACCTGAGTATCTGGGATTACAGGCAGCTGCCACCATACCCAGCTAATAATTGTATTTTTAGTAGAAACAAGGTTTCACCTTGTTGACCAGGTTGTTCTCGAATTCCTGACCTTAGGTGATACACCCACTTCAGCCTCCTAAAGTGCTAGGATTACAGGCATGAACCACCATGCCTGGACCTATATCTGTATTATACATTTATTTAAACATATAAAAATTAAAATTTTGTGCATATGTGGTCACGCATGCACACACACACACACACACACACACACACACACAAACACACACACATACCTGAACAAAAAAAGAGATGTATACTTGGCCTGGGTGACAACATGAAACTCTATCTCAAAAAAAAAAAAAAAGAGAGGGCTGGGCGCGGTGGCTCAAGCCTGTAATCCCAGTACTTTGGGAGGCTGAGGCGGGTGGATCACGAAGTCAAGAGATCGAGACCATCCTGGTCAACATGGTGAAACCCCGTCTCTACTAAAGATACAAAAAATTAGCTGGGCATGGTGGCGCATGCCTGTAATCCCAGCTACTCAGGAGGCTGAGGCAGGAGAATTGCCTGAACCCAGGAGCCTGAGGTTACGGTGAGCCGAGATCGCGCCATTGCACTCCAGCCTGGGTAACAAGAGCGAAACTCCGTCTCAAAAAAATAAAAAAAGATATACCATATTCTTGGACAGGAAGACTATATTCATGAAGATAAGCTAGGTTTTACTGTTTTAGCAAAACTCACAAGCCTCGGTGGCTTAAAACAACAAAAAGTTTACTTGTTGCTCATACTATGAATCCATCATGGCTTGGCAGGGTGTGAACTTCACTGTATTCTCTCAGGGACATGTCTAAAAGAACAGCCATCACCTTGAACATTGTGGGTTATTATGTCAGAGGAAAAGGAAACTCTGTAGGTCATCAAACTAGTTGACAAGCTCAGCACAGAAATAACATATCAATTCTGCTCGTATCTCATTGACAAGTGCTAGCAAACAGCACCAACAACCACCTCAAAGACTCAGCATCATAAAAATAAAACTAAAATAACAGAGAATGGAAGTGACTTATCAATAGGCAGGTTAATAGAAAATAATAGCCAGGCCCAGTGGCTCCCACCTGTAATCACAGTACTTTGGGAGGCTAAGGTGGGTGGATCACCTGAGGTCAGGAGTTCAAAAGCAGCCTGGCCAACATGGTGAAACTCCATCTCTACTAAAAATACACAAATTAGCTGGATGTAGTGACACACATCTGTAATCCCAGCTACTCAGGAGGCTGGAGCCAGGAGAATCACTTGAACGTGGGAGGCAAAGGTTGCAGTGAGCCGAGATCACACCACTGCACTCTATGCTGGGCGAAAGAGGGAGACTCCATTAAAAAAAAATCCCCAAAATAATAGGTTGGTAACCTCAAATGCAAATGTTAAGAATGGCAGGAAAATTGTCACCTGCCCTAACCCATTTCTGATATTTGCAACTTTTAAAAATCAGGACCAGGACCTGCTGCCTCCAGGTCACCCCAACAGCAAATTTGCTGTGGCAACACCTCCTATATAATCTGCCATCTCCCTATGTATTTACTTTTCTTTTTTTTTTTTGGAAACAAAGGCACAGTCTTGCCTCACTGCAACCTCTGCCTCCTGGGTTCAAGCAATTCTTCTGCCTCAGCCTCCTAAGTAGCTGGGAGTACAGGTGTGCTTCACCATGCCTGGGTAATTTTTTTTAATAGAGATGGGGTTTCACCATTTTGGCCAGGGTGGTCTGGAACTTCTGACCTCAAGTGATCCACCCACCTTGGCTTCCCAAAGTGCTGGGATTATAGGCGTGAGCCACCACCCACTGCCTGTATTTACTTTCATTTTTTTCTTTTTCTTTTTCTTTTTTTCTGAGACAGAGTCTTGCTCTGTCACCCAGGTTGAAGTGTAGTGGCTCCATCTCAGCTCACTGCAGCCTCCGCTTCCTGGGTTCAAGCAATTCTCCTCCTGAGTAGCTGGGATTACAGGTGCCTACCACCAAGCCCGGCTAATTTTTGTATTTTTAGAAGAGATGGGGTTTCACCATGTTAGCCAGCTGGTCTCGAACTCTTGACCTCATGATCCGCCTGCCTCAGCCTCTCAAAGTACTGGGATTACAGGCATGAGCCACCTCACCTGGCCTATTTTTTTTTTTTTTCATTAAAAAGGATTTGGGGGGGCACATAGTAGATGTACATATTTTGGGGTTACAGGAGATATTTTGATACAGGCATGCAATGTATAATAATCACCTCAGGGTAAATGGGGTATCCATTGCCTCAAGCATTTAACCTTTGTGTTACAAACAATCCAATTATACCTTTTTAGATATTTTTAAATGTACAATTACATTATTGACTATAATCACCTTGTTGTACTTTCAAATGCTAGCTCTTATTCATTCTATTTTTTTGTACCCATTAACCATCCCTATTTTCCCCCCACCCCCACTACCCTTTCTAGCCTCTGGTAACCATCCTTCTCTCTCTCTCTCTTTTTTTTTTTTTTTCTGAGAGTGGGTCTCTGTCACCCAGCCTGGAGTGTAGCGGTGTGATCTTGGCTTACTACAGCCTTGACCTCCTGGGGCTTGAGTGATCCACCAAGCTCAGCTTCCTGAATAGCTGGTCCTACAGGCATGCACCATCACACCCAGCTAATTTTTTTGTATTTTTTGTAGAGACAGGATCTCACTTTGTTGTCCAGGCTGGTCTGACACTCCTGGGCTCAAGTGATCCTCCTTCCTCAGCCTTCCAAAGTGCTGGGAATACAGGTGTGAGTCACAGCACCCATCCTGTCCTACTCTCTATGTCCATGAGTTCAATAATTTTAATTTTTAGCTCCCACAAATAAGTGAGAACATGTGAAGTTTGTCTTTCTGTGCCTGGCTTATTTCACTTAACATAATGACCTCAGTTTTGTCCATGTTGTTGCAAATGGCAGGTTCTCATTCTTTTTGTTTGTTTGTTTGTTTGTTTTGAGACAGTCTGACTCCCAAACCCAGGCTGGAGGGCAGTGGTGCGATTGACTCACTGCAACCTCCACCTCCCAGGTTCAAGAGATTCTCCTGCCCTAGCCTCCCAAGTAATCCTAGGATCATGCCTGGGTAATTTTTGTATTTTTTGCAGAGACAGGGTTTCACCATGTTGGCCAGACTGGTCTTGAACTCCTGGCCTCAAGTGATCCACCTGCCTCAGCCTCCCAAAGTGCTGGAATTATAGGCATGAGCCACCATGCCTGGTCTCATTCTTTGTTATGCCATCTTCCATTTTGAAAATCATATATTTCTGGTGAACCAAAAATGATGAAAGAAATTCACAGCCGAGCGCTATGGCTCATGCCTGTAATCTCAGCATTTTGGGAGGTTGAGGTGGGTGGTTCACGAGGTCAGGAGTTCGAGACCAGCCTGACCAACATGGTGAAACCCTGTCTCTTCTAAAATTACAAAAATTAGCTAGCCGTGGAGGCCTGTACCTGTAATCCCAGCTACTCAGGAAGCTGAGGCAGGGGAATCGCTTGAACCGGGGAGGCGGAGGTTGCAGTGAGCCAAGATCACGCCATTGCACTCTAGCCTGGGTGACAGAGCAAGACTCTGTCTCAACAAAAAAGAAAAAAAAAAGAAATTCAGAATAACTGGGAAGCATCTCTAAACTTTTGAAGTTGATATTTTGGAGACTAACCATGATCCACAAAATATACTTGGCATCTCTGCTAGAGATATATATGAATGAAATGGATTATGTTATATGTCATTTCTTATTTTCTTTCTTTTTTTTTTTTTTTTAAAGATGGGGTTTCACCATATTGGTCAGGCTGGTCTCGAACTCCTGACCTCAGGTGATCCGCCCACCTCAGCCTCCCAAAGTGCTGGGATTACAGGCGTGAGCCACCATGCCTGGCTATTTCTTATTTTCTAAAAAATAGATCTTTTGCTATCTTAAACAGGCTTCCATCCCATAGACCTTATATAAGACAGTCTTTTAGAACATATGACAAACATGAGTATAGTTCTAGGGCAATGACAGAGAATATTTGAAATCAGAACTAAACTAGAAAACTAGACATATAATAATTAGATCTACCTGGCATACTGGATCAGCCTATAGGCAATGTACTTGCGGAATAGGTATCCCAACTGAACCGTGTCCATATGAAGTATCTCAATTATTAGAGTCCTAGCTGTTGTGTGTAGCTGTGAAGGGAATCCACAAGTTTTTATAGCCTGATTTAATAATATCAGGTTCTTCTTCTGAGCTTCCACATCAACAAAATACCTCTTCTCTTCAAGTTCTTTAGGAGAGGAAGGAGGCACCATTATCTTGGGTTTCTTGGTACCTGAAACTGAACTCAGTATCCAGGGCTTGTCTATAGGAGGGAATCGGGATTTCTGGTACCATTCAGGAGGTGAAATCTGTGATGTTTTGAGTAGAGTAGTAAGAGAAGATAGTGATGTTGTAGGCTTCGTGAGAGTGGGAAGGGCCCCTTCATCAGTGTAAGGGCTTTGCGATACTGGTGTCCTGTATTTGGTGAGATGGGACTGAAATGTTCTAAATGATTCTATAGCAAAAGGATCTCGAAGTATCTGGGTTTCTTCAGAAGTATCAGAGACCTCTGACATTTGGAACTTCTTGGTGGTGAAAGGAACTTGAGATACCTTGAAATCTGGAGCGCTAGGATGGATCAGTTCTGATTTAGAGTTCAGAGAAGAAATAAATGCCAGTCTCTTCTTAGCAAAAGAAGGGGACCAAACTCTCTGGGGCTTTCCAGGGGTTGGGGACGGCCAGAGTGTGAGAGGTTGTCTAGGGGTGGGAGGGATCCATAATGAAGAAGCTTGCCCAGGAAGGATCCATGGTGCCAGATGCTGCCCAAGAGTAGAAGGAGCCTGCAGATGGGGAGATTGCTCAGCAGTGGTAGGAGGCTGGAATTCCTGGAGCTGCTCAGAGGTTAAGGATCCAGATTGCAGGCGGTCCCCATGGATGGAAGAGGCTCCAGGAACTAAGGGCTGCCCAGGAAAGAGAGGAGCCCAGAGACTGGGAATCTGTCCAGAAGCTGGTGGGACTGCAGCTATAAGTTGCTGCCTGGGGGCAAGAGGGGCTTTTGACATTTGAGGTGGTAGAGGAGTCAGAGAGGCCCCAGTTTTGAAAAGCTCCCTAGAGCTAAGGGCCTCCTGTTCAAAGGGCTGCCCTGGAATGGGAGGGACCCCAGATACTGGGAGCTGCCCAGGAGTGGGAAGGGCCTGTGGTGCTGGTAACTGCACAGAAGTGGATTGACCTCCGTATACCAGGGTCTGTCCAGACGAACGAAGAGTCTGTGGTGGCCCAAGCGTCTCAGCCTCAGGTAGAATTCCCATTTCTAGGGGCTTCCGAGGGGCAAAGGTGCCTTGATTGAGGGGAAGCTTTGACATCTGCAAAGGAGTAGAAGAGACCCCAAATATAGAGGACTTCTCAGCAGTAGGAGCAGATGATGCCAGGGACAGCCTAAGGCTTGGAGACAATCTTGATATGATGGATTGCCCAGTGGGGAGAGAAGCCTTCGATTCCTGAAATGGTCTATGGGTAGGAGTAGCCAATATGGCCTGCTGCTTAGGAATGTGAGGCACTCTTGGTGTGATAGAAGCTCTTGATTTAGGATCATGCTCAGACATGAGAGTAATACGCACAGGCTGGACCTGTCCTGGGGTAAAGGGGAAGTCCAAAGGTTGGACTTGGTTAAGGGTGAGGAGCGATCCCAAGGTATGGGCTTTATCTAAGGTGAGAGGAACCCCTAATTTCAATGACTGTTCTTGAGCCTGTTCTAAGTTAATAGGAGACTCCAAAGCCTGGGTTTGCACAGGGGTAAGAGTGACAGCTGACATCCAGGCATTTGCTGAGGTGATGGGGACTCCCAGTGCCTGGGCCTGCTGAGGGGTGAGAGTGATCCCCTGAGCCTGTGCCTGCTGAGGGGTGAGAGCGATCCCCAGTTCCTGAGGGGTGAGAGCGATTCCCGGTTCCTGAGCCTGCCAAGGGGTGAGCAGGATCCCCAATTCCTGGGCCTGCTGAGGGGTGAGAGGGATCCCCAGGGCCTGGGCCTGCTGAGGGGTGAGAGGGATATCCAGGGCCTGGGTCTGCTTTGGAGTGAGAGTGATCCCCAGCTCCTGAGCCTGTTGAGAGGTGAGAGTGACCCCTTGAGCCTGGGCCTGCTGAGTGGTGAAAGGGATCCCCAGGGCCTGGGCCTGCTGAGGGGTAAAAGTGATCCCCTGAGCCTGGGCCTGCTGAGGGATGAGAGGGATCCCCAGTTCCTGAGCCTGTTGAGAGGTGAGAGTGATCCCTTGAGCCTGGGCCTGCTGAGGGGTGAGAGTGATCCCCAATTCCTGGGCCTGCTGAGGGGTGAGAGGGATCCCCACGTCCTGAGCCTGCTGAGGGGTGAGAGTGATTTTCTGAACCTGAGGCTGCTGAGGGGTGAGAGGGATCCCCAGGGCCTGGGCCTGCTGAGGGCTGAGAGTGATCCCTTGAGCCTGGGCCTGCTGAGGGGTGAGAGGGATCCCCAGGGCCTGGGCCTGCTGAGGGGTGAGAGTGATCCCCTGAGCCTGGGCCTGCTGAGGGGTGAGAGGGATCCCCAGGGCCTGGGCCTGCTGAGGGGTGAGAGTGATCCCCTGAGCCTGGGCCTGCTGAGGGGTGAGAGTGATCCCCTGAGCCTGGGCCTGCTGAGGGGTGAGAGTGATCCCCAGTTCCTGAGCCTGTTGAGAGGTGACAGTGATCCCTTGACCCTGGGCCTGCTGAGGGGTGAGAGGGATCCCTAGTTCCTGGGCCTGCTGAGGGGTGAGAGGGATCCCTAGTTCCTGGGCCTGCTGAGGGGTAAGAGGGATCCCTAGTTCTTGGGCCTGCTGAGGGGTGAGGGTGATCTCCACTTTCTGGGCCTGCTGAGGTGTGAGATGAATGCAGTTACTGAGAGGCTGTCCAGAAATAGGAAGAGCTCCAGGTGGGGAGGATTGTGGGGAGGGAGGTGTGACTGGTATGGGCTTCTTTTCATCAGGAAGATTTTCTAATGTCTTCAGATTCCTATGAAACTCTTCTCCTTGATATAACTGCTGTACATCTTTCACCGCGCTCTTCCACCTGGGAGATAATGTCATTGGAGTTTGGATGACCACTTTTTCTAGCTCTTTAAGTTTTATCTTCTTCATCTGCATCCGATCCTTTGTTTCGGTCTGCCTTTGCCTTTCAAGGTCCTCTAGCCCTCTCTCTGGCTTCCGCTTTTTCTTTTTCTCCTGTTTTATGATTGGCCCCAGATGTTTCATTTCCTTCTGAATCTGCCTCATCTGTCCATTCTCCTTTTCCAAGAGCAACCCTTGTGCCTTCATTTTTTGCATCCCTTCTTCCAGCTGCTGCAGGCTTGACTCTGGAAGCTCTTCTTCCTCCTTTCCTCTTTGCTTTTGCTTCTCCTCTTGCTCAGTCTGCTTAGGAGTCCTCTGTTTTTGCTCTGTCTTCCATATCTCTTCTTCCTGCCACTGTTTCTCTCTCTGTTGTTCTTGCTTTCCCTCCTTCATCTGGCGATATGCCTTTTTCTCTTCCCAATTCTCACTTATCTTCTTATAGTGCTCCTTTAAGAGATTTCTTTCTTCCAGCAACTGCTGTGTGAGACTCATGCCAGACATTTGTTCTTGATCCTCTTGCAAATATTGCTCCTGCCTTTGTTCTTCCCTCTCCTTGTGGTCTTTCTGTACTGTTGAGACTGTTGAAACATCTGTTTCACTTTCAATTTCAGCCAAGATCATTTGTATTAAATTGTTAATTACTGGATCTATGCTCTCATGTGAGAGAAAGGAACTGCTTTCAGACTTCTGAAAATGCAATCCTGGCATAAATGAGATTACCTTTTTTTGTTTTTTAGGTTTCCTAACTTGTTCTTCCTTTTTTTTATCTTTGTATTTTCTCAAGATTTTAGTCACAGTTTCAGCCACTTTTTGGAAATATTCCTCCATTTTTGCCTTTATGATTCCTAATTTTTCAGCTTCTGCTCTTTTTAATAACTCCTCTTCCTTCACAACAGTCTTTTTGTCAAAAGGCTTTCCGATGTTATCAATTTTCTGTTTTAGGAAAGCCATTATAGCGTTCTGAAATTCTTCGAGGTCACTCTGTTCACTTTTGCCATCTGGACTTTCTAGAACTCTGGTAGATTCTGAAATCTCTTTAGCTACCCTTGAGAGTGATTTAACAAGTTGATGAGATTTGACTTGTTTGGTTAACACTTCCTTCTCTTCAGTTTTTTCTTCTTTGCTTGTAGTAGTTCCTGAAGAGATATGGTGTTTTTTTCCTTTTATTTTTCCTTTCTGTGGCTCAGCGGTATAATCAGATTGGATTGTACTGAGTGGCGCCACTAGGCTTCTGATTTCACCTTTGCTTTCTTTGTGCAATGCCTCAGTGGTGGGTTCCACTTTAATCTCTGGTGCAGTTGGTCTTCTGTCAAATGGAGACTCACGTTTGACCTTCCTAAATTGTTCCAACATAATACTTGTTCTACTTCTGCCACTGTGGCTCTTTGTTTCAGTGAAAAAGAGATGTTGGCCTTTTGCTTCAGTGGGTGCCTTTGAGTTGACTTCAGAAAAGGATCTCTTTTCTTTTCTTTTCTTTTCCAGTGGCTCATAGTATTGACTAGGATTGGCCTCTGAGACTTTCTGGCCACCTTTATTATCACTCAGATTTGGTTCAGAGGTCTCATCTACATGTGTGCCTTTTGTGTGCTTTTTTTTCCATGCTTGATACTCGTCACCTTTCTTCAGTGATACATAATCTTTAGTGCCATCTTCAGAAATATCTTTGGAAGCCACAGGTTGCTGTTGCTGTTCAGTTAAATCTGGAGTTGTTTCAACTTGGGCTGTATATAAAATGGTGGAGTCCCATTTTATCCCAGAGCCCTTGGTCCGTTTTCTTTGGACTTCATCTACAATATTTTCAAGTTCCTTGTCTAAAATATTGTCCGTATTGTCCTCAATATCACCAGCTTTGATAATGGCCCTGGATGACTGCGGAGAAGATCCAGATAATGCTTTCACGGTTGATGATGAGGACAGTGTTTTATACACCTGTTCTGTAACAATTTTGGATCGAAGAAGTTGTTCACATTTTTCTTCTGCATCATGAAGTTTCTGCTGAAGCATTTCATTTTCATTACTGAGATCTTGTATTATCTTCAGAGAGAGCTCCTTTCCTGCTTCACTTGTTTCATGTTCATATATAGTAGAACTTTGGAAGTTAAAACATTTTAATTCATCACTTAGCGCACTCAAAGCTTTAGAAAGGTTTACTATTGTTGATGATATATATTTAATAGCATTGTTTTCCAATGTACTGAACATTGTGGTGGCTATGAGTTCCTGTAGCATACCTTGGATCTCTGAAACCTTTGTATTTGTAGCAAATTGATTACTAATCATCTGATCTGGTCTTAAAGCATGGGCTGTTGCAGGTCGTTTCATAACTCTTTCTTTCCAAGATTTCCACAGAGTACCTCTAGATACTGAAGAAAAAAACATAAAACTGTAAAATTGCACTTTTTCTTTTGCATTGTGTTTATCTATGTTTAAACCTAAGGAATTTAGCATAGATTAACTATAACTAATTAACTATAAGATAAAGATTAATCTGAAAACTTTAGCGCTAAAATAAACAGTATTATTTTTTAAAGAATGGCTCTTTTCACATAATCAC
The DNA here is from genome assembly GCF_049354715.1 of Callithrix jacchus. NCBI lineage: Eukaryota > Metazoa > Chordata > Mammalia > Primates > Cebidae > Callithrix > Callithrix jacchus. Next base: position 69,224,379 of record NC_133510.1, on the reverse strand, counting down.
CTAGAACTTTTTCTTTCTTTTTTGTTGAGAGGGATCTCCCTGTTTCCCAGGCTGGAGTGCAGCAGCATGATCACTACAGCCTCAACTTGGGCTCAAACAGTCCTCCTGCCTCAGCTTCCCTGCCTTTCTGAGTTGCTGGTGTTACAGGTGTAAGCCACAGGACCTGCCAACCACCTAAAACTTCTGCTTCCAGAGTTTAGGACATGAACTCAGCTGTGACCTCAACTTAATTTTAGTTACAAGTTTGGGGTTAGATATAATGTAAGACAAGGCCAGGCTTGGTGGCTCACTCCTATAATCCCAGCACTTTTGGAGGCCAAAGCAGGTGGATCACCTAAGGTCAGGAGTTCGAGACCAGCCTAGCCAACATGGTGAAACCCCATCTCCACTAAAAATACAAAAATTAGCCATGCGTGATGGTGCACACCTATAATCCCAGCTACTCAAGAGGCTGAGGCAGGAGAATTGCTTGAACCCAGGAGGCAGAGGTTGCAGTGAGCCAAAATCACGCCACTGCACTCAAGCCTGGGTGAGAAAGAGAGACTCCATCTCAAAAAAAAAAAAAAAATAGTAAGACAAAACTGTTCTGGCTTTGGTTGTGCTAATACTCTCCATTTTCTTTCTCAGATTCCTGTCTCTCCTTTCTCTTTTGTTCTGAATCAAAGCTAACCTTAGTTCTCTCAAAAGTGTCATAAATTAACAGATAAAAGACACACATTTGGCCAGGCATGGTGGCTTACGCCTGTAATTCCAGCACTTTGGGAGGCTGAGGCAGGTGGATCACTTGAGGTCAGGAGTTCAAGATCAGGCTGGCCAACATGGTGAAACCCCATCTTTACTAAAAATACAAAAATTAGCTGGGTGTGGTGGCATGAGCCTGTAGTCCCAGGTACTTGGGAGGCTGAGACAGGAGAACAGGTTGAACCTGGGAAGCACAGGTTGCAGTGAGCCAAGATCACGCCACTGCACTCCAGCCGAGGTGACAGAGTGAGACTCTGTCTCAAAAAAAAAAAAAGACTCACATTTGAAAAGATTTGCAGAATGGCTGAGTGAAAAAATCAACAATTTTTTTTTCCCAAAAGCAAAGATAAAACAGGGCAAAACTATCAAAACAACCATTTTAGGACTCTGAAAATTGACCAAAGGCATACAACACACTGAGAAGCATTTATTCACAAAAAACTTCAGAACCTTAGTAACAAACAGTGAAAATGTGCTAAATTGGAGTTGCATCCATCCTCAACCCCCTAGATTCGTGGCTGGGGACTTCTACCAGAGTGAGACAGGCTGTAAGGATTGACAACTCTATTGCCTACGGGGATGATTTGACTTGGCGCAAAGCATGGAAAAACCCATGCCCAGAGGCATTGTCGGCTGAGGCAGGAGAATCACTTGAACCCAGGAGGCAGAGCTTGCAATGAGCCAAGATTGTGCCACTGCACTCCAACCTGGGTGACAGAGTGAGACTGTCTCAAAAATAAATAAATAAATGAAAATAAATCATACAAAGTATGTTTCCCAATTGCAAAAAAAATTATATATGTTATACTAATTCTGCCTCTCTTATTGAACCCTGAGTGATATGAGTTCTTAGTACAATACTAAAATCATGATTCATTTTTAAAAATTGATAAATTGATTAACTAGATTTCATCAAACTAACACTTTTAGGCTTCAAAAACACCACTAAGAAAATGAAGACAAGTCATAGAAAGGGAGAAAATATTTGCAAATCACTTTTCTGATAAAGGACTTCTATCCAGCCATGTGTGGTGACTCATGCCTATAATCCCAGAACTTTGGGTGGCTGAGGCAGGAGGATCATTTGAGCTCAGGAGTTTGAGACCAGCCTGCACAACATGGTGGGACTCTGTCTCTACAAAAAGTTTTTAAAAATAAGCTGTGTGTGGTGGCACACACCTGTAGTCCCAGCAACTCAGGAGGCTGAGGCAGGAAGATCCTCTGAGCCCAGGAATTCCAGGTGGCAGTGAGATACTATTGCACCAATGCACTCCAGCTCAGACAACAGAGCAAGACCCTATTAAAAGAAAAAAAGAAAAAAAAAAAAAAAAGACCTATATCCAGAAGGTATAAAGAAATGTTAAAACTCAATTTAAAAAATGGGCAAGTAGGCCGGGAACGATGGCACATGCCTGTAATCCCAGCACTTTGGGAGGCTGAGGCAGGCAGATCACCTGAGGTCAGGAGTTCGAGGACAGCCTGACCAACATGGAGAAACCCCATCTCTACTAAAAATACAGAATTAGCAGGACATGGTGGCACATGCCTGTAATCCCAGCTACTCAGGAGGCTGAGGCAGGTGAATTGCTTGAACCCAGGAGGCAGAGGTTGCAGTGAGCCGAGATCATGCCATTGCACTCCAGCCTGGGCAACCAGAGTGAAACTCTGTCTCAAAAAAAATAGAAAAATAGAAAAGGAAATGCATGCAAACCGAAACTACAAAGAGATACCACTTCACATATACTAGGGTGGCCATAATAAAAAAAGACAATAACAAGTGTTGTTGAGGAAATGGAGAAATTGGAACCTGCATACATTGCTGATGAGAATGTAAAATGGTACAGTCATTTTGGAAAACAGTTGAGAGTTACTTTAAAAGTTAAACATAGGCCGGCTGTGGTGGCTACGCCTGTCATCCCAGCACTGTGGGAGGCCAAGGTGGGTAGATCATAAGGTCAGGAGATTGAGACCATCCTGGCCAATATGGTGAAACCCCATCTCTACTAAAAAAAATACGAAAAATTAGCTGAGCATGTTGGCATATGCTTATAGTCCCAGCTACTCTGGAGGCTGAGCAGGAGAATTGCTTGAACTTGGCAAGCGAAGGTTGTAGTGAGCCAAGATCCTGCCACTGCACTCCAGCCTGGTGACAGAGCTAGACTCTGTCTCAAAAAATAAAAAAAAAGTTAAACATAAACTTACCATATGGACAAGAAATTCTACTCCTAGCTATCTACTCAAAATAAATGGGTAAATACTGGCACTCCTGGCTACCTACCCAAAAAATGGGTAAATAATGGCATTATTCATAAAAGCCCCAAAGTGGAAACAGTTCAAATGTGTATCAACTGGTGAATGGGTAAACAAAATGTGGTATATTTAAACAACTGTGTAAACTAGCAATGACAAGAAATTACCAAAATGTCCTATAACATAATTGAATTTCAAAAACATTGTGCTAGTTGAAAGAAAACAGACAGAAAATACCACATATAATATGATTCTGTTTGTGTGAAATATCCAGAAAAAGCAAATGTAGTGGGAGAGAAAATGCATGAGTGACTATCTGGCGCTGCTGATGGGTATGATATTGACTACAAATTAGCACGAGGGATCTTTTTGGGATAATGGAAATGTTCTCAAAGTAGATTGTTGGCCGGGTGCAGTAACTCACACCTGTAATTCTAGCACTTTTCGAGGTCAAGGTTGGCGGATCACTTGTTCAAAACCAGCCTGTCCAACGTGATGAAACCCCTGTCTCCACTAAAAATACAAAAAAATTAGCCAGGCATGGTGGCAGGCGCCCATAATCCCAGCTACTCAAGAGGCTGAGGCAACAGAATTGCTTGAACCCAAGAGGCAGAGGTGGCAGTGGGCTGAAATTGTGCCATTGCACTCCAGCCTGGGTGACAGAGTGAGACTCCATCTCAGAAAAAATACAAAATTTTAAAAATAAATTAAAAATAAAATTAAATTGTGATAATTGCACAACTCTGTAAATAGACACAAAATCACTTAATTGTACACTTCACATGTATGCAAATTATACCTCAATAAAACTGTTTTTTTGGCCAGGCGTGGTGGCTCACACCTATAATCAATGTGGATCACCTGAGGTTGGGAGTTTGAGACCAGCCTGGCTAACATGGTAAAACCCTGTCTCTACTAAAAATACAAAAATTTGCCCGGCATGGTGGTACACGTTTGTAGTTCCTGCTACTCTGAAGGCTGAGGCAGGAGAATCACTTGAACCCTGGAGGCGGAGGTTGCTGTGAGCTGAGATCAGGCCACTGCATTCCAGCCTGGGTAATAGAGGGAGACTGTCTCAAAATAAAAAAATAAAGAAGCTGGGCGCTGTGGCTCACCCCTGTAATCCCAGCACTTTGGGAGGCTGTGGTGGGCAGATCACCTGAGGTCAGGAGTTCAAGACCAGCCTGACCAATATGGTGAAACCCCATCTTTAAAATAAATAAATAAATAAAAATAAGCTGTTTCTTTAAGAAAAAGTTAAACTCCATCTCCAAAATCATAAAGCACCCTTACATATTTTTTTCTTTTGTTTTCTCTTTTCGTCAAGGAAAAATATACTAAATCTGCTTAGTATCTTGACATTGTTGTCAATAGCTTTTAATGTTTCCGGTAACATCTCCATTTGTGCTATCCAGTGGTGGTGTTCATCAGCATCCATTAGAGTCATCTCAGACAAAATGGCATCTTGAAGAGAGAAAAAAAAATCATTTTTGTGCAGCAAAATAAATAACTATATATAAGCTTATAATATTGGTTAACTACTCAATATAGTTGTATTGGGGAATATAGGTATCTCACACTTATTGCCATTCTGAAGGTTTTCTCAATGAAGAAATTAAAAAGAAAGAAACTGGCCGGGTGCAGTGGCTCACCCCTGTAATCCCAGCACTTCGGGAGGCCAAGGCAGGCAGATCATGAAGTCAGGAATTTGAAACCAGCCTGACCAACATGGTGAAACCTTGTCTCTACTAAAAATACAAAAATTAGCCAGGCCTGGTGGCAGGTGCCTGTAGTCTTAGCTACTTGGGAGGCTAAGGCAGGAAAATCATTTGAACCTGGGAGGTAGAGGTTGCAGTGAGCCGAGATCAAGCCACTGCACTCCAGCCTGGGTGACAGAGCAAGACTCTGTCTCAAAAAAAAAAAAAAAAAAAAAAAAAAATATATATATATATATATATATATATATATATATAATAAAAAGGAAGAGACTTAGAAGGCTAAACAGTAAGTCTTAGACATGAAGACATGAATCAAAAGTGTCTATTTGATTTGGTGCCTAAAATGTGTGTGTGTTTTAATATTGGAGATCTAAGCCCCAATTAACTCGTTTGGCAAGTTATCCAGTATTTTTTTTTTTTTTTTGAGACCAAGTCTCGCTCTGTTACCCTGTCTGGAGTGTACTGGTGCCATCTCAGCTCAATGCAACCTCCACCTCCCAGGTTAAAGCGATTCTCCTGCCTCAGCCTCCTGAGTAGCTGGGACCACAGGTGGACGCCACCACACCTGGCTAATTTTTGTATTTTTAGTAGAGACACAGGGTTTCACCATGTGTTGGCCAGGCTGGTCTCGAACTCCTGACTTTGGGTGATCCGCCTGCCTCAGCCTTCCAAAATGGTGGGATTACAGGTATGAGCCATCACACCCAGCCGTTATCCAGTATTTATAACCCTCGTTGCATGAAATTTCTAGCCACAAAATAAAATTCCATTTTTTGGTATTCTTAGCTTATTCCTTCTTTCATTCCACCAGCGTCTACTCTGACTTGTGGTATTCTAGATGCTGTGGATGCAACATTAAGTAAAACAAATTCCCTGACTTCATACTTCTTACCTTCTGGTGAAAGGAGAGAGAGAAAAAATTGATTATATAGGAAATCAGATACTAATGCTATAGACAAAAATAAAGGTAGGCCAGCCAGGCGCAGTGGCTCATGCCTGTAATCCTAGCACTTTGGGAGGCTGAGGTGGGTGGATCGTTTGAGGTCAGGAGTTCAAGACCAGCCTGGCCATCATGGAGAAACCCCATCTTAAAAAAAAAAAAAAAAGAAAGAAAGAAAGGTAGACCTGGTGCAGCGGCTCATACCTGTAATCCCAGCGCTTTGGGAGACTGAGGCAGGTGGATCGTTTGGGGTCAGGAGTTCAAGACCAGCCTGGCCAACATGGTGCAACCCTGTCTCCACTAAAAATACAAAAATTACCTGGGTGGTAGTGGTGCATGCCTGTAGTCCCAACTACTTGGGAGGCTGAGGCAGGAGAATCACTTATCACTTGAGCCTGGGAGGCAGGGGTTGCAGTGAGCCAAGATCACACCACAGCACTCCTGTCTGGGTGACAGAGTGAGACCCTGTCTCAAAAAAAAAAAAACAACGCCAGGTGTGGTGGCTCACGCCTGTAATCCCAGCACTTTGGGAGGCCAAAGTGGGTGGATCACGAGGTCAGGAGTTCAAAACCAGCCTGGCCAACATAGTGAAACCCCATCTCTACTAAAAAATACAAAAAAATTAGCCAGGCATGGTGGCCCATGCCTGTAGTCCCAGCTACTTGGGAGGCTGAGGCAGGAGAATTACTTGAACCCAGGAGGTGGAGGTTGCAGTGAGCCAAGATTGCGCCATTGCACTCCAGCTTGGGCAACAGAGTGAGACTTCATCTAAACAAACAACTGAAAAAAAAGGTAAAGTGTAAAGAAAAGTGTCAAGGGGTAGGGAATAGGGATGGTCAGAGAACATCTCATTTTAAAGTGGAATTTAAGCAGGGAATGAGCCATGTGTCCAACTGGTGGAAGACGCTCCAGATAAGGGAATAGTATGCATAAAGACACTGCTGGCCTGCTTTTAAAAAAGCAAGGAGGCCAGCAGAACTGGTACTAAGTGAATAAGCCTATATTTTTCCTATTTTATGCCTACTGGAATAGAGGATAACTATTCTCTGAATAACTTCCTTAGTCTTTTCTTCTTTAGTCTAATCCTTCAAAATTTACTTATATATTCTCTTCTATATCTTTTTCATTAACTTTGTGGTTTTCCTCTGAACCACTTCTGTAAACTTACTCCATTCTTCCAACCAGACCAGAATGTTGACAAGAGTCTTTTCTCTAATTTCAACAGTCTTAGCGTAAGTAGCCATTTTCTCAAGAAAACTGGTTCTCTGTTTTCTCTTATGTTCTGTAAGGGAGACATTCCTTTCAGAGGGCGAGTTAAAAAGAAGAGTATAGCGAGTCATTATTCGATGCACATTGTTCATTATTTCACTCAGCTGCATATCAATGTCCTGTAAGAATAAGAAGGGGGAATGTATTAATCTTCAGTTTGAATAGAAGCTTTGGTCACCTTTCTTCTCAGAATGTCAGTGACAGTTAATTTAAAGGTGTCCAATTAAAGTCTTGATAATTCTAGCTTTATTGTGAGTCTCAAATTTTCCCTATTAAAAAAAATTCTTTTTCTGCCTTCATCATCCTAGCAATGCTATGATATAATGGAAAGAGCATTGGGTTTGAACCCATATCTGGATCTTAACTCTAGGTCTTTCATTATCATAACTTTTTTCTTTTTTGAGACAGAGTCTTGCTCTGTTTTGAGGCGCCAGGCTGGAGTGCAGTGGCACAATCTCGGCTCACTACAATCTCTGCCTCCTGGGTTCAAGCAATTCTCCTGTCTCAGCCTCCCAAGTAGCTGGGACTACAGGCACACGTCACCACGCCCAGCTAATTTTTGTATTTTTTATATTAGAGATGGAGTTTCACCATGTTAGCCAGGATGGTCTCGATCTCTTGATCTCGTGATCCGCCCACCTCGGCCTCCCAAAGTGCTGGGATTACAGGCGTGAGCCACTGTGCCCAGCCTATCATAAGTTTTTAAATTTTTTTTGAGACAAAGTCTTGCTTTTGTCCCCCAGGCTGGAGTGCAATGGCGCGATCTTGGCTCACTGCAACCTCTGGCTCCTGGGTTCAAGCAATTCTCCTGCCTCAGCCTCCTGAGTAGCTGAAATTACAGGCGCCTGCCACCACACCTAGCAAATTTTCGTATTTTTAGTAGAGATGGGGTTTCACCATGCTGACCAGGCTGGTCTGGAACTCCTGACCTCAGGTGATCCACCCACCTCTGCCTCCCAAAGTGCTGGGATTACAGGCATGAGCCACCTCACCTGGCCTAAAATGACTTTTAATAAATCACAGCATTTCCGAGCTCCCTCTGCAGCCCCTATAAAATGATGGAGATACTAAATTCACAGTTGATGTGAAGTGTATAAAATTTGTGAATATGCTTTATAAGCTGTAGCTGCTAAAAAAAAAAAAAACACAGACAAACAAAAAAACCACGGTGGCTCACCTTATAATATCAGCACTTTGGGAGGCCAAGGCAGGGAGATCACAAGGTCAGGAGTTCAAGACCAGCCTGGCCAACATGGTGTAATCCCATCTCTACTAAAAATGCAACAATAAAAAAATTAGCCTGGTGTGGTGTCAGGCACCTGTAATCCCAGCTACTCAGGAGGCTGAGGCAGGAGAATTGCTTGAACCTGGGAGGCAGAGGTTGCAATGAGCCAAGATTACGCCACTGCACTCCAGCCTGGGTGACAGAACAAGACTCTGTCTCAAAAAAAAAAAAAAAAAAAAGGAAAGAGAAAAGAAAAAAATGCAGGATGCTTCTTTTTTGCTTTTTTACCTGGAAAGCAGTTATCAGAATATTCCTCAAACATACTTTTCTTTTTTTTTTTTTAAATGGGGTTTCACCATACTGGTCAGGCTGGTCTCAAACTCCTGACCTCAGGTGATCTGCCCACCTCAGCCTCCCAAAGTGGTGGGATTACAGGCTTGAGCCACCACGCAGGCCAAACATACTTTTCCTTTGTTATCTCCTTTGCTTATCACTTTATCAGCTTAGTACATTGAGTATGTAGGGAAGAAAAAGAATCTTATCAGCAAATCTCTTTTCTTCATCACTCTATCCTAGAAATTTTTTATGGATAATTACTACCTCATATATGGCATTTGGAAATTTGTGAAATCATTTTTGGTTGTCATAATAATTGTGAAGGTAGAATACTACCATTTAGTAAAGGGTACTGGCCGGGCGCGGTGGCTCAAGCCTGTAATCCCAGCACTTTGGGAGGCCGAGGCGGGTGGATCACGAGGTCAACAGATCGAGACCATCCTGGTCAACATGGTGAAACCCCGTCTCTACTAAAAATTACAAAAAAAAATTAGCTGGGCACGGTGGCGCGTGCCTGTAATCCCAGCTACTCAGGAGGCTGAGGCAGGAGAATTGCCTGAACCCAGGGGGCGGAGGTTGCGGTGAGCCGAGATTGCGCCATTGCACTCCAGCCTGGGTAACAAGAGCGAAACTCCGTCTCAAAAAAAAAAAAAATAAATAAAGGGTACTAAGAATGCTAGTCCATCCTACAGTGCAGTGGATGGTATCACACAATGAAGAATTGTCTCAAATCCTGTGTGAATTTGAATGTCTCATAGGACATTGATATAGGTTTAAAAAAAATCTATTTATACTTATCCAAGCCTAAAATCAAACTCTTTTTAAAAATATAAACAGGCCAGGTGTGGTGGCTCACGCCTGTAATCCAAGCACTTTGGAGGCCAAGGTGGGTGGATCACCTGAGGTCGGGAGTTCTAGACCAGCCTGACCAACATAGTGAAACCCCATCTTAAAATATATATATTTATTAACAGACCAAAAGCAATATCTCACACCTGTAATCCAAGTGCTTTGGGAGGCCAAAATGGGAGGATCTCTTGAGGCCATGCATTCAAGACTAGCCTGGGTGACAGAGTAAGATCCTGTCTCTAAAAAAAAATTTTTTTTGCTGGGCATAGTGGCTCACACCTGTAATCCCAGCACTCTGGGATGCCAAGGCAGGTGGATCACTTGAGGTTAGGAGTTTGAGACCAACCTGGCCAACATGGTGAAACCCTGTCTCTACTAAAAACACAAAAAAAATTGCTGGGCATGGTGGTGGATGCCTGTAATTCCAGCTACTCAGGAGGCTGAGGCAGGAGAATCTCTTGAACCTGGGAGGCAGAGGTTGCAGTGAGTCAAGATCACACCATTGCACTCCAGCCTGGGCAAAAAGAGTGAATGAAACTCTATCTCAAAAAAAAAAAAATTTTTTTTTAATTCAAAGTGGTTTTTGCCCAATTTAATGATATGCTACAATTTCCAGGAATACAAATAATACATAAATCAAGAAAAAATTTTCTTTAAAATTTCTCCAAGAAATTAGTGTTAATAGTATTTAGTGCTAATACAGTAAAGCTGAATTTGTATCAGCCTCCATTTTTATCTTTCTTATTTATTTATTTTGAGATGGAGTCTTGCTGTCATTTAGGCTGGAGAGCAGTGGCATGATCTTGGCTCACTGCAACCTCCGCCTTCCGGATTCTTGCAATTCTCATGCCTCAGCCTCCCCAGTAGCTGGGGATTACAGGCTTCTGCCACCAGATCTGACTAATTTTTGTATTTTTAGTAGAGACAGAATTTCACCATATTGGACAGGTTGATCTCGAATTCCTGACCCTAAGTGATCCACCCACCTCAGCCTCCCAAAGCCCTGGGACTACAGGCATGAGCCACCATGCCTGGCCCAGATTTATTTTAATTCTACATATAGATGCAAGCCTCTATCTACTTCTAGGGAAGTTTGACCTATGACTTACACACTGAAATGCATGTTATTATAAATTGCTTTACTTTTACTTATTCTCACATTTATATTTTTTAAGTATAGGTAGTGTTTTGTCTTGTTTTGTTTTGTTTTTATAGACGGGGTTTCACCTTGTTGGTCACGGTGGTTTTGAACTCCTGATGTCAGGTGGTCCACCCACCTCGGTCTGCCAAAATGCTGGGATTACAAGCATGAGCCACCATGCCCGGCCAAAGTATAGGTAGTATATCTATGAATATCATTTTAGAGGAATAAAGGGAATGTTAAAAATATTTTTAGAGGCAAAGTAAATCTGACAGTTAAGAACCACTTCCAACTTTTTTATTCTCTCAATTTGTCTTCAGAAAAAATGAACTCTCTCTGCACTCCTTATAATAAGGGTAATATTTGGATTTTGCCAACCAAATCATCATACAAAATAAGTATTCTGATGTTAGGTGTATTTGCTCTTACAGCAAATAATAATTTAAATCAGGAACACAGGAGAGTCAAGGCAAAGTTTGCTAAGCCAAGTGATGAAGAATAACATTACAAGCTAACACATAGCACAGTGATCAAGGAAAAAATACTACCAACTCCTCATAAAGTCTCCTAAAAAAGTGAAGAGGAAAAAATACTTCCCAGCTCATCCTTTTAGGCCAACATATATCAAAGCCAGACAAAAGCACTACAAAATAAAAAAACTAAATACAAACATGCCTGATGAATATTGATACAGAAAACCTTAGCAAAATACTAGTGAACAGAATTCAACAGCACATTAAAAGGATTATACACCATGATCAAGTGAGATTTATTTCTGGAATCCAAGGATGGTTAAATATATGTAAATCAATCAATGCAATGCAAAAAATTAACAGAATGACAGGAAAAAACACACATGGTCATCTCAATTGATGCAGAAAAAGCATTCGACAAAATGTAACACCCTTTCATAATAAAAAATACACAAGAACCTGGGCACAGTAGCTCATGCCTGTAATCCCAGCACTTTGAGAGGCCAAGGCAGAAGGATCACTTGAGTCCAGGAGTTCAAGACCAGCCTGAGCAACATGGTGAAACCCTGTCTCTACAAAAAATAAAAAATATCAGCCAGGTATGGTAGCATGTGCTTATAGTTCCAGCTAGTCAGGAGGCTGAGGTAGGAGGATTGCTTGAACCCAGGAGGTCGAAGCTGCAGTGAACCATGATTGTGCCACTGCACTCCAGCCTTGGCGATAGAGTGAGCCCCTGTCTTAACACAAAGAAAAAATACACACAAAAGAAACTAGAAATAGAAGAAAACTTCAACATAATAAAGGCCATATATGAAAAGCCCACAGATAGTAATATACTCAATAGTGAAAGACTGAAAGCTTTTCCTCCAAGATTAGGCACAAGTCAAGGATGCCCACTTTCACCGTCTGTCTAACCTAGTACTGAAAGTTCTAGATACCACAATTAGGCAAGAAAAAGAAATAAAAGGCACACAATTTGGAAAGGAAAAACTAAAATTATCTCTGTTCACAGATAACATGATCTTAAATTGTAGAAACCCCATATATATAGAAAACTCAATATATGTAAAAACCCTAAGGATTACCCCTGCATACACACACACACACACACACACACACGTGCACACACACACACACACACACACATTGTTAGAATAAATTTAGCAAATTTGCAGGGTAAAAAATACATACAAATCAATCACATTGCTATGCACTAACACTGAGTAATCTGAAAAAGAAATTAAGAAAATAATGCCATTTATAATAGCACCAAAAATAATAATATATTTATTGCTTGGTGCAGTGGCTCACGCCTATAATCCAAGCACTTTGGGAGGCCGAGGTGGATGGATCACCTGAGGTCAGAAATTTAAGACTACCTTGGCCAACATGGTGAAACCTCATCTCTACAAAAGTACAAAAATTAGCCAGGCATGATGGTGGGTGCCTGTAATCCCAGCTACTCTGGAGGCTGAGGCAGGAGAATCGCTTGAACCCGGGAGGCAGGAGTTACAGTGAGCTGAGATCGCACCATTGCACTCCAGCCTGGGTGACAGAGACTCTGTCTCAAAAATAATAATAATAATATTGGGAGGCCAAGATAGGCAGATCACTTGAGGTCAGGATTGTGATCAGCCTGGCTAACATGGTGAAATCCCATCTCTACTAAAAATACAAAAATTAGCCTGAGGTGGTGGCAGGCACCTGTAATCCCAGCTATTCAGCAGGCTGAGGCAGGAGAACTGGTTGAACTCAGGAGGCGGAGTTTGCAGTGAGCCAAGATCATACCACTGCATTCCAGCCTGGGCAACAGAGCAAGATTCTGTCTCAAAAATAAATAAAAATTAAAAATAGTAATGTATTTAGGAATAAACTTATCCAAGGAGGCGGAAGACTTGTACGCTTGTCGTTTTCACTACAATATGTTGCTGAGAGAAATTGAAGAAAACATGAGCAACTGGAGAGATATTACATGTTTATAGATTGGAATATTTAATATTGTTAAGATGTTAATACTACTCAAAATGATCTAATTAATGCAATCTCTATCAAAATACCAATGGCACTTTTTTTGCAGCAATAGAAAAATTCATCCTAAAATTATATGGACTCTCAAGAGACCCTGAATGGCTGAAGCAATCTTGAAAAGGAATAAGAAAGTTGGAGATCCCACATTTTCTGATTTCAAACTTATTCCAAAGCTACATTAATTAAAATAACATGGTACAGTTCTAAAGACAGACAAGTAAACTGATACAACAGAATAGAGAGCCCCTAAATAAACATCAAGTTAACAGTATGTATATAGTATAGTATATTCATAGCATAAAGTCAAATTATTTTCTGGACGGTTGCTAAGGCCGTCCAATGAGGAAAGAACAAGTCTTTTAAAACAAAAACAAATGGTGAGAAAACTGAATATCTACACATAAAAGAATAAAGTTGGATTCTTATATAAAGTTTAACTCAAAATGGATCAAATACCTAACTTTAAGACCTAACACTATAAAACACTTAGAAGAAAATGTAGGAGAAAGGCTTCATGGGTATTGGACTTGGCAGTGATTTCTTGGACATGGCAAAAATCACCTGCAGTAAAAGTGAAAATAGATAAATAGACTATATCAAAGTTTAAAACATTTGTTTGTCAAAGGACGAAATCAAGAGATTGAAAAATCAACCTAGGAAGTGGGAGAAAATATTTGCAAATTGTGTATCCAGTAAGAGTTAATATCCACAATATATAAATAACTTGCACAAACTCAACATCAAAAAAAATTTTTTTAATAGGCTGGGCACTGGTGGCTCACCCCTGTAATCCCAGGACTTTGGGAGGCTGAGGTGGGCAGATCAGTTGAGGTCAGGAGTTCAAGACTAGCCTGGCCAACATGGTGAAACCCTGTCTCTACTAAAAATACAAAAATTAGCCAGGCATGGTGGCACATGCCTGTAATCCCAGCTACTCGGGAGGCTGAGACACAGGAATCACTTGAGCCTGGGAGGTAGAGGTTGCAATGAGCCAAGATTACACCACTGCACTCCAGCCTAGGTGAGAGAACAAGACTCCATACCCCCCCAAAAATGAAATAAACCAATAAACCCAAATAAACCAATTTAAAAATGGGCAAATGATTCAAAAAAGATATACAAATGGCCCAAAAATATATGAAAATATATTCAACATAACTAGCCATTAGGAAAATGTAAATCAAAACCACAATGGTATACTACTTCATACCCATTAAGATGGTACTATGTAAAAAACAGAAACTAACAAGTGTGGGTGAGGCTGTGCAAAATTGGAATCCTGTGCACTCTTGTTAGGAATGTAATATTGTTTAGCTGCTGTGGAAAAAAGGATGACAGTTCCTCCAGAAATTAAAAATAGAATCACCATATGATCCAGCAATTGTTCTCTATGTATATATCCAAAAGAACTATAAGCAGTTTCCCTAAGAAATATTTGTACACTCATGCTCATAGTGTTGTTATTCACGATAACCAAGAGGTAGAAGTAACCCAAATGTCCATTGACAGATAAATGGATAACAAATGTGGTATATATTGATATATATACACAATGGAGTCTAGACACTGTGGCTCATACCTGTAATCACAGCACTTTGGGAGGCCACGGCGGGCAGATTACTTGAGATCAAGAGTTTGAGACCACCCTAGCCAACATGGTGAAACCTCATGTTGCACTAAAAAATACAAAAGTTAGCCAGGCATGCTGGCAGATGCCCATAATCCCTAGGTAAAAAACAGAGGGAGGCTACTTGGGAGGCTGAGGCAGGAGAATCGCCTGAACTTAGAAGAAGGAAGTTGCAGTGAGCCAAGATCGCACCACTGCACTCCAGGCTGGGTGATGGAGTGAGACTTTGTCTCAAAAAAATAAAATTTAATTTGATTTTTAAGTATACAAAATAGAATATTATTCAGCCTTAAAATTGAAGGATATTTTGACATGCACTATAATACGGATGAACCTTGAATATATTAGGCTAAGTGAATAAGCCAGTCATGAAAAGACAAATACTTTATGATTCCACTTAAATGAGGTGTCTAGAATAGTTGAATTCATAGAAATGAAGTACAGTACAGTGCCTGTAATCCAGCTACTCGGGAGGCTGAGGCAGGAGAATCTCTTGAACTGGTTAGGCGGAGGTTGCAGTGAGCCGAGATCATGCTACTGCACTCCAGCCTGAGTGACAGAGTGAGACTGTCGCAAAAAAAAAAAAAAAAAAAAAGATGATATAGTTCTAGACATTGGTTGCAAAATAATGTATAGCAATATCTATTCATGCTTAAAACTATTGAAAACTATTGTACTATATACTTAAAAATAATTAAGATGGTAAATTTGATGTGTATTTTACCACAATTAATTTTTTTAATTCAAAAATGAATAATTAAATGTTAAGTGACAGAAATAATGCAATCAGAAAAAGAGTTTATGCAGTTGTAGCAAATCTAACTTAAGTCAAAAACACAGGAGACTGGAGACAAAGTTGGCCAAGCCAAGTGATAAAGAATAACTCAGAACTGACACATAGTATGGTGGGTAAGAAAGAAATAATGCTATTGCTCACAGACTTTTTTAAAAAGTTGAAGAGGAAGGAAAAATTCCTCACTCATTCTTTGATGTCAGCATTACCCTGATATCAAAATCAGACAGATGTAAGAGAAGAAAACTATAAACCAGTATCCCTCACCTCTTGAAAATAGTTACAAAAAATGCTTCATAATATTTTCAAAAATTCTAGAACAGATAGGTAACCAATAAAATAAAATAGAAAATAAAATCAAACATTATCTTTAAAAAATAGGATCATGAACAAGTGGTATTTACCTGTTATGCAAGGCTAGTTCAAAATTTGATAATTTCTAAATGTAATTCACTATGTCAATTGATTAAAGGAAAACCATGTATTGCCTCCGTAGATACAGCAAAAGCAGTTGACGAAATTCAACATTCATTTATGATTTCTTTTTTTTAATTATTTTTATTTTTTATTTTTTTTTTAGGCCCTGGGTAAGAGATTCTTTTTTTTTCTTTCTTTCTTTTTTTTTCTAATGAAAAGTGACTTTTTAATATTTTTTTTCCTAATGAAAAGTGATGGGTTTTTTTGTTTTTTGTTTGAAATGGAGTTTCATGCTTGTTGCCCAGGCTGGAGTGCAATGACAGGATCTTGGCTCACCACAACCTCCACCTCCAGGTTCAAGCAATTCTCCTGCCTCAGCTTCCCAAATAGCTGGGATTACAGGCATGTGCCACTATGCCCGGCTAATTTTGTATTTTTAGTAGAGACGGTGTTTCTCCATGTTGGTCAGGCTGATCTCGAACTCTCAACCTCAGGTGATCCCCACCCCTCTGCCCTTGGCCTCCCAAAGTGCCGAGATTACAGGTGTGAGCCACCACACCTGGCCTCATTCATGAGTTCTAAAAGAAGCTCAATAATAAACTAGGAATAGAGGGTAATTTCCTCAATCTGATAAAGAGCATTTACAAAACGTTTATAGCTAGCATCAAACTTAATGGTGAAAGTCTAAAGTGCTCTAAAGGTTGTTGTAATCACTTCTACTCAACATTATACAAATGTCCTAACCAATTCAATAAGGTCAGAAAAAGAAATACAAGAAAATGGATTGGAAAGAGAGAAGTAACATGGTTTCTGTTTACAAAGATTTGTCCATATAAAAACTCCCAAAGAATTTACCAAAGAGGCTGGATGTAGTGTCTCATACTTGTAATCCCAGTACTTTGGGAGGCCAAGGCTGGCAGATGACTTGAGACCAGGAGTTCAGGACCATCCTGGCCAACATGATGAAACTCTGTTTCTACCAAAAATATAAAAATTAGCGGCCGGGCGCGGTGGCTCAAGCCTGTAATCCCAGCACTTTGGGAGGCCGAGGCGGGTGGATCACGAGGTCAACAGATCGAGACCATCTTGGTCAACATGGTGAAACCCCGTCTCTACTAAAATTACAAAAAATTAGCTGGGCACGGTGGTGCGTGCCTGTAATCCCAGCTACTCAGGAGGCTGAGGCAGGAGAATTGCCTGAACCCAGGAGGCGGAGGTTGCGGTGAGCCGAGATCGCGCCATTGCACTCCAGCCTGGGTAACAAGAGCGAAACTCCGTCTCAAAAAAAAAAAAAAAAAAAAAAAAAAATAAAAAAAAAAAATAAAAAAAAAAAAAAAAAAATTAGCTAGGCATGGGGGCATGTGCCTGGAATCCCATCTATTTGGGAGGCTGAGGCAGGAGAATCACTTGAACCGAGGAGGTGGAGGTTGCAGTGAGCCAAGATTGAACCACTGCACTTCAGTTTGGGTGATAGAGCGAGACTCCATCTCAAAAATAAATAAATACATAGGGGAAAAAATGGAAAAACTAAAAGTAAAAATAAATAAATACATACATATAAAACAAACCAAAAACCATTTATTTACACTAGCAATATACAATTAGAAGTTGAAATTTGGTTGAGTGCAGTGGCTCATGCCTGTAATCCCAGCATTTTGGGAAGCCGAGGCAGGTGGATCACCTGAGGTCAGGAGTTTGAGACCAGCCTGGCTGACATGGTGAAACCCCCTCTCTACTAAAAATACAAAATTAAGCCGGGTGAGATGGCTTATGCCTGTAATCCCAGCACTTTGGGAGGTACAGGCGGGTGGATCATCTGAGGTCAGAAATTCAAGACCAGCCTGGCCAATGTGGTGAAACCCTGTCTCTACTAAAAATACAAAAAATTAGCTGGGCCTGGTGGTGCAGGCCTGTAGTCCCAGCTACCCAGGAGGCTGAGGCAGGAGAATCACTTGAACCCAGGGGGTGGAGGTTGCAGTGACCCAAGATCACAACATTGCACTCCAACCTGGGCAACAGAGCAAGACTCTGCCTCAAAAAAAAAAAAAAAAAAGAAATTTAAATTTAGTAAAACAGTGTCTAGGATTTTTTGGGTGTCACTTTGCCAACCAGTAACCTCTGTGGCCACTGATGCCTCTGCTTGAGTTTTGCTCCTGCCCACTGGGCTCATTCCACCTACTAGACCCGGCAGCCTGCCCTCAGATCATTGATATTGGCCCAGATCCCATGCCTGCCAAGGATAAGCCAGGCATGGAGCAGCAAGGGGTGTGTGAGCAAGCAAGTCCAGGGTCTGCCGGCTGCAGCACCAAAACAGGCTGCTACAGGTGCCAGCACAAGCACCAGCTCTGGGAGAGGCTGTGACTGGACCAGACATACTGCAAGTGGCATCTGCTTCAGGCACCAGTGTCTGGATGAGGGAAACTTGGTGGTACCCAAAAGCTCAGATATCTGTACCTTAGAAGGATCACCATTCATCATTCACACAGTCCAGGGGCATGTCACAACCCACAGCTCAGTGAGCCAGCTGAGGATGTGTTACAGCTCCATTAGCTCCCACCATTCAGTCCTGAGTTCCTGCCCCATGTCCAGGAAGAACAAGGTTACATGAACAACTGAAGGGTGAGCAAGGTGCAGAGGAGCTTTTACTGAGCAACAGAACAGCTCTCAGTGGAGAGGATACCTGAAGTGGGTAGCTCCTATCCACAGGCAAGTCATCCCGACAAATGTAGAGGAGACTTGAAGTGGGTCCTGCTATCCGAAGGCAGGTAGGCCTGATGAGTGTAGGCCACTCAAAGTGGATAGCTCCTGTCTGTAGGCAGGTAGTCCCTAGGAGTCTCTGAGTCAGGCTCAGTCTGGGGTTTTTATGGGCTCAATAGGGAGGAAATCCATGCTGATTATGGGCAGCCATGAGTGGGCCTGGAAAAAGTACCATCTGATTGGCCGAAAGGCATCAAGGAAGTTCTCACTCTAGTCCCAGACTCCACCCTAAACTGGCAGCCAGGAAGCAGTGGCCCAGCCCTGCCACTGCTTCCTATTGTGTGGGGTGGCCACTTGGTGCTAGCAAAGGGCAGGAGGGCTGTAGAGTTACAGCAGCTCTGGCTCAGGGAATCCCAGTCCCCAGGCTTCAGGCCTCCCTGGCTTGAAGGTGGGGTTTCACTGGGGACCTGCCATTTATAGCTTAGGAACAAGTCTGCCTACTGCCGCCATCAACATGCTGTCCATGGCAACCTGGCTGTCCAGCTGAGGGGCGCCTTCAGGCCTCTAAGGAGGGGCATTCAGCCCCCTGACCTCCCTCATTGATGACCAAAGTTCAGAGGGACTGAGGCAGCAGGGGACAGGCGTGTCAGTGCCACCCCAACCACATGTACACCTGACCCGGTTGTGACAGTGCTGGGCTTGGCCACAGCTTTGCTCTGCACTGTAGCAGGCACTGGGAGCAGGGAGAGGACAGGGAGCGGGATCAGGCACATCCCTGAGGGCGCAGGGATGCCTCAGTCCAGAGCTGCGGCTGGGTGGCTGCTGCTGCTCCCAGGAGTGTGGGGCTCTTTCTGGACAACTCAGTAGAGTGCAGGGCTCCAACTGGGATCACTAGTCCCCAGACCCCGCTTGGGTCCACCGAGTGAAAAGCCCCAGCTGCACCTCTCTCGCTGAAACTAGTATCCTCACTGCCACCATCAACAGTATTTGCAATAACACTAAAACATGAAATAGGTATAAATCTAGTAAAATAGGTACAAGATCTTTACATTGAAAAATTCAAAATACTGGCCAGGCGTGGTGGCTCACGCCTGTAATCCAAGCACTTTGGAGGCCAAGGAGGGCGGATCACCTGAGGTCAGGAGTTCAAAACCGGCCTGACCAACATGGTGAAACCCTGTCTTTATTTTTTTTTTAAAGAAAGAAGGAAAAATACAAAATACTAAGATCTGAGAGCTGTAGTCTAGTAATAAAAAAAAAAAAAACAGAAAAATATAAAATATTAGTTTAAAAAATCAAAGAGCTAAATAAACGGAGAGATATACCTATGGATTGAAAGATCCAGTATTGGCCAGGTACAGTGGCTCATGCTGTAAGCCCAGCACTTTGGGAGGCCAAGTCAGGAGGATCATTTGAGGTCAGAGGCTCGAGACCAGTTTGGGCAACATGGTGAAACGTTGTCTGTACTAAAATTACAAAAATTAGGTAGGCATCTGTAATCCCAGCTGCTCAGGAGGCTGAGGCAGGAGAATCACTTGAACCCAGGAGGCAGAGATTACAATGAGTTAAAATCACACCACTGAATGCCAGCCTGGGTGACAGAGTGAGACTCTGTCTCAAAAAAAAAAAAAACAAAAAAAAGACCCAATATTGTTAAATGCCAATTGATACGTTAGGTCACAAATCTAGTAATTTATCAATATCACATATTACAAATCATATATCTGATAAAGAGCTAGTATCCAGGCCGAGCAGAGTGGCTCACGCCTGTAATCTCAGTACTTTGGGAGGCCATAGTAGGCGGATCACAAGGTCAGGAGTTCAACACCATCCTAGCCAACATGATGAAACCCCATCTCTACAAAAATACAAAAAATTAGTCGAGCATGGTGGCATATGCATGGTGGCACATGCCTGTAATCTAAAAAAAAAAAAAAAAGAGCTCATATCCAGTATTTAGGATATATAAAGAACTCCCAAAATTCAGTAATAAGACAATACCCAATTTTTTTTTTTTTTTGAGACAGAGTTTCACTCTTGTTACCCAGGCTGGAGTGCAATGGCGCGATCTCAGCTCACCACAACCTCCGCCTCCTGGGTTCAAGCAATTCTCCTGCCTCAGCCTCCCGAGTAGCTGGGACTACAGGTATGTGCCACCATGCCCAGCTAATTTTTGTATTTTTAGTAGAGATGGGGTTTCACCTTGTTGACCAGGATGGTCTTGATCTCTTGACCTCGTGATCCACCCGCCTCGGCCTCCCAAAGTGCTGGGATTATAGGTGTAAACCACCGCGCCTGGCCAATACCCAATTTTCTTAATGGATAAAATATTTGGACAGTTCACCAAAGAAGATGAACAAATGGCAAAAAGCACACAAAAAGGTGTCAACATAATTAGTCATTAGGGAAATGTAAATTAAAACCACAATGAGACACACACATCCATTAGGATGCCTAAAATTAAAAAGCCTGACCATATCAAATGTTGGCCAACAATGTAGAGCAACTGAAATTTTCATGCACTGCTGATGTCAATGTAAAATAGAACAATCCCTTTCAAAAACAGTTGACAGGCCAGACACAGTGGCTCCTCCCTGTAATCCCAGCACTTTGGGAGGCTGAGGTGGGCGATCACTTGAGGTCAGGAGTTCAAAACCAGTCTGGTCAACATGATGAAACTTTGTCTCTACTAAAAATACAAAAATTAACCAAGCATGGTGGTGGGTACCTGTAATCCCAGCTACTCGGGAGGCTGAGGCAGGAGAATTTCTTGAACTCGGGAGGTGGAGGTTGCAATGAGCTGAGATCATGCCACTGAACTCCAGCCTGAGCAACAGAGTGAGACTCTGTCTCAAAAAAAAAAAAAAGCAGTTGACAATTTTTTAAAAAGTTGAACATGCATCAACCATATGATCCAGCCATTCTTCATTTAGTATTCACCCAAGAGAAATGAGAGCATATGTCCATACAAAGACTTTAGATCAATGTTCATGGCAGCCTTATTTATAACAGACAAAATCGGGAAACAATCCAAATGTCTATCAATGGGTACATAATTTATGAAATATCCATACAATGGAATACTACACTCAGCAAAAAATAAAAGGACCAAGCATGGTGACTCATGCCTGCAACTCTAACACCAACTTGGGAGGCCAAGATGGGAGGATTGCTTGAGCCCAGGACATGATGAACCATGTGTCTACAATTTTTTTTTTTTGAGACAGAGTCTTGCTCTGTCACCCAAGCTGGTGTTCAGTGGCATGATCTCGGCTCACTCCAACCTCTGCCTCCTGGATTCAAGCAATCCTCCTGCCTCAGCCTTCTGAGTAGCTGGGATTACAGGCACAGGCCACTATGCCTGGCTAATTCTTGTATTTTTAGTAGAGATGGGGTTTCCCCATGTTGATAGACTGCTCTCGAACTCCTGACTTCATGATCCTCCCTCCTTGGACTCCCAAAGTATTGGGATTACAGGCATGAGCCACTGCACCTCGCCGTGTCTACAAACAATTTAAAAAATAACCAAGTGTGATGGCTCATGCCTGTAGTCCCAGCTCTTAAAGAGGCAAAGACAGGAGAATTGCTTGAGCCTAGGAGATCAAGGCTGCAGTGAGCTGCACTCTAGATGGGTAACAGAGCAACACTGTCTAAAAATAAATAATAAGGGGCCAGGTACGGCAGCTCATGCCTGTAATCCCAACACTTTGGGAGGCTGAGTCAGGCAGATCACAAGGTCAGGAATTCAAGACCAGACTGGCCAACATAGTGAAACCCCATCTCAGGCCAGGTGCACCAATTTTCATACAAAAAATATGAAAATTGGCCAGGCACGGTGGCTTACGCCTGTAATCCCAGCACTTTGGGAGGCCGAGGCAGGCGGATCATGAGGTCAGGAGTTCAAGACCAGACTGGCCAACATGGTGAAACCCCATTTTTTAGTCTCTACTAAAAAATACAAAAAATTAGCTGGGCATGGTGGCTTGTGCCTGTAATCCCTGCTACTTGGGAGGCTGGGGTAGGAGAATTGCTTGAACCGGGACCTGGGAGGTAGAGGTTGCAGTAAGCTGAGATTGCACCACTGCACTCCAGCCTGGGCTACAGAGCAAGGCTCCATCTCAAAAAAAAAAAAAAAAAAAATGAAAACTAGCTGGTCATGTTGGCACACACCTGTAGTCCCAATTACTCAGAAGGCTGAGGCAGAAGAATTGCTTGAACCCAGGAGGCAGAGGTTGCAGTGAGCTGAGATTGTGCCACTGCACTCCAGCCCAGCCTGGATAACAGAGCAAGACTCCATCTCAAAAAAACAAACAATAAAAAGAAACCCTATCTCTACTAAAAATACAAAAGAAAAAAAAATTAGCCAGGCTTGGTGGCAGGCACCTGTAGTCCCGGCTACTTGGGAGGCTGAGGCAGGAGAATCACTTGAACCCAGGAGGCGAAGGTTGCAGTGAGCTGAGATCACACCTCTGCACTCCAGTCTGGGCAACAGAGCAAGACAGTTTTTAAATAAATAAATATAAATATAAATTTAAAAATGACAATGCTAATATGTAAAAAGCATAATACCAAGACAAATAGACAATACCAAGTGCAGCCAAAGATGTGAAGCAACAGCAATTCACATATATTGCTGGTGGGAATGCAAAATAGTAATGCCCTTTCAGATAAGTTTGGCAGTTTCTCATAAATATATGGCTACCAGATGACCGAGCAATACCATTCATAGGTCTTTACTCAAGAGAAATGATAGAAAGAAAAAGAAAAAAAACTCAAGAGAAATGAAAACTTATGTTTATATAAAACCCTATATGTGAATGTTTGGAGTGGCTTTATTCAAAATTGCCCCATACTGAAAACTACCCAAATGTCTTTCAATTGGTGAATAAATGCTTTATGCTAAGTAAAAGGAGATAGACTCAAAAGACTACATAGGGTATGATCCCATTTATATGGCATCCTGGAAAAGAGAAAACTATTACTAACAGAAAACTAATGGCTGGGTGCAATGGCTCACACCTGTAATACCAGCACTTTGGAAGGCTGAGGTGGGCAGATCACATGAACTCAGGAATTTGAGACTAGCCTGGGCAACATGGTGAAACCCAATCTCTACAAAGTAATAGAAAATTAGTCAGATAGTGGTGTGCACCTGTAATCCCAGCTACTTGAGGCTGAGACGGGAGGCTGTGAGCTGTGATCATGCCATGGCACTCCAGCCTGGCTGACAACGAGAAAACCATCCAGGTCAAAGAGCACCAAATTTGAGGCAAACAGAAATAAAGTATCCCCTTTTGAGTAGGGAGTGAGGGAAGAAGTGCTTAGAAAGTTGGTGATTTGGGGTTAGTACCTCAAAACCATTTTAGGGTTTCTCTGCTCTGCCTACCCTCTGGAGAAGGTGGACAGTGGTCAGTTAACAGATGATGTTACTAGCAATCACTTGATCCCCATGGCTTTGGTTTAAAAGACACATACACTTGTCCACACATGCTTAGAGATAAAAGTGGGCTGTCAACTGAAGTGTTTTACTGACAGAAGGGGTATAGGGGTTATTTTCTAGGGGGACTAGCATGTCACTAAAGCATGCCTTTTAATATATTAATTTTTTAAAAAAAGCAAAATACAGCCGGGTGTGATGGCTCACACTTGTAATCCCAGCAATTTGGGAGGCCGAGGCAGGAGGATCACTTGAGGCCAGGAGTTTGAGACCAGCCTAGCCAACATGGTGAAACCCCATCTCTAGTAAAAATACAAAAATTAGCCTGGCATGATGGCACGCATCTGTAATCCCAGCTACTTGGGAGACTGAGGCAGGAGAATCTCTTGAACCTGGGAGTTGGAGGTTGCAGTGAGCTGAGATTGTGCCATTGCACTCCTGGGCAACAAAGCAAGACTGCATCTCAAAAAAAAAAAAATAGCCCAGTGTGGTGGTGTGTGCCTGTGATCCCAACTACTCTGAAGGCTGAGGTGGGAGGATCACTTGAGACTGGGAAGTGATGGTTGCAGTGTCCTGACATTGCAGACACTGCACTCCAGACTGGGTGACACATTCAGACTTTGTCTCAAAAAAGAAGGAAGCAAGGAAGGGAGGGAAGAACCCCACCTTTATCCCTACATTTCCCTACTGTTCTGTGGTTGTTTTATGTTGACTCCAACAGGCTGGCTGTGGTTTTTCTCTTGCCATGACTTCTTTCCCTTTTTTTGAGGTGGAGTTTCACTGTTGTCTCCCAGGCTAGAGTGCAATGGCACAGTCTCGGCTCACTGCAACCTCTGCCTCCCAGGTTCCAGCGATTCTTTTGCCTCAGCCTCCCAAGTAGCTGGGATTACAGGCATCTCCCACTATGCATGGCTAATTTTCATATATATATATTTTTGGTAGAGACAGGGTTTCGCCATGTTGGCCAGGCTGTCTCAAACTCAAGTGATCCACCTGCCTTGGCCTCCCAAAGTGCTGGGATTACAGGTGTGAACCACCATGCCCAGCCAGGACAACTTCTAATTGCCATGTGCAGTATGTTCAAAGCCAGGTATTCCTCATTGTAGACAAATTATGTAACTGGCCAGAGCAGCACTTATAAACTAGCCTAATGTAAAAAAGGAAGAAAGAAATCCTAAGATAGGTATGGAGGCCAGGTGTGGTGGCTCACACCTAGAATCCCAGCACTTTGAGAGGCCAAGGCAGAAGGATCATTTGAGACCTATAGTTCAAGACCAGCCCAGACAACATAGGGAGACCCTGTCTCTACAAAAAAAAAGTTTCTTTTTAATTAGCTGGGTGCGGTAGTCCTAGATGTTTGGGAAACTGGGGCTTGAGGGTCACTTGAGTCCAGGAGTCCAAGGTTTTATTGAGCTCTTATTGCATCACTGCACTTTAGCCTGGGTGACAGATCCAGACTATGTCTCTAAACAAAAATAAATAAACTAAAACACTTATGGAGCCACTACAGACCCTGAATATCGAAAGCAATCTTGAGTTAAAAGAACAAAGCAGGAGGCATCACAGTACCTGATTTCAAAATCCAGTACAAAGCCATAGTAATCAAGACAGCATGGTAGTAGCATAAAAACAGACATGTTAGACCAATGGAACAGAGTAGAGGGCACAGAAATAAATCCACACATATCACTGTCGATTGATTTTCAGCAAAGATGCCAAACACAATGTGGAATGGAGAGTCTTTTCAATGAATGGTATTAGAAAAACTGGATATGCACATACAGAAGAATGAAATTAGACTATCAGCTTACACTATATACAAAAATCAACTCAAAATGGACTAGATTTTTTTCTTTAGACTGAGTCTCACTCTATTGCCCAGGCTGGAGTGCACTGGCACCATGTCGGCTTACTGCAATCTCCACCTCCTGGGTTCAAGCAATTCTCCTGTCTCAGTCTCCCAAGTAGCTGGGACTACAGGTGCCCACCACCATGCCCAGTTAATTTTTGTATTTTTAGTAAAGACAGGGTTTCACCATGTTGGCTGGGCTGGTCTTGAACTCCTCTGACCTCAGGTGATCCACCTGCCTTGGCCTCCCAAAGTGCTGGGATTACAGGCATGAGCCACCATGCCCGGCCTGGATTAGGTTTAAAGATAAAAACTAAAATTATAAAATTACTAGAAGAAAACATAGGGGAAAAGGCCCATGACATTGTTCTAGACAATAATTTTTGTATATGATTCCAAAAGTACAGGCAACAAAAACAAAAAGAGACAAATGGTATTACATCAAACTAAAAGGCTTCTTCATGATTTCACTCATACATGGAATCCAAAGAAGTCAAACTCATAGATGCAGAGAGTGTAGAATGGTGGTTGGTAGAGGCTGGGGATGGGTAGATTGGGGAGATATTGGTCAAAGTGTACAATTTTTCAGTTAGACAGGAGAAATAAGTTCAAGAGCTCTATTATACATTACAATGGCTTTAATTAATAACACATTATATACTTGAAGATTGCTGAGAGCAGACTTTAAGTGTTCTCACCACATTAAAAAAAATGATATATGAGGTGTCTGGGCACAGCCACTCACACCTGTAATCCCAGCACTTTGGGAGGCTGTTGGAAATGGGTTTATAACATCAGGAAAAATGCACACCAACACTATGGGTCACTCAGCAAGGTTAGCTTACTTCCTGCAGGAAGAGTGCAACTTGGCAGCAGTCTTACCACGAGAACACATCTGAACAAAGGAGACAGGGACATTTATAACTTTCATAACCTGGTGCAATTGCCCTACTGCTTTGTCCAGTCTTCATTGGCCAGAACACAACCTCACATTCATGCTTAACCTGATTGGCTAAAAACTTGAAAATTTTCTAATGAGGTAAAGGCAGAGGAGAACAAAGGAAAAGAGGAAGAAACTTGAGGAATGCTTAGAGAAGCGATAACATTTCCAAATACAGAAGGGGAATAAGCTATGACCTAAGACTTGCCTGGGCTTGTCCAAGAATGTCAGGGCAACTATCTAGGTTAAAGTGTAAGGACTAAGAACACAGGATGCACTTGTTTCTTTATTATGACCAGCAGCTACTTTAAGATTATTAGCAAAAGCTTTAAAGTAAATTAACCTTTGAAGAAACTATTATTTATTCATAATGAACTAAGAGAAAAGCTTTAAAAAGGAAACTTTTATTTATTCTTATTTCCTACCGAGGCCAAGGTGGGTGGATCACCTGAGGTCAGGAGTTCAAGATCAGCCTGGCCAATGTGGCAAAACCCTGTCTCTACTTAAAAATACAACAATTAGGCTGGGCGCGGTGGCTCACGCCTATAATCCCAGCACTTTGGGAGGCCGAGGCGGGTGGATCATGAGGTCAAGAGATCGAGACCATCCTGGTCAACATGGTGAAACCCCGTCTCTATTAAAAATACAAAAATTAGCTGGGCATGGTGGTGCATGCCTGTAATCCCAGCTACTCAGGAGGCTGAGGCAGGAGAATTGCCTGAACCCAGGAGGCGGAGGTTGCAGTGAGCCGAGATCGTGCCATTGTACTCCAGCCTGGGTAACAAGAGTGAAACTCCATCTCAAAAAAAAAAACCAACAACAATTGAAAAAAAAAATACGAACAATTGGCGAGATGTGGTGGTGCGCACCTGTAATCCCAGCTACTAAGAGGAACTGAGGCAGGAAAATTGCTTGACACCTGGGAGGTGGAGGTTGCAGTGAGTCCAGATCATGCACTGTACTCCAGCCTGAGAGAGTGAGATCATTACAAAAATATATGTGTGTGTGTGTATATGAGGAAGTGTATGCTTTAATTAGTTGGATCTAGCCATCCACAATGTATAAATATATCAAAACATCATATTGTACACCACATATATACAGTTTTGGTCAACTCAATGTTATAAGTAGAATTTTCAATGCTGCAAAAGAAGTAGCACACGAATATAAATTTCTTCAGCAAGGCAATTTACTTCTATAGAGGGCTGCAGCTCACAGATGGAACAATGGCAAGCACACACCTGGACAAGGAGGGGAAGGGGTACTTATGCCTGACGGGCGTGGCCCCTACTGCTGTGTCATTCCCCTATTGGCTAGGGTTAGACAGCACAAGCTAGACTAATCCTGATTGGCTACTTTAAAGAGAGCAGGGGTCAGAGCTGGAGTGGAAGGGTGGGTGGTTTGGCTAGAAGGATGGTTATAGGCAGGTCAGAGCAGGTAGCCAGGGGTAACCTAGGTCAAAGAAGGTGACCAGAACAGGTGACTGGAGCAGGTGACCAGAGCAGGTGACTGGGATGAGTCAGGACAGAGCTAGGGGCTGGGGGAATAGATGAGAACTACTGATTAGAACCAGTGGAGAAGGTTGTTTACTGGAATTACAAGGAGGCTAAAGTTTATAATAAAAAATTAAAGAATAAGAGAGCTGAATATACTGACATAGTGATTCTTTGAGGATAAACTTAGGGTTCACTATATCTAACATCAATTAAGAAAAAGAGCATTTTGGCCGGCGTGGTGGCTCATGCCTGTAATCCCAGGACTTTGGGGGTAGCAGGTGGGCAGGTCACTTGAGGTCAGGAATTTGAGATCAGCCTGGCTAACATGGCAAAACCCTGTCTTTACTAAAATACAAAAATTAGGCCAGGCGTGGCGGCTCATGCCCGTAATCCCAGCACTTTGGGATGCCGAGGCAGTCGAATCATGAGATCAGGAGTTCGAAACCAGCCTGACCAACGTGATGAAACCTCATCTCTATTAAAAATACAAAAATTAGCCAAGCCTGGTGGTGCATGCCTGTAATCTCAGCTACTCAGGAGGCTAAGGGCAAGAGAATTGCTGAAACCCAGGAGGTGGAGGTTGCAGTGAGCCAAAATCGTGTCACTGCAGTCCAGCCTGGGTGACAGAGTGAGACTCCTCTCAAAAAAAAAAAAGAAAGTCCCAACCGTCTAATCAGGCATTTGTCTTTCTAATGACCAGTCCCATCCTGAAGCTGTAATCATTAGCATATGAAAAGATACAACTTTGGAGATTCCAACGATTTTAAGAGTTGTTATATTTTACAATATCACAATGGAGTAACAGGGCCAAGATTTATCCTCTGGGCCAGATGTGGTGGCTCACGACTGTAATCCTACCACTTTGGGAGGCCAAGGAGGGTAGATCACTTGAAGTCAGGAGTTCAAGACCAGCCTGGCCAACATGGTGAAACCCCATCACTACTAAAATTACAAAAATTAGGCAGGCATGGTGGCATGCGCTTGTATTCCCAGCTACTTGGGAGGCTGAGGTAAGAGAAATGCTTGAACCCAGGAGGCAGAGGTTGCAGTGAACCAAGATTGCGTGCCACTACACACACACACACACACACACACACACACACACACACACACACATATTTATCCTCTTATCCAAAACAACGACAGTTACCTTTTCCCAAAAGGATTATTGACAACAACTCACAGAGCTCACCTAGGGAGGGGCAGTAGTTTCTTCCTAGGAAAAATTAATTTCTTAAAATTCAGTGCCTGGGGGGGGCCAGGCGCGGTGGCTCACGCCTGTAATCCCAGCACTTTGGGAGGCCAAGGTGGGTGGATCACGAGGTCAAGAGATCGGGACCATCCTGGTCAACGTGGGTTTGTCTCTATTAAAAATACAAAAAATTAGCTGGGCATGGTGGCGGGTGCCTGTAATCCCAGCTACTCAGGAGGCTGAGTCAGGAGAATTGCCTGAACCCAGGAGGCGGAGGTTGCAGTGAGCTGGGATCGCGCCATTGCACTCCAGCCTGGTTAACAAGAGCGAAACTCCATCTCAAAAAAAAGAAAAGAAAAAAAATTCAGTGCGTGGGCACAGTGGCTCATGCCTATAATTCTAGCACTTTAGGAGGTCAAAGAGGGCAGATCACTTGACATCAGAAGTTTGACACCAACCTGGACAACATGGGGAAAACCCATTTCTACCAAAAATACAAAAATTAGCTGCACGTGGTGCATACCTGTGGTCCCAGCTACTTGGAAGTGGGAAGTAGGAGGATCACTTGAGCATGGGAGGCGGAGGGTGCAGTGAGCCTAGATGGAGCCACTGTACTCCAGCCTGGGCAACAGAAAGAGGGAGACTGTCTTAAAAAAAAAAAACAAAACAGGTGACAGGTGTGATGCCTCATGCCTGTGATCGTAGCACTTTCAGAGACTGAGGTGAGAGGAATGCTTGAGTTCAAGAGTTCAAGACTAGCTTGAGCAAAATAACAAGACCTTAGCTCTACTAAAAATTAAAAAAATCGGCCAGGTATGGTGGCTCACTCCTGTAATCCAAGCACTTTGAAGGCCAAGGCGGGCAGATCACCTGGGGTTGGGAGTTCAAGACCAGCCTGACCAACATGGTGAAACCCTGTCATTAAATTAAAAAAAAAATTAAAGAAATAAGGCCAAGGCAGGTGGATCCTGAAGTCAGGAGTTTGAGACTAGCCTGGCCAACATAGTAAAACCCCATCTCTACTAAAAATAAAAAAATTAACTGGGCGTGGTGGCATGCACCTATAGTCCCAGCTATTCAGGAGGTTGAGGCAGGCGGATCCCTCTAGCCAGGGAGGTTGAACTATGATAGTGCCATGACACTCTAGCCTGAGCAACAGAGCAAGACATTCTCTCAAAAAAAAAAAAAAAAAGACATAAGTAAAAAATAAGTAGGGGGTGGGGTGGCAGCAAAAAAAGAAAAGAAAAAAATAAGTAAATAAGTAAAATAGAGCAAATAAATAGAGCAAATCACCAAAATAAAAAATTGGTTCTTCCACAAAAATCAAATTAGCAAATCTTTCCCTAGATTGACTAAGAAAAAAAAGAGAAGACTCAAATCTCTAACATCAGAAATAAAAGGGAGGGCATTACTGCCAATTATACATTTTGGAACAGAAATAAAAAGGAGTATAAGAGGGTATTCTGAATTATATGCCACCAAATTGGATAAGCTAGATGCGATGGAAAAAGTCCTAGAAACACAAAAGCTACTAAGACCAAATCTGGCCGGGCGCCGTGGCTCACGCCTGTAATCCTAGCACTTTGGGAGGCCGAGGCAGGTGGATCACGAGGTCAAGAGATCGAGACCATCCTGGTCAACATGGTGAAACCCTGTCTCTACTAAAAATACAAAAAATTAGCTGGGCATGGTGGCGCATGCCTGTAATCCCAGCTACTCAGGAGGCTGAGGCAGGAGAATTGCCTGAACCCAGGAGGTGGAGGTTGCAATGAGCCGAGATCGCGCCATTGCACTCCAGCCTGGATAACAAGAGCAAAACTCCATCTCAAAAAAAAAAAAAAGACCAAATCACAAATAAATGGAAAATCTGAATAGACCCTAGCTAGTAAGGAGAATGAATCAATAATAAAAAAGAAACTTCCCAGCTGGACATGGTGGCTCACACCTATAACCCCAGCACTTTGGGAGGCCAAGGTGGGCGGATCACCTACAGTCCTGAGTCCAAGACCAGCCTGGCTGACATGTGAAACCCTGTCTCTGCTAAAAATACAAAATTAGCCGAGAATGGTGGTGTATACCTGTAATCCCAGCTACTTGGGAGGCTGAGGCAGGAGAATGGCTTGAACTCGGGAAGGTTGCAGTGAGCCAAGATGGCACCACTGTGCTCCAGCCTGGGCAACAAGAGTGAAACTCCATCTCAAAAAAAGAAACTTCCTTGGGCCAGGTGGTTTTGCAGGTAAATTCTACCAAACTGGAGAGTTGATATACTCCTGAGATAGAAGAGTGAAGCCATCTTGCTGGCCTTGCCAGCCAAAAGCAAACTACTTCTGATGGGCCTTATTGACAGGTTTGAAGAAATAATCATTTGCCAGATCATAGCTGCATTCCAAGAACCAGGGGATGTGTCAATTTGTTCAAGCAATGAAACCACATCTGGTACAGAAGCTGTGATTGGAGTTAGTACCTAGTTAAGCTTACAATAATCCACTGTCATGCTCCAAAATTCGTCTTTATTCTTCACAGGCCAAACAGGCAAGTCGAATGAGGATATGCTCGAAATCACCACCACGGCATCTTTGAAGTACTTGATGATGGTGTTAATTCCTCCATGAATGGGATACTTGGTTTTCACTATTTTCCTAGGTAGAGGCAGTAGTGGCTCCTATTTGGCCTTTCCCATCATAGTATCCCTCACTTTATAGGTCAGGGAGCCAGTGTGGGGATTCTTCCAGCTGCTGAGTATGTATATTCCAATTATACTTTTTGGAACTTGTGAAATAACCACAGGATGGGTTTCAGGACATGCTGGGTTCACTGTGAGATGGGCCTGAGCTAAAGCTTTTTTGATTAATGGGTAGACCATAATAATGTTTTTGGTCTCCTGGAATTAATGTCAGCTCAGAGCCAGTGTCCAGCAGTCCCCTAAAAGGTCTGATTATTTTCTTTTTCCCAGTGCAGTTACTCTGGTACAAGGTCATAGGTCCCTTTGGAGAAGTTCAGGAAAAAAGGTAATAGTATAAATGTAGGCCGGGCACGGTGGCTCCCAGCACTTTGGGAAGCTGAGGTGGGTGGATCACTTGAGATCAGGAGTTCAAGACCAGCCATGGTCAACATGGGGAAACCCTGTCTCTACTACAAATACAAGAAATTAGCTAGACCTGGTGGCAGGTGCCTGTAATCCCAGCTACTAAGGAGGCTGAGGCAGGAGAATCGCTTGAATGCAGGAGCTAGAGGTTGCAGTGAGCCAAGATCACGCCACTGCATTCCATCTTGGGTGACAGAGCAAGACTTTCTTAAAAAAAAAATGGATCATAGACCTAAATGTAAAGTCTAAAAGTCTAAAACTCCTATAAGAACACATACGAGGGCCAGGCGTGGTGGCTCATGCCTATAATCCAAGCACTTTGGAGGCCAAGGCAGGCGGATCACCTGAGGTCGGGAGTTCAAGACCAGCCTGACCAACATGGTGAAACCCCGTCTTTAAAAAAATAATAATAATAATAATAAAAGATCACATAAGAGAAAAGAAAAAGAAAAAAATGAATAAAAAATAAAAATAATACATAGAAGAAAATGTTTATGACCTAAGGATAGGCAGTTTGCTTACACATCACACCAAAGCACAATCCACAAAGAAAATAGTAAACTGGACTTAGAACTTCTGTTCTTTGAAAGACATTATTAGTAGAAGAAAAATACAAGCCATTAAATGGAAGAATATTCTTGCAAATCACTTATTTCATAAAGTTGTATTCAGTATATAGAAGAATACTCACAACTGAATAATGAGAAAATGTAACACTCAATTTAAAACATATAGGCAGGCCAGGAGCAGTGGCTAATGCCTATAATCCTAGCACTTTGGGAGGCTGAGGTGGATGGATCACGTGAGGTCAGAAGTTAAAGACCAGCCTGGCCAATATGATGAAACCCCATCTCTACTAAAAATACAAAATTAGCCGGGCGTGGTGGCACATGCCTGTAATTCCAGCTACTAGGAGGCTGAGGCAGGAGAATCACTTGAACCCAGGAGGTGGAGGTTGCAGTAAGACAAGATCTCACCACCACACTCCAGCCGGAGCAACATAGCAAGACTCTGTCTCAAAAAAATAAAGTAAAAATAAAAATAAATGAATATCTACTCCAATAGTGCTTCTAGCTGTACAGAAATAAATAAATAAAATAGAACATATGGGCAAATTGTCTGAACCACAATGTCATATCAGTGCAATTATTTTCCCCTTATGCTATCTAGTTGATTTTGTTTTTGTTTTTTGAGATGGAGTCTTGCTCTGTCACCTAGATTGGAGTGCAGTGGTGCGATCTTGGCTCACTGCAACCTCTGCCTTCCAGTTCAAGCAATTCTTCTGCCTCAGCCACCCAAGTAGCTGGGACTGCAGGTGCATACAACCATGCCCAGTTAATTTTTGTATTTTGTATTTTTCACCATATTGGCCAGGCTTGTCTTGAACTCCTGACCTTGTGATCCACCCACCTCAGCCTCCCAAAGTGCTGGGATTACAGGCGTGAGCCAGTGTGCCTGGCCTTAATTGATTTTTTTGAGACAGGGTCTCACTCTGCTTCCCAGGCTAGAGTGCAGTGGCAGAATCATGGCTCACTACAGCCTCCACTACCGAGGCTCAAGCCTCACCTCATCCTCCCACCTCACCCTCCCAAGTAGCTAAGATTACAGGCTCATGCCACCATGCCCAGCTAATTAATTTTTGTGTGTGTGTGTGTGGTGACAGGTTTGGTCATGTTGCCTAGGCTGGTCTTGAACTCCTGGGCTCAAGTGATTTGCCATCCTCAGCCTCCAAAGGTGCTGTGGTTACCACTTTGCCTGGCAGATCAGTGTAAATTAACCCATGAAAAGATGTTCAAAATCATTAGTCATTATGAAAGTGCAAATTAAAACCACAATGAGATCGTTGCATACCTTTTGGAATGGCTAAAATTTAAATGATTGAGTACATCAAATGTTGATAAAGATTCAGGGTAGGCCGGGCGCAGTGGCTCACGCCTGTAATCCCAGCACTTTGGGAGGCTGAGGCGGGTGGATCACGAGGTCAAGAGATCGAGACCATCCTGGTCAACATGGTGAAACCCTGTCTCTACTAAAAATACAAAAAATTAGCTAGGCACGGTGGCACGTGCCTGTAATCCCAACTACTCAGGAGGCTGAGGCAGGAGAATTACCTGAACCCAGGAGGCGGAGGTTGTGGTGAGCCGAGATCGCTCCATTGCACTCCTCCAGCCTGGGTAAGAAGAGCAAAACTCCGTCTCAAAAAAAAAAAAAAAAATTCAGGGTAACTGAAAGTCTCATATCCTGCTTGTGGGAATGTAAGATAGTATACCCACTTCCAAAAACACTTTGGTGTTTTATTTTATTTTTTTGAGACCTAGTTTCACTCTTGTTGCCCAGCCTAGAGTACAATGCTGCGATCATGGCTCATAGCAACCTCTCTGTCCCAAGCAATTCTCATGCCTCAGCCTCCTGAGTAGCTGGGATTACAGGCATGGGCCACCATGCCCGGCTAATGTTGTAGTTTTATTAGAGACAGGGTTTCTCCATGTTGGTCAAGCTGGTCTTGAACTCCCGACCTCAGGTGATCTGCCACCTCGGCCTCCCAAAGTGCTGGGGTTACAGGTGTGAGCCACCACACCTAGCCTGGTAGTTTATTTTTTAAATTGAACATTTACTACCTTTAGACTTAGCCATTCCAAACTTAGGTATTTATTCCAGAGAAATGAAAGCATATGTCTGTATAATAACTTGTACATGAATGTTTATAGCAGCTTTATTTGTAATAACGCAAAACCAGAAACAGTCCATGCCAAGTCATGGAAAAACACTCAATGATAGAAAAGCATCAACTATTTATATATGCAAAAGTGTGGATGAATCTCAAAACAATCATGCTAAGTGAAAGACGTGAGACAGAAGAAAGTAGATGCTGTTGGCTCCACTTATATAAAATCTAAAATTTGCAAACTAATATACAGTGACAGAAGCAGATTGGTGGTTAGTGGGGATTGAGGTGGGGGGCACAGAACAGCATGTGGGAGGGATTATAAAGCCACATGAAGAAATTTTCATAGTGGGGAAGTGGGTAAATTCATTATGTTGAAGTGGTGAAGGTTTCACAAGTATTTATGTGTATCGATACTTATATATTTTTAAAATGTACATTTTAGGCCGAGCACGGTGGCTCATGCCTGTAATCCCCACACTCTGGGAGGCTGATGCAGGCGCATCATGAGGTCAGGAGATCGAGAACATCCTGGCCAACATGATGAATCCCCTTCTCTACTAAAAATTTTTTTAAAGTTAGCTGGATATGGTGGCATGTGCCTGTAGTCCCAGCTACTTGGGAGGCTGAGGCAGGAGAATAGCTTGAACCTAGAAGGCGGAGGTTGCAGTGAGCTGAGATTGTGCCACTGCACCCCAGCCTAGTGACAAAGCGAAACTCTCATTTCAAAAAACAAATAAATAAAATAAAATAAAAACAAAGCAAATACAATAAAATTACATTTTAGGAAAGGTGTGGTGGCTCCAGCCTGTAATCTTAACACTCTGGGAGGCTGAGGAGTCCAAGACCAGCCAGGGCAACATGGTGGAACACCATCTCTAGTCTCAGCTACTTGGAAGACTGAGGTGGGAGGATGGCTTGAGCCCGGGAGGCAGAGGTTGCATACATTTTATTGTATGCTAACTATGCCTCAATAAAGCTATTAAAAGCAAACACTCATGCCCGTAATCCTAGCACTTTGATATCACGGGGTCAGGAGTTTGAGCCCAGCCTGTTTGAGACACGATCACAAGGTCAGGAATTCGAGACCAATGGTGAAACCCCATCTGTACTGAAAAATACAAGAATAAGGCTGGGTGGGGCCTTATATATGTATTTTATATATATAATTACTCATATGTAAAAACTTTTATATATAAAATTCTCATTATATATGTATATATATATATGGAGAGAGAGAGAGAGAGGGACTGGGGTCTCAGTATGTTGTCCGGACTGGTCTTGAACTCCTGGGCTCAAGTGATCTTCCTGTGTTGGCCTCCCAAAGTGCTGGGATTACAGGAGTGAGCCACTGTGTGTGGCTAGCACTCTTTTTTTTTTTTTTTTTTTTTTTTTTTTTTGAGATGGAGTTTCGCTCTTGTTACCCAGGCTGGAGTGCAATGGCGCGATCTCAGCTCACCGCAACCTCCGCCTCCTGGGTTCAGGCAATTCTCCTGCCTCAGCCTCCTGAGTAGCTGGGATTACAGGCACGCGCCACCATGCCCAGCTAATTTTTTGTATTTTTAGTAGAGATGGGGTTTCACCGTGTTGACCAGGATGGTCTCGATCTCTTTACCTCGTGATCCACCCGCCTCGGCCTCCCAAAGTGCTGGGATTACAGGCGTGAGCCACCATTCCCAGGCTCTTTTTTTTTTTAGACAGAGTCTCCCTCTTTCACCAGGCTGGAATGCAGTGGCACAATCCATAGCTCACTGTAACCTTGAATTCCTAGCCTCAAGGGACCCTCCCGAGTAGCTGGGACTAAAAGCACATATCACCACTCCCCAGCTATTTTGTAGAGACAGGGTCTTGCTTTGTTGCCTGGGCTGGTCTCACACTCTTGGGCTCAAGTGAGCCTCTCACCTTGGCCTCCCAAATTGGTAGGATTACAGATGTGAGCCATTGTGACCAGTTTAGCTTTCCTTATATATAGGAAAGCTCTCCCTCTTAATCAATTTTGTCTAACATGATTGATTTTTTTTTTTTAAGACAGGGTCTTGCTCTGTCACCCATGCTGGGTGGGGTGCATTAGTGCAAGCTTGGTGCTCACTGCAGTCTCCTGGGTTCAAGGGATCCTCTGTAGCTGGGACTACAGGCTTGAGTTCCCATGCCTGGCTAATTTTTTTATATTTAGTAGACAGGAGGTCTCCTTATGTTGGCCAAGCTAGTATGGAACTCCTAAACTCAAGAGATCCTCCTGCCTTGGCCTCCCAAAGCATTGGGATTACAGGCATCAGTCACTGTGCCTGGCCTGATTTTGTGCTTTGAGAGAATAAAATGCAGTATAACTGTAATTGTTTGGGGTCTATTTGATTCTTACGTTATTTATTTATTTATTTCATTTTCTGAAAATATAGAGATGGGGTCTCACTATGTCGACCAGGCTGGTCTCTAACTGCTGGCCTCAAGAGATCCTCCCATCTCAGCCTCCCAAAGTATGGGGATTACAGACATGAGCCACCGCATCCGGCCAATATTATTTAAACACTCTACTTAATGTCCTTCAATTTCTCTTAGACAATTTCTCCCTTGAAGTGTACAGGGAAAATGAAAGGAACTAGAATTCAAAGCAATCTAAATTCCATCTGGTTAATAGCTGTTTGATAAAAGCTCCATAGGGAACAAATGAAAACTATTGGCTGAAATCAGATATTGGTAGTAGCTATAAATTTAAAACTGCTTTTCTAGCCCAATGATCTGGTAGCATGTGATATCTCTCTCTCTCTCCCTTTCTCTCTCTCTCTCTCTTTTTTCCTCCGAGTCTCACTCTTGTTGCCCAGGCTGGAGTGCACTGGCATGATCTCAGCTCACAGCAACCTCTACCTCTGAAGTTCAAGCGATTCTTCAGCCTCAGTCTCCTGATTAACTGGGAATACAGGTGCCCACCACTGGCTAATTTTTGTATTTTTAGTAGAGACAGGGTTTCACCAGGTTGGCCATGCTGGTCTCAAACTCCTGACCTCAGGTGATCCACCCATCTCGGTCTCCCAAAGTGCTGGGATTACAGGTGTGAGCCACCAGGCATGGCCTTGATTTATTTCTTAAATGGCTTAATTAATCCTGATATAAAGAGATTAATGTCAAATTGGAGCTTGTTATATCCACAGTCAGTGTGAGGTGAAATTGTCATTTGATGTCAAAGCTACCTTAAATACAGTCAAATATTGTGAAAATGATTTCTAAAACAAAAAAAAATGTACTTGGTCACAGAAAGTTTAAAAAGAAAATTGAACTTTGAATTCACTACCTACCTCTCTGGCTCGATGGAGCTGTGCTCGCTCAATCCTGGAGATGATATCCTTTACTGAGAATGGGATTTCAAGTTTAGGGAGCACCGAAGGACCAAGTACATTTTGGGGATCTCTTCTCATGATGGTGGAATCCTTGATGTATTTTTCTGATTCATGGTCATGGTCTATCTCATTTTGCATTTTGATAAACATTTTGAAAATGTGGGTAATTTCCTTTTATTTCTTCTTTTTCACAGAATCTAGGAAAATGGAAAATGGGAATAAAGATATTCAGTAGGAAGCTAAGAGAGGTCTTTTCTGCTCCCAGAAGTTGTGGCATACTCAGCTACTAATTGATGGCTACCATGGTATTCCAGTCCCGTTGATGTCACGATAGATCCATTGTGACATTGTCATTGATCAAACATGTAAAGAGTGCTTACTATGTGCAGAGAACTGGGCATTCTATATGCTGCCATGGTAGAAGGTTGAAGAGGGGAAGGAGGGTAGGAAATAACGAGAACACTTAAATAAATAGAAGATATAGCCCTGCTTAAATTAGCTTACAATCTTGGTGTGTTAAATGCAATCCCTGGTTCTTCTTTCTTCCTGGGCTTTTGCTTGGGCTTTTATTTTCTTTTTGAGATGAAGTTTCACTCTTGTCGCCCAGGCTGGAGTGCGATGGCCTGATCTCAGCTCACTGCAACCTCCCACTGTTGGGTTCAAGCAATTCTCCTGCCTCAGCCTCCCAAGTAACTGGGTTACAGGCGTATACCACCACGCCCGGCTAATTTTTGTAGTATTCGTAGAGATGGGGTCTCACCATGTTAGTCAGGCTGGTCTCGAACTCCTGAGCTCAGGTGATCTACCCATCTTGGCCTTCCAGAGTACTGGGATTACAGGCGTGAGCCACCACACCCCGCTACTTAAGTATTTTTAAACCTAATGGAATAAGGGTTTACGACTATGTCCTTAGGTGCTCCTTAACTTTTCCTAAACATATGATAACTCGGATGATATCATTTGGATGTAGATCATACTCTGCACTGCTTACTCTTTTTTCTTTCTTTCTTTCTTTCTTTCTTTCTTTCTTTTTTTTTACTCTTTTTCCTTTTCTTTTCTTTCTTTTTTTTTTTTTTTTTTCCAAGACAGATTCTCACTCTGCCACCCAGGCTGGAATGCAGTGGCGTGATCTCAGCTCACTGCAACCTCCGCTTCCTGGGTTCAAGTGATTCTCCTGCCTCAGCCTCCCAAGTACCTGGGAATACAGGCATGCACCATCACACCCAGCTAATTTTTTGTATCTTTAGTACAGGGTTTCACTGTGTTAGCCAGGATGGGTCTCCATCTCCTGACCTTGTGATCCACCTGCCTCAGCCTCCCAAATAATTTTTTTTTGAGATGGTGTCTTGCTCTGTTGTCCAGGCAGGAGTGCAGTGCGATCTTGGTTCACTGCAACCTCGGCCTCCTGGGTTCAAGCAATTCTCCTGCCTCAGCCTCCTGAGTAGCTGGGATTACAGGAGCACACCACCAAGCCCAGATAATTTTTGTATTTTTAGTAGAGACAGGGTTTTACCATGTTGGTCAGGCTGGTCTCAAACTCCTGACCTTTTGATCCTCCTGCCTCGGCCTCCCAAAGTGCTGGGTTTACAGGTGTGAGCCAGTAGAGACAGTGTTTTACCATGTTGGCCAGGCTGGTCTTGAACTCCTGACCTCAGGTGTTCCACCCATCTCAGTATCCCAAAGTGCTGGGATTACAGGTGTGAGCCATGCACCCGGCCAGGTGTATGTATTATTAATAATAAGTTATATAGTATAATTTTATAGCTTTTTCATTATATATAAATTATGAATGCAATTTCTTTTTTTTTTTTAATTTTTATTATTTATTTATTTAAAGATGGGGTTTCACCATGATGGTCAGGATGGTCTTGAACTCCCGACCTCAGGTGATACACCCACCTTGGCCTCCCAAAGTGCTAGGATTACAGGCATGAGCCACCGCACCCGGCCTGCAATTTCTTTATGTCTCTGCAAGAACTTTGTATGTTGGCCGGGTGTGGTGGCTCAAGCCTGTAATCCCAGCACTTTGGGAGGCCAAGGCGGGTGGATCACGAGGTCTAGAGATCGAGACCATCCTGGTCAACATGGTGAAACCCCGTCTCTACTAAAAATACAAAAAATTAGCTGGGCATGGTGGCGCATGCCTGTAATCCCAACTACTTAGGAGGCTGAGGCAGGAGAATTGCCTGAACCCAGGAGGCGGAGGTTGCAGTGAGCCGAGATCGTGCCATTGCACTCCAGCCTGGGTAACAAGAGCGAAACTCCGTCTCAAAAAAAAAAAAAAAAAAGAACTTTGTATGTTGAGTCCTTGTAAACTTATTAGTCCTATATTAAGTCCTTGTTGTAAACTTTTAAAATTAAACAATTTATGTGTTTCAGTCCTACAGAGAAAGGGAGGCTAGGGATCATTAAGTAGCAGTCTTTTTTTTTTTTCCTTTTTTTTTTTAAGACAGTGTCTGGCTCTGTTGCCCAGGTTGGAGTGCAGTGGTGGGATCTCAGCTCACTGCAACCTCCGCCTTCTAGGTTCAAGCAGTTCTCCTGTCTCAGCCTCCCAAGTAGTTGGGATTACAGGCGTCTGCCACCACGCCTGGCTAATTATTTTGTAGTTTTAGTAGAGACAGGGTTTCACTACGTTGGCCAGGCTGGTCTCAAACTCCTA
The DNA here is from genome assembly GCF_049354715.1 of Callithrix jacchus. Lineage (NCBI taxonomy): Eukaryota > Metazoa > Chordata > Mammalia > Primates > Cebidae > Callithrix > Callithrix jacchus. The sequence continues at coordinate 69,183,220 of NC_133510.1, read as the reverse complement.
ACTTCAAGTGATCCACCTGCCTTGGCCTCCCAAACTGCTGGGATTACCGGCGTGAGCCACTGCACCCAGCCAAAGCAGTGTTTTTTGTTTTGTTTCATTTTTTGAGATGGACTTTCACTCTTGTTGCCCAGGCTGGAGTGCCGTGGCAGAATCTCAGCTCACTATAACCTCCACCTCCTGGGTTCTAGCAATTCCCCTTCCTCAGACTCCTGAGTAACTGGGATTACAGGCATCCATCACCACGCCTGGCTAATTTTTGTATTTTTAGTAGAGATGGGGTTTCACCACGTTGGCCAGGCTGGTCTCAAACTCCTGACCTCAGGTGATTCACCTGCCTTGGCCTCCCAAAGTGCTGGGATTACAGGCCCGGCATGCTGTCTTTTAAAGATATCAGTCGGCCGGGCGCGGTGGCTCAAGCCTGTAATCCCAGCACTTTGGGAGGCCGAGGCGGGTGGATCACAAGGTCAAGAGATCAAGACCATCCTGGTCAACATGGTGAAACCCCGTCTCTACTAAAAATACAAAAAATTAGCTGGGCATGGTGGCGCGTGCCTGTAATCCCAGCTACTCAGGAGGCTGAGGCAGGAGAATTGCTTGAACCCAGGAGGTGGAGGCTGAGATCGCGCCATTGCACTCCAGCCTGGGTAACAACAGCGAAACTCCGCCTCAAAAAAAAAAAGATATCAGTCAATATACAGAAAGCAAATTAAATATTTTTTCTTCTCTTTAAGATCTCATTGACTAAATTGCTGCCGCCGCATGTTCTCAAATTACTTTTCGAACTTTCTATTATAGCACTTGCTTCACTGAGGTGTAACTGTAACTATTATTGGTCTCTATCCAGTAGTTCGTGAATATCTTTTTTTTTTTCCCTAGACTGCTCAGCAGGAAGTTCGTGAATATCTTAACACCACATGCTGTGCTTTAATTTTGTTTTTCTCACATTTGGCATGTTCTTCATTAGTTCTTCCACAGAAACTGTCTACAATTTGGAGGTCCATTATAGTTTCTGATGTTGCTCCTAATGGAAACTTTTCTTTTTTTTAATTTTTTTTGAGATGGAGCCTTGCTGTGTCACTCAGGCTAGAGTGCATTAGCACAATCTCAGCTCACTGCAACCACTGCCTCCTGGGTTCAAGCAATTCTCCTGCCTCAGACTCTGGAGTAGCTGGGATCACAGGCACCTGCCACCACACCTGGCTAATTTTTGTATTTTTAGTAGAGACAGGGTTTCACCATGTTGGCCAGGCTAGTCTCAAACTCCCAACCTCAGGTGATTCGCCCGCCTCAGCGTCCCAAAGTGCTGAGATTACAGGCGTGAGCCACTGTGCCCGGCATACTTGGCTAATTATTTATATTTTTTGTAGATATGGGTGTTCACTGTGTTGGCCAGGCTGGTCTCGAACTACTGACTTATGTGATCCACCTGCCTCTGCCTCCCAGAGTGCTGGGATTACAGGTGTGAGCCACCATGCCCAGCTATAATGTTAGATTGTGACATCCTTAAATAAATTTTATGACCAAGTGGGGTGGCTCACGCCTGTAATCCCAGCACTTTGGGAGGCAGAGGCAGGTGGATTACTTGAGGTCAGGAGTTCAAGACCAGCCTGGCCAACATGGTGAAACCCTGTCTCTACTAAAAATACAAAAAATTAGCTGGGCATAGTGGTGGGCACTTGTGGTCCCAGCTACTTGGGAGGCTGCGGCAGGAGAATCGCTTGAACCTGGGAGGTGGAGGGTGCAGTCAGCTGCGATCATGCCACTGCACTCCAGCCTGCGTGACAACAGGAACTCCATCTCAAAAATAAATAAGTAAATAAATAATTTTATTTGTCATGCATTGCTTACACCAGTAGACATTCACAAAGTAGCCTAAATGCTTGTCAACTACACTAACTGTGTGTTATTTCTCTCTCTCTCTCACTTGCATCTTTTATGCAGCATGGAATTCATCAATCAGCAAGTGGACATGAAGGCATCTTAAAGTCAGTTTTTAAGTCCCACTTCCCTTTCAATCTGAGAAACATTTGTTGAAACACTATGCAGCTGCCATTATCCTAAACTGAAGAATATAAACAAAAACAAAAACAGAAAAAGAAAAAAATTTAAGATAGAATATAACAATCAAGTGCTAACGAGGGACACGAAGAAATCTGAAGGAAGCAGAGTCTGTGAAAAACCTTATGGAGAGAGAAGGTTGATTGACAAATGGAGGCAGTACAGTTAGGGAAGATACCTTGAGCCATGGCTTTGGAGGTGAGTGCTAATGAGTTTGTATCTTGGACAGAAAGTAAGGAGATTGGTTTAATCACTGAGATAACTTAACCGGAGTTTACTGAGGACCAGTTTATGTGGGTCTGAGAGAACAGATTTCAGTAGTTTAGTGGTGGAATGAATTTGGTATCTGAGGAGATTCCATTTGCGGCAAAGCAAGGAAGATTACATGAGATCAGAATGACAAGTCTTGAAATCAAGTAACAGCTGTTTTGTGAAAATGGAACCTTCACTTCAGGAAGATTTTTAAAATAATAGAATAGAAAAATCTCAGGAGGCTGAGGCAGGAGAATTGCCTGAACCTAGGAGGCGGAGGTTGCGGTGAGCCCAGATCGCACCATTGCACTCCAGCCTGGGTAACAAGAGCGAAACTCCATCTCAAGAAAAAAAAAGAAAAATCTATTGGAAAAATCAAGACATGATTATTTATTTATTCTTATTTATTTATTTTTGAGACAAGAGTTTTGCTCCTGTTACCCAGATTGGAGTGAAATGGTGCAATCTCAGCTCACTGCAACCTCTGCCTCCCCAGGTTCAAGTGATTTTTCTCCTGCCTCAGTCTCCCGAGTAGCTGGGATTGTAGTCATGCGCCACCATACCCAGCTAATTTTGTATTTTTAGTAGAGATGGGGTTTCTCCATTATGGTCAGGCTGGTCTCGAACTCTTGACCTCAGGTGATCTGCCCACCTCAGCCTCCCAAAGTGCTAGGATTACAGGCGTGAGCCACCGAGAGCAACCTATTCATTTATTTTTTAGAGACAGAGTCTTGCTCTGTCACTCAGGCTGGCCAACATGGTGAAACCTTATCTCTACTAAAAATACAAAACTAGCCAGGAGTGGTGGCATATGCCTGTAATCCCAGCTACTTGGGAGGCTGAAGCAGGAGAATTGCTTGAACCTGAGAGGTGGAGGTTGCAGTGAGTTGAGATGGAGCCACTGCACTCCAGCCTAGGCAACAAGAGTGAAACTCAGTCTCAAAAGAAAGAAAGAAAGAAAAGAATTATTTTATTTTTGCCCAGGAGGCAATCTTGGCTCACTGTAGCCTCTATCTCCACCTCCCACCTCCCAGGTTCATGCGATTTTCCCACCTCAACCTGCAGTGGCAGGATCTCCGCTCACTGCAACCTCTGCCTCCGAGGTTCAAGCAAATCTCCTGCCTCAGCCTCCTGTGTAGCTGGGACAAAGGTGCACGCTGACATGCCCCGCTAATTTTTTTTTTTTTTTTTTTGAGACAGAGTTTTGCTCTTGTTACCCAGGCTGGAGTGCAATGGCGCGATCTCGGCTCACTGCAACCTCCGTCTCCTGGGTTCAGGCAATTCTGCCTCAGCCTCCTGAGTAGCTGGGATTACAGGCATGCGCCACCATGCCCAGCTAATTTTTTTGTATTTTTAGTAGAGACAGGGTTTCACCATGTTGACCAGGATGGTCTCGATCTCTTGACCTCGTGATCCACCCGCCTCGGCCTTCCAAAGTGCTGGGATTATAGGCGTGAGCCACCGCGCCCGACCTTAATTTTGTATTTTTTTTTTTTTTTTTTTGAGGCCGAGTTTTGCTCTTGTTACCCAGGCTGGAGTGCAATGGTGCGACCTAGGGTCACCGCAACCTCCGCCTCCTGGGTTCAGGCAATTCTCCTGCCTCAGCCTCCTGAGTAGCTGGGATTACAGGCATGCGCCACTATGCCCAGCTAATTTTTTGTATTTTTAGTAGAGACGGGGTTTCACCATGTTGATCAGGATGGTCTCGATCTCTTGACCTCGTGATCCACCTGCCTCGGCCTCCCAAAGTGCTGGGATTACAGGCTTGAGCCACCGCGCCCGGCCTAATTTTGTATTTTTAATAAAGATAGGGTTTTACCATGTTTGCCAGGCTGATCTTGAACTCCTGACCTCAAGTGATTGGCTTGCCTCAGCCTACCAAAGTGCTGAGATTATAGGCGTGAGCCACCCCTCCCTGCCAAGACATGATTATTTCAAAAGATGAGTGTTTGAACTAGGATGTAAAAGTGGGAGTATTAAGGGAGGAATAGACGCTACTATATATTGCTAAAGATAATAAGGAATTCGGACCATCTTATAAAAAATTATAGCCGGGTGTGGTGGCTCACGCCTGTAATCCAAGCACTTTGGAGGCCAAGGTGGGCAGATCACCTGAGATCGGGAGTTCAAGACCAGCCTGACCAACATAGTGAAACCCCGTCTTTATAAAAAAAGAAAAAATTATAATTTTAAAAATTAATTTTGTCTTTATTGTATTTCATTTGAATTAATGGCAGAACATTAATGAAGAGGCTATTCAGACTAAGTGTTATCACTAGTAGCATATATATATATATATATTTTTTTTTTTTTGGAGGCAGAGTCTTGCTCTGTCACCGAGGCTGGAGTGCAGTGGCTCCATCTCTGCTCACTGCAACCTCCGCCTACCGGGTTCAAGCAATTCTCTGCCTCAGCCTCCGCCACCATGCCCAGCTAATTTTTGTATTTTCAGTAGAGACAGGGGTTTCATCATCTTGGCCAGGCTGGTTTTGAACTCCTGACCTCGTGATCCACCCGCCTCGGTCTTCCAAAGTACCGGGATTACAGGCACCAGCCATGTTGCTGGGTCTATTGGGAGTATATTAAGCAGAGATATGGGTAACTAATTCAAGTAAGCCCGGGGCAAAGTTCTTTAAAGGTGTGTTTAAGGGAGCCAGGTGGGGTGGCTCACGCCTATAATCTCAGCACTTTGGGAGGCCTAGGTGGGCAGATCACTAGGTCAGGAGATCGAGACCATCCTGGGCAACATGGTGAAACACTGTCTTTAAGAAAAGTTTAAAAAAAGAAGGTGTGCTTAAGGGAAACCCAACCTCCTAGAGGGCTCCTTCAACTGTGAAATGGGAATGATAATAGTAGTATTTATTGCATAAAATTGTTTTAAGATTAATTAACATAAAATGCTTAGTATAGTGCCAAACGCAATGTAAGCATTTAATATACAGCAGTACGGTAGAGGCTAATAATATATTAACTACTCTCATAGTTTTTTTTTTTCTTGTCTACTTTTTTTCTGTTCAGTGCACTTTGACAAAGTCGTATTTTTAAAATCAAATCTAGATTTTGAACTATGAAAACTGCGGAATTATGAGTGCTGTGTAGCTATCTGGCAAGTGATAAAATATATCATTAAGATTTTTACACATCTCCGTGCCACAGAATGGCGTCTCCTTCTAATCGTCCCCCACCGCGGACAGATGATAGTACCTCCCACACTGCTGCTGGAAAAGATAGTGCAAAAGTTGAGCGCGCCGAGAGATCTCTTTTCTCCCGGAAACAATTTTTCCCTAGACCCGGAAGCAGTTGTTGTTTTAAGGGCGGTGAAACTGGGCGGGTCGGGCCGCAGCGGCTGACGGCGGGGGAGGAGCCGGGTCCACTGCCGGGTGGAGGGGCAAGGCGAGTGTGTGTCCTTATCCTAGCAATTGGGGCGCGGGCCTGTGAGCCAGTTGGAGTTGCGGCGGCGGGAACGATTGGGCCGAGCGGAGGACGACATGTTGCTTTTCGTGGAGGTGAGTGGGTTTGCTAGTCTCGTCCTGCCCTTAGGAGAGCAGGAGTGTGGAGGCGCCGGCCGGTCCCACCGCCATGTGACTTTGCGGGCCGTACACGCCGCGGAACCGGCAGACAGGCTGACACAGCACCTGGGCCGAGCAGGCCTGCAGCTCCCCTCTGCGCGCTCACCACACTCTAGGAAGCTGTGGGAGGTGAGGCCCGTCGTGGAGGAGAATTGAAGGAGAAGAACGGAGGGCTGGTCTGGTGTGGCGTGAGGATCAGAGGAAGGGGAGAGTGTCCCATATGGATCTCCTAAAGGAGGCAGCACAGGGGGTTGGGGGCGGAGTCTGAGGGAGGAGAGGGTAATCAGGTGGGCACGTTCCGGGGGCCGAGTGCGGCTTCGCGGGGCCCTCTGGGAGGGAGGCGAGCAACATGTGGGGACGCGGAGGGAGGAAGGTGAAATGCGGTAAGTGTTTTGGAAATAAAATTGAAAACTTCCTTTGAGCCACCTCCACCAAATTCTGTCCGGGCCAGGTCCCTAGGTCTCTGGAACATTCTATGGGTGAAAGCGAGTTACTTTGAGTCGAGGAAAAGCCAATAGAAGACTTGAAAGGCACCGCTTTGACCTTTTGTAAAAGTTACTCAAGAAGCAGCTGCGTGATGAGGGGTTGGTTCTATGAGCCGATTAAAAGCCCTTTACAGGGAAAATTGCAAGAATGAGAGAAATTTCTTCCGGGAAAAGCCGTTTTTGTAATGTTATTTGAACCACGAGATACTTTTATTACTTTAACTAGAACGTCTGCTGTCGGCCTATTTTAGTTTTCAAGATAGAGTTGGATACCTGCCTTACAGAAATACGAAATTTAATTTTCCTTAATTCTGTTCTCTTGTGTGCAGTGAGCGTCAGCTGACTGCCTGGCTAATGCTTTGAGTAGATTCCAGATCATATTGTTCTTACATTGTGAAAACGTAAAACCAGCAAAGCTGCAACTTCGCAGCTTGGCATTAGTTAACTATGCCCATAAAAAGAATCATTTCAATGAGGGAAGAAATTTACAGGTTGTATAATGGATCTAGGAGCCGGGGTCAGCTTATGGCAGACTTTTTTTTTTTCCGGGTTGTGGGAAAATCTTACTTCGTAATATTTCAACGTAAAGTTAAGTAAATGATTTTACGGTTTTTTTTTCTTTAACTTTGTGTCGCCGATAAGTTTGAGAAATTTAAATTAGTTTTTAAAAAGACTACTACCTTAGAGTATATCTAACATAACATTCATTGGAACATTCTAGGGAAATCATGAAAAGATTTAAAATTACTAAAACTCATTCTGTTTACTGTTTTTTGTCCTCATTGTTGTTTTCCTTAGGCAGAATAAGAAATCAGATAAGATTTTTAGCCATGCCAGCCAGTTTGTTTTAGGACTGTTATGCTATGCAGATACCACAGGTATTTGTGTATGCGTTTTGCTGGGCAGACAAAAGATTGTGAAGTTTATACAGACAGGAATTCCACGACAAACTTTTGACTTACAAATTGATTCCTTTGGCTTTACTAAAATGTAGGTTTTAATAGCCTCCATTTGTTATTTACGCTAGGGCCTGTCCTGTCTCTAAAACAATATTTACAATGTTTTACAGATGACAAAACTAAGGCCCAGAGGTTAAAGTAACTTTACTTAGTAAAAGTAAAGTAGTGTAACTGGGATTTGGATCCAGGCCATGCTGATGTCAAATCATGGACAGGCTGTTAGCAATTCAGGCCTGTTCAACTCCCCAGTTTAGACAAACTATACCATATGTCTTGCCAAACTATTATTTAAAGTTGTATCTCATTTTCTTTGTGAATCATTATGTCATTCTTATATGAGTTTTATTGAAAATTAACTGTCTTTAAATATTTGGGGCTGAATATGTGGTATCAGTCAAAAACAACATGTTGGTCATTTGGTGTTGTGTTAACTATTATTTGATCTCTATAACCTCATGATAGAGGAATTGTTCTCAGTGAGAGAACCAAAGCTCAGAAATTAGATGTCTAAGGTCATTCAAGTGTAAATAATGTAGGGACTAAAGTCTGAAGTCTGGCTTCTAGTACATAAATTTCTGGCTCCAAAATTATTTTTGCATTTTCCTGTAAGTCAAAGGTTCTTAATCTAGGTTTTTGGATAGAATTGAGGAAGTACCTGAGGTTGGTTGAGGAAAATATTTGCCTATTTTCACTAACTGCTAACTGAAACCTAAATGGAAACAAAGTGAAAATTCTTTAAATGTCAATGGCAGCAACAGTGTCTGTGACATTGTCACCAGGATAAATCACTTTTTTTCATATATTATAGTTTTTGCAGATATCTTGAAATATTCATGCTCGGTACTTGCTGTATGTAAAAATAATATTTACTATATTGCTATATTAGACATTTTAAAATATTTTGGCAACTGTGTTTCAATATAATTTGCTTACTTTGTGATTCTCTATATTTTAGAAATTTAAAAAAACTCTGAGAAGAGATCCATAGATTAATTGGACTACTAAAGAGTTCTGTGTCACAAAGGAGGTTAAGAGCGGTTTTACTAAACCAGCTTGCTTATGGATCATCTTTACCAGGGTTAATCTGAGATCTGTGGGTCCTCTGCAGTTGTGTTCAATACCTTTTACTTATGTGCATTTTTCTGGAGAGATTCCAGCTTAACTATCCTACTAGAATCAGTAGAATAGATAATAACAATATAACAATAATAGTAGTAATATATGCTTATATGGTACTTTGTGTCAGGAATGTTAGATGTTTTTGCATATCTAGGTATCTGTACATCCATTTAAGTCTCAATGTCTCTATAAGGTGTTAGCATCCCCATTTTAGTGATAAACTAAGGCAGCCAGGTGTGATGGCTCATGCCTGTAATCCCAACACTTTGGGAAGCCAAGGCTGGCGGTGGATCACCTCAGGTCAGGAGTTTGAGACCAGCCTGGCCAATATGGCGAAACTCTTTTACTAAAAATACAAAAATTAGACAGATGTGGTGGCACATGCCTATAATCCCAGCTGTTCAGGAGGCTGAGGTAGGAGAATCACTTGAACCTTGGAGGCAGAGGTTGCAGTGAGCTGAGACTGTGCTTCTATGCTGCACCCTGGACAACCAGAGTGAGACTCTGTCTCAAAAACAAACTAAGCCACAGAGAATTTAAACTTGCTTAAGTTTATACAGTTAGTGAATGTGGAAGCTTGTTCAGAACTCGTCAGCCACCTAGTTGTATTGGAGTAGAATATATTGCAGACAAGGAATCCTATGTAAATAATGCGTAGATGCAACTTTTAGAACCCAAGGGCCCAGTGTGGTGCCATGTGCCTGTAGTCCCAGCTGCCAGGGAGGCTGAGGCAGGAGTTCCACTTGAGTATGGGAGGTCAAGACTGCAATGAGCAGTGATTGTGCCAACTGTATTCCAGGCTGGGTTACAAAGCAAGACCCACTATGTTGACTTCAGTAGATTGTTGGTTTTCCACCTCTCTCCCCCCAGACAGAGTCTCGCTTTGTCACCCAGGCTAGAGAATGGCTCCATCTCAGCTCACTGCAACCTCTGCCTTCCAGGTTCAACCAATTCTCCTGCCTCAGCCTCCAGAGTAGCTGGGACTTCAGGCATGTGCCACCATGCCTAGCTAGTTTTTTTTTTTTTTTTTTGTAATTTTAGTAGACGTGGGTTTCGTCATGTTGGCCAGGCTGGTCTTGAACTCCAGACGGCAAGTGTTCCACCTGCCTCGGCCTCCCAAAGTGCTGGAATTACAGGCGTGAGCCACCGTACCTAGGCGACTATTTTTTTTTTTTTTTTAATCACCTCTGTTCTGAAGGAGAAACAGACAGGGTCCCTCTCTGGGAAGAGATAGAAATTTCGATGATTCACAAGTCATCAATCATGACCTGCCTGATATTCTTTTACAACACATTTTTTTGTAAGTTTGAAACTGCAGTGTACTACCTTTATCTGAGTGCTGTCAAGTTACTTAAAACTTTTCAACCCTGAGGAGGCAGATTGTAATTTTTTTATTTTTTCATTTCTCTCTCTTCTTCAAAATTTTTATTTTTATTTTGAGACCTAGTCTTGCTTGCTGCAGCCTCCACCTCCCAGCTCAAGTGATCCTCCTGCCTCAGCTTCAAAGGAGCTGGGACTCTAGGCACATACCACCATGCCTGGCTATTTTTTTTAATCTTTTTTTATTTTTTATTTTAGAGACAGGGTTTCACCATGTTGGCCGGGCTGGTCTCAAACTCCTGACCTCAGGTGATCCGCCTGCCTCGGCCTCCCAAAGGGCTGGGATTACTGGCATGAGCCACTGTGCCTTGCCTAATTTTTTTCTTGTTTTTTCCCTTTTTTTGTAGTGACAGGGTTTACTCTTGCTTAGGCTGAACATTTTTTAAATTAAAAAAATTAAAACTAGAGACCAGGAAGGGTGGGTGTGAAGTGACTATTAAAATTGAGTTTCTGTCTTTGAGTTTTTCCCTGAAAATGAAGACAGTTGTCCTGCGGTATCTGTTGAGGGTTTGGTTCCAGGGCCCTCTGTAGATAACAGAAACTGTGGTTGCTCAAGTCTTTTTTTTTTTTTTTTTTTTTTTTAAGACAGGGTTTCACCATGTTGGTCAGGCTGGTCTTGAACTCCTGACCTCAGGTGATCCTCCCGCCTTGGCCTCCAAGTGCTTGGATTACAGGCGTGAGCCATCATGCCCGGCCAGCTCAAGTCTTATATAAAAAGGCTTAGTATTTGCATATAACCTATGCACATCTTCCTGTATATCTTAAATCATCTCCAGATTATTTATAAAACCTAATACAATGTAAATGCTATATAAATAGTTGCCATACAGTATTATTTTCAGAGTGATAAGAAAAGTATCTACATGGTCAGTACAGATGCAATGATTCTTTTTTCCTGAATTTTATTTTATTTTATTTTATTATTTATTTATTTTTGAGACGGAGTCTCACTCTGTCACCCAGGCTGGAGTGCAGTGGCGAGATCTTGGCTCACTGCAACCTCTGCCTCCTGGATTCAGGTGATTCTCCTGCCTCAGCCTCGTGAGTAGCTGGGACTACAGGTGCACTCTACCACACCCGGCTAAATTTTTTGTATTTTTAGCAGAGACGGGGTTTCACCATGTTGGTAAGGCTGGTCTCAAACTTCTGAACTTGTGATCTGCCTGCTTCAGCCTCCCAAAGTGCTGGGATTACAGGTGTGAGCCACCGTACCCGGCCTATTTTTTATTTTTTTAGAGATAGGTTTTTTTTGTTTTGTTTTTTTAAATAGAAACCTGGTTTCTCCGTATTGGTCAGGCTGGTCTCAAACTCCTGATCTCAGGTGATCCACCCGCCGCAGCCTCCCAAAGTGCTGGGATTACAGGCATGAGCCACCTTACCTGGCCTTTTTTTTTTTCTTCCCTTTCCCAAGACTGTCTCGCTGTTTCCACCAGGCTGGAGTACAGAAGCGCAATCTCAGCTCACTGCAACCTCCACCTCCTGGGTTCAAGCAATGCTCCTGCCTCAGCCTCCTGAGTAGCTGGGATTCCACGTGCCTGCCACCACGCCTTGCTAATAGTGGGTGTGACCTGGTCACCATGTTGACCAGGCTGGTCTTGAACTCCTGACCTCAGATGCTCTGCCCGCCTCAGCCTCCCAAAGTGCTGGGATTACAGGCGTGAGCCGCTTCACCTGACCTTTTAATATTTTTAATCTGTGATTGATTGCTCCACTGATACATAACCTGTAGATATGGAACCCATGGATATGGAGGGCCAGCTGTACTTAACAGCTACCTACTTAGGTAGCAGTAATTTTCATATACCCTAGGATGCTTTAATAACTCTTAAATAATTAAAACATGTTTTAAGTTGGATAACGTGGCTCATACCTGTAATCTCAACACTCTGGGGGGATAGCTTGAGCCTAGTAGTTCAAGACCAGCCTGGGCAACAAAGTGAGACCTCCCTAACCCCCTGCCACCTCTACAAAAAATTTTTAAAAATTAGCCAGGCCTGGTGGTATGTGCTGTGGTCCCAGCTACACTGACGGTTGAGGTGGGAGGATTGCTTGAGCCAGGAGATTGAGGCCGCAGTGAGTCATGTTCATGCGCCAGCCTGAGTGACAGGGCGAGACCCTGTCTCAAAAAAATTTTTTTAAGTGTTACTTTTTTAGAGAGAGGATCTCGCTGTGTTGTCCAGGCTAGAGTACAGAGGCTATGCACAGGTACAATCATGGCACTCCACAGCATCAAATTCCTGGGCTCAAACAATCCTGCCTCAGCCTCTTAAGTAGCTAGGACTACAGGTTCATGCCATCGATTTAAAAAAAAATTTTTTTTTTTTGAGACAAAGTCTTGCTTCATCACCCAGCCTGGAGTGCAGTGGCAGGATCTGGGCTCACTGCACCCTCCGCCTCCCAGGTTCTAGCAATTCTCCTGCCTCAGCCTCCTAAGTAGTTGGGTTTATAGGTGCATGCTACCACAGCCAGCTAATTTTTGTATTTTTAATAGAGACAGGGTTTCACTGTGTTGATGAGGCTGGTCTCATACTCCTGACCTTGCAACCGACCTTTAAAAACTATTTTTTTTTAAAGGCAGGATTTCACCATGTTGGTCAGGCTGGTCTTGAACTCCCGACCTTAGGTGATCTGCCCGCCTTGGCCTCCAAAGTGATTTGATTACAGGCCTGAGCCACCATGCCTGGCCCTAAAAGCTATTTTTAATTGTGAAATACGTATAACATAAAAAACATCATCTAACAGTTTTTTTGTGGTGGGTTTTGTTTTGTTTTGTTTTGAGAGGGAGTCTGCTCTGTTGCCCAGGCTGGAGTACAGTTGCATTATCTCAGCTCACTGCAATCTGTGCCTCCTGAGTTCAAGCTGTTCTCACCTCAGCCTCTCTAGTAGCTGGGATTACAGGCCTGCGCCACCATGCCCGGCTAATTTTTGTGTTTTTAATAGAAATGGTGTTTCACCATGTTGGCTAGGCTGGTCTTGAGCTCCTGACTTCAGGTGATCTGCCCTCGGCCTCCCAAAGTTCTGGGATTATGGGCATGAGCTACCGCACCCAGCCTTTCATTAATTTTATAGTCGTTATTAGGTAGTGTTGTGCCTTTCACTCCAACTACAGTACTCATTTTTTCCTCAGTCTAAAAAATCATTTATAATTATGAGATATCACTGACTGAAAGTGGATTTTTAAAACAGAATGATGTAGAGGCTGGGGACAGTGGCTCACATATGTAATCCCAACACTTGGGGAGGCAGAGGCAGACGGATCACCAGATGTTGGGAGTTTGAGACCAGCCTGACCAGGATGGAGAAACCCTGTCTACTAAAAAAAAACAAAAAATAGCCAGGTGTGGTGGCACATGCCTGTAATATCAGGGACTTGGGAGAATCACTGGAACCCAGGAGACAAAGTTGCAGTGAGCCTAGATCACGCCCATTGCACTCCAGCCTGGTCAACAAGAGCGAAACTATTGTCTTAAACAAAAAAAATGATTCAGAAGAAAAAGGTACATAAACAGATTGTGAAATGATTGCCAAGAAAAATTATGAATGAGTGAATAGCTGAGTGGTTTTTGAATGGTTTGATTTTGGAATACTTATTGGTGCTTGATATAGAATTTAAAAACGAATAAAAGCGATGCCAAATGATAGATACAATGGACTGTAAATGGAGAAGAAAAAGAGGGTGAAAAGTGGAATAAAATGCATATAAGTTAACATAAAGATGTAAAAGCACCCCCACAAGGCTTCAGATTACAGTGTATAAAATCCTAGTAGCTAGAAATACTTACACTGGGCTATTTTGTATTTTGATCAATTTTGGTTTGTTTGGGCTATCTTGCCAGCTCCTTATTACTTCCTAGCTAGTGGAAGTAATTCTTAATATTAGGCACGAACATTTCAAAACTGTGTTTGGTCTTCTACACTAGAGCTTAAAACAAGATTTTGATGTTGTAGTTTGAGTCTGTATTGCAGGGCAGTAGAAAGTAGAGAAAGTTGAGAAACTCATTAATCCAGCTATCTTTGTGAAGTTACTAAAAAGATTTCTAGCCTTCTCTTTGAATATCCTTTTGAAAATGAAAAATGACCCTTTGGCTCTGTTAGTGTTTATTGCATTTTGATTTGTCATTCCTATAGTCTTTGGTTTGCTGAAGCTTCGTTTTCTTTAAGGCTTAATATTTGAGGTAGGTTTCCAATCTTGAAAACGTTGTAAATGTTTTGTTATTATAAACCATGATTTTCGCCGGGTGCGGTGGCTCAAGCCTGTAATCCCAGCACTTTGGGAGGCCAAGGCGGGTGGATCACGAAGTCAAGAGATTGAGACCATCCTGGTCAACATGGTGAAACCCCGTCTACTAAAAAAATACAAAAAATTAGCTGGGCGTGGTGGCGCGTGCCTGTAATCCCAGCTACCTGTAATCCCAGCTACTCAGGAGGCTGAGGCAGGAGAATTGCCTGAACCCAGGAGGTGGAGGTTGCGGTGAGCCGAGATCACGCCATTGCGCTCCAGCCTGGGAATAAGAGTGAAACTCCGTCTCAGAACAAAAAACAAAAACCATGATTTTCTATGATGGTTTTAGAATCTTGAGTTCAAACGTTATTACCTGAGGCAGTTAACGTAACTTCTCTGAACCTGAAGTTCTTATTTGTAATTTGAGAATAATGATGTCTTCTGACAGTTAGGTTGTGTTAGGTAATGGCTTGGTATACTATCATTTAATCCTCAAAACCAACTATATTGTAATATAAAGGTATTAGTGCCTTCCAAAAACCTCCAAAATTTGTACTTTATATAGTAAATATTTCTGGAAAGAATACTGAACTATGTGATCATAGCACTGATAATTGTAAAAATTACTGTGAGATAGCACTAATCAAGAGATGTATAACTTCTAAATTTTCCTCTCAGCCTTCTTACTAATTTAATCTGATTTAGGGCAAACCAGTTTAATTATTTAGAGTTTTTTTTTGTAGTTGGAGAGTATACTTTTGGTTGGGCAAATAAAAGTTTTAAAAGAAGAATGAAAATGGCAGTATGTTAAAATACACATTTATATGTGAGGTTTAAAGGAGTACAGCTGGGCGTGATGACTCACATCCATAATCTGAGAACTTTGGGAGGCCGAAGCAAGTGGATCACTTGAGGCATGTGCCTGTAGTTCCAGCTACTTGGGAGACTGAGGCACACCCTGAAGTAGAGTTGCAGTGAGCCAAGATCATGTTATTGTACTCCAGCCTGGGTGACAGCAAGACTGTGTCAAAAAAAAATGAAGGTTAATTAAAGGAATACAAATGTTAAAATGCATATAGGCACTTTACATTTACTCTTTAGAAAAAATTCTAATGTTAAAGTGTAAGTAAATGTACGAAAGAGAAACGTTTAAATGTGTACTCATCTTCCCTGTCTTACCTGTGTCCTTGTCCGACCACTTGAACCAATCTTTGGTTTACAGAATATCTCTACTGTTTTTAAATGACTGGCTCTAAACCAAAGACAGAAGAGTACTATAGATGAATATTATTAGGGATGGGATGTGAACTGCATTCGTAAAAGTCAAACTCCAGAGGTGAGGAGTTTAGTTCTATTGGGTTTGTACGTTATTGTGAGAAGAGAAGAGGATTTTCTTGTCAGGGTGGAAAAGTCAGCAGTAATGCAGGGTTTGTGTAGCAAATAGTTGGATAGTATTTCATACTGCTAACTAACAGGTAAGATGACCATACCTGCCATTGTGCCCTGGAGGGTCACAGCATACACCTATTTTCTGGGACAGATGTTTACTTTTCCTTCTCAAAAGTATTTGGGTTTGTATAATAACTTGTAAATTTTCAGAAGAGGTTAGAGGTTTACCGTGTGCTTATTGGCAAGACTTTTTTTTCCTTCCATATTAATAAAGTAACAATGCACATAAGTGGGCACTAAAATACGTTATCTTGGCTGTGGCAGGCCAGGTGGGGTGGCTCATACTTGTAATTCCAGCACTTTGGGAGGATTGCTTGAGTCCAGGAGTTCGAGACCAGTCAGGGCAACATAGTCACATCTCATGTCTTAAAAATTAAAATAATTAAAAAATATATATATACATATATTAGCTATGGGAAATATAAGTTTATAGGGCACAAAGTTGGATTTGAGCAAGATAATGAAAATAGGATAATTTTTGCCTTTTAACTTGGAGGAAGAAAAAAATGGGAGGGCAATGACTGAGTAAAATTAAGATACATTCATATACAAGGTTGTATCAAAGATTCTTTTTTTTTCTTTGACCAGCAGGCAAGAAAAGAATATCTAAAAATATGGACTCTTCTGCCAGCCTGCCTGTGTTTAAATCTCTCCTGAGACTGAGCCACTTTTTGGTTGTATTGACCTTGGGCAAGTTGTTTAACATTTTTCTCAGTTTCCTTAGCTATAAATTGAGGACAATAACTTAGGAGGCTAGGCCCAGCATGGTGGCTCACCCCTGTAATCCCAGCACTTTGGGAGGCGGAGGCGGATGAATCACCTGAGGTTGGAAGTTCCAGATCAGCCTAACCAACGTGAAGGAACCCCATCTCTACTAAAAACCCAAAATTAGCCAGGCATGGTGGCACATACCTGTAATCTCAGCCTCTCAGGAGTCTGAGGCAGGAGAATCACTTGAACCCAGGAGGCAGAGGTTGTGATGAGCTGAGATTGCGCCATTGCACTCCAGCCTGGGCAATAAGAGTGAAACTCTGTCCTAAAAAAAAAATAATATAGGAGGATAATATTAATATCTATCTCATAGGGGTGTTAAGAGGATTGACAGAATAAAACACTTAAGAGTTGTGGGCTGGGCATAGTGGCTCACACCTGTAATCATAGCACTTTGGGAGGCAGGCAAGAGGATGGCTTGAGGCCAGGAGTTCAAGACCCAACCAGGGCCAGGTACAGTGGCTCTTGCTTGTCATCCCAGCACTTTGGGAGGCCGAGGCAGGTGGATCACTTGAGGTCAGGAGTTTGAGACCAGCCTGGCCAACATAGTAAAACCTCATCTCTACTAAATAAATAAATAAATAAATAAATATTAGGTGGGTGTGGTAGCATATGCCTGTAATCCCAGCTGCTTAGGAGGCTGAGGCAGGAGAATTGCTGGAACCCAGGAGGTGGAGGTTGCAGTGAGCTGAGATTGCACTGCTGCACTTCAGCCTGGGTGACAGAGCAAGACTGTCTCAGGGAAGAAAAAAAAAAAAGACCCAAACAGGTTAACATAGGAAGATCCCTTTGCTATATAAAAAATTAAAATTGAGCCAGGTATAATGGCTCACACCTGTAATTTCAGAACTTTGGGAGGCCAAGGTGGGAGGATCCTTTGGACCCAGATGTTCAAGACCAACCTGGGCAACATGGGAAACCCATTTTTACAAAAAATACAAGAAGTAGCCAGGTTTAGTGGCACATACCTGTGGTCCCAGCTACTTGGGAGGTTGAGGTGGGAAAATCGCATGAACCTGGGAGATGGGAGGTGGAGATGGAGGCTGCAGTGAGCCAAGATTGCCTCCTGGGCAAAAATAAAATAATTCTTTTCTTTCTTTCTTTTTCTTGAGACTGAGTTTCACTCTTGTTGCCTAGGCTGGAGTGCAGTGGCTCCATCTCAACTCACTGCAACCTCCACTTCCCAGGTTCAAGCAATTCTGCTTCAGCCTCCCAAGTAGCTGGGATTACAGGCATATGCCACCACGCCTGGCTAGTTTTGTATTTTTAGTAGAGATAGGGTTTCACCATCTTGGCCAGAGTGGTCTTAAACTGACCTCAAGTGATCTGCCTGCCTCAACCTCACAAAGCACTGGGATTACAGGCGTGAATTTTAAAAAAGTTTTATGGCTTCGAAAAGAAAGAAAAATAAATAAAACAAACACTTAGAATTATATCTGGTACCAGGCTGGGTGCAGTGGTTCATGCCTGTATTCCCAGCCCTTTGGGAAGCCGATGTGAATGGATCACCTTAGGTCAGGAGTTTGAGACAGCCTGACCAACATTGTGAAACCCCTTCTCTACAAAAAATACAAAAATTAGCTAGGCCTGGCAACACATGCCTGCAATCCCAGCTACTCAGTAGGCTGAGGCAGGAGAATCGCTGGAACTGGGGAGGCAGAGGTTGCAGCGAGCTGAGATTGCCCCACTGCACTCCAGCTTGGGCAACAGAGCAAGACTGTCTCAAAACAAAAATTATTTTGATATTTGAGGTTGAGGTATGTTTAAGTTCTTTTGAAGTAATGGGTGAATATTTTGAGGATTAAATACTAAATGTTAGATACCTTTTTAAAAAAATAGAGATGGGGGTCTTACTATGTTGGCTAGGCTGATTTTGAACTCTTGGCCTCCCAACTTGCTAGGATTACAGGTGTGAGCCACAATACCTGGTCAGTTAGATATCTACTAATAGAGCATTTTTTTAATCTTTTTTTTTTTCTTTGAGACAAAGCCTCACTTTTGTCCCCAAGGCTAGAGTGCAATGGCGAGGTCCGCTCACTGCAATCTCTGCCTCCTGGGTTCAAGCGATTCTCCTTCCTCAGCCTCCCAAGTAGCTGGGATTACAGGTGCCTGCCACCACACCTGGCTAATTATTGTATTTTTACTAGAGACAGGGTTTCCTGATGTTGGCCAGGCTGGTCCTGAACTCCGGACCTCAGGCGATCCACTCTCCCTGGGCCTCCCAGAGTGCTGGGATTACAGATGTGAGCTGCCAAACCTGGCTGAGAATTCTTTATCTTTAATGAAAGGATTAATGAATCTTATGTTGAACTTTGTAGGGAGAAATTTTTAACTTTGATCATATTTTCAGATCAATTCATGACACCAAAAGTTTAAGTGCCACTAATCTATGGTGGTGTCAGGTTCTTTTGATGAATGACAGATGCCATCTGATTAAGATAGTGGGAATTTTAGGATATAAGTCCTGTCTTTTCCACTAGTACTACAGTACCAGCAATAATACTGATCATAATATTGATGAATAAACTTCAGATTTTTTTCCACAATAGAGAGAGAGCAAGTGAATTCTTATTTTTGACAACCTGGAGAGGTTGATGGAAACAACTTAGGGTGGGTCCAGTTTTCTTGCTCTTCAGTGTTATCCGTAGATAACAGCAAACTCCTTATGTTACTATTACTGCTTAAAAAAAAAAAAATAGTAGCAAGCTCACTTAACCCAGGGGTTGATTAGAAGAAAAATTTTAATTTGTTACCATAGAAACTCTACCCCTGAATTAGAGTCTGTATTTTATCAAGATTACTAGGTGTTTTTTTTTTTTTAAGGACAGTGACTTGTTCTGTCCTCCAGGCTGGAGTGCAGTGGCGCGATCTCAACTCACTACAATCTCTGCCTTCCCGGTTCAAGCTACTCTCCTTTGCCTCCCGAGTAGCTGGGATTACGGACGCGCACCATCACACCCATCTAATTTTTGTACTTTGGGTAGAGATGGGTTTCACCGTGTTGGCCAGGCTGGTCTTGAACTCCTAAGCTCAGGTGATTCGCCATCCTCAGCCTCCCAAAGTGCTGGAATTGCAGACATGAACCACCAAGCCTAGTTTGGGACCCTTGTTCTCATCTGGTGGCTATTTTCTGTATTCATTCCTTTTGGATCCTTGGTCACTCTAGGCAAAACTGGGTTCAGGGGCCATTTGGCCTAAAGAGGAAATTATAATACTCCTTAGGTAGTATATATAACTCTTAAAGTTTTCTCTAAGGCAACTGTACTGTAGTGGCTTAGAACATGTACTCTCTAGACTCCTGTTTTTTTCCTTGTTTTTCTGAGACCAAGTCTTACTCTTTTGCCTAGGCTGGAGTGCAGTGACACCGTCTCAGTTCACTCTTACCTCTGCCTTCTAGGTTCAAGCAATTCTTCTGCCTCAGCTTCCTGAGTAACTGGGATTACAGGCGCCCACCACCACACCTGGCTGGTTTTTGTATTTTTTGTAGAGACAGGGTTTCCATGTTGGCAAGGCTGGTCTTGAACTCCTGACCTCAAGCGATCCACTGGTCTCCGTCCTCACAAACTGCTGGGATTACAGGTGTGAGCCACTGCGCCCGGCCCCTAGATTCCTTAGATTTAAATCCTGATTGTATCCTAATAGCTATGTAACTGTGGGCAGGTTACTTTACCTTGAAGTAAAGTAACTTTTTCCTTGTCTGTAAAAAAAAAAAAAAAGGTTGATAATAGGACTTAACTGAAATTGTTAAGAAGATGAATTAAGTGTTCCATAAATGTTATTTCTATTCTCTGAGTGAGTGAAGAATTCCCACTTTAATTTTCATTTTTGCTTTTTGTAAAATAGCCCTATGCATCTTCTGGTAGGATTCTGAAGTTATATGGGAAGGAATGACAGGTTTTTTTTTTCCCTAAGTACTTGTAACTTAGTAGTAGCCCTCTCAGTATGGGAGATGTGAAATTAAACCTGGTTGATTGATCTGCCATGGGGCAAAATGCATTTAATCAATTTATACATTTTATTTCTGTTTTACAGCATTTATGGGGTTAAGTGGCATGGGATTTCTGTTTCTGATAGTAAATAGGTAAGTAAAACAAAAGGTTATGTATGTCCAAAGAGATGGTTGTACCATATTTATGGTGATTTTTTTCCCTAATTGTTGGTTCTGTTTCTTTAGATCTATAGCATTTTAGGACAGGAAGATGCCTTTTTTTTTTTTTTTAGGCAGAGTTTCACTCTTGTTACCCAGGCTGGAGTGCAATGGCGCAATCTTGGCTCACCGCAACCTCTGCCTCCTGGGTTCAGGCAATTCTCCTGCCTCAACCTCCTGAGTAGCTGGGATTGCAGGCAGGTGCCACCATGCCCAGCTAATTTTTTGCATTTTTAGTCGACCAGGAGAGTCTCGATCTCTTGACCTCGTGATCCATGCGCCTCGGCCTCCCAAAGTGCTTACAGACGTGATTACAGACGTGAGCCACCACATCTGGCCTGGAAGATACCATTTTTACAAGAATTTGATAGTTCTCTTTTTTCCTTTCATTTTTCTCTCTCTGAAAGTAGAATTTAGCATTAAACTGGCCAATAATCAGGACTCCCTTTGGCTTATTTGGGGATGACATATTGCTTAGAAATAAGGGTGTTGACTGAACTGTCAATTTTACAGATAGTTTGGATATTTTTGTTGTGTATCCAAGTGCTTGCATACTATGTATATGTTGGTAGATAGTTTAGCATGCATTTGGACAATTTACATTGTTTAGTAGATGCTTTTTGCAACTATGTAAACTCAAGGGCTTTGGTGGAAGTGATCAAGATTTTGATGGCGGTCTTTGTTAAACTGTGGTGAGAAGATGAATATAACTTGGCTATCCTCTGGGCACAGTGGCTCACGCCTGTAATCTCATCACTTTGGAGGCACAAGTGGGCGGATCACGAGGTCAGGAGTTCGAGACCAGCCTGACCAACATGGTGAAACCCCATCTTTACTAAAAATACAAAAATTAGCCAGGTGTGGTGGGCGCCTGCAATCCCAGCTACTCGGGAGGCTGAGGCAGGAGAACCCAGGAGGCGGAGTGAGACTCCATCTCAAAAATGAAAAAACAAACAAAAACCAACTTGGCTATTTAGAATTGAAATGAAAAGATAGATTTTATTCTAGTTAAACTGATTTAGGGGCTACCGGCCATCAGTTAACTCAATAGCATGCAAAAACACATTACTTTGGAGATGGTAAGGATTTTGTATATGGATACTATCATATACAACTAAAATATGCTATAAAATATATATTTTACAGTATTACAGTAAACATTTCCCATGCTTTCTGGATTTTTTTCTGTATTTTCCAAAACTTTTAAAATTCAATTTTGCCTTGGTCAGGAATATGTGTCATGGATTTTATTATGTGAATATCAGAAAATATTTATACAAATCTAGATGGTATGGCCTTCTACACACTTGGCTATATGGTATCACCATTATAATCTTACGGGACCACTTTTGTACATGCAGTTTGTCCTTGATCAAAATATAATTAACGCAGCACATTCTGGATTCAAGCAGTTCTCCCATCTCAGCCTCACGAGTAGCTGGTATTACAGGCACCTGCCATTATGCCTGGCTAATTTTTGTATTTTAGTAGAGACGGTGTTTCACCATGTTGGCCAGGCTGGTCTTGAATTCCTGACCTCAGGTGATCTGCCTGCCTCGGCCTCCCAAAGTGGTAGGATTGCAGGTGTGAGCCACTGTGCCTGGACTGATTTTTACTTTTTATGCTTATCAAAATAGTCTTGAATCTGGGCTGTTCAATAGGGTAAAAATGATATTTTATCATAAACTATTTCAGTCTGTCCTTTGCACAGTTTTCATGTTCAGCAAACAATCTTAGTAATTTGTAATCCTGTTGTTAACAGTACTGTAATCTTTCAGGTCTTCTCTGGGTTTTTTCTTGTTGTGGTAGTGGGGTTTGTTTTATTGAGACAGACTCTTGCTCTGTCATCCAGGCTGGAGTGCAGTGGCATCATTTTGGCTTATTGCAGTCTCCTCCCATGCTCAAGCCATTCTCTCACCTCAGCCTCCCAAGTACCTGGGACTAGAGGAGCATGCCACCATGCCTGGCTAATTTGTGTGATTTTGTAGAGACAGGGTTGCACACCGTGTTGCCCAGGCTGATCTTGAATTCCTGGGGTCAAGCAATCCACTAGCCTCAGCCTTCAGAAGCTCTGGGATTACAGACATGCACCACCATGCGGAGCCTATATCTATATATTTATCTGTATGGTGATTCTGTTTGTTTATAGATATGATAATATAAAGTGCTTATTGTTTTGCAACTTGACTTTTTTCACTGAACAATATGCATTGGAACAATTTCCATATTAGTAAATGGCCCAAGATACACCATATTTAACTATTCACCAATGGGTTGACATTTAGGTAGTTTTCAGTTTTTTACTTGTGGTATCAATACTTTACTATACAACCTTTTATATGTCTTTTTGCATGCATCAATGGCTTTTAAAATTTGTAGTCTTGGCCGGGCGCAATGGCTTATGCCTGTAATCCCAACACTTTGGAAGGCTGAGGTGGGCAGAACATGAGGTCAGGAGTTCAAGACCAGCCTAGCCAACATGGTGAAACCCTATCTCTACTAAAAATACAAAAAGTAGCTGGGCGTGGGGGCGTGCACATGTAATCCTATCTTCTCAGGAGGCTGAGGTAGGAAAATCGGTTGAACCTGGGAGGTGGAGGTTGTAGTGAGCAAAGATTGCACCACTGCACTCCAGCCTGAGTGACAGAGTGAGAGTCCGTCTCAAAAATAAATAAATAAAATATATATAGGCTGATGAAAAATATTAATATGCCCAGAAGTACTGCTTGCCTATATGCCATAGACCTTACACTTTGAGTATTCCTATCTCCATTAATCATCAGGGACACATCAGATTTTGGGGTAGTATACTGCTGAAGGGAATATATTTATTAAATATTTTGACCAGTTATTAAATATTTAATGAAATAGTATACCCTGTCAGGAGAAAATGTTTTTGAGCCTAATCTTCCAACTTTGTATGTTAAATATTAGCCTTAGTCTCTTAAGGTGACTATTTGTCATATCCGAAGCCTTCCAATTTTTGGTTGAATGTCTATATTTGCAAAATTGTGCATGTTATGGGTCAGGCCTCCTCATTATGTGTACTAGTGAAAACTCAAATTCCCAGCTCCTCTCTCTCTCTCTCTCTCTCTCTTTTTTTTTTTTTTTTTTTTTTTAAGACAGACTCACTTTGTCACCCACACTGGAGTGCAGTGGCACGATCTCAGCTTACTGCAGCCTCCACCTCCCAGATTCAAGGGTCTCGTCTCAGCCCTCCAGGTAGCTGGGACTACAGACATGAGTCATCATGCCCAGCTAATTCTTGTTTTTTTCTGTTTTGTTTTGTTTTTTCCTGTAGTGATGGGGTTTTGCCATGTGGCCCAGAATGGTCTCGAACGCCTAATTTCAAGTGATCCACTCGCCTTGGATGGACTTCCAAAGTGTTAGGATTATAGGCGTGAGCCATGGCCTCTGTCCTCCATGTTCTCTTGGATGCAGGCATGTGACCTACAGACACGCTCAGATGACTTCTCTTTGAAAGTACACAATATAGGGAAGTGAAGATTCTATTTATAACATCCATTTTGCATTTAGGAATGGCAGCAGAGTTGTTCAGTTTTAAGTGGAGGTAATAGTTGCAGATTGAGTTCCCAATAGAGAGATGTGGCTTTGGGGCTGGCAGTAGTAAAGGTTATAATGAATTTGAATCTTGTTATTTAGTGCCTGGTGGTGACAGGGATAATGGTTTCCTCACCAGACCACTTGTGCAACATTATTTTGGGTGATATTATCTTTGCATCTACTTTTTTAGTCTTCCCAGTGACAATAGGAGTAGTGATACTTTTCTTTAATAATTACCTTTCAGGGCCGGGCACGGTGGCTCACACCTGTAATCCCAGCACTTTGGGAGGCTGAGGCAGGTGGACGGCGAGGTCAAGAGATCAAGACCATCCTGGCCAACATGGTGAAACCCTGTCTCTATTAAAAATACAAACAAATTAGCTGGGTGTGGTTGTGCGTGCCTGTAGTCCTGGCTACTCAGGAGGCTGAGGCAGGAGAATTGCCTGAACCCAGGAGGCAGAGGTTGCAGTGAGCCGAGATCACGCCATTGCACTCCAGTCTGGGTAACAAGAGTGAAACTCCATCTCAAAAAAAAAAAAAAAAAAAAAATCTTATAAGATACTTTTCATACAACGAGCACTTTTTGCATTTCTATGTAGTGGCAAATATGAAAGTGTCTTACTTTTGAAAATTACTGCTTATAAATTCTTAAATAATACCTTATTACCTCTCTTGGTGGTGGGGCTGTTTGAAAACTAGTTGGTTTTCTCCCTGAGCTAATTAAGATATGAAGAAGTTGTGAATTAACATCTTTAATCTAAGATGTTGCTATAGTTATTCATGGTGCTCCTGAAGATGCTTTAGCTCCCTGTGTAAGGGATATTTTGTTACTGGTTTTGCTATTATTGTAAAAGCTTCTAGCAGCTTGAAACCAAAAGCCAAGAAGCACTACATAATAAAAGACTTCTATTTTAAATTAATTAATTAATTTTTTGAGACGGAGTCTCACTCTGTTACCCAGGCTGGAGTGCAGTGGCACAGTCTTGGTTCACTGTAGCCTCTGCCTCCCAGGTTTAAGTGATTTTCCTGCCTCAGCCTCCCAAGTGGCTGGGACTATAGCTACATGCCATCACGCCTGGCTAATTTTTATATTTTTAGTAGAGTTGGTGTTTCACCATATTGGCCAGGCTGGTCTTAAATTCCTGACTTCAAGTGATCCACCAACCTTGTCTTCCCTTGGGATTACAAACATGAGCCACTGTGCCTGACCTAGGTGTTATGTTCTTAAAGATAAAGAAACGAGATGCTTACATAATTATTAGGTGGCAGAATAAAGTTAATTTTTTTTCTGTTATACCATAATTGTCTCAATTGTTGGAATTACTCTTTAATATAGCTTTAAGGAGAAAATACTGATATTCTTTAAATACTATGAATTAGCTATTCTGAGAATACCTCATGGCTTTTCTTAGCCTTGACCTCCTGGATGTAAGTGATCTTCTTGCCTCAGTCTCTCAAGTAGCTGAGACTGTAGGCACGTGCCCCCACACCTGACTGGGTTTCTTTTAATATTAAAAAAATTAAATTAATTAAAATATTTAAAAATTCTTGTAGAGACAGGATTTTGCCAAGTTGCCCAGGCTGGTCTCGAACTCCTGAGTTCCAGCAGTTTGCCTCCCTTAGCCTCCCAAAGTGCTGGGATTAAAGACAGGAGTCACCATGCCCCAGCTGTTTTTGTTTTGTTTTGTCTTTTGAGACAGTCCTGCTTTGTCATCCAGGCTGTAGTATAGTGGTGTGATCTTGGCTCATTGTAGCCTCAACCTCCCAGATACAAAGCAATCCTCCAGCCTTAGCCTCCCAAGTAACTAGAATTCTAGAAGCGTACCACAACGTCTGGCTAAGATTTTGATCTTTTTTTGTAAAGATGGGGTCTTCCTATGTTGCCAGGCTGGTCTTGAACTTCTGATTTCAAATGATCCTCCCATCTTGGCCTCTGAAAGTGCTGGGATTACAAGTGTGAGCCACTGCCAATTCAATACATACAAAGTTTTTTTAAAGCAGAGATTTAAGCTGGTAAGAAAGCAAATGAGGCTGGGCATGGTGGCTCACACCTGTAATCCCAGCACTTCAGGAGGCTGAAGCATGAGGATCACTGGAGTCCAGGCATTCAAGATCAGCCTAGGCAACATGGCAAAACCCCATCTTTATAAAAAATATTAGCCAGGCATGGTGTCATGTGCCTGTAATCCCAGCTACTTGGGAGGTGAGAAGTTGGAGGATTGCTTTAGCTTGGAGATCGAGGTTGCAGTGAACCTTGATGGTGCCACTGCACTCCAGCCTGGGCAATAGAGTGAGACCTTGTCTCAAAAACGGTAGGAAAAAAAATCTTCCCCAGAGAAAAGCACACTTGACAGTTTTTGCCTTGGCTCTGGGTTGGTGCAAGAGAGGACTTTTATAATTGTAAACACAAATCCTCTTTGATACCAAAGTATGGCTAGAATTTGCACTACCTATTGTTTAAAAAAAAAAAAAACTCAAGTTGAAAATTTAAATCTAGTCCAGATTGATAGTCTTTCTAGGCAGACATCTAGCAAAAGTAAAACAACTTCTCTCCTTAAGAGCCCATTTAGTCCTATTGTGGTTGGTCATGCCTATAATTCAGCACTTTGGGAGACCAAGGAGAGATGATCCTTTGAGGCTAGGAGTTCACTACTGGCGAGACAGCATAGCCATATCCCATCTCTACAAAAATGAAAACAACCTATCCATGTGGTGGCTCAAACCTGTAGTCTCAGCTGGTACCCAGGCTGAAGTGGGAGGATTGCTTGAGCCTAGGAGTTTGAGACTGCAGTGAGCTGTGATCACACCCCTGCACTCCAGCCTGGGCAACAGAGTGAGCCTCTGTCTAAAAAAAAAGCTCATTTAAACATAATCTTTAATAAAATTCTTAGAAAGTTCTAAGAAAAATGGCCTTACGGTGTAAAATTATGAAGCATGTAGGTCATTAGGATCATGATTTAGCAGAAAAAAGTCTCAAAATTACAAATATTGGAATTACCAAGTATAAACTATAAAATTAAAATATTTTGTATGCTTAAAAGAAGAAAAAAGATGATCCAGAAATAAAAAAATTGATCAGATAGATTTGAGAAAAGAACTAAAAGGAACTTTAAGAAATGAAAAATGTTAAAAGGGAGCTTAGAAACTTACTAGACAAGTTGAACAGCAAGTTGGAAACAGCTTGAGAAAATTGGTGAACTGGAAAAAAGATCATAAGAAATTGTTCAGAATGCAACTAGAGAAAGACAACAAAATGGAAAATAGGAAAGAACTTGATACGTGGAACATATGATGACAAGGTTGTGTGTGTGTATATTTTTTTTTGAGATGGAGTTTTGCTCTTGTTGCCCAGGCTGGAGTGCAGTGGCGCGATTTTGGCTTGCTGCAACCTCCGCCTCCTGCCTCAGCCTCCTAAGTTAGCTGGGACTACAGGCATATGCCACCACGCCTGGCTAATTTTGTATTTTTAGTAGAGACAAGATTTCTCCATGTTGGTCAGGCTATTCTCAAACTCGCGACCTCAGGTGATCTATACACGTGGGCCTCCCAAAGTGCTGGGATCACAGGCGTGAGCCACCACACCGGCCAGTAGTGTATATTTTATTGGGGTTTCAAGAGGAAATAATAGAGCAGTTGTTGGAGAGTGAACATTTTAAGAGAGAATGGCTGAGAATTTTACAGAACTGATGAAAGATGTCAGGGAGTTCAGTGGATTCCATTTATATCAAATAAAAAACAATTCCACACTTAAGACTTTTAATGATTGTAAAACACCATTAACAAAGATTTAAGCAATCAGAGAGTAAAGAGAGATTAAGAATGGCTGCTAACCTGATGGCTCATTGCTTATTAGTAACAGTGTAAACCAGAAAGTACAGGAAAGTCTTTAGAATGCCTGAATGGGGTTGTATGCCTATTGAGAATTCTGTATATGGCAAGGATGGAGGGAAAACAATGTATTTTCAGAGAAAGCACAACTTGAGATAATTTACTAAGAAGTTCTAACAGGCCGGGTGTGATGGCTCATGCCTGTAATCCCAGCACTTAGGGAAACTGAGTTGGATGGATCACCTGAGGTCAGGAGTTCAAGAGTAGCCTGACCAATGTGGCAAAACCCCATCTCTACTAAAAAATACAAAAAAATTAGCTAGGTGTGGTGGTGTGTGCCTGTAATCTCAGCTAATTGGGAGGCTAAGGCAGGAAAATCACTTGAACCTGGGAGGCGGAGGTTGCAGTGACCTGAGATCTCACCACTGCACTTCAGCCTGGGCAACAAAGTGAGACTCCATCTCAAGAAAAAAATAAATAAAGATGCAAGTCATATTTCCACATATATTAGCATTAGTTATGAATACTAAGAAATGCAAATATCCCTGTTTAAACAGATGAGGAATACAGGAAATGATAGACTCACTAAAGTATTACACAGCAATCCAAAATTATAGATACCACATTAACAAATTTTATAAATCTGATGGGATAATGCTATCTCAAAGAAAAAAATTGCTGTTTATTCAGCTATGACACACCAAATATTTTAAGATGTATCCCAATTTTCAAAGTTAAAATGTGCAAAAATATGCATCTTAGGGTTGATTAAATATGGAAAAGTATGAAAACTGGAAAATGCGAAAATGCAGCTGGGTGCGGTGGCTCACACCTGTAATCCCAGCACTTTGGGAGGCTGAGGCAGAGATCGAGACCATCTCATGAGGTCAAGAGATCGAGACCATCCTGGCCAACATGGTGAAACCCCGTCTCTACTAAAAATACAAAAACCGACTGAGTGTGGTGGTGCATACCTGTAATCCCAACTACTCAAGAAGCCGAGGCAGGAGAATCCCTTGAACCTGGGAGGCAGAGGTTGCAGTGTGCCAAGGTCGTGGCTACTGCACTCCAGCCTGGCGACAGAGCAAGACTTCGTCTCAAAAAAAAATAGAAAACTGGAAAATGCTTTCACATAATGGAGAGGAAAAGAGCTATAATTGCCATAATTAAAGCAAATGGGTTAAGCACTTCTGTGGGCTAGGCACTGTACAGATGCTTTATATGCATCATCTCACCTACTTCTTAAAACAGTGTAAGTACTAGTATCTCTCTTTTATAAATTATCCCATTATGAGAGGCACAGAGAAATAACATACCCAATTAAAAACATATAAAGATGAAATATAAAGGAAGGATTCAAACAGGTAGCCTGACTCCAGAAACAGGATTACAATGATTACAACTCACAGATTATTACAATTGCAAGAAGTACCTAAGCATGTGGTTATAGGCTGGAAGGAAACATGATCTACTATAGTAGCTAGACCAGATTATAGGTGTGAACTACCGCACCTGGCTGGGAAATTATTCTTAAGCACTTTGCCAAACTCGTAAATATAAATAGTACTTTATTTTTCTATTTACATGCATGCATGTATACTTAAAAAATTTTTTTTCTTAGTCTTTTTTTTTTGATATGGAATCTCACTCTATTGCCCAGGCTGGAGTGCGGTGGCACAGTCTTGGCTCACTGCAACCTCTGCCTCCCAAGCTCAAGTGATTCTCCTCAACCTCCCAAGTAGCTGGGATTACAGGTACCTGCCACCGTGCCCAGATAATTTTTGTATTTTGTTAGAGACAGGGTCTCACCATGTTGGCCAGGCTGGTCTTGAACTCCTGTCCTCAGGTGATCTGCCCACCTCAGACACCCAAAGTGCTGGGATTACAGGTGGGAGCCGCTGTGCCCAGCCTATTTTCTTAGTCTTTTTAGGTTTTTTAGGTTTCAGTTTTATAGCATCCTATAGTCATCTTTTGTAATTTTATGTTTTTTTTTTTCAAAGCTAATTTTCTATGACATAATTGTTTACATTTAACTTCACCACACAGTTACTTTGATAGAATGCATTGGTGTTTGCATAGTATACTTTTGAGGGTGAGACAGCAGAATTGCCTTCCATTCAAAACCAACATGCTTTATAAAAGAGGATATGCAGTGGTTTGCTATTGTTGTTGTTTTGAGGCGGAGCCTCGCTCTCTGGCCTAGGCTGGAGTGCAGTGGTGCAATCTCGACTCACTGCAACCTCCACCTCCGAGGTTCAAGCAATTCTCCTGCCTCAGCCTCCTGAGTACCTGAGTTTACAGGCATGTGCCACCAAACCTGGCTAGTTTTTGCATTTTTAGTAGAGATGGGGTTTCACCGTATTGGTCAAGCTGGTCTTGAACTCCTGACCTTGTGATCCGCCTGCCTCTGCCTCCCAAAGTGCTGGGATTATAGGTGTGAGCCACTACACCCAGCCGATGGCAGTGTTTATACTGATTATTAATTACTTTTCAAGCATTAATCTAAAGTGATATTTAAAATAAGGACTTCAGCACAGTGCAGTGGCTCATGCCTATAATCCCAGTGATTTGGGAGGCTGAAGTTGAGAGGTTCTGTTGGGGCCAGCAGTTTGAGACTAGCTTGGGCAACATAATGAGAACCCAACTCTGCCAAAAAAATTTTTTTACTTAGCAGGGCATGGTGTTCCATGCCTGCAGTCCTAGCTACTCAGGAGGTTGAAGCAAGAGCATCATGTGAACCCTGGAGTTTGAGGCTGCAGTGAGCTATGAGCATACCACTGCACTCCAGCCTAGGCGACAGAGGAGACCTTGTCTTTGGAAATAATAAAAATAAGAATGTTTTACCTCGATTTACAGTGACAAAGATTGAGACTCAGAAGAGTGAAGAAATTTTGCCAAGATCACACAATAATAAAAAGTTTGTATTAGAGCTGTTTTTGGATTCAGGAGTGATTCCAGCATCTCAATCGTTGGGTGTTTAGATAGTGATTATTAAACTACCTTGAAATGATGATTTTGTGTTACTTAATCCACATACTACTCTACATAGCAACTCCATGAGTTAGGGCTATTTCTAATAGGTATATGGTTCTTTTACTGCATCTTTTTCATGTCCAGATCTTATTTACTAAATGAATATTGAACTCTTTGTATTTATCGGGATTCAGAAGTTTGATCTCTATGTCTGAGAGCTGTACCTTTACCGTCTGCCATCTTCTTGGTAGACACATATTTGGTATTCTCAGAATGGAGGAAAGAAGGAGAATAGGTATGTAAATACATGCATTTTCTCCTATTGAAAAATAATTAATGTCAAATGTTGTTGACATGGCAGGAGAGCTGGGCTATCACAAGCTCCTCAGAGTACTGTTTTGCTATCAGTCAAAAATTATGCTGTACTTGAAGAATTTGAATTTATCACCCTTAGGGGTGGGCTTTGGCATCTTCATCATCTCTCTTATTGTCACATACAGCATCAGTGCGAAAGCTCACTTGGAGCCAGGAGCTGGGTCTTACTGAGGTGGACCCCAGCCTTTCCTGCCAGCTCTGCAATTCACTTCCTAGATTATTTGTCCCCCCTGGGACACAAACTACCAGTTTGTCCCTGGAAACTCTGGTCCTGTCTCAGACTGAGATTAACATAAAGGAGTGGAACTTTTCAGAAGAGGCAGGGAGAAATAAGTAAGTTGCCTCCTCCTCAGCTTCTCCTTCCCACTTCCCCTTGCCTGTTTCCTCCTTCTTCCCCTGCAGGGTTCCAGGGTTACAAATAGAGGCTTCTTTCTTCTGTTTAATTCCATAGTTACCCACCCTAGTTGCCCTTCTCTAGAATCTCCCTACTCGACTATTGCACCCCGTTCTGTACCTCCTCCTCCCCGCCTCCACCCACTATACCCAACCATCTTCCTGACTAGGAAGGAGGACATGAAGGGTTGAATATCAGGATCAAACTACATTGAATCCCTGAGGGAGGTGGATAGGGTTATCTCTGGACTGAGGCTGCTGTCTCCTTCCTCACTGTCCTTTCTGCAGGTCCTCAGATGGCACATTAGGGTGGGCTTGCTAGGTAGGTATCCCACCTCCAGTCCACAGTGCTTAGTTGTACTTTTTCTTATGCTGTAGTGATTATTTTTTAGGGCTTACATATGAGTAGCAAATTTCATTAAAATAGATTATCCCCTTCTCAACACGCAAATTATGTGGTACCTAAATTCCAACATCACATTCACTAGTCAGCTCGGCTTCAAATCAGTGGCTACCAAAGGCAGAGGGGTGGGAGAGTACTGCCCTCCTGTGGGTGGAAAACAGATGTATTTTCTGTAGGGAATTTTGAGATAATAATAAAAATGATTAAAATGTCTATACTTACTGTCCTACACGTGGAAATTCTAGGTGACAAAATATTCCTCACTACCACCACCATTTTGAGGCTCTGTCCTTGCTCCCAAGATATGAATGAATCTAGACATGGAACAGGGCATAATAATTTGTTTTGTGTGTGTGTTTTTTGTTTTGTTTTGAGACGGAGTCTCACTCTGTCTCCCAGGCTGATGCAAACTTGGTTCATGGCAACCTCTGTCTCCCAGGCTCAAGCCATCTTTCCACCTCAGCCTCCCAAGTAGCTGGGACTACAGGTGCCTACCACCACGTGCACTAATTTTTGTATTTTTTTGTAGAGACAGGGTTTCACCATGTTGCTCAGGCTGGTCTTGAACTCATGAGCTCAAGCGATCCGCCTGCCTTGGTCTCCCAAAGTGCTGGGATTACAGGAATAAAGCCATTGCACCCTGCCTCAAGAGATTACTTTAAATGGTACTATTTTGAATAGTTACGCTATGGACATTAAGAACATAAACTTTGAGGACAGATGGAAAAAAAAAACATTCCAATATAAAGCACATCACTGCTTTTAACTTGGGATAAAATTTCCAGTGATAGAATTGTTCAGACTCCGAAGTCTCCATCACTGCTTAGATGGCAATAAAAATTCATAATATTCTGGAAAATTACTGTAAAAAAACAAAATTTGCTGTAGATGCACAAATACACAGATGTCTCAGAAGTTATGTAAATAAGTAAATTTTGTGACACTTGTAAGTAGGTTGGGATAAAGCAGTATTTCTGTTTTATTTCTGAGACAGGGTCTCCTTCTGTCTCCTATGCTGGATTGTGGTGGTGTGTTTATAGCTGACCATAGCCTTGAACTTTCTGGGCTCATGCTATCCTGGCTCAGCCTCTCAAAGTGGTGGGATTATGGGTATGCGCCGTTGTACCTGGGCAGTATTTCTATTTTAATATTTTATAGATACTTATTTTTTATTATATAGGAAGCGAAATTTTATATAGCTATTTCAAACTTTCAAGTGGATCAAAAACATTAATATTATTTGCTCTTTGTTAAATAGAATTACTGGGTTTATCCCTTACTTTTAAGTAATGGAAAAGCAATTTTACCTAATTTTTAAAATTTACAAATAGATCCTTCGATTATTTAGCAGGTAACATCTAAAGGAACTGGTTTAAATCCCAATGCCAAAGTATGGCAAGAAATTGCTCCTGGAAATACTGATGCCACCCCAGTAACTCATGGAGCTGGAAGTTGTTGGCATGAAACAGCAGCTACATCAGGTGCTCATCCTGAGGGTAAGTCTTAAATATTTGATCATAAAAATCACAGTTTGGCTAAACGTATGGCCAAGTATGGCCAAGCAAGTTTACTGAACTTGAGATATATCCTCCCCACTTTTTTTTTTTTTTTTTTTTGAGATGGAGTCTTGCTCTGTCACCCAGGCTGGAGTACAGTGGAACATTTCTTTACTCACTGCAACTTTTGCCTCGCAGGGTCAAGCGATTCTCCTGCCTCAGCCTCCCAATTAGCTGGGATTACAGGTGCCCGCCACCACGCTGGGTAATTTTTGTATTTTTAATAGAGACAGGGTTTCACGATGTTTTCCGGGCTGGTGATCAACCCACCTTGGCCTCCTAAAGTGCTAAGACATAGGCGTGAGCCACTGCGCCCAGCTAAACTTTTGTGTTTTTAGTAGATAGAGATAGGGTTTTACCATGTTGGCCAGGCTGCTCTTGAACTCCTGAACTCAAATGATCCACCAGACTTAAGTGCTGGGATTACAGATGTGAGCCACTGTACCTGGCCAGGATACATTCTTTGAGTATTTAATGAAGTATATTCATAAACTTTTTTTTCCCTTAAACATACTGCATCCAGCATTTATAAATATTTAACATGTAGTTTGTATAAAATTCTCATTTATATCTAACATGAATAGGTTGCCACTAATTTCAAGTAGTAGCTGTGTCTTTGGATTCACCATGCAGCCCATCTATAATAGTGATATTTATAAATTAGCTTTTATCTACCATCATTGTGCCATTTACTCACTGTTCGTCCTTGGGCAAATAATTTCTCTGTGCTTTTTGACTCCATCTTTAAAACGGGAACAATAATAATTACAGTGTAGGATTTTCTGAGAATTAAATGAAGTGCATGGAGTAGTCCGATACATGGATAATGCTGTATACATTTTAGCAATTGTTGATCATTTTAGTTTATCAGTAAATGTCAAAACTTAACTCCCTTGGAATGATAACTCTTGCTTAAAACCATGTGAACAGCCAGGCTTGGTGGCTCATGCCTGTAATCCCAGCACTTTGGGAGGCCAAGGCGGGTGGATCACGAGCTCAGGAGTTCAGGACCAGCCTGGCCAACATGGTGAGACCCTGTCTCTTCTAAAAATTCAAAAATTAGCCAGGCGTGATGGTGAGTGCCTGTAATCCCAGGTACTAAGGAGGCTGATGCAGGAGAATTGCTTGAACCTGGGAGGTGGAATTTTCAGTGAGCTGAGATCATGCCACTGCACCCTAGCCTGGGTGACAGAGCAAGACTCTGTCTCGGAAAAGCAAACAAACAAACAAAAACCATTTGAACATATTCCCAACTGGTAGAATTCCTTAGAATCTTTTTATAGGTGAGTTACTGCCCACAGTTCCGGAAAATGGAGTTTAAAGAATTCCTATTTACTTTCAGTGTCTGTCTTTAATACAGGTAATGCAGAGCTCTCAGAAGATATATGTAAAGAATATGAAGTAATGTATTCTTCGTCTTGTGAAACTGCAAGAAATACTACAGGCATTGAAGAGTCAACTGATGGGATGATTTTAGGACCAGAAGATCTGAGTTACCAAATATATGATGTTTCTGGTAAACTTGATGGGTTTTATTGTTAAAATGAGAGAGTACAGCACATCCTCCACACGCACAGTCTCTAATGTTGTTCTGATAAACCTATGGCATTAATTTTTTATTTGAAAAGAAGATTATTTTATTTTATTTATTTTTTGAGACAAAGTCTCACTCAAGTATAGATCACTTGAGGTCAGGAGTTCAAGAACAGCCTGGTCAACATGGTGAAACACTGTATCATACTGGGGGGGGGAAGAAAAGGTGGCGTGGTGGCATGCTCCTATAATCCTGAGATAGCACCACTGCACTCCAACCTGGGTGACAGAGTGAAACTGTGCCTGAAAAAAAAAATTATGTGTATGTATATGTGTGTGTGTGTCTGTGTGTGTGTGTGTGTCTGTGTGTGTGTGTGTATGTGTGCTGAACAACTGCCAACTTTGAACATAGAGTTGAAGTGAGATGGCAAGCAGTTGATGTTTTAATGAGTTTTCTGTAAGTGACATTGGAACGTTAAATGAATTTGAT
The DNA here is from genome assembly GCF_049354715.1 of Callithrix jacchus. Taxonomy (NCBI): domain Eukaryota; kingdom Metazoa; phylum Chordata; class Mammalia; order Primates; family Cebidae; genus Callithrix; species Callithrix jacchus. Next base: position 69,147,694 of record NC_133510.1, on the reverse strand, counting down.
TGCTTATTTAGCATTTAGGTGGATGAATTTTGTTTGCTTTGAGACGGAGTCTTGCTTTGTTGCCCAAGCTGGAGTACAGTGGCACAATCTTGGCTCACTGCATCCTCTGCCTTCCAGGTTCAAGCGATTCTCCTGACTTAGCCTCCTGAGTAGCTGGGATTACAAACATGAGCCACTTGGCTAATTTTTATATTTTTAGTAAGACGGGTTTCACCATGTTGGCCAGGATGGTTTCAATCTCTTGACCTTGTGATCTACCGCCTCAGCTTCTCAAAGTGCTGAGATTACAGGGGTGAGCCACCGCGCCCGGCCAAAAATAACCTTAAACTAATATGAAATGTGTCTGATGAAAGAATATCTAGGTTGAGAGAAATTAGTTAGACTTTGAACTGTCCAAATAATAAATACAGTTTGGGCCAGACATAGTGGCTTAACACCTGTGTTAGGAGGCCAAGGTGGGAGATTTGCTTGAGCCCAGAAGTTTGACAACAGTCTGGACAACATAATGAGATACACAAAAATAAAAATAGAGCTGGGTGTGGTGGCACAAGTTTGTGGTCTTAGCTACTCAAGAAGCTGAGGTGAGAGGACCATTTGAACCCAGGGAGTTGAGGCTATATTGAGCCATGATCACACCACTGTACTCCTTGGAGAAAAGGAAGACCCTGTCTCTCTCTCTCTCAAAAAATATTTTTGTTGTGAATTTTGATTGTAGACTTTGTGGCTTCTGAGTACAACAACAATATGTCAGAATTATCGCTTCAGATAACATGCTATTAACTGTTTTTCTTCTTTTCTACCATCAGGAGAAAGCAGTTCAGCAATTTCTACAGAAGACCTAAAAGAATGTCTGAAGAAACAATTAGAATTCTGTTTTTCACGGTACTTCATTTTATATTGCTGTTTATCCTTTATTGAATTTGATTAGTAGATGTAAAATATGTGTGAAATAGAGTGCAAGGAAAGCGATTATTATTTTCTTTTAAGGATGTGTTTCGTATTATTGTTGAGTATATTTAACTAGATTTTATTTTTTGAGATACAGCCTTGCACTGTTGCCTGAACTGGAGTACAGTGGTGCAATCTCAGCTCATTGTAACTCCCACCCCCCCACCCCCAGCTTCAAGAGATTCTCATCTCTTAGCTTCCCAAGTAGCTGGAATTACAGGCGTGCAGCCTCCATGCCCGGCTAATTTTTGTATTTTTAGTAGAGATGGGGTTTTACCATGTTGGCCAGGCTGGTTTCAAATTCACAACTTCTAGTGACCCACACTCCTCTGCCTTCCAGAATGTTGGGATTACAGGCATGAGCCACCACACTTGGCCTCTTAATTAGATTTAAAAGTGTAGTCTCCAATTTGATATGCAGAGGATCTGTTCTTTATATAAAGATAATGAAATTTCCATTGGATGTTTTTTCAGTGAACATTATCAGTCTTGGAGTTGTCAAAAAAAAGCAGCTATTTCTTAATTTATGTTTTAATAGTTGATTCTTATAATGTTAATCATAGAGTTATTTTTGGCAAAATAGTAAGGAGTTGGATAGAGAATTTATATTGCCAGTGTCTTCTATTAAATAAAGAGTCGTTTCAGGTAAATCTTTGGAGAAGTCTTTTTTTTTTTTTGAGACAGAGTCTTGCTCTGTTGCCAGGCGTTAGGCTGGAGTGCAGTGGCTGATTTCGGCTCACTGCAACCTCTGCCTCCTTGGTTCAAGTAATTCTCCTGACTCAGCCTCCCGAATAGCCGGGACTACAGGCATGAGCAACCACACCCAGCTAATTTTTGTATTTTAGTAGAGACAGGGTTTCCCTGTGTTGGCCAGGATGGTCTCGATCTCTTGACCTTATGATCCTCCTGCCTCGGCCTCCCAAAGTACTGGGATTACAGGCATGAGTCACTGTACCCGGCTTGGAGAAGTCTTATTTACAGATAAGAATTATTGGGAAGGGGGCAAAAAAAAAAATTATTATTGGCTGGGTACAGTGGCTCATGCCTATAATCCCAGCACTTTGGGACTCCAAAGTAGGCGGATAACTGGAGGTCAGTAGCTTGAGACCAGCCTGGCCAAGATGGTGAATCTGTCTCTACTAAAAATACAAAAATTAGCCAGGCTTAGTGATGGGCGCCTGTAATCCCAGCTACTCAGCAGGCTGAGGCAGAAGAATCACTTGAACCTGGGAGGCAGAAGTTGCAGTGAGTTGAGATCATGGCTGGCCTCCAGCCTGAGCAACAAGAGTGAGACTCCATCTCAAAAAAAAAAAAGTAATAGTTACTTTAGCCTATACTTTGGGAGGCTAAGGTGCGTGGATCATCTGAGGTCAGGAGTCCGAGACCAGTCTGGCCAAGATCACAAAACCCCATCTCTACTAAAAATACAAAAATTAGTCAGGCAGGGTAGCAGGTGCCTGTAATTCCAGCTACTTGGGAGGCTGAGGCAGGAGAATCACTTGAACCCAGGAGGTGGAGGCTACAGTGACCTGAGATCATGGCTAGCCTCTAGCCTGGGCGACAAGAATGAGAATCCATCTCAAAAAAAAAAAAAAAGAATAACAATAAGATATATGTAATAGTTACTTTAGCCTGTACTTTGGGAGGCCAAGGTGGGTGGATCACCTGAGGTTAGGAGTCTAAGACCAGCCTGGCCAAAACTTCGTCTCTACTAAAAATACAAAAATTAGCTGGGTATGATGGTGTGCACCTGTAGTCCCAGCTACTGGGAGGCTGAGGTGGGAGAATTGCTTCAACCCAGGAGGTGGAGTTTTCAGTAAGCTGAGATCACACCACTGCACTCCGGTCTGGGTGAATTTTACACCTACTAACTGGATTGTTTATGGATCTGCTTATATTGTCAGGGTTTCTTCTCTTGAATTATCTGTCATAATTAACTGCCTTTTTGTATGTCTTGTAAATTTTGATGGTATGCAGTACATTACATACAAAAGAAGCATAGAAGCTGCAGGTGATATAATTAGACAGAGTTTGAGCTTTCTTTTTGTTAGGCAGAGAGTGAAACGTTGATTGCTTCAATCCAATGAGGAATTGAGCTAGATCAGGGCTGAGCAACCATTTTAATTAGACTCAATTCACCTTTGATTTAGCTCTATTCCTTCTACGTGGCCCTTTCTTTCAGGCTTTTGATTTAGAGCTTGGCAATTTTTATTTTGTAAGCTCCTCATCTTACAAAATAAAGGAGATTTAGATCTCTAATATAGAGGTTTGAGATTTAGATGTTTTAACTTCTTACCCCATACTACTTGAAAATTGGCAATGTCTTAAGGGGGAGACTGCATTTGCAGCATTTTTGCTTGCATCTTTTCAGACTATCTCCTATCTTTCCCCTTAAAACTCAGGGAACATCATATTGGGAAAATCAGCTGTGTTGGTGGCTCCCTTAATTTTAATTCATAATTTTAGTTCTGTGCCCATTACACATACCACATATTTACACACAACTGCCTAGAGATCTGCTGGCTGGTTTCTCTATTGTCCAGTAGAGTCTGAGTTAAGATCTGCAAATGCTCTTGGGAAAGAAAGATCTTCCTTTTGGGCATTTTAGTCCTTTAGTGATTGAAGCTTCCACAGTTCTTCCACATCTGCAAACACATGATTTTTTGTAGTTTATCCAAGCTTTTTTAGTTGTTGCAGTGGGAGTTCCTACTGATCATGATCCATCACATCCTACTCAAGACTGTGATCTGGTTTGAACCAGTTGGGTAATTGACATTTGTAGCTCAGCAAAATTGCCCTTAATATATATCAGGTATTAATAAAAAATAAATAATAAAATATAATAAGAAAAGCGAAAAATACATATTAGATATTATTCATGAATAGTCAAATCTTAGATGTTATGTCCATTAATTTGATTTATTTCTGATAAGGTACAGTTTCTTTAGCCATGAGTTTTGAATTACTGTGTAAGAATAGACCTGCTAAATTTCAGAGTTCATTTAGGCTATAGCTTTTTAGTTTTGTAAAGATCATGTCTACAGTTGTCTTATTTTCAGATTCTTTTCTTTTTTGGCTCACTGCAACCTCCACCTCCCAGGTTGAAATGATTCTCCTGCCTCAGCCTCCCGAGTAGCTGGGCTTACAGGCACCCGCCACGACACCCAGCTAATTTTTTGTATTTTTAGTAGAGACAGGTTTCACCACGTTGGCCAAGCTGGTCTTGAACTCCTGACCTCAGGTGATCCGCCCACCTCAGCCTCCCAGAGTGCTGGGATTACAGGCATGAGCCGTGTCTGGCCAACACATTACTGATGGAACAAAAAAGATCCTCATGGTACCTGTATTCTGACTGGGGAAACACAAAACAAACATAATAAATTAACAACTCAGAAGTATGTTAGGTGATAAGTGCTATGGGAAAAAATTAAATGCAAGTACAGATATCAGGAGTGCCTGGGTGGTCACAGTTTTAAATAGGATGGTTCAGTACTCTTTGAGAAGGGGGCTTATAAGCAAAAACTATCAGCTATTTATAGCCAGACTGCTTCAAAGGATATTTGATGTGAATAGCAAGGTGTGAATTTGATTTTACTTAAGTTTATTAAACAGATTTTGTGTGTAAGATGCAAGTGTTTGCATCTTTTTTTAAAATGTGCCTTAAAGAATCTTTTGTGTTAATATTAAATATGTATTTTTTTATTTTTATTTTTTGAGATGGAGTTTCACAGTGGTGTGATCTTGGCTCACTGCAACCTCTGACTCCCTGGTTCAAGTGATTCTCCTGCCTTAGCCTCCTGAGTAGCTGTGATTACAGGCCCCTGCCAGTAAACCCGACTAATTTTTTTTGTTGAGGCGGAGTCTTTGTCACCCAGGCTGGAGTGCAGGGGCTCCATCTTGGATCACTGCATCCTCTGCCACCTGGGTTCAAGCAGTTTTCCTGCTTCAGCCTCCAAGTCACTGGGATTACATGTGCGCGCCATCACGCCCAGCTAATTTTTGTGTTTTCAGTAGAGATAGAGTTTTGCTGTTGGCCAGGCTGGTCTCAAACTGACCTCTGGTGATCCGCCCACCTCGGCCTCCCAAAGTACTGGATTACAGGCCTGAGCCACCAAACTCTGCCAATTTTTTGTATTGTTAGTAGAGGTAGGGGGGGTTCTTTTTTCTTTTTTTTTTTTAGACAGAGTTTCACTCTTGTTACCCAGGCTGGAGTGCAATGGCACGATCTCGGCTCACTGCAACCTCTGCCTCCTGGGTTCAGGCAATTCTCCTGCCTCAGCCTCCTGAGTACCTGGGATTACAGGCACACGCCACCATGCCCAGCTAATTTTTTGTATTTTTAGTAGAGACGGGGTTTCACCATGTTGACCAGGATGGTCTCGATCTCTTGACCTCGTGATCCACCCGCTTCGGCCTCCCGAAGTCCTGGGATTACAGACCTGAGCCACGTTGCCCAGCCAGTGTGTGCATTTTTATAAGCGTGTTTGATTTACGTAATTTTTTTTTCAGAGTCCATGAGGCATTTTATTTGTATATATATGTATTACATCCCTAGAAAAAGAATCCCAGGATTTTCCCTCCTGTGTGTTTTTGTCTTGCTTCTTCAGGGTCCATGATGCCAGCTGAGGTTGTCAGTACAATGAAACCAAACTAGCGGGATTGAAGCAGATTATTCTGCCATTTTTCTAGGTCTTTGAGTTGCACATCAAATCTGCGGCTGATCACTCCACACTTGTTTAGCTTGCGTGTGAGGTTCATAACAATTTTCTCAGCTGTGTGATTATCAGTGATTTCAAATTCGCCAATGTAACCATGCTCCATCATCACAGTGAGAAACCGGATGATGACTTTGGAGCATGGCCTAATAAGCACCCGGCATTTGCTTTTCTTTTCGGCATTGTTGATGTTCTTGAGAGCATCAGCGAGGACATTCATGTGCACCATTGCGGTGGCACATGAGGACTTAAATCATTTAAAACACATATTTTGGCCAGGCTCAGTGGCTCACACCTGTAATCCCAGAACTTTGGGAAGCTGAGACAGGTGGATCACCTGAGGTCAGGAGTTTGAGACCAGCCAGGCCAAGATGGGAAACCCTTTCTCTACTAAATACAAAAAATTAGCTGGGCTTGGTAGTGCATGCCTATAATCCCAGCTACTTGGGAGACTGAGGGAAGAGAATTGCTTGACCGCAGGAGGCAGAGGTTGCAATGAGCTGAGATAGCGCCATTACACCTCCAGCCTGAGCAACAAAAATTAAGAAATAGAAAATCTGAGCGCAGTGACTCACGTTTGTAATCACAGCACTTTTGGAGACTGGCCTGCGGATCACGAGATCAGGAGTTTGAGACCAGCCTGACCAACGTGGAGAAACTCTGTCTCTACTAAAACTGCAAAAGTTAGCTGGGTGTGGTGGCGCATGCCTGTAATTCCAGCTACTTAGGAGGCTGAGGCAAGAGCATTGCTTGAACCCAGGAGGTGGAGGTTGCAGTGACCCGAGATCATGCCATTGCACTCCAGCCTGAGTGACAGCAAGACTCTGTGTCAAAAAAAAAAAAGAAATAGAAAATCCTTCATGAGTTAGTTCATAGTTGAGCTACAGTTTTTATCATGCACATTCTAATATCACTGATGAAGTATTTATAAGATGGGAATATGCTATATGTAATGTTTTGTTAAAATGCTACTTGTAGTATTAAGCCTATTCATATATCAATATAATTAATTGTCCTCTGTTGTGCTAGATGTGTTTGGGAATTTAGATACTGTAAAAGTTATATTAACTAATGTATATATATTACATTAGTGTCTTTTGAACTTTTAACAGCTTTTGTGAGTTCACTGAAAAGTTTAGTGTTATTAATCTTATTTCCATGCATTTAAAAAGTAAGAAAAGTTAATAAGATACCTCTTCTCATTAGGTGCTTTTTAATAATTGCTTGTTTTATAGGACTATTGCTTTTGTTTATTCTTTTCAGAGAAAATTTGTCAAAAGATCTTTACTTGATATCTCAAATGGACAGTGATCAATTCATCCCAATTTGGACAGTTGCCAACATGGAAGAAATAAAGAAGTTGACTACAGATCCTGATCTAATTCTTGAAGTGTTAAGATGTATGTAAAAATACCTTTTAGCTTGTGTTTTTTTTTTTTAATTTTACAAATTACATGTATTTTGACTTCTGATCATATAGAGAATTGTTTTTTACTGCCCCAACCCCTTTATTTTGTTGTTTTGTTCCAAATTCTCTTTATTTTTTGGGTATGGGACAGGGTCTTGCTCTGTTACTCAGGTGGTAGTATGGTGGTGCAAATCGAAGCTCACAATAGCCTCTAACTCCTGGGCTCAAGCCATCCTTCTACCTTTTTTTTTTTTTTTTTTTTCTTTTTTTTGGAGACAAAGTCTTGCACTGTGGCCTGGGCTGGAGTGCAGTGGTGCAGTCTCCCCTCACTGCAGCCTCTGCCTCCTGGGTTCAAGCAATTCTCCTGCCTCAGCCTCCCAAGGAGCTGGGATTACAGGCGCCCATCACCACGCCCAGCTAATTTTTTTGTATTTTTAATAGAGAGGAGGTTTCACTATGTTGTTCAGGCTGGTCTCGAACACCTGACCTCGTGATCCACCTGCCTCGGCTTCCCAAAGTGCTGGTATTATAGGCATGAGCCACCATGCCCCAGCCTTTATACATAATCTTCTGTCGCAATTCTGCACCTTGGTTGGTCAGCATCATGCTTACTTAAGAATTAGCCAGGACGTATAATCACAGCTACTTGGGAGGCTGAGGCAGGAGAATCACTTGAACCCAGGAGACAGAGGTTGCAGTTAGCCGAGATGGCGCCACTGCACTCCAGCCTGGGCGACAGAGCGACTCCATATCAAAAAAAAAAGAAATTTCTTTTCAATTAAATTTAATTTAAGTCTCATTTTTCTGGACTGTTAGATATTATTATCACACAACCTTTAAAAAATTATTACATTCCTTAGAATAGTGTTTTGCTAATGAAAATATGATAATTTCTGTTAATATCCAGTTTATCTATCCAATTGTTATCTCAACGAAGAATTTGGTTATTGTATAAAAGAAATTTGCCAGGCCGGGCGTGGTGGCTCACGCCTGTAATCCAAGCACTTTGGAGGCCAAGGCGGGTGGATCACCTGAGGTCGGGAGTTCAAGACCAGCCTGACCAACATGGTTAAACCCCATCTTTAAAAAGAAAAAAAAAAAGAAAAAGAAATTTGCCTTATTAGATACATGTTTTATGCTCCCTGAAGGCAGTGTCAAAGTTACAGAGTAAGTACTCTGAATATTTTTTCAGTGAATAACATTTGACAGTGTTCTTTTTACATATAAATCTCAAAAAAAATTGTCATACCAGGCCAGGCACAGTGGCTCACGCCTATAATCCCAGCACTTTGGGAGGCCGAGGCGGATGGATCACGAGGTCAAGAGATTGAGACCATCCTGGTCAACAAGGTGAAACTCCGTCTCTACTAAAATTACAAAAATTAGCGGGGCATGGTGGTGCGCACCTGTAGTCCCAGCTACTTGGGAGGCTGAGGCAGGAGAATTGCTTGAACGCAGAAGGCGGAGGTTGCGGTGAGCCGAGATCGTGCCATTGCACTCCAGTCTGGGTAACAACAGCGAAACTCCGTCTCAAAGAAAAAAAAAAATTGTCATACCTATAATCTTTGATTCTACAATTTAGTTTCTTTAGAATATTAACACAACATCTGCAAATTTACTCAGTTGGAAAGTAAATTGAATAGTTTTTTAATGGCATTAATAATATCACTACTTGTCACTTTTTCTTTCTTTTTTTTTTCCAGTAATGGCTATAAGCAGTACTGTCACTTTTGAATGATACGCTTTCTTTTAAATTTTAGCTTCTCCCATGGTACAAGTTGATGAGAAGGGTGAGAAAGTGAGACCAAGTCATAAGCGTTGTATTGTAATTCTTAGAGAGATTCCTGAAACAACACCAATAGAGGTAAGTTATTAATCATTGTTAACACTAAAAGTTCTCTGTTTAAATTGGAAGAGGTTTCTCCTGCCTTTCGTGGGAAAGAAAAACAAATTGGAAGAGGTACACAAGCAAAGTGTAAGCCAGTGCCTTCATCAATTACTGTGTGTTAATTTGTTTCATTAATCCTGAAATACTAGAATGATATAGAGGAATGAAAAGATATAATTCTGTTTTCTTAGAAGAGTAGACTAAATATTGCAGTGAAACTAATTCTGAATTTGCTAGATTGATTTCATGACAACTAATATATAAATAGACTAGTTTGGGATCTTGAGAATTCATCTGTAAGAATGAATGAAAAACTAGATTTTGATTAAGGTTTAAGGAGGCAGGATTAACCCTGTTGTTCAGCAAAATATTATATAAAGCAAATTTGGCGGTCATAAAGATGGTGTGGTACAGGTACCAGAATAAAATAATATTTGAATGAAACATAATAAATTTGACAGTTAGGCTCCACTAGCTATTATGTACTTCACAGTTATTTAAAGCCAAAGGCTTTACTATCTGTTTTACTGATGAAGTAACTGATTGTTAGAATGGTTAAGTAGCTTGCTCAAGGATACATGGGCTCTTAAATGATAGGAGTTTGAGTGTCAACATGATTGCTCTGATCTGAATCCCATATCATAATCACTTACTGCAGAGCTTCATATTAAGTTCCCACGATATACATTAAAGAAGATGAGGATTAATTAGTAACTGACATTGTAATTTATTAGCCATTTAGAATAGAATTTTATTTTACTTTTTTTGAGACCAGGATCTCAGTCTGTCACCTGGTAGAGTGCAGTGGCACAGTCATGGCTTACTGTAGTCTTGACCTTACGGGCTCAAGCGATCCTTGCACTTCAACCTCCTGAGTAGTTGGGACTACTGACACATACCACCATGCCTGGCTAATTTTTGTACTTTTTTGTAGAGATTGGGTTTTGCCATGTTGCCCAGGCTGTTCTCAAGCTCCTGGGCTCAAGTGATCTGTGCACCTCAGCCTCCCAAAGTGCTGGAATTACAGGTGCAAGCCACTGTGCCCACTACGTTATTGTTTTTATAATTATAACAATTCATATTCTGAATACATAAAGAGTTCATACACATAAAAACAGATAAGGCTGGGCATGGTGGCTTACACCTGTAATCCCAGCACTTTGGGAGACTGAGGCGGGTAGATCACCAGGTCAGTAGATCAAGACCACCTTGGCCAACATGGTGAAACCGTGTCTTTAAAAAAAAAAAAAAGTTAAAAAAAAAAAGGCATCAAATGTTTTGTTGGGTTTTCAAGGAGTTTTTGTTTTTGCTTCTTTTAAATTTTTTTTTTCCATGTTGAAAAAGAAATTTTTCCTCAATCAATGGTTTCCTGAGACGGGGCCTTGCTGTGTCGCTGAGGGTGGAATACAGTGGTAGGATTGTAGCTCATTGCAGCCTCAAACTCCTTTGCTCAAGCCATCCTCCACCTCAGTGTCCAAAGTAGCTGTGACTACAGGTGCCCACCACCACACCCAGCCAACTTTTAATTTTTTTTGTAAAGATGTATCTGGCTGTGTTGCCCAGGCTCGTCCTGAGCTCAAGAGATTCTCCCACCTCAGTCTCCCAAAGTTCTGGGATTTATAGTAGTGAACCGCTGAGCTCCCAGGCTGCATTTGACCTTTGCTATTTCAGTAGATATGTTCTTTCCTTCTTTTACTTCTTTTTTTTGAGCCTGAGTCTCACTCTGTCACCTGGGCTGCAGTGCAGTTGTATGAACTAGGCCCACTGCAACCTCTACCTCCTGGGTTCAGGCAATTCTCTTGCCTCAGCCTCTCAAGTAGCTGGGATTACAGGTGCCTCCCACCACACCTGGCTAATTTTTTTTTTTTTTTTTTTTTTGTATTTTTAGTAGAGACAAGGTTTCACCATGTTAGCCAGAATGGTCTCGATCTCCTGACCTCATCATCCTCCTGCCTCAGCCTTCCAAAGTGCTGAGATGACAGGTGTGAGCCACTGGCATCCGGCTCCTTCTTTTACTTCTTAAGGATACTTAATGTTCACTATCATACCTATCTGTATCTATATAAATATAGATATAAATAATTTTTTTTTTTTGAGAGGGACTCTAGCTCTGTTGCCCAGGCTGAAGTGCGGTGGTGCCATCTCGGCTTACTGCAACCCCCACCTTCTGGGTTCAAGCAATTCTGCCTCAGCCTCCTGGCTGGGATAACAGGTGCACACACCTGGCTAATTTTTGTATTTTTAGTAGAGATGTGGTTTTACCATGTTGGCCAGGCTAGTCTTGAACTCCTGGCCTCATGATCCACCTGCCTCCCGAAGTGGTGGGATTATAGGCCTGAGCCACTGCACCCGGACTTTTTTTTTTTTTTTTTTAAGTATCTTTCAATCCATTAACTGTTTTGCCATCCTGAGTTTTGGTAGTCACCCTTTTTCTGAGTCCATATAGCTGTTGGAATTTCTGTTTACATTTATACTAATTATGGAAAAGAGAAGATATATTTGCGCAGAGTTAATGTGTATGTTGTAAGCAAAGCATCTGGCTTAAATGAGAATGCATGAAAATTTTTATTGCCTAGAAAATGTTAATGAAGAATATCACTTGTCATGTGGCAGGCGAGGCAGGAAAGGGACTGGGGAGATTTCACTCTGAGGAGTATTTAGCTTTCCACTGGAAGTGAAATACTTATGCTTTGCTGATTGTAAAATAAATCATTTCAAAATCATGTACAAAATGCATCTCCTGGTCAAGTGGGGTGGCTTATGCCTAGAATCTCAGCACTTTGGGATGCTCAGGCAGAAGGATAGCTTGCTTCCAGAAATTTGAGACCAGACTCAAATACATCTCCTAGTAACTCCGTATTTGTTTTGAAACAATCTATCCTCAGTAGAAAAATGGGCAAAAGTTAACAAGTGGAGTAATCATGAAGAGATGCTCAACATTACTAGTAAACAAACAAAAAATGCCAATTATTGATGTTTTTTTTAGAGTTAACTGATTTTTTTTTTCTTTTTAGGAAGTGAAAGCTTTGTTCAAAAGTGAAAACTGCCCCAAAGTGATAAGCTGTGAGTTTGCACACAATAGCAACTGGTATATCACTTTCCAGTCAGACATAGATGCACAACAGGTAAGAAGAAAACATTTTTCTGATACAAGTCTGTCCCAGTGGCAAAATAAGTAGTGATATATTTTAAATGACATATATTTTAAATGTGTCTTTATACTGATGTTTATCAATACTAGTGAGTACCTTGGTTATTTTGCTTTTGCTCAATTGGTTTCCTTGTTGTTGATCTTCCTAAAGTTTTTCAGTTTTGATTTAGGAAGTTTGTTTTCTGTTGATGAGAATATTAACATAACAGTTTTAAATTAACATAGGGATTGAGAACCATGAACTTAGTAGTATTTTTAGTACATGGTAGGTCTGTAATAAAAAATTCTTGGAATTTTTACTTGATGGTTTTATTCTTAATTGTTAACATGTCTTAAAGAGAAATGATAATAATCCTTTGAAACAAAAATATATCAATTATAAGAGTGTTGGGCAGGCAAGGTGACTCACACCTGTAAACCCAGAAGTTTGGGAAGGCTTAGGCAGGCAGATCATGAGGTCAGGAGATCGAAACCATCCTGGCTAACATGGTGAAACCCCATCTCTGCTAAAAATACAAAAAAAATTAGCTGGGCGTGATGGTGCACACCTGTAGTCCCAGCTACTTGGGAGGCTTGAGGCAGGAGAATTGCTTGAACCCAGGGGCAGAGATTGCAGTGAGCTAAGATCTCACCACTGCACCAGTATAAGACTTGGTCTAAAAAAAAAAATAAGGGTTAAAATCACTCATAGATTTTGTTTTTCTTTTTCCTTTTTTTTTTTTTGACCAAGCCTCAATTATAGAAAGACCAGGAAGATTTTTATTTTTTTAAGAAATGGTATTTCTTTTTCTTTTTTTTTTTTTTTTTTTTTTTTTGTCGGGGGACAGAGTCTTGCACTGTTGCCCAGGCCGGAGTGCAGTGGTGTGCTCTCAGTTCACTGCAGCCTCCGCCTCCCAGGTTCAAGCAGTTCTCTGCCTCAGCCTCCGGAGTATCTGGGATTAGAGGCTCATGCCACCACACCCAGCCAATTTTTGTATTTTTAGTAGAGACGGGGTTTTACCATCCTGGCCGGGCTGATCCTTGAACTCCTGACTTCATGATCCACCTGTCTCGCCCTCCCAAAGTGCTGGGGTTACAGGCGTGATCTGCGCCCATCTGATTGATTATTTTCAAATTGGTTTCTAGGGATATTTTGGGTCTGTTTTCAGTCTTAATGCATTTTGTCTGCAGTAATCCATGGGGGCTTTTCTACAATAAAGATGAACCATAGTTGAGAAGGCCTAAAATTTTTACTTTTTCAATCTCTATCCACCTGCACAGTGGAATTACCTACATAATTTGTTTTATAGTTTAATACTAAACTGTCTTAATAAAGATGACTTTACTGAAATGTTTGAATGCTAATGAAAGTTTTTTTGTGCTTTTTTTAACAGGCTTTTAAATACTTAAGAGAAGAAGTTAAAACATTTCAGGGCAAGCCAATTATGGTAAGAAACAGGGGAGAGAAGTGTGAACCCATAACAGGTTTTGGTTTGTCTGTATGAGACTTTTAAAATTACAGACAAATAATATTTTATAAAAAACCTCTATAGTGACTTTCAAAAAATTTCTGGCTTGGGCCGGGCACGGTGGCTCACGCCTGTAATCCCAGCACTTTGGGAGTCCAAGGCAGGTGGATCACTTGATATCAGGAGTTCAAGGCCAGCCTTGCCAATATGATGAAACCCTGTCTCTACTAAAAATAGAAAAAATTAGCCAGGCGTGGTGGCACATGCCTGTAATTCCAGCTACTCAAGAGACTGAGGCAGGAGAATTGCTTCAACCTGGGAGGCATAGGTTGCAGTTAGCAGAGATTGCACCACTGCACTCCAGCCTGGGCAACAGAGCGAGACCTTGTCTCAAAAACAAAACAAAAACAAATTTTTGATTTGTATTATGTGCTACTTCAGAAAATTCTTTGATAAGGCATGAAAATACATTGCATACATTACAACAGATGAGATAATTCCAGATCTCAAAATAAGCAATAGGAATAATTTTTAGTAACAGACATGAAAAATATTCACAGTACTTTCAACCTCATCTTAATTAATTGCATCACTACATTAACATACAACCATTTGGGAACCTAGGCATTGTCATTGATGACACTTGCTCCTATCTTTACTTATCTAATCTGTTCTGAGGTCCTGTGAAAATGCTTTCTAAAAATCTCCCACTGTTTAGGCTTGAACACTTGGAATAGCCTCTTAACTTCTGTGTTATCAGCCTTTTACCCCCTTAACAGTCTGTTCTTTGCTACCAGGGCTAGCGTTCTAAATTATGATCCAGTAACATACATTTAGTTTGACTTGGTCCTCATTCCCCAAGTGCTGTAATTCTTCTTCTTTGCAAATGTAATACATTATTCTTACTAATTCCTCTGTGTTGAACTCTTACTGTGTATCATTTTGTTTTAAGCACTTTACTTGTATTGACTCATTTAATCCTTACAAGAAAGAACCTAATGAGACAGTACTTTTGTTTTCTTCACTTTACTATTGAGGATAATAAGGCATGAAGGTAATACATAACTAGTAAGTGGAAGAACTAGGGTAAAAGTAGCTACATTTATTAAGAGGTTCTATGAACTTAACCATATTTAAATCTCATTAATGCTGTGATATAGGTGGGATTATTAATTTTCATATTACAGATGAGGCTATTTTCTAGCTGTCATTCTACGTCCTCTCTGTCTATGATATTCTCCCTGTTATCTTTCCCTGCTTTGAGGCTTTTATATTTTCCTGAGTCTTCTTCATAGCTTTAATGTTTTATTGTATTTCAGATGTAGGTCTTTTGTATATCTGTAATTAATTTGATATATAGTATAAGATAGGGATCTAGTTCTGTTTTTTCCCCATATTTGGAAAGACATTTATCTCAACTCTTCATTTGTTGTCATTTCTATTCTTCGGCAATTCGTGTATAATGCCACAGCTGTGAGATTTGTTTCAGATTCTCTGTTTTCTTTGAGTTCTGCTTCCCTGAACCAATATGGCTGTTTGTTTTGTTTTGTTTTTGAGATTGGGTTTCTTTCTGTCTGTCACCTAGGCTCGAGTGCAGTGGCATGATCACGGCTCACTGCTGCCTCGACCTCTCAGGGTCAAGTGATCCTCCTTCCTCAGCCTCCCAAGTAGCTGGGACTACAGGTGCGCACCATCATGCCTGGCTAATTTTTAAATTTTTTGGTAGAGTTGGGGTCTCACTATGTTGCCCAGGCTGGTATCAAACTCCTGAACTCAAACAATCCTTCCATCTCAGCTTCCCAAAGTGCTGGGATTACAAATGTGAGCCACCACACCATGATTGCATTCCTGGATATCACTGTTTTATTTTATTCTATTTTATTTTATTTTTTGAGATGGAGTCTCGCTGTGTTGGCAAACTGGAGTGCAGTAGCATGATCTCAGCTCACTGCAACCTCTACCTCCTGGATTCAAAGGAGTCTCCTGCCTCAGCCTCCCGAATAGCTGGGATTACAGGCACCTGCCACCATACCCAGCTAATTTTTGTATTTTTAGTAGACAGGGTTTCACCATATTAGCCAAGCTGCTGTCGAGCTCCTGACCTCAGGTGACCCGCCCACCTCAGCCTCCCAAAGTGCTGAGATTACAGGCATGAGCCACCACGCCTCGCCAGTCACTGTTTTAATTACCGTCGTTTTACAGTATCCTTATTTACTTCTGCGAGTTCTTTGTCCTTGATCTTATTTTTCAGAATTGTCTTGGCTATTCTTAGATCATTATATTTTCACACAAATTTTAGAATATTTGTCTAGTTTGAACAAACAACCAAACAAAATCTGTAATGGAAGTAATGGAATTATGTTTAATTTATTGGGTAATTGGGGACAGCTGGCTGTTTTAGCCTACGTTATACACTATTGTGGTAACTATTAGGTATTTCAGTGTTAAGTCATTTTAAATTATTACTTTAAAATAATTTTGGTTGCTTTTTCTTCTTGGTATCTTACTGATTTTTTGGAAAAAAAAATGTTTTAGTGTTTGCAGCAACCTTGCTGAACTTGTTTTTGGTGGGTCTTTTGGATTATCAGCCTAAGAGATCATATGATCTACAGATAATCACTATTTTGATTATTCTTTATATCTCCCATTTCTTATTTCTATTGCTTTTGCTGGAAGTCTCAAGTATAGTAGTAAAAACATAAATATTTTATTATAAGTAATGTTTTTCTCTGCCATTTTTGGTTTTTTTTTTTTTGATGCTGCTTTTGATTAGCCATCACATAACAACATAAATTTCAAGGAAATGCACATTAATTTTTATACCATTTATTAAAACCAAATGACCTAACACCTGGAAAGACAGGTACAGAAGCAAGGAATAGCTATATTCCAATCCTGGAGGTGCTTTCTGCCACCAGCTATTGTATCTTGAGTTTATCATGCCAACCTGTAAGTTTCCAGTTTGCTTCTTTGTAGTGTGCATGCTCCTCATTTCTAAAGTTCTGTGACTCAGAAGTGATTACACTGGAGGAAAGGGGCATTAAGTGGATAGTGTTTATCCATCTATTTCCTAATTTATTAATGATTTTATTAAGAGGCAGTGCTTCATTTTGTTTTGATTGTGATTTCTATGCCTGACAATAACTGGTATGAGTTCCCTTCAGCCTAAGGAACTTCCGTTAGTGTTTCTTAAGAGTACCCATGAGCAATGAATTCTCTTAGGTTTTCCTTAACTAAAAATGTCTGATATTTCACACTCCTTTATTTTATTTGTTTGTTTGTTTGTTGTTGTTGAGACAGGGTCTTGCTCTGTGACCCAGGCTGGAATGCAATCTCAGTTCACTGCAACCTGGCCTCAAGCAATCCTCCCACCTTGGTGCCGCCACCCCCCCACACACACTGTTCTAATTACCTAGGACAACAGGTGCATGCCTGCTACCATGCCCAGCTAATTTTTCTACTTTTGGTAGAGGTGGAGTTTTGTTACATCATCCAGGTTGGTCTCAAACTCCTGAGTGCAAGCGATCCCCCTACTTTGACCTCCCAAAGTGCTGGGACTATAGACAGTGAGCCACTGTGCCCAGCATTTTTGATGGGTATTTTCCATGGAAACAGAATTCAGGGATGACAGCTAAATTTATTTTCCATCCTTTCAAGGTATCATTCTGGGCTGGACGAGGGGGCTCATTCCTATAATCCCAGTACTTTGGGAGGCTGCGGCAGGTGGGTCATCTGAGGTTAGGAGTTCAAGACCAGCAAGGTCAGGAGTTCAAGACCAGCCTGGCCAGCATGGTGAAACCCCATCTCTACTAAAAATACACAAATTAGCCAGGCGTGGTGGCAGGTGACTGTAATCCCAACTACTTGGGAAGTTGAAGCAGGAGAATTGCTTGAACCTGGGAGGCAGAGGTTGCAGTGAGCTGAGATTGCGGTGCCATTGCACTCCAGCCTGGGCAACAGAGAGAGACTCTGTCTCAAAAAAAAAAAAAGATATTCTGGACTCTTGCTTCTGATGAGATATTCATCATCATTTACGTGGTTATTCCCATGTATATGATGTGTCCTTTTTCTTTACCTGCTGTCAAGATATTTTATTTTTTGTTTTTAGTAGGTTGGCTATGGTGTTATCTAGTATGGTTTTACTCATCATACTTGGCAGATACTAAACTTCTTGGCTCTGTAGGTTGATACTATTCACTGCATTTGGGAAGTTTCCAAATACTTGCCAAATTATTTTCTGCCCTTTCTTCTCCTTTCTTTTTATGGGACTCCAGTTTTTTATGTTGGACTGATTGATATCAGTGAGCGTCTATTCATTTTTCTTAAACGTATTTTTATTGTTGTTGTTGTTCTCCAGATTGGATAATTTCTGTGGATTTGGGTTCATCTTCAAGTTCACTGCTTTTCTTTTGCTATCCCCAATGTGATAAGACTATCCAGTGAATTTTTTTACATACTGTATTTTAGAGTTTCCGTTTTTAAAAGTATTTTTCTCTCTGCTGTGACTTCCCCTTAATTTCAATTAATTAGAAAAATAATTAAATTGTTATCTATGAATATATTTACTTGTGAAAGCTGGATTGAAATCTTAGTCTGCAGTCTAACATCTGGGTAATCTTGGAGTCCTTTTTTCCCCTCCTTTTTTTTTTATTCTTTTTCATTCGCAGTTTCATGTCCTGAAAAGTTTCTTTCATTGCTGTTTTCTTGACTATCAGACTTTTTTTTCGAGACGGAGTCTTGTTCTGTTGTCCATGTTGGAATGCAGTGGCGCTCTTGTAGCTCACCATAACCTCCACCTCCTGGGTTCAAGGGATTCTCCTGCCTCAGCCTCTGGAGTAGCTGGGGCTACAGGTACATGCCACCATGACTGGCTAATTTTTGTATTTTTAGTAGAGACAGGGTTTCACTCTGTTGGCCAGACTGGTCTCAAACTTGTGACCTCATGATGTACCTGCCTCGGCCTCCCAAAGTGTTGGGATTACAGGTGTGAGCCACTGCACCCAGCCTAGTGGACTATATTTTTAAAATAATGCTGTTTGCTTGATTTTAGCTCCTTAGGGAACATTTTAACATTAAAGTATACTATCATGTATGACATTACATTGGTAAAAGCAATAGCCATAATTATTTTTGAGGTTGTATTAAAGTCCGTTTGTCAAGTATGGCCATAATTCATTTCTTGTTGTTTGGTTGCAGTATTAAGAGTGGAGGAGGGTTCTGCCCTATCGCTGTAAGGATCGTAAAACATAGCTTTTGTGTATTCATTCAAGTGGTAATTTTATGCTTTCACATGTGTTTTTTCATTTGACATTCCTAGTAAATTGGTGTGCCTTGTGCTTCTAATCTAACCTTCACACATCTTCGTATTATATATCTTGAGCATCCCAAATCCTAAATTTGAATTGCTCCAAAGTTGAAAACTTTTTGAGTGGTAACATGCTGCTCAGTGGAAATGCTCATTAGAGCATTTTGGATTTTTGGATTTCGGATGCTCAACTGGAAAATACAGTGGGAGTATTCCAAAATACAAAAAACTGGTACCAAGCATTTTGGGTAAGGTATAGTCAACCTTTGGTTTTATTAAAAGGGTCAGCAAACTTTTTCCTATAAGAGCCAAACAGTAAATATTATAGATGTTGCTGGCCATGTGATTCCTGTTGCAGCAACTTGTAGGGCAAAAGCAGCCACAAGCAATGTGTAAAATGGTCGGCTTTATAAATTTTTACCAAGTGTTAGAGCATTTTTTTCTTTTTTAAACTTAATATAGGAATTTGAAGCATATAAATTGATAAAATGGTATAATTACTGTTTACTCATTATCCAGTTGTTTCCCCAATTTATTTTGTTTTTTAAAGAGACAGGGTCTCACTTTGTTACCAGGCTGGAGTACAGTGTTGTGTGATCATAGCGCACTACCACTTTGAACTCCTGGGCTCAAGGGATCCTTCTGCCTTCATAATAGCTGATGCAGCTAATCATTTTGTTTGTTTTTGTGGAGACTGGGTCTTGCTGTCTTGCAAAGGCTGGTCTCAAACTCCTGACTCAAGTGATCTCCCTGCATTGGCCTCCCAAAGTGGTGGTGTGATTACAGGCCTGAACCACTGTGCTCGGCCTCCCATCCCCCCTTTTTCTGAGAAAGTATCTCGCTCTGTCTCCCAGTTTAGAGTGCAGTGGCATGATCTCGGCTCACTGCAACCTCCACCTCCCCGCTTCAAGCAATTCTCTGCCTCAGCCTCTCAAGTAGTCTCAAATAACTGGGATTACAGGCTAATTTTTATGTTTTTAGTAGAGACAGGGTTTGACCATCTTGGCCAGGCTGGTCTTGAACTCCTCAGCCTCCCAAAGTGCTGGGATTATAGGTGTGAGCCACCACACCCGGCGCCATCCCACAATTTTTAAATTTTGGCAAAATACACACAAACTTTACCATCTCAACTGTTCTTGTTTTTGTTTTCTTTCTTTTATCTTTTTCCCCTCTTAACTCTTTTTAAGTGTACAGTTTAGTGGTATTAAATACATTCATAATGATTTGCAGCCATCACTGCCATTCATCTCCAGAGCTCTTTATCTTATGAAACTGAAACTCTATACTTGTTACCCAATTTTAACAGTTAGTAGAAAATGACCATTCTTGTTTTCTCTATATTCCCCCTAATTTCTCTACAACCTTCGTCATCTTGAAGCAGATCTCAACCTTAATTTCAAATTTCATTCATAAAAAATTAGAATTTGTATCTCTAACAAGAGGGGTTTTTTTCATTTTTTCTTTTTTTTTTTTCTTTGTATTTGTTTAGATGGTGTCTTGCTCTTTTGCCCAGGCTGGAGTGAAGTGGTGCAGTCTCGTCTTATTGCTACCTCCACCTCCCCAAGTTCAAGTAGTTCTCCTGCCTCAGTCTCTCGAGTAGCTGGGATTATAGACACCCATCACCATGCCTTGCTAAGTTTTGTATTTTTTCATGGAGACAGGATTTCACCATGTTGGCCAGGCTGGTCTCTGATCTCAGGTGATCTGTCTGCTTTGTCCTCCCAAAATGCTGGGATTAGAGGCGTGAGCCACCACACCTGGCTGGGATTCTTTCTCCAGACATGGTGATAGTATCATCATCAGACTTTTTAAAAATGAACAATGTCTTGAACATTATCGAATACCTAGTCACTGTTCATATTTTCTTGATTCCCCTTCTTTCTTTCTCTTTAAAAATCTGGGCCGGGCATGGTAGCTTATGCCTGTAATCCCAGTACTTTGGCTGGCCCGAGGCAGGTGGATCACATGAGGCCAAGAGTTCCATAACAGCTTGCCCATCATGGTGAAACCCTGTCTCTACTAAAAATACAAAAATATTTAGCCAGGAATTGTGGCTTATCCCTGTAATCCAAGTTACTTGGGAGGCTGAGGCTCGAGAATCACTTGATCCTTGGAGGTGGAGGTTGCAGTGAGGTGAGATCGCAGCACTGCACCCTATCCTTGCAATAGAGTGAGACTGTCTCAAAAAGGAAAGTAAAATAAAAATCTGTAGTTTTTTCTCCTTATACCTTTTATTTTTTCTTTAGCAAGTTAATGGGTAAGATAATCATAATCTGTCTTGCAAAGTTTCTTGGAATATAGATTTTGCTACCTTTATTCTTTTTTGTTTGTTTGGTTTTTTTTTTCCCACAAGAGTTGTCAGATCAGAGCTACCTTTATTCTTGAGTGTAGTTTAACATGATCCTCTGTCCCCTCTCCTGTTTTTCATGCAAACTGATAGGTAGATCTTATTTTTCTTTCTTTCTTTTTTTGTTTTTTTGTTTTCTGAGACATGGCTGTCATGTACGGTAGCTAGATATTGATCTGTCTCCTATATTTCATGCGTATTGGTAGCAAGAGGCATGATCAGAATTGGGTTTGATTTTGGGGCAACAGGGAGTCTACAAAAGCTAGCCGCTATGTTCATTTATATGTTAATTCATCAGATTATAAAAATGGTAGTATTGCTCTTATCTATTTTTCATTTATTAGAAACTCATATTCATCTTCATTACCCTGAGTTACATGTTCTATGTGAAATCCACGTTACATGCTTGATTCTAGCTTTTATTACCAGTTTTTTAAAAACACTATGTATTGATTTTTTAGCAGATTTTTAATTCTGTTTTCAGTTTTGAATATTTAAATATATTTAGGGTATTTATTGTTGATGTTGATTTTGGCCTCTTTGAATTGACTCATGAGACCTTTTGTTACAGCCGTTGCACTCTTTACTAGTTACCTTGTTGTTCAGTTTGTCAAGATATTCTGGGCTTTTAAACATTTCATATCGAAGACCTGGAATCAACCAATTCTTTTAAGTCCTCAGCCTACTTTATGAGTAAATGGTATTTTGTGGACCACTGCGTAGACACGAGTATTTGTGTCTACTGGTTTTGTCATTGTTTCTAAGCTTTTTTTAGACAGAACTGTTTAGTTTTTATCTTTTAGGACAAGATAGGTTTGTACTGAGGCTTTCAATTTAAATTCAGGCTGTACGTTTTTCTTTCTTCTGCTTCATGTCTGTTTCTCCTTTTTCCCATATGAAAATCTTGGAGAAAAGTCCGCCTCGCAGGTTCAAGGGATTCTCCTGCCTCAGCTTCCCAAGTAGCTGGGATTACAGGTACATGACACCATACTCGGCTCTTTTTTTTTTTTTTTTTTTGTGGAAGTGAGGTTTCACTATGTTGGTCAGGCTGGTCTCAAACTCCTAACCTCAGGTGATCCATCCATCTCGGCCTGCCAAAGTGCTGCTATTACAGGCACAAGTCAGTGCGCCCAGCGCCTTGTCTCTTATTAATTTATTTTTAACAGCGTATTCTGAAGTCACTCCATAATAGTATTTAGAGCATTTTTTCAAATTATTTTTTACATTCATGATACTCAGTTGTTTGGATGTACATGTTTTATTCAATGGTTGCTGGACTATTGGGTTGCTTCTGGGCCTCATGGGTTTCCTTGCCTTTTACAATTAGTGTTAGCAAATAGTCATGTGCTTATATTTCTTTCTCACAGCTTTATTAAGGTATTATGTAATAGGCAAATAAAATTGTGTACATGGTTCTTGGTGTTACAAACATTTAAAGTCAGCAATTTGCATTACATAATACATTATTATTAACTGTCATCACCCTGCTTTACAACAGCTCCC
The DNA here is from genome assembly GCF_049354715.1 of Callithrix jacchus. Classification (NCBI taxonomy): domain Eukaryota; kingdom Metazoa; phylum Chordata; class Mammalia; order Primates; family Cebidae; genus Callithrix; species Callithrix jacchus. Next base: position 69,124,981 of record NC_133510.1, on the reverse strand, counting down.
CAAAATTTATTTCTTCTAACTGTAACTTTATACCCTGTGATCAACATTTCCCCAGTCCATCCCTCCCACAGTCCCTCCTTCCCCCTGTCCTTAGCTTATGGTAACCACCATTATACCCTCTCTCTTTTTTTTTTTGAGACGGAGTTTCACTCTTGTTAACCAGGCTGGAGTGCAGTGGCACAATCTCGGCTCACCGCAACCTCCGCCTACTGGGTTCAGGCAATTCTCCTGCCTCAGCCTCCTGAGTAGCTGGGATCACAAGCATGTGCCACCATGCCCAGCTAATTTTTTGTATTTTTAGTAGAGACGGGGTTTCACCATGTTGACCAGGAGGATGGTCTCGATCTCTTGACCTCGTGATCCACCCGCCTCGGCCTCCCAAAGTGCTGGGATTACAGGCTTGAGCCACCGCGCCCGGCCTATACCCTCTCTTTAAATTTTTTTTTTTTTTGAGACGGAGTTTCACTGTTGTTACTGAGATTGGAGTGCAATGGCACGATCTCGGCTCGCCGCAACCTCTGCCTCCTAGGTTCAAGCAATTCTTCTGCCACAGCCTCCTGAGTAGCTGGGACTATAGGCGCACACCACCATGCCCAGCTAATTTTTGTATTTTTTTTTTTTAATTTTTTATTGGATTTTAGGTTTTGGGGTACATGAGCAGAGCATGCAAGACAGTTGCAAAGGTACACACATGGCAGTGTGCTTTGCTTTTCTTCTCCCCTTCACCCACATTTGGCATTTCTCCCCAGGCTATCCCTCCCCACCTCCCCCAATTTTTGTATTTTTAGTTGAGACAGGGTTTCATCTTGTTGACCATGATGGTCTTGATCTCTTGACCTCGTGATCCACCTGCCTCGGCCTCCCAAAGTGCTGAGATTATAGGCGTGAGCCACCGCATTCGGCTCTATACCCTCTCTTTCTATGAGTTCAGCCTTGTTAGGTTTCACATACAAGTGAGATCATGCAGTGTTTGTCTTTATGTGCCTGCCCCTATTTCACTTAGCATAATGGCTTGGTTCATTCAGGTTTTCACAAATGACAGGATTTTCTTTTTTAAGACTGAATACGTCTGGGCACGGTGGTTCACGCCTGTAATCCCAGCACTTTGGGAGGCCAAGGGAGGCCGAGGCGGGTGGATCACCTGAGGTCAGGAATTCAAGACCAGCCTAGCTAACATGTGGAACCTCGTCTCTAGTGAAAATACATAATCAACTGGGTGTGGTGGCAGGCGCCTATAATCCCAGCTACTCAAGAGGCTGAGGCAGGAGAATTGCTTGAACCCAGGAGGCAGAGATTGCAAGCCAAGACTGCATTGTTGCACTCCAGCCTGGATGACAGAGAAAGACTCTGTCTCAAAAAAGAGGGAAAAAAAAGAATGATGTTCCAGTGTGTGTGGAACATTTTCTCCATCTTTTCATTTGCTGTGGACACTAGGTTGTTTCCATGTTAGCCGATAGAAACAATGCTACAACACGTATAATAGTGCAGATACCCTTCAGCATACTAATTTCATTTCCTTTGGATATACATAGGATTGCTGAATCATAGGGTAGTTCTATTAAATTTTTAACTTTTTTGAGGCAGAGTCTTACTCTGTTCCCCAGGCAGGGAACAATCTCAGCCTCCCAGGTAGCTGGGATTACTTAAAGGCATGCACCACCAAGCCGAGTTAATTTTTGTATTTTTAAGAGACAAGGTTTCACCATGTTGGCCAGGCTGGTCTGGAACTCCTGACCTCAAGTGATCTGCACGCCTTGGCCTCCCAAAGTGCTGAAAATAAAGGCATGAGCCATTGCATCTGGCCGATTTTTAACTTTTTTGAGGAATCTTCATGCTAGTTTCTATAATGGCTGGACTAATTTACCTTCCCACCAACAGTATAGAGAAGTTCCTTTTCTTTACATTTACTGTTGTTTTTTTTTTGTTACACTCATTTAAATTAGATGTGACATGCTGTCTGTGATTTCAGTTTTACATTTCTTTGATGATTGTTGATTTTCACTACTTTTACATATGCCTGCATTTATTTTATGAGTGAGTTTAGCATCTATTTCATATGTTAAAGAGCCATTTACCTTTTTTGTTCTGTGAACTCTGTTCATTTTTGTAATCCAGTTATATATAGCGTTTTTGGGCCTTTTCATGTCTGTTTTTACAATTTGTGTGTTAGAGATACTAGTGCCCCGTCTGTAATAAGCTGCAGTTACTTGGCTGGGCATGGTGGCTCATGCCTGTAATCACAGCACTTTGGGAGGTGGGCAGATCACAACGTCAGGAGTTCCTGACCAATCTTGGCAACTAAAAATTTGTCTCTCCATTGGGTGTGGTGGCTCACGTCTGTAATCCCAGCACTTTGGGAGGCTGAGGCAGGTAGATCACGATGTAAAGAGATCGAGACCATCCTGGTCAACATGGTGAAACCCCATCTCTACTAAAAATACAAAAAATTTGCTGGGCATGGTGGCGCGTGCCTGTAATCCCAGCTGGCTACTCAGGAGGCTGAGGCAGGAGAATCATATGAACCTGGGAGGTGGAAGTTGCAGCTAGCTGAGATTATGCCATTGCACTCCAGCCCAGGCAACAGTGGGAGACTCCGTCTCAAAAAAAAAAAAAAAAAAAAAAAAGAGCTGCAGTTACTTTTGCTATTTTGACTTAGTTTTCTGGGAGGTTTTTATTGTGCTTGTTGTTTAGAGACAGGGTGTTGCTCTGATGCCCAGGCTGGAGTGTGGTGGGGCACATAGCTCACTACAGTTTACAACTCCTGGGCTCAAGTAGTCCTCCCTACTCTGCCTCCCAAGTAGCTAGGACTACGGGTTGCCTGCCGCCATGCCCAGGTATTTTTGGGGTTTTTTGGTGTTTTTCAGTAAGAGATAGCTCTCGCTGTGGTATCCAGGCTGGCCTCAAACTCCTGGGCTCATGCGAGTCTGCCCACTTTGCTTCTCAAAGTGCTCGGATTACAGGTGTGAGCCAGCACACCTGGTTGTTTTGACGTGTGTGTGCGCGCGCGCAAGCGCCTGCCTGTGTGTTTACCTTGTTTACTGTGGTTTTTATACCATGAAAACATTTCTTATTATTGATTAAGTTGTCACTTCCTTTTCTTTTGTTCTACTGATTCTACCTTAGGCAGAAGTAGTATAGTCATGTAAAATATATGTTAAACTGTAAATTAAATGTATTTTTAAAAATATACACTTAATTCTTTGTTGCTATAATGTGTTCCTCTTCTAGGCAAGGATAAAAGCCATCAATACATTTTTTGCTAAGAATGGTTATCGATTAATGGATTCTAGTATCTATAGTCAGCCCATTCAAACTCAAGTACAGTATGCCTCCCCAGTCTTTATGCAACCTGTATATAATCCTCACCAACAGTACTCGGTCTATAGTATTGTGCCTCAGTCTTGGTCTCCAAATCCTACACCTTACTTTGAAACACCACTGGTAAGTGAGTTCCTTATAATAAAATATAATAATATTTTTTATTAGAGCTGAGATTTTGATTAAATCAATTGGAGTGGGAGTTCATTTGTGTTTACACTGGTTACTTTTTTGGGCTTCTATTTTATATTTTGTATTTTTCGTAGAAATGGAGTTTTGCCGTGTTGCCCAGGCTGGTCTCAAACTCCTGTGCTCAGGCAGTCCACCCGCCTCAGCCTCCCAAAGTGCTAGGATTATAGGCATGAGCCACTATGCCCAGCCACTTTTTAGCTTTTAAACAGTGATATGGATATTTAATAGTCTATACCAAATATATGTATATGACTAACAGTTGAGCTATTAGAGTGCATAATTTTATTCCATAAAATTTGCTGAGTGAATTGAAAGAACAGATTGGATGGGTTTTGTGTGATTTTCAATGCATTTTAGTGTTGTGAAATGTCAGACCAGAACATTGTTTATTAAATTATGAACTGTTTATTGTTCATAAATCTAGCAATACTTCAAGTGAATGTTGCAGAAGTGAATCAGTAAAATGTTTTAAGATATTTCTGGCTTGTAAAAGATAAATCGATAAGTTCATTAAGGTTCTTGTGACCCTCACACCAGATTTTGCCTTTACCATTAATATTGTTTAAACATACATTTTCTTCTAGGCTCCCTTTCCCAATGGTAGTTTTGTGAATGGCTTTAATTCGCCAGGATCTTATAAAACAAATGTTGCTGCTATGAATATGGGTCGACCATTCCAAAAAAATCGGTAAGATAAAAACCGTAGCTGGCATGTATTTTAAACAATTCCTAATGGATCTTAAGGCATTAATAGCAGTGCTTGTTGTTCAGCTCAGTAAAAAGGTTTGGTGGGGTTTTTTGTTTGTTTGTTTTGTTTTTACCAAATATATGTGAACGGTTTAATCCACAATTCAAAAAAGCACTTTGACCTTAGAGTTGGTAATGCATGTAACAGACTTAGGACTCCGATTTTTTTTTTTTTTTTTTCTTAAACAATAAACAGGCTGGGTGCAGTGGCTCAAGCCTGTAATAATCCCAGCACTTTGGGAGGCCAAGGCGGGTGGATCATGAAGTCAAGAGATCGAGACCATCCTGGCCAACATGGTGAAACCCCGTCTCTACTAAAAAATACAAAAATTAGCTGGGCATGGTGGCATGCACCTGTAGTCCCAGCTACTCGGGAGGCTGAGTCAGGAGAATTGCTTGAACCCGGGAGGCGGAGGTTGCAGTGAGCCAAGATTGTGCCACTGCACTCCAGCCTGGTGCCTGGCAACAGAGTGAGACTCTGTCTAAAAAAAAAAACAATAAAGAGAATAGAAAAAAATACTTTATGTCAGCATTCTCTGACAAATCTGGTGACTAATTGCTGATTAGTATGTAAAATGGGTAGCATTTTAGAGAATGAATTCTTTGAAGATAGAAATGTTGTTAACTGAATTGTGTAATGAATGTTGGGGTCTATGTTACTTAGCATTTTAAACGGTTTTTGAAATGACTTCCAAGAACTACAGTGCACAACAGAGAGTAGCTAACGTTTATTGCACATTTAACATCACAAATTGTGTTCCTAGGGGCTTTACATATATTATCAGTTACTTTTCAGAACCCTGTATAGGTGCACTTATGTCTACTTTACACATAAGAAAATTGAGATGTGGCCGGGCACGGTGGTTCACGCCTGTAATCCCAGCACTTTGGGAGGCCAAGGCAGGTGGATCATGAGGTCAAGAGATCGAGACCATCCTGGTCAACATGGTGAAACCCCGTCTCTACTAAAAAAACAAAAAATTAGCTGGGCATGGTGGCGCATGCCTGTAATCCCGGCTACTGAGGAGGCTGAGGCAGGAGAATTGCCTGAACTCAGGAGGTGGAGGTTGCAGTGAGCCGAGATTGAGCCATTGCACTCCAGCCTGGGTAACAAGAGCGAAACTCCGTCTCCAAAAAAAAAAAAGAAAAAAGAAAATTGAGACATATCATGTCTGAGAACACACAGCTAGTAATTGGTAGAACTCAAATTTGAACCCAGGCAGTTTGACTCCAAAGCTTGCACTTAAAGCACTATGTTCAGAATGAATTATTAAGAATCATAGAAACTATATACTATCATAACGAAGATTAACATATATGCCTCAGGTATTTTTTTTTTATGTAGACATCAACAGATAATCTAAATATTAGGTGTATTTTATGGCCTTTTGTTGTTCTTGTTGTTGTTTTGGGGATAGAGACGGGGTCTGCTTGTGTTGCCGAGGACTGGTCTTGAACTCCTGGGCTCAAGCAGTCCTCCCACCTTGGCCTCCCAAAGTGCTAGGATTACATTATACTATGGCTTTTAACAGAGTGTAAGTAACCAAAGAATAAAGGACTGATACATAGTCACTTCAATTTATTTATTCTTTTTTTTTTTTAGACGGAGTCTTGCTCTGTCACCCAGGCTAGTGCAGTGGTGTGATCTCGGCTCACTGCAACCTCTGCCTCCTGGGTTCAAGCAGTTCTCCTGCCTCAGCCTCTTGAGTAGCTGGGATTACAGGTGCATGCCACCACACCCGGCTAATTTTTGTATTTTTAGTAGAGACAGGGTTTCACCATGTTGGCCAGGCTGGTCTCAAAATCCTGACTTTGTGATTTGCCCGCCTCAGCTTCCCAAAGAGCTGACATTATAGGCATGAGCCACTGCATCCAGCCCATTTTGATTTATTTAATAGTTACCATTTATTATTTCTCATTTGCCGTTTCTGTGAGACTCTTGGTCTTTGAGGGTTTTTCCTAATGATTTATTTTCAGTCTTTTGCCAGCTCTGATTCTCTCAATTATTTCTTTTTGGAAAGGAGACCATCTGGAGTATGGTTTTCCAAGATAAGTTCTAGGAACTTAGCTCTTTTTTGACAGGTTTTTCCTTTTTTGACTTGTTTTATTGGAGAAATGAGCCCCAACAGAATGAAAAAATACTCTTCTCTCTGGAAACATTAGGTACTACCCTATCGATTTTTTGGACTACTCTTGACAAACACAATTGGTTAAAGCAATTGAAGATCATTTTCAAGTATTAGAAAAATTTTACTACTAAGAATAAACACAGGCCAAGGTAGGTGGATTACCTGAGCTCAGGAGTTCAGGAGCAGCCTGGGCATCCTGTCTTCTACCAAAAGTACAAAAATTAGCTGAGCGTGGTGGTATAGTGCACACCTGAAGTCCCAGCTATTCAGAATGCTGAGGAATGAGAATCACTTGAGCCTGGGCTTGACTCTGCCCCAAAAAAGGTATTGATATTTGCAGTTGCTTGACTTAAAAGACTTTAGATGGGTCTATGGTTATTTCTTTATTATTACCTTTTATCTGTTGCACCTTTTTGGTGACAGGGATGAAATTATAGTACGAAAGCCATGAATGACAGTAAAGTTATCTTTACTTATAAGGAAGTATACCTATGGTTTTGAAAATACAATGTGTATTCAGTACATTTTTATATGTTACTTTTTTTTTTGAGATGGAGTCTTGCTCTGTCGTCCGGGCTGGACTGTAGTGGTGTGATCTCAGTTCACTGCAACCTCTGCCTCCTGTGTTCAAACGATTCTCCTGCCTCAGCCTCCAGAATAGCTGGGATTACAGGCACCCACCACCATGCTTGGCTGATTTTTGTAGAGACAGGATTTCACAGTATAGGCCATGCTGGTCTTGAACTCCTGACCTTGTAATCCACCCACCTAGGCCTCCCACAGTGCTGGGATTACAGGCGTGAGCCACCTCGCCCGGCCAGGTTGTTAATTTTTAATCACAGAAATAATAAGTGAATACTTTATTTTTCTGAAAATCCAAATAATGACCTTCTGGATCATCAACCCTAATCTTTGTCTTGCTTTTAAAAAAGTGACTACTGCCAGGCCTTTATTATTATTAATGTCCACAGCCAAGGACAAAGTCACTTTTTGAGAGCCTTTTGCAATTTTTGTGTTAACCTGTGACAGCCCAGTGATGATCGCTATTCCTACTTTGAGAGAATAGGACTAACTTTCAGAAATCCAGGCATTTTTCTACCTTTCATACTTTATCTTTCTTTTCCTTTACTTCTCTTTTCTGCCTTTTATCACTTCTTTCTTTCTTCATTCTTTCTCTCTTTTGCCTGGATTGAGATTGTAAGTCCCTCTCAGTGAAGGGTAAGATTATGAGATCTGAGGGCTGTATAAATCTTATAACTTGTTCCTTAAGCATATTGAAATGCAGTATGAAAATTGGATGAATGACATTTTCCAAGCATATGTAAATAGCATATCTATCATATAAGGTCATTTTCAGATGTAATGGATAATACAAAATTTTTTTTTTCTTTTTTTTGAGTTGGAGTCTTGCTCTATCACCAGGCTAGAATACAGTGGCGCAATCTCAGCTCACTGCAGCATCCGTCTCCAGGGTTCAAGCGATTCTTCTGCCTCAGCCTGTCGAGTAGCTGGTACTGCAGGCACCTGCAACCACAACTGGATTTTTTTTTTTTTTTTTTTTTTTTTTTTAGTGCAAACCAGGTTTCACCATGTTAGCCAGGCTGGTCTCCAACTGCTGACCTCAGGTGATTCACCTGAGTCAGCCTCCCAAAGTGTTGGGATTACAGGCGTGAGCCACCATGCCTGGCCTAAGTATGTTTAAAATTACTTTTTATAGCCAGTGGTGGCTAATGTCTGTATTCCCCACACATTGAGAAGCTGAGGCAGGCAGATAGCTTGACCTCATGAGTTCGAGACCAACGTGTGTATCAGTGTGAAACCTGTCTCTACTGAAAATATAAAAATGAGCCAGGCATAGTGGTGTGCACCTATAGTCCCTGCTATTTAGGAGGCTAAGGTAGGAGGATAGCTTGAGCCCAGGAGGTGGAGCCAGGCCGTTCTCAAAAATAAATAAATAAATAAATACTTTTTGTTAGGGGACATACTATTTTTATTGTTATTTAAGAAATCTAGTTTGTGATAGCAAAAGTGTCACTTTATGCGAAACTCAACCTAACTTTTTGTTTTTTAAAGACAATGTTTTGCCCTGTCACCCAGGCTGTAGTAGGCTCACTGCAGTTTTGACCTTCCAGTTCAGTCGATCCTCCACCTCAGCCTTCCTAGCACCTGGGTCTACAGTTACATACCACCATGCCCAGCTAAGTTTTTGTATTTGTTTTTGTTGTTGTTGTTTTTTGTAGTGACAGGGTTTTGCCATGTTACTTAGGCTGGTCTCAGAACTCCTGGGGCTCAGCTGATCCTCCCATCTCAGCCTCTTAAAGTTCTGGGGTTACAGGTATGAGCCACTGTACCCAGCCTGATAATTTTATCTTTAAGTTTTAATAATAGTAATTTTCTATGGTTCGTAAAAACTAAACAGGACAGCTAGAGATGCTGTAGGAATTCACGTTTACTTGGTGGGTTTATAATCAAGAGGTTTTAAATCCGTATTCCTAAAGTCAGGAATTGGCAACATGTGATTAATATGGTTTATAACTATGAAAATAGATTTTAAAAACTGAGATATAGAAACTGCAAATAATGGGCCAAACATAAATCTCACTCTTAATCTGTAGAGCTGAGATCTTCAGTTGTTTGAGTTTTTAGGTGTTTTTGTCACTGATTAAACTGCATTTTTTCTCTATTAGTCGACCTTAGCTTCACCTGCTTGTATGTTTTTAGGAAGCTGGGTGTTTATACCCATCATCCAAGATAAAAACTGCTTTCATTAGAAGCAGATTGGTTTGTTTAACCACATTACATTCCTTAATTCCTGAAGTTTTGCTATGCTGTTGGGTGCATTGCTGTATTTTCCAACCTTGCAGTCTTTCATGTGGATCTTTCAACAAATTTTATTTGATGATAGATGCTTAGTAAGAGACTAGAATTTTTTTTTTTTTTTTTTTGAGACAGGGTTTCGCTGTTGTTACCCAGACTGGAGTGCAATGGCACGATCTCAGCTCACCGCAACCTCTGCCTCCTAGGTTCAAGCAATTTTCCTGCCTCAGCCTCCCGAGTAGCTGGGACTACAGGCATGCACCACCACACCCAGCTAATTTTTGTATTTTTAGTAGAGACGGGGTTTCACCTTGTTGACCAGGATGGTCTCGATCTCTTGACCTCGTGATCCACCCGCCTCGGCCTCCCAAAGTGGTGGGATTATGGGCGTGAGCCACTGCTCCCAGCCGATTTTTTTTTTTTTTTTAATGAATCTGTGCAGTGCATTTTTGTGTGTGTGTGAGATGGAGTTTTGTTCTTGTTGCCCAGGCTGGAGTACAATGACATGATCTTGGCTCACTGCCACCTCTGCCTCCCAGGTTCAAGTGATTCTCCTGCCTTAGCCTCCTGAATATCTGGGATTACAGGCACGTGCCACCACACCCAGCAAATTTTTGTATTTTTACTAGAGATGGAGTTTCAAGATGTTGGCCAGGCTGGTCTCGAACTCCTGGCCTCAGGTGATCTACCCGCCTCGCCCTCCCAAAGTGCTGAGGTTACAGGTGTGAGCCAGTGCGCCAGACTGAAGCTAGGATTTTAGTTATATAGTTATATTCCAGTATTGCTTACTTTCTTCATTGTTACTGACCTAAACAGCCTTTTCAGGCATTTTCCTTCTAATTTCATCCTGTGAAAATTTAATACTACAGATTATTATATATCTGTATGTATGTAATATGTGTATTATCTGTGCTTTATACATAAAATGATTACTTTTTGCCTCTCCCCCTCCTTCCCCCATTTTTACTCCCATTAGCGTGGGGTTTTGCTTCCATTAAGAATGCATGGCATAGGCTGGGCACGATAGCTCACGCCTGTAATCCCAGTACTTTGGGAGTCTGAGGTCAGTGGTCAGGAGTTCGAGACCAGCCTGGCCAACATGGCGAATCCCTTTCTCTACTGAAAATACAAAAATTAGCCAGGCATGGTGGCCCATCCCTGTAGTCCCAAATACTTGGGAGGCTGAGGCAGAAGAATTGCTTGCACTTGGGAGGCAGAGGTTGCAGTGAGCCGAGATTGCACCACCGCACTCCAGCCTGGGTGACAGAGTAAGACTCCATCTCAAAAAGAAAAGCATTGCATAGACTCATTGATAAGCTTAAAACTTGGCTGATTTAAACATATTGAGGGTACAGCCAATGACAGCTACTTCTGAGACACTAGAAAGATGGTGGTGCAAGAGCAAAGAAAAATCCCTTTGTTTCCAGGAAGTCTCCTGAAAAAGAGGAAAGCTTATCAAGCCCTCAAAGCAGCACAGGCAAAGCAGGCACTTTTGGCAAAGAAGGAATAGAGGAAAGGAAAAGGGCTCAGATTTAAGCAACTGGAATCATTCCTACATATTCCTGGTGGCAGAAATGTGACAAGATGTGTGTCAGACTAGAAGTGAAACCTCACGCCTTGGAATTGCAAGATAAACATTCCTTGGCCTTTGTTGTACGCATCTAAAGGATTGATGGCATGAGTTTACTGGTACAGAGAACCATTGCAAGACTTTGCCTAAAGAAAATTTTTAGTGGTGTCTTTGTAAAAGTCACCCCTCAGAACCTAAAAATGATGTGTATAATGGAACCTTATATGACCTGAGGATTTCCAAATCTGAAGTCTGTCCGGGAACTCATTTTGAAATGTGGACAAGCCAAGGTCAAGAATAAGACCATTCCTCTGACAAACAACACAGTGATAGAGGAGCACCTGGGGAAGTTTAGTGTCATTTGCTTGGAAGACCTCATTTATGAAGTTGCATTCACAGGGAGGCATTTCCAGGAGATCTCATGGTTCTTGCGCCCTTTTCATCTCTCAGTGGCTTGCCATGCTACCAAAACTAGAGTGGGCTTCCTCAAGGAGATGGGCACACCTGGCTATCAGGGTGAATGCATTAATCAGCTTATCCGCCAGCTGAACTAGACCCATGTGCCAAACTGCAGTAAATTTTTATCAATGAAGTGGATGCGTGTGTTTTTGTGTTTTGGAGTTTTTTTTATTTTGTTTTGTTTTGTTGTGGAGACAGGGTTTTCGCTCTTGTCGCCTAAGCTGGAGTGTGGTGGCATGGTCTCCGCTCACTGCAACCTCTGCCTCCTGTTTTCAGGAGATTCTCCTGCCTCGGCCTCCTGAGTGGCTGGGATTGCAGGCACCCGCCACTACACCGGCTAGTTTTTTGTATTTAGTAGAGGCAGGGTTTTGCCACATTGGTCAGGCTGTTCTTGAGTTCCCGACCTTGGGTGATCCGCCCACCTTAGCTTCCCAAAGTGTTGGGATTACAGGTGTGAGCCTCTGTGCCCGGAATTTTTATCAGGTATCTTCAGAGAAGATTATTTCCTGCTTTATCTTAAGAAACAGGAGAGGAAGGGTCAAAGAAAAGATAGTAGCTGGCCAGGAGCAGTGGCTAACACCTGTAATCCCACCACTCCGAGAGGCTATGGCTGGCAAATCACCTGAGGTCCGGAGTTCGAGACCAGCCTGGCTAACGTGGTGAAGCCCCATCTCTACTAAAAATGCAAGAATTAGCTGAGTGTGGTGGTGCGTGCCTGTGGTCCCAGCTGCTCGGGAGGCTGAGGCGGGGGAATCACTTGAACTCTGGAGGCAGAGCTTGCGGAGATCATGCCATTATACTCTAGCCAAGGCAACAAGAGTGAAACTCTGTCTCAAAAGAAAAAAATGTAGTTTTTGGCAAGCACCATGTTCATGGCAAGCACCTCTCATCACAGTCCAGTTCCAAGGAAAAATTCCGGCATTTTCTTCATTGGCTGCTGCCACATCTGGAATCAGCACATTACATGGAGGAAGGAGTCCTGCTTTGTTGCATCTTCTTTCCTAGGGTTTCATGTTGGTAAATGAGTAACTCTAGCATTTATACAAGGCTCCCTAAGACTCCTGCAGCAGTCGACCAAGCCAAGAGACATAATTGAATCTGGAGATTCCTGGGACCTTGTTGTGAGAAAGATTTGATATACACATGGTAAGAAAGGTACAGAAATAAATGTTCACTTGTCTCTGCAAAAATAAAATAAAATCCTAATTCCGAGTATTGAAGTAGAAGTAACTTTCTTTCAGAGAATTCTGGATTTCCCCCCATCTCTCCAAACACAACTTTAAAAAATATATATATATTTATTATCTTAGAGATAGGGTTTTCTCTGTTGCCTGTGCATGAATGCAGTGATACAATCATAGCTTGTTGCAGCCTCAAACTCCTGGACCTAAGCAGACTTCCACCTCAGCCTTCCAAGTTGCTAGGAGTACTATAGGCGCATACCACCACACTTGACGAATGTTTTAATTTTTTTTTTTTTGCAGTGATAGGGTCTTGCTGTGCTGCCCGAGCTGGTGTTGCACCCTTTAGCTCAAACAATCCTCCTACCTCAGCCTCCCAAAGTGCTGAGATTATAGGCATGAGCCACTGTGTCTAGCCCACAGCAGTTTTTTAATGTAAAATTTACTTCACTTTTTATAATAATGTCTGGGATGTAAAAGGGGCTACACTTTTAGAACATAATGCTTTTATGTTTAACTTAATTTTTCAAAAACCCCAGTACAGCAGAAGCCAATTTTTTTTACGTGAAGAAAGATGCTTTTTGTCTCAATTTACTGCTTTATATATATTATTTTATATTTCCTATAGCATGAAGCCTCCTTTTAGGTCGTCCAGTGGTTCAGAACACTCAACGGAGAGCTCTGTATCATTAGGGGATGGACAATTGAACAGATCTAGTTCAAGAAACTTTCCAACTGAACGGCATAACCCTACAATAACTGGGCATCAGGAGCAAACATATCTTCAAAAGGAGACTTCCACTTTGCAGATTGAACAGAATGGGGACTATGGTAGGGGCAGGTAAGGAAATACGGTACCTAAACATCTTTGATAATAATATGATCATCCTGAATAGTTGACGAACCTTATCTGGCAGTTGGTTTTGTTTTGTTTTAATTTAATTATTGGTATATGGTTATATTAAATACATTATTTTCAAAACATGAATTGGTTTTATAATTAAGAAATAGAGTACTCATATAGGATATAGCTATGAATCAGAGGTTTATAAAGCTATTCTGAAGTTCTTTTTAGTTCGTATAGGAAAGAATAACTCAGAAAAATAACATACCCATCTGCCTTATGGTTTTAATTTCTTCCAATTCTAAAGTATATAAAAGTGGCTGGGCACAGTGGCTCACGCCTATAATCCCAGCACTTTGGTAGGCTGAGGTGAGTGGATCATTTGAGGTCAGTAGTTTAAGACCAGCCTGGCCAACTTGATGAAACACTGTTCCTATGAACAAATACAAAAATTAGCCAGGGGTGGTGGCAGGTACCTGTAATCCTAGCTACTCAGGAGGCTGAAGCAGGAGAATCCTTGAACCTGGGAGGCAGAGGTTACAGTGAGCCAAGATCGCGCCACTGCACTCCAGACTGGGTGACAGTGAGACTCTGTCTCAAAATAAATACATAAACTATAGGGGTGAGGTTATATACTGCCAATTAAACCAGAATATACTTCTTGTTTGAAGGGAGTGCTATTAACAAATGGGTTCAGCTAACTTTATGGTGTGATAGTAGGTAAAATTTTTGGTAAATTGGCTCAAGATCCCTCAGAATAACATGTTAACGTTTAGTAATAGAGAAGACTAGCCCCAAATGTAGACATATACTTAAAATAGAAATGCATACAGCTTTGATAGAATGTATATATCTGAAGAAACTTATGAGTTTCCCTACCCCTCCTCCTTTTTTGTTATTAAAAGGAGATCTCTTTTCAGAGGTCGAAGACGACGAGAAGATGACAGGATCTTGGTAAGTTTTTTAAAACTTTTAATTATATTGAGATTTTTTTCTCTTCTGAGATTTACTGGAATTGACTTAAAGTCTTTCCTTTTGGGGTTTTTGTTTAATTGATTCTAACCTTCAGCCAAGGCCTCGGCCTCCCAAAGTGCTGGGATTACAGGTGTGTGCCACTGCGCCCAGCCCAACAAATCTTTTTTAGCATTTCATTGTAACAAGAAATCATCTTTAAGCATTCCACATAACTTCTCAATTGGCCCTCAACAATTTGGAATAAGAGATTAGGCTGGGCGTGGTGGCTCACACCTGTCTGTAATCCCAGCATTTTGGGAAGCCAAGGCAGAGGTCAGGAGTTTAAGACCATTCCAGCCAACATGCTGAAACCTCATCTCTACTAAAAATACAAAAATTAGCTGGGCATGGTGGCTCATGCCTGTAGTCCCAGCTACTCAGGAGGCTGAGTCAGGAGAATCACTTGAACCTGGGAGGCTGAGGTTGCAGTGAGCTGAGATTGTACCACTGCACTCCAGCCTGAGCGACAGAGCAAGACTCTCTCTCAAAAAAACAAAAAACAGATATGAGATTTGGGGTTTATTCAATATGTTGTAAGTGTCATGATTGACGACTAAACATTGGGGTGAAAGAAAGGAAAAAGAAACAGGTAGGGAGCCACAATGGCTCAGGCCAGTTGTCCTGGCACTTGAGGAGGCGAGGCTATGAGTTCAAGGCCAACCTGGGCAACATAAGAACCTCTCATTCATTAAAAAAAAGAAAGAAAAAGAAACAGGTATGCCTTCCAGTATGTAGATCGTAGTAGATCTCTTATGCAGGAGGGAGATTTTAGCTGGGAATAAAATTTTGGATTTGTAAGCCTTCACATAGTAATTGGAGTGATAATCTCATGCAGGGTACTCTCTCATAGAGTGATGAAAGTGGTCTAACATGGAATTTTGGGGAATAAAGCAGCAGTGTTGGGTTGAAAATGAGTATTCAACATGCTGGGGTTTTTTTGTTGTTGTTTGTTTGTTTTGAGACGAAGTCTTGCTCCATGGCCCAGGCTGGAGTACAGTGGCGTGATCTGAAACCCTGTCTCTACTCAAAATACAAAATTTAGCTGGGCATGGTGGCACATGCCTGTGTTCCCAGCTACTCAGGAGGCTGAGGCAGAAGAATCGCTTGAACCCAGGAGGCAGAGGTTGCAGTGAGCTGAGGTCGTGCCACTGCACTGCAGTCTGGCAACAGAGCAAGTCTGTTTCAAAAAAAAGAAAGAAAAATTAGCTCCCAAGGAAAGAATGATTAACACACCAAGTGCTGTAGTGCGGTCAGGAAAAAGAGTCTGTCAGGTTTGCGTTGTTGTTGTTGTTGTTTTAAGATGGAGTTTCGCTCTTGTTACCCAGGCTGGAGTGCAATGGCGCCATCTCCGCTCACCGCAACCTCCACCTCCTGGGTTCAGGCAATTCTCCTGCCTCAGCCTCCTGAGTAGCTGGGATTACAGGCACGTGCCACCATGCCCCGCTAATTTTTTGTATTTTTAGTAGAGACGGGGTTTCACCACGTTGACCAGGATGGTCTCGATCTGTTGACCTCATGATCCACCCGCCTCGGCCTCCCAAAATGCTGGGATTACAGGCTTGAGCCACCACGCCCGGCCAGGTTTGCATTGTTGATACCTAAAGTAATTTTAGTGAAGAGATGACAAAGTGGAGGAAATAGAACAAGTAAGAGTGAATATGGGGTGATAGACAGGAGGGAAGCATGAGATTTTTTAAACGTGTTGTATAGAGGAAGGATATTGTTTTCTCTTAAGATACATAGATGGAGAAAGTTGGTAATGGTTGGATGCAGTGCCTTAATCCTGTAATCCCAGCACTTTGGGAGGCCAAGGGGCGAAGATCATTTAAGCTCAAGAGTTCGAGACCAGCCTGGATAACTTAGTGAACCCTTGTCACTACTAAAAAATAAAAATTTAACCAGATGTGGTGGCATGCACAGCTACTCCAGATGCATAAAAGGCCAGGAGAATTACTTGAATACAGGCAGTCAAGGCTGTAGTCTGCTATGGTTGTGTCATTGCATTTCAGCCTGGGAAACAGACCAAGACCCTGTCTCAAAAAAAAAAAGGGCTCATAGCAAATTTAGGTAAAGTGGGTGTTTTTGTTAAGAAGGTATAGCAAATTATGAAATGAATAGCGGAGACTGATTAGAAGGTTTAAGGAGTTTGGCAGAGTTTACAAAAGAAGCAGGTGAGAGAACTGACTAAAGAAAAGTAGAACTGATAAAGACTGATGAGAGCTCAAGGGAGATGCAAAACCAAGAATTTATATAGAGGTTTTGTTTGCTTCTTTTCTTGCAGCTTTAAGCTCTGTGGCACAGGATTTTAGAATGAGATAGCCATGTTACCTATTTTGTTATTTGTCCATTTTAGAGATCTCATCCTTCAACAGCTGAATCAAAGGCTCCAACACCAAAGTTTGACCTACTAGCCTCAAATTTTCCACCTTTACCTGGAAGTTCATCAAGAATGCCAGGGGAACTTATTTTGGAGAATAGGATGTCTGATGTTGTTAAAGGTGTCTACAAAGAAAAGGTAAACACCCACAATCTAATATGAGCCTTACCTTATGAGACCATATTTAGGCTTTATTTGCAGTGTTACTATTTAAAATTTTATTTTTACTTAGTGTACATTTCTATCATACATAATTTTTATTTTTAGAGTTTTCAGCATAGAGTGTTTTTGTTTTTTTAAATATCATAAAGCTATACAAAGGCAATAAAATGTTTCTTGGTTTTTGCATGTCTTTTTTTTTTTTTAAAGATGGGATCTCAGCTCACTGCAGCCTCTACCTCCTAGGTTCAAGTGATTCTCCTGCCTTAGTCTCCCAAGTAGCTGCGACTACAGGGATATGCCACCATGCTTAGCTAATTTTTGTATTTAGTAGAGAAAGGGTTTCACCCCATTGTCCAGGCTGGTCTTGAATTCCTGACCCCACGTGACCCGCCTGCCTTGGCCTCCCAAAGTGCTGGGATTACAGGCATGAGCCACCATGCCCAGCCTTGTATGTCTTTATGTAAGTCAACTCAGCCTGGTAGAACTGATAACTGATTCATATAAGCTAAATGGTATCATTTTCATTTATGCACCTAGAATTCACTAGTGATGTAAATGAATTCTTTCAAATAATGGAAAATAAATATCAAGAGGTTGAGATACCTCATCCCATGATTATTTGGTGTGTAGACCTCTCTCCATATTAGAAATCCTCATGTCTCACAGGTTTTTCTCATTTTCTACTTTTTAAATTCTAAATCAGTTTTTAAAAAATTTATTATTATTATAGCACATCTATAGTATATTTAGGCTTTTTAATGAAAAAACACCAGTCCCCTGCAACTACATTCAACTCCTTAACTATTTCTCCCAACTTTTATTCCTTTATTTCTCTTTTTTCCTTTTTTTTGACAGAGTCTTGCTCTGTTGCTCAGGCTGGAGTGCAGTGGTACAATCTCAGCTCACTGCAACCTCCGCCTCCCGGGTTTAAGCCATTCTCCTGCCTCAGCCTCCGGATAGCTGGGACTACAGTCATGCACCACCACACCTGGCTAATTTTTTAGTATTTTTAGTAGAGACGGGGTTTTACCATATTGGCCAGGTTGGTCTCGAACTCTTGACCTCGTGATCCACCCATCTTGGTCTCCCAAAGTGCTGGGATTACAGGGGCGAGCCACTGCACCTGGCCTATTCCTTTATTTCTAATTAACATTCTTTTATTGTAACCTTGGCTTTTCCATTTTCCCCAGTGTCTGTAAACCTCACATTCTCAAGCAAAAGATTTAGCTCTCTTGGTCGGGCGCAGTGGCTCAAGCCTGTAATCCCAGCACTTTGGGAGGCCGAGGTGGGTGGATCACAAGGTCAACAGATCGAGACCATCCTGGTCAACATGGTGAAACCCCATCTCTACTAAAAATACAAAAAAATTAGCTGGGCATGGTGGCACCTGCCTATAATCCCAGCTACTCAGGAGGCTGAGGCCAGAGAATTGCCTGAACCCAGGAGGTGGAGGTTGTGGTGAGCCAAGATTGCACCATTGCATTCCAGCCTGGGTAACAAGAGCAAAACTCCGTCTCAAAAAAAAAAAAAAGATTTCGCTCTCTTAAACCAGCATACTCACACTTTTCTCATACTCCTGATACATTGTACTTCATTGTATCTAAGATATCATCAATTATAAATCACCCATTATTTTAGTATCTCTAAGAAAGTAAAAGATGTTGCTAGTTAACGCTAGGATACACCATCCTTTGTAAGTCACATATCAGTATTACATATTTTTTTCATGGCTGAGACTCAAACAAAATATATGATTGTTTTTTGTATACTCTCAGTGCCCTACTGCATAGCTGTGTTCCTGGGCCTTGTCTTTACCATCACCCTGGGAATTTTCTGTACTCTTCCTTTATCATATCCCCATTTTTTCCTCACTCTTGTTTGACTCTCTTATGTTAGGGTGGTTCACATCTTCCACAGTCATGAAGTATAAATTTCTTGCATTCTGAAAATGTTTTTCTGCTCTCAAATTGATCAGTAGTTCATTTCTATATTGCAATCTCTATTAGAAATCATTTTCCCTTGGAATTTTGAAGGTATTATTCCACTGTCTTTTTTCTTTAAAAAAATATTGTGACATGTAGTAGTTACTTCATAAATTCTTGGGAGGCTGAGGACGGGCAGATGACCGGTGGTCAGGAGTTTGAGATCAGCCTGACTAACATGGTGAAACACCGACTCTACTAAGAATACAAAAAAAAATTAGCCAGGCGTGGTTGTGGGCGCCTATAATCCCAGCACTTGGAAGACTGAGGCAGGAGAATTGCCTGAACCTAGGAGACAGAGGTTGCAGTGAGCTGAGCGGAGATAATAATAATAATTTTAAAATAATAACTTACAAACCATTATTAGCTTGTAAGCGATAACAAAATAAGTTGAAGGCCAGATTTGGCCTTGCAGGTCTTAGTTTGCCAATCCCTGCCCTAGGTGATAAAACAGTGTGCCTGTTTTTGAACACCTCATAAATGAAATTGTACAGTATGTATTATTCTGTTACTTCTTTTATTCTGTGTGAAATGAAACGATTCATCACTGTTGATACGGATTATTGTTGTTCATTTTAAACTATTGTGTATATTCTGTTGTCGGAAATAAAACATATTCATTGTACTGTTAATGGACATTTTGCCGTTATAAATCTTCATGTGAGGAAGAACTTTTCTAGGATATGTACATCAGCTTGTGTTATTTTCATTTTTTTTTTTTCTTTTGAGATGGAGTTTTGGTGTTGTTACCCAGACTGGAGTGCAATGGCACAATCTCGGCTCACCACAACCTCCGCCTCCTGGGTTCAAGCAATTCTGCT
Organism: Callithrix jacchus; assembly: GCF_049354715.1. NCBI lineage: Eukaryota > Metazoa > Chordata > Mammalia > Primates > Cebidae > Callithrix > Callithrix jacchus. The sequence continues at coordinate 69,105,368 of NC_133510.1, read as the reverse complement.
TCAGCCTCCCGAGTAGCTGGGACTACAGGCGCGCACCACCATGCCCAGCTAATTTTTGTATTTTTAGTAGAGACGGGGTTTCACCTTGTTGACCTGGATGGTCTTGATCTCTTGACCTCGTGATCTACCCGCCTCGGCCTCCTAAAGTGCTGGGATTATAGGCGTGAGACACCGCACCCGGCCTCTTTTAAATTTTTTTTCTTTCTCCCTAGACTGCTCAGCAGGATCTTTTAAAATTTTAAAGTCTTTCAAGTATTTTTTGAGATGGAGTTTTGCTTTGTTACCCAGGCTGGAGTGCAGTGGCATGATCTCTGCTTAATGCAGCCTCCGCTGCCCAGGTTCAAGGCATTCTCGTGCGTCAGCCTCCCGAGTGGCTTGGGACTATAGGTGCCACCATGCCCAGCTAATTTTTGTATTTTTAGTAGAGACAAGGTTTCACCATGTTAGCCAGGCTGGTCTCAAACTCCTGACCTCAGATGATCCCACCTCAGCCTCCCAAAGTGCTAGATTTACAGGCATGAGCCACTATGCCTGGTCAGTCTTTCAGGTTTTTAAGAAACAGATTCATATGTTTTTTACATATTCTGCATACTAATCCTTTGTCACATGTAGTTACATATAGTACAAATACTCCCACTTCTGTGGTTTCTTTTCAGTCTTTAGTGCCTGTAGGTGGAAACAACTTCTTAATTTTAATATGGTACTATTAGTCTTTTCCTTATAGTTTGCTGTTTTTATTTTATGCTTAGGAAATGATCTAGCTTCCATAGATTCTTTTGAGAACCCTAAGGGTGCTGATTCCTGATCTCTGACATGATTTTTTTCCCTTGTCTGGAGGTTTTTAGAGTCTTTTATTGATCCTTGGTTTCTGCAAAATTTTTTGATGATGTGTTTTAGAATGGTTTTTTTTTTTTTTTTTTTGAGATAGAGTCTGCCTCTGTCGCTCAAGCTAGAGTATAACGGTATGATCTTGGCTCACTGCAGCCTCCACCTCCCGGGTTCAAGCAATTCTCTCGCTTCAGCCTCCATAGTAGCTGGGATTACAGCACACACTACTGCACTTGGTTAATTTTTTTGTATTTTCAGGAGAGATGGGGTTTTGTTATGTTGGCCAGGCTCGTCTGGAACTCCTGGCCTCCAGTGATCTGCCCACCTTGGCCTCCCGAAGTGCTGGCATTACAGCTGTGAACCCAGCCCCAGCCTGTTTTTCACAAATTAACCTTAGCAGCTTAATGGCTCTTACTCATTTCAGCGAATGCTTGGTAGACCCTTTCAACCAGGAAACGCGTCTTTCTCTGCTAAGAAATTTTTTGGTATAATCTCTTTGATAAATTTTCACCTGTTTTCTCTCGAACTCTTAATTTGGTGCTGAACTTTATAGGTTTTTTTTGTTTTGTTTTTCGATTGAGATGAAGTCTCGCTCTATCTCCCAGGCAGGAGTGCAGCGGTGTAATCTTGACTCACTGCAACCTCTGCCTCCCGGGTTTAAGCAGTTCTTCCACCCTCAGCCTCCCCAGTACATGGGACTACAGGTGCATGCCACCATGCCCAACTAATGTTTGTATTTTTGGTAGGACAGTTTCACCATGTTGGCCAGGCTGGTCTCAAACTCCTGACCTCAGGCGATCCACCCACCTTGGCCTCCCAAAGTGTTTGGATTACAGGCGTGAGCCACTGCCACTGAGACCTTACTTAAGGTTAACTTTTTCAGACGGGGTCTCAGTTTGTCACCCAGGGTAGAGAACAGTGGCATGATCTTGGCTTCTTGCCGGCTACATCTCTAAGTTGAAGCAGTCCTTCTGCCTCAGCTCCCCCAAGTAGCAGGGGTTAGAGGTGCAGGCCACCATGCTGGGCTAATTTTTGTAGAGATAGGGCTTTGCCACGTTGCCCAGACTGGTCTTGAACTTCTGGGCTCAAGTGGTCTGCCCACCTTGGCCTCTCAAAGTGCTGGGATTACAGGGATAAGCCACTGCACCTGGCCTTTCTTAAAACCCTTTTTTGTTTGTTTGTTTTTTAGATGGAATTTTGCTTTGTTGCCCAGGCTGGAGTGCAGTGGTGTGATCTCAGCTCACTGCAATCACTGCCTCCTGGGTTCAAACGATTGTCTTGCCTCAGCCTCCTGAGTAGCTGGGACTACAGACATGGTGGCACACACCCGGCTACTTTTTTTGTATTTTTGGCAGAGACAGGATTTTACCATGTTGGACAAGCTTGTGTCAAACTCCTATTCTCAAGTGATCTGCCTGCCTTAGCCTCCCAAGGTCCTGGGATTCCAGGCGTCAGCTACCATGTCTGGCCTAAACGTCTGTTTTTATCTTTGTTCTTATTTATATTTTCTGCAAAGCTTTTCTGAACATTATCTTCTAATCCTATTGAACATTTTATTTTATCCATCAGTTTTAATTTCTAGGGCTCTTCTAGATTCTATGCCTGCAGTATAAATATACATAACAGCATTTACCACCTTTTTTTAATATACCATCTTAACCATTTTAAGTGTGTACAGTTTAGTAGTATTAAGTACATTCACATGGTTGTGCAGCTAACTCTAGAACTCCTTTATCTTGCAGAATTAAAACTCTATACCCATTAAACCATTCCCTCTTCCTCCCTTCTCCTATCCTTCAGCAACCACCATTCTACTTTGTGTTTCTGAATTGACTCCCTTAGTAATTCATATAAATAGAATCATACAGTATTTGTCTTTCTGTGACTGGTTTATTTTACTTAACATCCTCAAGGTTCATTCATGTTGAACGTTAATCAAGATTTCATTTATTTATTTTTTTAATGCAGCCTACAAACGTTGATTTTCTTTTCTTTTCATTCTTTTTTTTTTTGAGACAGTCTTACTCTGTTCCCAGTAGGGAGTCAGTGGTGTTATCCTATCTTGGCTCACTGCAGCAGCCTCAACCTCCTAGGCTCACGGGATTCTCTCAAGTAGCAGGGACAACATGTGGACACCCCCACACCCAACCTAAATATTTTATTTCATTTTGTAGAGATAGGATCTTGCTATGTTGCCCAAGGCTGGTCTTCAACTCCTAGGCTCAAGCAGTCCTCCCACTTCAGCCCCACAGTGTGCTGGGATTATAGTCATGAGCCACTGCACCCAGCCCTATATTTAACTTTTTAAGTAGCTGCCATATTGCTTTCTAAAGCAGTGCATCATTTTACATTACCACCCTTTATGTATGTGTTTTAATGTTTTCATATCATCACCAACATTTGTTAATGTCTTTTTTATTGTAACCATCCTTGTGGGTATGAAGTGATTTTTCATTGTGGTTTTGCTTTGCATTTTTGTAATGACTAGTGATGCTGACCATCTTCTCATGTGCTTATTAGCCATGTGTATATCTTCTTTGGAAAAATGCCTAAGTGTCATTTTGAAAAATGTTCTTACTTTAAGGATAATGAAGAGTTGAGAGTTAGTTGCCCAGTGCCTGCAGATGAACAGACAGATTGCACTTCTGTCCAGCCACTCAATATGAGTACCAGTTCTCCATGTACCGCGGAGCTTACTACATTAAGGTACAAGTTTTAGTACAGAAAATCTTCAACCTAGGCCGGGCGCAGTGGCTCACGCCTGTAATCCCAGCACTTTGGGAGGCTGAGGCGGGCGGATCACCTGAGGTCAGGAATTTGAGACCAGCCTGACCAGTATGGTGAAACCCCGTCTTTAAAAAAATTAAAAAAGAAAATCTTCAACCTTAAATTACTTTTTCTGGCCGGGCGTGGTGGCTCATGCCTGTAATCTCAGCACTTTGGGAGGCCGAGGCAGGTGGATAACCTGAGGTCAGGAGTTCAAGACCAGTCTGGCCAACATGGTGAAACACCGTCTCTACTAAAAATACAAAAATTAGCCGGACGTCGTAGTGGGCGCCTGTAATCCCAGCTACTGGGGAGGCTGAGGCAGGAGAATTGCTTGAACCCGGGAGGCAGATGTTGCAGTAAGCCAAGAGCACGCGACTGCACTTCAGCCTGGGTGACAGAGTGAGACTCCGTCTTCAAAAAAATTTTTTTAATCACTTTTTCTTCTGATTACTTGTTCAACTGTTCCTTAATGCTATTCTGAGTCTAATTGCAAAGTCTTTTTTTCTTAGCACAACTCAGCAAGAAAAGGATCTAATAGAGGATTCCTGTGTTCAGAAGGATGGTCTCAACCAGATGACTATACCAGTTTCTCCTCCAAGTACTACAAAGCCATCGAGGGCAAGCACTGCTTCACCATGTAATAGTAATCTGAATGCAGCTACAGCTGTGGCTCTACAGGTAACTTGAAGGTTTTAGTTTATATTTTAAAAAATAAAATAGATTAGTTTTTTTTTACTTTTAACACTTTGTTAGAGAAGAGTCATTTAGAAGTAGCCCAAATTGGGGCTGACTGTATTAGAAAGACACTTAAGGAGTTTAAGGTCACTGCAAAGAGATGGAAAGTTTTAATCATGTTGAGGGAGTGAAGAACTTACTGTTGATTCTGTTTCTTTTTTTTTTTTTTTTTCTGTTCATATGGTTAAGTGAAGCTTCTTCCAAACCCACATCAGGATGAATTTATCATTTTGGGGCTAACATAAAAAGGCCATGTGCCTTGGGCTGGGCACAGTGGCTCACACCTGTAATGCACTTTAGGAGACCGAGGCGGGTGGATCACGAGGTCAAGAGATCAAGACCATCCTGGTCAACATGACGAAACCCCATCTCTACTAAAAGTAGAAAAAATTAGCTGGGCATGGTGGCGCATGCCTGTAATCCCAGCCACTCAGGAGGCTGAGGCAGGAGAATTGCCTGAACCCAGGAGACGGAGGTTATGGTGAGCCGAGATCATGCCATTGCACTCCAGCCTGGGTAATGAGAGTGAAACTCCGTCTCAAAAAAAAAAAAAGGCCTTGTGCCTCTTGATATTCTTTTTGTTGTATATGTGATACTTAGCAAGTCTGTAAGTGGCCATTGAGAGGCCACTCCCTCTTGAATTCAAGTTCCAGAATTGTTTTATAATTGTATAATTGGGAAAATACAGAAAAGGTGAATAAAACACAAAATTTACCTATATAATCCCTAGCATTTTAGTACAGCACCTTTTCAAATAGATTGAAAGGGCTGTCTTCTCATTTAATAATGATAGTAATAATACTTAAATAGCAGCTACCATTTGACCTTACTATATATTATTAGGACTAGTGATGAAGACTTTACATGCTTTATGCTGTTCTCACAACACCTCTATTCCACCTTTTTCAGCTGAGGTAACTAAGACTTTTTATTAGTGTTCTGTTTATACCATTGGTTTCTAACTGGTCTGCTGGGATTCTTTTGGAATCTTCGGTTCTTTGTAGCAAGGAAACAGGAGCAGAACCATTTTATTTCATCATATGGCTATAGCATTATTAATCTAAAATGTCCTTTCCTGTTAGGCATTTAGGTCGTTTCCAGTTCTATCGGTGTTATAAACAATGCTGACACGAACATCCTTCAGTTACATTCCTCAAGTGAAATTATTGGCTAATAAATTGTTAAAGATTGTATCACGGTACTCTAAGCAATATATATATGAGAGTACTTGTTGCCCTTTTCTGGAAGATAACCTGTGGTTTTCTTGTAGTTAATACAGTTATTTTCGTACTTTATTATTTAAATAGAGAATGTATACCATAAATATTTTTTATCATCACTTCAAAGGAACCCCGAAAGCTAAGTTACGCTGAAGTGTGCCAGAAGCCCCCTAAAGAGCCATCTTCAGTTCTTGTGCAGCCACTACGAGAACTTCGCTCCAATGTAGTGTCTCCCACCAAAAACGAAGACAGTGGAGCTCCTGAGAAGTCCGTCGAGAAACCACATGAGAAGCCAGAAGCAAGGGCTAGTAAGGATTATTCTGGCTTCCGAGGCAATACCATTCCCAAGGGAGCAGCTGGAAAAATCAGGGAACAGAGACGCCAGTTTAGCCATAGGGCTATACCTCAGGGAGTGACTCGACGTAATGGCAAAGAGCAGAATGTGCCACCCAGATCACCAAAGTAAAAATCAACACAACTGTTCAAAAACTTCTCTCTCTTCCAGTTAAACTTGAGCTGTGGCTATATTGAACTGTTTTGGAGGGGAAGGGATAGCCAGGAAGGAAACAAGAGAAAGTACATCCTTAAATCATTATGGATTTTGGAGTTATGAGTGTTAGGATCCCAAAATTCATCTCTAATGTGATTTTTAAATGCTGGAGGATTGCAATCCATATAAATATATATATATACATACATACACACACACACACACACACACACACACACACACACATATATAAAAAGTATAATTTTTCTATTTTTGGTTTTGGTTTTAATTTGCAGAGATTTGCTGCCAGGAATCAATTTTGAGGGTTCAGATTTAGCTTGGAGACAAAAAAAAAAATAGACACTATACATCCTTCAGTATAGGAGATGAGGGAGTGAGAGAAAATATTTTTTGAAGAAGCATTTCTGTAAAATTATAAATTACTTTTTTAAATCTATTTAAAGTTTGGCTTGAAGAATGCCATCTCTGACTATATGGCCTTGTATTGCAAAGCAGATCAATGGCTGGGATGCCTGTTGCGGGTGTGAGTGTGTACAAGAGTGATTGAAACCAGATCTGTTGTCATGTTAGTAAATGATTTGAAAATTGAATGTAATACTTGAGTAGATTTTTTCTAGTTTGAAATTTAGTCTTTTTGACCTTACTAATATTTCATTCAACAAGTTCCGAAACTCTGATTGTACTCTGAGATGTGACTACCAATCAGTTTGATACTCAAGGAAAGAATGGAGGTTATTCAAAAAACTGAAAATTTCGTCTTGGATCTCAGTGCATAGGTCAGATGGATTTCAGAGGTTTAAGCTTCCCTGTGATTCCCCCTTCTCTCAAAATGGGAAACAAAATTTTTTTTCTTACTCCATTTGTTACTTTCTATTCTTGGACTGCTCACCCACAAAAGCAAAATAACCAACTACCTGCTGAATTGTATGTTTGTAACTGCTTTGACCAGTTTAGTCATATCATATAAATTGTTCTAAATTTCAGAATTAAACATTGAAGTATTTACTCTTCTGTTCACACATTTAGAATTTTAGATCCCAAGATGGTAGGGCAGACTGACCCTACAGTAATTTATTTGTTGTTAGTGTTAAAGATGAAACATTGTAATTGACTCTTAAGTGTTAGTGTAGAAGTAGTTTTGTTTTGTTTTTTACAAAAAAGGCTTAATTTTAGGTGGAACTTATTTCTGTTTACAGTGTATTTATCACCTTTCTTCCCTCCTCTTCTCCCCCACACCCAAAAAACATAGTTTGTAATTCACTGAAACAGAACCAGCAAGTTGTGAGATTAAAGATAAGAAAGATGGTTGAAGAAAATGAATGCATAATTTCTCAGTGAATAAAATTGTAGCTCTCATATACTAAATAGATGAGTTTACATGCTATTGTTTAGAAAATGGCTAAAATATTAAAACCGTGTTGTGTCTATTTTAAGTCATGCCATATTCAGAGCTTTATGTAAGGTGGGTTTTATTTTTCTTTTAAGGGATAGTTTGTAATAGTAAGAACTGTCCCATATGTTAGTGAATTACATATGTACAAATTGAAACTGTAAATTGTGAACACTGGAAAGCACCATTGTGACATAGAGTAAACATCTTAGTAATATATTCAAGTGAATGTAAATGGTGGTTAAAATTACATTGCTGTGATACTCATTTTCCAACTCTAAGTTAAGCTTTGGAGATACGTATTAGTGGTTAACTGTTAAGAGCTTTGAAAAACTGCATATATCTGTACAAGCCAGAATGAATTACTATTCCTTTGACTTATTATTAGCTTGGTAGTTGCTTTTGATTTGATTGTTTTATAACATGGTATACTATATTTACTCAGTTTGAAACTATTCATTTCTACACACTATTTTTAAAAATCACCTACTAGGTGAAAAATACAATGAAACTACCTGTGCTGAAATTTGGGGGGGAAGTTTAGGTCCTTTAAAAAAAAGTATTAATCATGACTACATCTATGATTTTAAAAAGTGCTTATTTTGGTTTACTAAGATAATGCAGTTGGTGGAAATGATAAACATTTTAAGTGTTAACATCCTTTGAATGCGTTGGATTTCAGAGAATAAAAATTTTGTAAAAATCACTTGGTAAGGATTATAAACTTAATTACTGCACTTAAAATGAAACATTACTTTTTCTAAACAATGTGTCACAAATGTAGGCCTGTATTACTTGTATGCTTGTGTGACTGTTAGTCCACCAACTTCTAAAAATTTAAATGTCCTAATAAAACACAAGAAAAGTCTTCTTTTAGAAGAAAGCAAGTATATTTTTGCTTTTTTTTCAAATGTTATTGAAAGTAGAAACTTAATTTGAAGATACAACCTTTTAAAAAAATTTCTTAAGACATAATGTTTTTAATTTAATTTGCCTCATTACATCTAATAGTTCCCATTTGATGGGATATATAGGGAAGAGTGAGAGTGTGTCTTTGTGTGTGTAATATTTATATATATTCACAGTATGTATTTAGCATTTATTTTATTACAGCAGATTTAAAGTTTGTATCTAAATAATGCCTGTGAGTTGTGTGAACCTGTTGGCTTTTTTCCAACATTACTCTGTAACTAATGAGGTTGGATATTCATTGTAGTTTATTTATTTGGTTCTTTAGATGGAGGGATTTAAATATCAAATTTTTCTCTTCACCTTTATGACTTGACATTTTCTTGGTCTCTTGGGGGCTAAAAGTAGATATAAATGATATTGAATGTTTGATATAGTGATACTCTGCCATAGTTCTTACTGCATGAAGAGAACAAGAGTCACACAAGTTCACCACTTGGAATTCATAGAGAAGGTACATAGAGACATTGCAAAACCTGTCTCCATTTGCTATCCTGATAATTAAGGTTTTCATAATATCTAGGGCTTGTCTCTGAGTAATTTTAATTTTGCCAAATACACTGATATTTAATTAAAATACTGATTCATCTAAGTTTTTTTTAACTGGATTTTGAGGAAGATAAGACCTTTCAATGATAAGGTTTTGTTGTGGTAATTATCTTATGTGCTGAATTTGCAGATAATCAGATGCCATGCAGAGTTCCGATTTATTTTTGTTTACTAAAATTAAGATAGCTTAAATATTGTTTCACATTCCTTTTTCTTTTTTAAATAACCAGGTTTGCTCTGAAGAGGCTTAATGATGGAATGTTAGCATCTTCACTAGGGTAAAGGAGAACAAAAAGAATGTTGCTGGAACATAAAAATAGTATGTAAAGTTAATGAACAGTTCTTTAGTTTTATTGGTTATGGCCTTAATAATTAGTGTCTTGGCTTAAATGTCCACTGGTTTTACTTTGACACAGTTGAACAACACTGGGGTTAAGTCACGTTAAGTCTCTGATATTTATGCTGGCAATATATATTAACCATATTTAAAAAGCACCAATTTTGTTTTGGTTTTACAGAAAAGAAAACTCAAAAGAACAGTGTATTCCTTTTGAGGGGCTTTTATAAATTTTTAACTAACATAATGGTTTTTTTTCCTAATTTTTTATATTTCCTTAAAATTCTGGTGGCCATTAATTTAACTTTAGGCTTTTGGGCATATGCTAGCCTGAGCTTCCAAAAAGATACATACACTTTTCTCTTTTCATGAGCTGAATGAGGATATTTTAAGAAGTTGAAAGATAATTTATTTTCAAGTTGTAAGTAAATTCTCTTTTAAAATTCACCTGATTATTAAATAACTTAAAATTTATTTTTAAAAGCTGACAACTTTTTATGAATCGTTGAGTAGACAGTTCCTAAAAGTGTAACTCAGATATTAGTGGGCTGTGTATTAAATGGTTTTATTTTCAGTTCTGCAGCACAGAACACTGTTGAAATATCCATATCAACTTGATTTTTTTAACCTAATTCAGGTCTCCTTTGACATCTCTTAAATGTTGGGGGTGGGGGGTCAGAGCTGGTTATCGGGCTTCTATTTTGTTGATTGCTTAGATTTCCTGTTGTCAAAATTGTCACCCCCAAAACTGGTGTGGCACATGCTCATGCATAAAATGTTAAAATGAGTACATCCTTGTATTTGTATTTGTTTCAACATCGCCAAGGTGCTATGGGAAATTAAAGTAATAAAATTAGAAAAAAAAAATAAAATTATTAAAAAGCAGAACTGGTTTCCTTTTCTCTAGGTGTGATGTATGTCTAATGACTACTTCTGTTTACCTCTCAGTTTTTTTTTGTTTTTTGTTTTTTGTTTTTGAGATGGAGTTTTGCTCTTGTTACCCAGACTGGAGTGCAATGGCACGATCTCGGCTCACCGCAGCCTCCGCCTTCTGGATTCAAGAAATTCTCCTGCCTCAGCCTCCCAAGTAGCTGGGATTACAGGCATGCGCCACCATGCCCAGCTAATTTTTTGTATTTTTAGTAGAGACGGGGTTTCACCATGTTGACCAGGATGGTCTCGATCTCTTGACCTCGTGATCCACCCACCTCGGCCTCCCAAAGTGCTGGGATTACAGGTGTGAGCCACTGCGCCCAGCCCCTAGTCTCTGGCTTTTTAACAAGGATCTGTAAATTATTGTGACACTTTTTACTGAATATATATTGCTAAAAAAATAATGTAGCCAGGTGCTGTGGCTCATGCCTAAACCCAGCACTTTGGGAGACCAAGACGGGTGGATCAGTTGAGGTCAAAAGTTCAAGACCAGCCTGACCAACATGGTGAAATCCCATCTCTACTCAAAATATAAAAATTAGCCAGGCATGGTGGTTCATGCTACTCTGGAGTCTGAGGCACGAGACTCACCGGGAGGCAGAGGTTGTAGTAAGCAGAGATCCCGCCACTGCACTCCAGCCTGGGTGACAGGGCAAGTCTCTGTCTCCAAAAAAAAAGTGGTGTTTTATGGCTATTATGCCACAGTTTACTCTGAAGTTGTCTTAAATGAATTTTTATTTACTTTTGAGATTGAGTCTTGCTCTGTCTCCAGGCTGGAGTGCAGTGGTGCAAACTTGACTCCCTGCAACTGCCACCTCCTCAGTTCAAGTGATTCCCCTGCGTTAGCCTCCCAAGTAGCTGGGACTACAGGTGCATGCCAACACACCTGGCTAATTTTTTTAAATTTTAGTAGAGACAGGGTTTCACCATGTTGGCCAGGATGGTCTCAATCTCCTGACCTCATGATCTGCCTGCCTCAGCCTCCCAAAGTGCTGGGATTACAGGCTTGAGCCACCACACCCAACTTGAAGTGAATTTTTTAATGGTAGAACTGTTTGTTTTGGGGGTTTTTTTTTTTTGAGACAGTCACTCTGTCACCCAGTCTGGAGTGCAGTGGAGCAAACTCAGCTTACTGCAACCTCTGCCTCCCAGGTTCAAGCGATTCTCCTGCCTCAGCCTCTGGAGTCGCAGGGAATACAGGCACATGTCACCATGACTGGCTAATTTTTGTATTTTTACTAGAGATGGGATTTCACCATGTTGGCCAGGCTGATCTCGAACTCCTGACCTCAAGTGTTCCACCCACCTTGGCCTCCCAAAGTGCAGGTTTACAGGCGTGACTGTGGCCCAGGCAGTCGTAGAACTCTTAAATCTATAAATGTGACCTAATTTCAAATTATATTCTCAGAACTATTTACTATTTTACCAAGTTATGTAAAATGGATATGTGTGTAGATACACCTTAAGGTAACAGACTTACTATGAGCATTCACTTTAATAATTACTTAGCTTTTTAAGTAGCATTGCCTTTAGCTAAACCTTTAATTTGCAAATGAACAATTATTTATCTTAAGGAAGATGGCTAATGTCAGTGAGAAAAGTGCTGGTAATGACGGGTTTCTGGGGGTTAAGTACTAACAAAGCCTTAGGGGACTTATGTCAGTGTTTTAGTCTATTTATTTGGCCAAGAAATGAGGGGAGCATAACTTAAATTTTATATAAAGAGCACAGTATTCTTTTTACTGGACCCAAAACCAAATTGGTAAACTCAAGTAGACTCATGTATTTACAATGAGTGATTTTGCAATTTTATTACATACACCTTAAATTTAACTACACTTGTTAGAAAATATTAACCTAAATATTGTATCTTCAAGTTTTAATTACATACCTGGAGGTTTTTATTTCCTTATTTGTTGTTGCTCATTCACCATCATACTCTGATATACCTGGAGGTTTTTAAATGAAAAGTTCTAACAGTTATTGGTAAAGAATTGTGAATTTTCTTAAAACCATAAAGAGTGTCCTTAGAAAGGAGAGAGAAGTGTTGTTACAAAAAAAAAGTGTCTTTAGTTTGTAGGAGAATTTTAAGGAATTGGAATGTTTTCTTTTTTTTTTTTTTTTTTTTTTTTGGAGACAGAGTTTCACTCTTGTTACCCAGGCTGGAGTACAGTGGCGCGATCTTGGCTCACCACGACCTCCGCCTCCTGGGTTCAAGCGATTCTCCTGCCTCAGCCTCCCGAGTAGCTGGGACTACAGGAACGTGTCACCATGCCCAGCTAATTTTTGTATTTTTAATAGAGATGGGGTTTCACCATGTTGACCAGGATGGTCTCAATCTCTTGACCTTGTGATCCACCCGCCTCGGCCTCCCAAAGTGCTGGGATTACAGGCTTGAGCCACCGCGCCCAGCCTGTTTTCACTTTTTAAATATTGTTCTCAAATCAGCACCCCGTTTCTTACCTTTTTGTTTAAGACAGGATCTCACTCTGTCACCCAGGCTAGAGTGCAGTGGCACAGTCATGGCTCACTGTAACTTCGAACTCTTGTGTTCTGGCAATCCTCCCACCTCAACCTCTGCAGTAGCTGGGACTATACAGGCACAGGCCACCATGTCTGGCTAGTTTTAGTTTTGTTTTTTATTTATTTTGAGAAAGTCTTGCTCTGTTGCACAGGCTGGAGTACAATGACACAGTCATGGCTCACCGTGATTCAAGTAATTATTGAATTGACCTCCTGGATTTGAGTAATTCTCTCACCTCAGCCTCCCAAGTAGCTGAGACTATGGGTATGCTTCACCACACCAACTGATTTTTCTTTTTCTTTTTCTTTTTTTTTTTTTGGTTGGTGTTTGTAGAAATTGTCTCACTGTAGTGCCCAGGCTGGTGTCAAACTCCTGGACTCAAGCAATCCTACTGCCTTGGCCTCTGGAACTGCTGGTATTACAGGTTGAGCCACTGCATCTGGCCCTAGTTTATTTATTTATTTTCTTTTTTGAGATGGAGTTTCGCTGTTACCCAGACTGGAGTACAGTGGCACGATCTCGGCTCACCGCAACCTCTGCCTTCTGGGTTCAAGCAATTCTCCTGCCTCAGCCTCCCAAGTAGCTGGGACTACAGGCACGCACCACCATGCCCAGCTAATTTTTGTATTTTTAGTAGGGACGGGGTTTCACCATGTCGACCAAGATGGTCTCGATCTCTTGACTTCGTGATCCACCCGTCTCGGCCTCCCAAAGTGCTGGGATTATAGGCGTAAGCCACCGTGCCCGGCTTTATTTTTTAAAATACATTTTTTAGACAGCCATTCGTCAAAACAAGGTATTGACAGCATTGGAGCTAATCATGATGGAGTGTTTATTTAATCAGTATTTATTGTATGCTATGTTCCAGACTCTGCTAGGCAGCAAAAATAGATAGGATTCTTGCCCTTACGGCACTTAGCATGAGGAAGTCATAAATAATTATAAAATTTAGAACAATAGTAAATATAACAGGTGGATTCTGTCTGAGAGTCTATGAGATTAGAGTAGAGGATGGTACAGGAAGGAATGCTTGGAGCAACTGAGAGGACATACATCTGAAAGGGTAGGAGTCAATTATATGAGCAGGTAGAGGGTGCCCTTAGATGTCGGGGAACAACCGATACCACTTTATGGAAGAATTATAAGGTATTGCAGTCACAGCATGGGGAATATTGTTCCATCTTCTAAGATAAGGCTGGAGAAGTAGGTAAGAGCCAAACTCCTGGGATCTGAAGTGTGCGTTGTGGTAGTGAGACAGGGTGTCACTCTGTCACCCAGGCTGGAATACAGTGGTGCCACCATGGCTCACTGCAGCCTCTACCTCCTGGACTCAGGCAAGCCTCCTGAGAGGCTGGGACCACAAGTGCACACTGCCGCTGTTTTTGTCGAGGCACACTCTTGTTTTGTTGCCCAAGCTAGTCTAGAACTCTTGGGTTCAGACAAGACTCTCACTTCAGCCTCCCAAAGTGTTGGGATTCCAGGCATGAGCCACTGTGCCCAGCCTATGAGTAGTTTTTAGATGATTATGATTATATTACAGCTTTTGGAAGATATTTTATAATCCTAACCATGGCAAAATGGGGGGACTTAGCTGGATGGCGTGGATGATGCCTGTAATTCCAGCACTTTTGGAGGCCGGGTAGGGCAGGTCACCTGAGGACAGGAGTTTGAGACCAGCATGGCCAACATAATGACCCTCCATCCCTACTAAAAATACAATTAGCCACGTGTGTTGGCACACCCCTATAATCCCAGCTACTCAGGAGGCTGAGGCAGGAGAATTCCTTGAACCTGGGAGGTGGAGGTTGCAGTGAGCTGAGATTGAACCACTTCACTCCAGCCTGGGCTACAGAATGAGACTCCACCTCAAAAAAACGTTTCCTTTCCAAAATGGGAGGACAAAAATAATACTGAACCAAAACCAATCCTTCTCTTTTTTGGTTGAGACGTAGCCTCACTCATTACTCAGGCTGGAGCATAGTGGCACGACGACAGCTCACTGCAGCCTCAGCCTCCTGGGCTCAGGTGATCCTCCCACCTCAGCCTCCTGAGTAGCTGGGCCCACAAATGTCTACTGCCACTAGGCCTGGCTATTTTTTAATTTTTTGTGGAGACACGTTCTTGGTTTGTTGCCCAGGCTGGTCTTGAACTCTATGGCTCAAGTGTTCCACCCACCTCAGCCTCCCAAAGTGCTGGAATTACAGGCATGCACCACCCTTCCCATCCTTAAAAACAAATCCTTTTAAATCCAGTAGTTAATCTGTAGTATATGGTGGTTTTAATTAAATTATGCTTTCAGTGAATTTTAAACATGATGGTTAGGCACAGGGCTAAAAAACATCTGCTCCTTTTTTTCTTATCTTGATTCTTGTGTCCTTAATCTAATTCATCATTCTCTTTTTTTCTTTTCTTTTTCTTTTTTTTTTTTTTTGGAGGGGGGAGGAAGGCAGGAAGGGAGAGAAGAAGGATGGTAGGGAGGAAGGAAGGGATGAAGGAAGCGCGGAGGGAGGGAGGGAAGGGAAGGAAGGGAATCAAGCAATGAGAGAGACATTGCCGACCTGGATCTAGAGGTTTACAAGTTGATTTCTTTTTTTGAGAGAAGGAAAGAAAAAAAAAATAAAGGAGAGGAAGAAAGAGGGAGAGTAAATGGAAATATTGCTGTATTTTGAAAAAAATTGGGTATTAATAATGGCCCATCAATGTTTCATTTAAACTTATGGGTAGGTGTGGTGTGGTATTGACTAAAATGTATATTTTGTGTATTTGAAGTGGAGAGCTCTATAAATATTTATTAAGTTTACTTGTTCCGGATCTGAGTTCGAGTCCTTGATATCCTTATTAATTTTCTGTCTCATTGAATCTAAGTCTCGTATCTGGGTGTTAGGATCGTTAGCTCTTGTTGTTGCATTGATCCTTTTACCACTATATCTTTGTTGCTTTAAAATCTATTTTATCTGATACGAGAATTGCAACTCCTGCTTTTTATTTATTTATTATTTATTTTTGCTCTCCATTTGGTTGGTAAATCTTTCTCCATCCCTTTGTTTTGAGTCTTTGTGTATCCTTGCATGTGAAACAGGTCTGGATGTAACATGCCATTGGGTTTTGGCTGTGTCTTTTGATTAGGGAATTTAGTCAGTTTAAATTTAGGGTTACTGCCATTTGATGTTTACTGGCTGTTTTATCCATTCGTTGGTGTAAATTCTTCTTTATGTTGGTGCTCTTTACTTTTTGGTGTATTTTTAGAAAGGCTAACACTGGTTGTTTCTTTCTGTGTGTAATGCTTCTTTAGAAGCTCTTGTAAATCAGGCCTGGTGGTAATAAAATCTCTGAGTTCTTGCTTGTTCATAAAAGATTTTCTTTTTCCTTCAGTTGTGAAGCTTAGTTTGGCTGGATATGAAATTCTGGGCTGAAGGTTCTGTTCCTTGAGGATGTTGAATATTGGCCCTCACTCTCTTCTGGCTTGTAGAGTTTCTGCTGAGAGATCTGCTGTAAGTCTGATAGGCTTGCCTTTGTGGGTAACCTGACCTTTTTCTCTGGCTGCCCTTAGTATTTTCTCCTTCGTTTCAACCCTGGTGAATCTAACGATTATGTGCCTTGGGGTTGCTCTTCTTGAGGAATATCTTTGTGGTGTTCTCTGTATTACCTGGGGTTGAATTTTGACCTGCTTTGCTAGTTTAGGAAAATTTTCCTGAATAATATCCTGAAGGGTATTTTCCAGCTTGGATTCATTCTCTCCGTCGCATTCAGGTACACCTATCAAACATAAATTTGGTCTTTTCACATAGTCCTACATTTCTTGGAGACTTTGCTCATTCCTTTTTTCTCTAATCTTTTCTTCACGTTTTATTTCATTAAGTTGGACTTTGACCTCTGATATCCCTTCTTCTGCTTGAACAATTCGAGTGTTTAAACCTGTGCATACTTCTCGGAGTTGCTGTATTGTATTCTTCAGTTCCATTAATTCACTCATACTCCTCTCTAAGTTGTCTATTCTCAATAGGAGTTCATCAAACCTTTTTTCAAAGTTCCTAGTTTCTTTACGTTGGGCTACAACATGGTCTTTTAACTCACTGAAGTTTGTTATTATCCATTCCTTGAAGAGTGATTCTGTCATCAGGATGCGCTCGTTCTCCATCAAGCCTTGTTCCATTGTCGATGTGGAACTGTGATCATCTTTAGAGGGAGAGGCGTTCTGACTTTGAGTATTCTCAGCTTTTTTACGCTGGTTTCTTCCCATCATTGTAAATTTATCCTCCTGTCGTCTTTGAAATTACCAACTTTCAGATTAGGTCTCTTGAGTGGACGTCCAGGTTGTTAGTTCCCAGGGCCAGAGCAGCGGCGTTAAAACTGATGGTGCTTTTCTGCCCAGGATTCTCCTGTCTGGCTTCCTTCTTGTGTCTGTAGTAGGTGACTGCCTTCCTGGGGCTCCAAACCTCGGTCAGAAGGGGAACAGGTCCTGTTTACTCTGCGCCGAGTGCTGCCGCGCCGAGGTGCCGTCACAGCCGCTGCGCGGGGCTCTGGTGTCCTGCTGGGGGCCGTGTGGGTCCTCCAAACCTGTTTACTCTGCTCCGAGAGCTGCCGCGCCGAGGTGCCAGCGGAACTGCTGCACCAGCCACGAGAGTCGCGCTGGCCACCTGTGTGTTTCCTCCACTGGGGGATCTTCTGCTCTGTGAGCGACCAGAATTTGTCTGAAAATGTGGCGTCCTGTAGTTCTCCGCGCCTTCACTGAGAGCTGCAATCCCGGGATGTTAGCGATCGGCCATCTTGGATCGTTCTCCTTCTTTTGTTTTTTTTTTTTGAGACAGAGTTTTGCTCTTGTTACCCAGACTGGAGTGCAATGGCACGATCTCGGCTCACCGCAACCTCCGCCTTCTGGGTTCAGGCAATTCTCCTGCCTCAGCCTCCCAAGTAGCTGGGATTACAGGTACACGCCACCATGCCCAGCTAATTTTTGTGTTTTTAGTAGAGACGGGGTTTCACCTTGTTGACCAGGATGGTCTCGATCTGTTGACCTCGTGATCCACCCGCCTTGGCCTCCCAAAGTGCTGGGATTACAGGCTTGAGCCACCGCTTCCGGCCGTAATTCATCATTCTCTTTCCCACATGGACAATCTCCAAGTCACCACTATTGTCCTAAGCATATGATTTCATTCAAGACTTAATGTTTCCAGTCCTCACCAATAAGGTCTCCTGCCTACTGTAGAGGAATAAAAGCAGTATGCTTGTCATGACTGTTTATTACCTCTTAAAATTTTTTTTCTTCATTATCAATTTGCCATTTTTCTGTGAATCCAAAAAAGACTGATAATTCATTTCTTCTTAAACCAGTTGTGTCCAGAAGTAATAACAAACCCATAAATGTCTTTTTTTTTTTTTTATGGAGTCTTACTCTGTCACCCAGACTGGAGTGCAGTGGTATGACCTCAGCTCACTGCAACCTCCACCTCCTGGGTTCAAGCAATTCTCCTGCCTTAGCCTCCTGAGTAGCTGAGATTACAGACACCCACTACCACGCCCAACTAATTTTTGTATTTTTAGTAGAGACAGGGTTTCACCATGTTGGTCAGGCTGGTCTTGAATTCCTGACCTCGTGATCCACTCACGTAGGCCTCCCAAAGTGTTGGGATTGCAGGCGTGAGCCACCTCGCCCAGCCATAAATATGTCTTGAAGGTTGTAGAATTTGAATGTCTGTCAAAACTTTTCCCATCTCCGGCCGGTCATGGTGGCTCGTGCCTGCAATCCCAACACTTTGGGAGTCCAAGGTAGGCGGATCACTGGAGGTCAGGACCAGCGTGGTCAACATGGTGAAACCCTATCTCTACTAAAAATGCAAAAATTAGCCAGGTGTGGTGGTGGGCACCTGTAATCCCAGGTACTCAGGAGGCCAAGGTAGGAGAATTGCTTAAACCTGGGAGGTGGAGGTTACAGTAAGCTGAGAGCATGCTGTTGCACTACAGCTTGGGCAACAGAGAGAGGCTCCTTCTCAAAATACACAAAAAAATATTGAAAGAGTGAGTTAGATTGTCATGTATAGATCGATACTTTTATTTGTAATTTTAAAATTGCATATTTTTATGAATTACATATATCAAATAAAATATTACAATGCACTAATGTGTTTGGGAATGAGACCAACTTCAAGATGTTTGATACTTTTTTATTTTAGAGGAAGGAGGGAGGGAAGTAAGTAACAATAGGGGTGCATACGTAGGGCCTTCTATATAATGGTTTTAAAGTTTTCAGACAGAAATGGTGAAAACTTACTTTTATTTTTTTAAGTCTGAGTCTCACTCTTTTGCCCAGGCTGGAGTGCAGTGCTGTGATCTCAGCTCACTGCAACCTCCACCTCCCAGGTTCAAGTGATTCTTGTGCCTCAGCCTCCTGAGTAGCTGGGACTACAGGCATGAGCCACCATGGCCGGCTGATTTTTTTTTGAGACAGAGTTTCACTCTTTCAGCCAGGCTGGAGTGCGGTAGCACAGTCTCAGCTCACTACACCCTTTGCATCATGGGTTTAAGTGATACTTCTGCCTCAGCCTCCTGAGTAGCTGGGATTACAGGCATGGGCCATCATCCATGCCTGGCTAATTTTATATTTTTAGTAGAGACAGGGTTTCTCCATGTTGGTCAGGCTGGTCTTGAACTCCCCACCTCAATGATCTGTTCACCTCGGCCTCCCAAAGTGCTGGAATTACAGGCATGAGCCACAACACCCAGCCTCTAGTTCTTAAATCTAGATTATGGGATGTGTACACAGGTTAAATTATCTATGCTTGGAAATATTTTCAAATAAAAAGAATTTTTAAAAGTTTAAAGGGGACTTTTGGTTTCCAGTCTGGCATGTGAGAATCTTGGATGTTGGCCCTTTATTCTAACAAGTAAAAAAAACCTGAACAGACTGGTGAGGCACAGTAGCTCTGTCTGTAATCCAAGCACTTTGGGAGGCCAAGGCAGGAGGATCGCTTGAGCCCAGAAGTTTGAGACCAGCCTGGGTAAAATGGTGAAACACCATTTCTACAAAAAATAAAAAATTTAGCTGGGCATGGTGGTGTGCACTTGTAGTCTCAACTACTCTGGGGCTGAGGTGGGAGGATCACTTGAGGCTGGTAGATGGAGATTGCAGTGAGCCAAGATCACGCCTCGGCACTCCAGCCAAGGGGATACAGTGAGACCGCCTCAAAACAACAAAAAAATCTGCTCTGCAAAAGAGACGGTTGGGAGAAGAAAATACAAGCCACAGACTGGGGGAAAAAATGCAAAAGATGTATCTGATAAGTGACTGTCATCTAATATGCACAAAGAACTTAAAAAACATTTTTTTTAGGCTGGGCGCGGTGGCTCACGCCTATAATCCCAGCACTTTGGGAGGCCGAGGCGGGTGGATCATGAGGTCAAGAGATCGAGACCATCCTGGTCAACATGGTGAAACCCCGTCTCTACTAAAAATACAAAAATTAGCTGGGCATGGTGGTGCGCGCCTGTAGTCCCAGCTACTCGGGAGGCTGAGGCAGGAGAATTGCTTGAACCCAGAAGGCGGAGGTTGCCGTGAGCCGAGATCGTGCCATTGCACTCCAGTCTGGGTAACAACAGCGAAACTTTGTCTCAAAAAAAAAAATTTTTTTTTAAATAAGCTGGGTGTGGTAGTGTGTACCTCTAGTCCCAGCTACTTGGGAGAGTGAGGTGGGAGGATTGCTTGAGCCTGAGAGTTTGAGGCTATAGTTCACTACAGCCTGGGTGACAGAGCTGAACCCTGTCTCAAAAAAAAGAAAAGAAAAAGTTAACTAAAGACCTTAACAAACACCTTGCCAAAAAATACATACATATGGAAAATAAGTATCTGAAAAAGGTGCTCCATATTATATGTCATCAGGAAAATGTGAATTAAAACAACATACCTCTACACTTAATGACAATAGCCAAAATCAGAACACTGACACCATCAAATGCTAGCAGAACATGGAGTAACATGACTTCCCATTTATTGCTGGTGGGAATGCAAAATGGTACAGCCACTTTGGAAGACCATTTGATAGTTTTCCACAAAACTAAACACACCATGCAATCTAGCTATCATGTTTTTAGTATTTACCCAAAGGAGTTAAAAATATGTTCATACAAAAACCTGTGCATGGGCCTGGGCGTAGTGGTTCATGCCTGTAATCCCAGCACTTTGGGAGGCCAAGGTGGGCGGATCATGAGGTCAGATCAAGACCATCCTGGCCAATATGGTGAAACCCTGTCTCTACTAAAGTTACAAAAAGTAGCCAGGCATGGCAGCGCATGCCTGTAGTCCCAACTACTTGGGAGACTGAGGCAGGAGAACTGCTTAAACTCGGGAGGCAGAGGTTGCAGTGAACAGAGATTGGGCCATTGCACTCCAGCCTGGGCGACAGAGTTCGTCTTAAAAAAACAAGAACAGGCCAGGCGCGGTGGCTCACGCCTGTAATCCCAGCACTTTGAGGGGCCGAGGCAAGTGGATCACGAGGTCAAGAGATCAAGACCATCCTGGTCAACAAGGTGAAACCCCGTCTCTACTAAAAATACAAAAATTAGCTGGGCATGGTGGTGCGTGCCTGTAGTCCCAGCTACTCGGGAGGCTGAGGCAGGAGAATTGCTTGAACCCAGGAGGCGGAGGTTGTGGTGAGCCGAGATCGTGCCATTGCACTCCAGCCTGGGTAACAACAGTGAGACTCCATCTCCAAAAAACAAAACAAAACAAAACAAAAAAAAACCTGTACATGGATGTTTATAGCAGCTTTATTCAAAATTATCAGAACTGAGAAGCAACATTCAGTAGGTGACTGGATCAATAAACTGTGGTACATCCAGTTAGTGTTATTCAGCACTAACAAGAAATGAGCTATCAAGCCACAAAAAGACATGGAAAAAATTTAAATGCATGTTATGAAGTGAATGAGGCCAATCTAAAAAGGCTGCGTGTTGTATGATTCAACTTACGACATTCTGGAACAGGTAAAACTACAGAGACAGGAAAAATAGCAGGGATGGATGCATGGGTGGAACATAGAGGATTTCTAGGGCAGTGAAACTATTCTATATGATATTATAATGGTAGATACATGTCATTAGACATTGGTCCAAATCTATAGAATGTCCAGCACCAAAGTGAAGGCTAATGTAAACTGTAATTTGATAATGATGTGTCAGTGTATGTTCATCAGGCCGGGGGAGGTGGCTCATGCCTGCAATCACACCTGACCAGCCTGGGCAACATGGTGAAACTCTGTCTCTACAAAAATTATAGAAAAATTTTCCAGGGCCTGATTCAGTGGCTCACATCTGTAATCCCAGCACTTTGGGAGGCTTAGGTGGGCGGATCACTTAAAGCCAGGAGTTTGACCAACCTGGCCAATATGGCAAAACCCTGTCTCTGCTAAAAATATGAAAATTGACTGGGCATGGTGGCTCATGCCTGTAATTCCAGCACTTTGAGAGGCCAAGGCAGGTGGATCACTTAAGGTCGGGAGTTTGAGACCAGCCTGGCCAACGTGGTGAAATCCCATCTCTACTAAAAATACAAAAATTAGCTGGGCATGGTGGCAGGCACCTGTAATTCCAGCTGCTCCAGAGGGTGAGGCAGGAGAATTGCCTGAACCTGGAAGGGAGTTGCAGTGAGTCGAGATTGAGCCACTGCACTCCAGCCTGGAAAACAGAGCGAGACTCTTGCCTCAAAAACAAATAAACCAAATTAGCCAGGCATGGTGGCTTGTGACTGTAGAGTCAGCTACTTGGGTGGCTGAGGCAGGAGGATTGCTTAAGCCAAGGAAGTCGAGGCTGTAGTAAAACATGATCATGCCACTGCACTCCAGCCTGGGTGAGAGACCCTGTCTTAAAAATAGAAAATGCAGGTTCATAATTTGTAATAAACGTACCACTCTGCTGGAGGATGTTCCTGATAAATGTCACATAGGTGAGATATCTGAAAAGCCCATTGGATTTCACAATTAGGTGTTTCCTGGTAACCATTACTAATTGATTCACAAGAGTGTGAGTGGAAGCCTGATTATATAGGGTTGAAAAAAGGTTAGAAAATAAGCAGAAGGAAGCCAGAGGTTTACTTTATTTTATTTTATTTTTATATTTTTTGAGATGGAGTCTTGATCTGTCACCAGGCCAGAGTACAGTGGCTTAGTTTCAGCTCACTACAACTTCTGCCTCCTGGGTTCAAACCATTCTCCAGTCTCAGCCCCCGAGTAGCTGGGATTACAGGCACCTGCCACTGTGCCCAGATAATTTTTTGTATTTTTAGTAGAGACAGAGTTTCACCATGTTGGTCAGGCTGGTCTTGAACTCCTGACCTCAAGTGATCTGCCCACCTCAGCCTCCCAAAGCACTGGGATTATAGGCTTGATTCGCAGTGCCTGGCCTGAATGTTAGCTTTTAAGTACATTGATTTTATTTTGGTGCAATTTTTTTTTCTGAATTTATAGTCATTGGTTCCAAAACCATTTGTTGAATACTGTATCCTTTCTCTCTGATTTGCGGTGGCACCTTTATCACAAAGGAAACTCCCAGTTATTCCTGAGTTATTGTTTCTTCACTGTTTGTTCAATTCCTTTTATCTATTTTATGCCTGCACTAATAGCTT
This sequence comes from Callithrix jacchus, assembly GCF_049354715.1. Lineage (NCBI taxonomy): Eukaryota > Metazoa > Chordata > Mammalia > Primates > Cebidae > Callithrix > Callithrix jacchus. The sequence continues at coordinate 69,081,991 of NC_133510.1, read as the reverse complement.
TCTGTCTTAAATCCTACATCTTTTGTGTGTGCATTTTGATGTTTGAACAGGCAAGTTACTCCTATGAATATTCTTGTTTAGCATGCCTGGCCACTCCTGTGAATTATTTTCTTCAATGTGGATTTTAGAATCACCTATTGAATTTTGTTTTGTTTGAGACAGAGTTTCACTCTTTTTTTTTTTTTTTGAGACGGAGTTTCCCTCTCGTTACCCAGGCTGGAGTGCAATGGTGCAATCTCGGCTCACCGCAACCTTCGCTTCCCGGATTCAAGCAATTCTCTTGGCTCAGCCTCCTGAGTAGCTGGGATTACAGGCATGTACCACCACGCCTGGCTAATTTTTTGTCTTAGTAGAGATGGGGTTTCACCATTTTGGTCAGGCTGGCCTCGAACTCCTGACCTCAGGTGATCCGCCCACTTTGGCCTCCCAAAGTGCTGGGATTACAGGCGAAAGTCATCGTGCCCAGCCTTGAATTTTGTTAAAAAGTATTCTGGGCTGAGCACAGTGTCTCACGCCTGTAATCCCATCACTTTGGGAGGGCGACGTGGGTGGATCACCTGAGGTTGGGAGTTCAAAACCAGCCTGACCAACATGGAGAAACCATGTCTCTATTAAAAATACAAAATTAGCTGGGCATGGTGGCAGGCACCTGTAATCTCAGCTACTCAGGAGGCTGAGGCAGGAGAATCACTTGAACGTGGGAGGTGGAGGTTGCAGTGAGCTGAGATTGTACCACTGCACTCCAGCCTGGGCAACAAGAGTGAAACTCTGTTTCAAAAAAAAAAAGTATTCTGTTAGGACTTTTATGAATATTGTATTGCCCTTTTCTGTTTGTTTGTTTTAAGATGGAGTATCACACTGTCACCCAGACTGGAGTGCAATGGCGTGGTCTCAGCTCATTGCAACCTCCACCTCCCAGGTTCAAGCGATTCTCCTGCCTCAGCCTCCAGAGTAGCTGGGACTACAAGTGTGTGCTACCACATCCGGCTAATTTTTGTATGTTTAGTAGAGTCAGGGTTTCACTGTGTTGGCCAGGCTGGTCTTGAACTCCTGACCTCGTGATCCACCCACCTCAGCATCCCAAAATGCTGGGATTATAGGCGTGAGCCACCCACGAAGCCTGGCCTTTTTCTTTTTGAGATGGAGTCTCACTCTGTCATCCAGGCTGGAGTGCTGTGGCACGATCTCAGCTCACGGTTACCTCTGCTTCCCAGGTTCATGTGATTCTCCTGCCTCAGCCTCCTGAGTTGCTGGGATCACAGATGTGCACCACTATGCCCAGCTAAGTTTTGTATTTTTAGTAGAGATGGGGTTCTGTCATGTTGGCTAGGCTGATCTTGAACTCGTGACCTCAGGTGATCCAACTGCCTCAGCCTCTCAAAGTGTTGGGATTACAGGTGTGAGCCATTGCGCCTGGCCTGCATTGCACTTATAGGAAGTTTTACGACAACTGACTTGATAAAACATTGAGCCTGGCCACTAAAAAACATGTATGTTTGTATTACTATTCATCATTCAGACTTAATTTTTATGTACTTTAATCAGCCTTCTCTTCTAATTTCTTGATTTTTAGACTTGTAGCTTTTTCATATGTTTTGATATCAAGTCAAGCAAAGCCCCTTTTTCTATTTTTTTTTTTTTTTGACATTCTTTGAACATTTCATCTTCTGTTTGAAGTTTAGAATCAGGTTGTCAAGTTAAAATTTTTAAAAATTACAATGAGGCCGGATACAGTGGCTCAAGCCTCTAATTCCAGCACTTTGGGAGGCCGAGGTGGGTAAATAACTGGAGGTCAGAATTTTGAGACCAGCCTGGCCAACATGGTGAAATCCTGTCACTCTAAAAATACAAAAATTGGTCAGGCATGGTGAGTCATGCCTGTAATCCCAGCACTTTTGGAGGCCAAGGCAGGTGGATCACCTGAGGTCAGGAGTTCAAGACCAGCCTGGCCAATAATGAAACTCTATCTTTACTAAAAATAAAAAAATTAGCCTGGAGTGGTGGCATACACCTGTAGTCCCAATTACTTGGGAGGCTGAGGCAGGAGAATTGCTTGAACCCGGGAGGCAGAGGTTTCAGTGAGCCAAGACTACACCACTGCACTCCAGACTGGGCAATAGAGTGAGACCCTGTCTCAAAAAAAGAAAAAATTACCATGAGATTCTGATAAATGTTGCATAGATTTTTTACCAATTAAGTTTTAGAGTACTGATACCTTCATGATATTGAGGCTTCTCTTCTAGAAATGGGTAATTATTTAGGTATTCTTTTGTTTGTTTTTCTGCTAGGTCTTCTTTTAGATCAGTTAGTGTTACAGGTTTTTTCCTTTCGTATGGGTTTGTACATTTCTTGCTGGGGATATTCCTATTTATGTTATGTTTTGCTATAATTATGAATGGATTTTGCCTTAAAAAAAATTTATTTCTTTCTTTTAAAGAGGGGGTTTCACCATGTTGGTCAGGCTGGTCTTGAACTCCCGACCTCAGGTGATCTGCCCACCTTGGCCTCCAAAATGCTTGGATTACAGGCATGAGCCACCATGCCCAACCTAGGATTTCACCTTTCAATGGAATTGCTATAAGACAAGAAAGTTGGCTGGGTGTGGTGGCTCAGGCCTGTAATCCCAGCACTTTGGGAGGCCAAGGCGGGTGGATCACGAGGTCAAAAGATCGAGACCATCCTGGTCAACAAGGAGAAACCCCGTCTCTACTAAAAATACAAAAATTAGCTGGGCATGGTGGTGCATGCCTGTAGTCCCAGCTACTCGGGAGGCTGAGGCAGGAGAATTGCTTGAACCCAGAAGGTGGAGGTTGCAGTGAGCCAAGATCATGCCATTGCACTCCAGTCTGGGTAACACCAGCGAAACTTCGTCTCAAAAAAAAAAAAAAAAAAGACAAGAAAGTTATTTATTTTTATATGTTGACCTAATTTTAAGTTACTTTCTATAACTCTTACTAATATTCTGTCAGAACTAGAATTTAAACTCTATATGAATATGGATCTTATTCAAACTCTATCCCTACCACCTAGACAATCCCTAACATGTTACATTAACTTAATATATTTTTTATTTTTTTGAGAGGGAATCTTGCTGTGTCGCCCAGGCTGGAGTGCAGCGGCACAATCTCTCTGCTCACTGCAACCTCCACCTCCTGGGTTCACGGAATCCTCAGTCTCAGCTTTCTGAATAACTGGGATTATAGGCATTCACCACCACACCCAGCTAATTTTTGTATTTTTATTGGAGATGGGGTTTCACCATCTTGGGATTACAGGTGTGAGCCACCATGCCCAGTTGTTTATATGTAGTTTAATGAATGAATGATGGTATTTTAGTTGATTCTGTTGCATTTTCTGGGTAGACAATATTTCCAATTTTTCAACTCTTGTAATCATGAGACTTGGTAGATTGCTCAGAAATTCATGTTCTGAAGTACCCTTTCTCCTATATATACATCAGTATTAGATAAAATAGAAAAAGATAAAGTTACAAAGCTATGACATGCAGAAACAAGAACTATTTCTTTGTACTTGAAACAGTGTTTAGATGCTGGGCAGGATGGTTCACGTTTGAAATCCCAGCACTTTGAGAGGGCCAGGTGGGAGGATTGCTTGAGACCAAGCATTTGAGAACATCCTGGTTCACATAAGGAGACCCTTGCCTCCATCAGAAGTAAAAAAATTAGCCAGGCTTGAGTCCAGGAGGTTGAGGCTGCAGTGAGCTATTATCGCGCCACTGCATTACAGCCTGGCTGATAGTAAGACTCTGTCTCTAAAGAAATAAAAACAAAACAATTTTTATTTATTTTTTAATTTTTAATTTTAATTTATTTACTGGTGCACTCTATCACCAGACTGGAGTGCAGTGGCAAGTTCTCAGCTCACTGCAACCTCCAACTTCCTGGTTGAAGTGATTCTCCTGCCTCAGCCTCAGGAGTAGCTAGGATTACAGGCATGGGCCACCTAATTTTTGTATTTTTAGTAGAGATGGGGTTTCACTATGTTGGCCAGGATGGTCTTGATCTCCTGATGTCATGATCCACCTGCCTTGGCCTCCCAAAGTGCTGAGATTACAGGCGTGAGCTGTCTCGGCCAGCCAAAACTGATTATTTTTAGAAATAATACCTGAACACTTCTTAAATTTGATAAGGAATATTAATGTGCACATTCAAGGTCAATTAACTCCAAGAAGAATGAACTCAAAGAGATCCGCACCTAGGCACAGTATAGTCAAACTGCCAAAAGACAAAAGCAGAGAATATTGAGTGCAGAAAAAAAAAAAGCAACTCTTCTTGTATAAGGGATCCTCAACAAAATTAATGGCTGACTTCTCTTCAGAAACCATGGGGCCCAGAAGGCAGTGGAACAACATGCAAAGTGCTAAAAAATATTGTCAACCAACAATTCTATATCCACAAAACTATACTTCAAAAATGAGGGAGAGGCCAGGTATGGTGGCTCATGCCTGTAATCTCAGCACTTTGAGCGGCTGAGGAGAGGGCCCAAGGGTTTGAGACCAACCTGGGCAACATAGTGGGATCTCATTTCTACAAAAAAGTAAAACATCAGCCAAGCGTAGAGGCATGCATTTACAATCCCAGCTACTTGGGAGGCTGAGGTGGGAGGATTACTTGAGCCCAGTAGGTTGAAGTTGTAGCAAGTCAACATTGTGCCACTGCACTCCAGCCTGAATGACAGAGCAAGACCTATCTCAAAACAAAACAAAAAACAAAACAAAACATAAAAGATGGAGAAATGTGACATTCCCAGATAAACAATAACTGGATTTGTCACTTGCCCTGCAATTTGAGCCATTCAGGCTGAAATGAAAGATTATTAGACAATAACCTGAGTTCATGTGAAGAAATAAACAACACTGGTAAAGATGCTTGGCACGGTGGTTCACACCTGTAATCCCAGCACTTTGGGAGGCCGAGGTCGGGGATCACTTGAGATCAGGAGTCCGAGACCAGCCTGGCCAACATGGTGAAACCATGTCTATACTAAAAATACAAAAATTAGCCAGTTGTGGTGGCAGGTGCCCGTAACCACAGCTACTTGGGAAGCCAAGTCAGGAAAATTGTTTGAACCCAGGAGGTAGAGGTTGTAGTGAGCTGAGATTATACCACTGCACTCCAACCTGGGTGACAGACTGAGACTCTGTCTCAAAAAGAGAAAAAAGTAACACAGTATAAGCATAGTATATTTTTCTTTGTCAAGTTTTTTTTTTTTTTTTTGAGTTAGAATTTCACTCTTGTTACCCAGGCTGGAGGGGAATGGCGCAATCTTGGCTCATCGCAACCTCCGCCTCCTGAGTTCAAGCAATTCTCCTGCCTCAGCCTCCCAAGTAGCTGGGACTACAGGTGTGCACCGCCATCATGCCCAGCTAATTTTTGTATTTTTAGTAGAGACGGGGTTTCACCATGTTGACCAGGATGGTCTCAATCTCTTGACCTGGTGATCCACCCGCCTCGGCCTCCCAAAGTGCTGGGATTATAGGCATGAGCCACATGCCTGGCCCTTTGTCAAGTTTAAAAAACTTTTCTTCCAAAGCATGAGCCACCACACCTGGCATAGGAGAAAAATTTAATGTTAAACTTTTAAAATAGCCACAGAAAGAACAGCAGTACAATTTGTACCTTCCAAACCAGAAGAATAAAGTAAAGAAGTACTACCCAACACTTCACTAATTTGATGATAGAAAAAGAAAGGGAAAAAAGCAAAGATAGAGAATGATAACCAGAAAACATTTAATAAGAATGAAGAAATAAATCCTAATATATCAATAATCATATTAAATGAACATAAATGGATTTAATTTGTTACAGAGTTACAGATAAAAGTTGAAAATAAAAGAATAAAAAAAGCAAATAGTAATTAAAAAGGCTGGTACAACAATAATAATATCAAGACAAAAAGAATTTAAGGTGAAGAATAAATCATTAGAAATAAAGACAATTTAATACAAAGAGGGTCCAAGGCTGGGTGCGGTGACTCACGCCTGTAATCCCAGCACTTTAGGAGGCTGAGGTGGGAGTGTCTCTCAAGTTTGTTCTAAGCTTCTTTAATTTTAAACATTTTACTTTAGAATGGGTTAAAACTTACTGAAAAGCTGCAAAGACAGTACAGAGAATTCCTGGGTATGCTTCATCCAGTTTTCACTTTTTTTTTTTTTTTTTTTTTTTTGAGACAGTTTCAACTGTGTTGCCCAGGCTGGAGTGCAGTGGCCAGGATCTCAGCTCACTGCAACCTCCGCCTCCCATCGCCTCCTAGGTTCAAGCAATTCTCCTATCTCAACCCCTCCGAGTAGCTGGGACTACAGGCATGTGCCATTCTTCCTGGCTAATTTTTGTGACTCCTAACCTCAGGTGATTTGCCAGCCTTGGCCTCCCAAAGTGCTGGGATCAGAGGTGTGAGCCACTGTACCCAGCCTTGGACCCTCTTTATATTAAAATTAATGTTTTGGAACACCTATTAGGCCATATACGGAGGAGGATGAGATAAAGAAAGTAAGTTCCTTCCTTGTAAGTTGTTCGAAGTCTAGACAGGAAGAAATGGAGTCCCTTTACATTGTCTTTTTCTTTTCCTTTCTTTTTCTTTTCTTTCTTCCTTTTTTTTTTTTTTTTTTTTGAGACGAGTTTTAGGCCTGTTACCCAGGCTGGAGTGCAATGGCGTGATCTCAGGTCACTGCATGCCTCCTGGGTTCAAGTGATTCTTCTGCCTCAGCCTCCTGAGTAGCTGGAATTACAGGTGCCCGCCATCATGCTCGTCTAATTTTTGTAGTTTTAGTAGAGACGGAGTTTCACCATGTTGGCCAGGCTGGCCTCGAACTCTTGACCTCAGGTGATCCAACCTCCTCTGCCTCCCAAAGTGCTAGGACTACAGGCGTGAGCCACCGAGCCACCGCGCCCGACCTGCCCTTGTCTTTTTAAAAGCTAAAACTGAAACAGAAACAGAGAGCTCTTGGCAGTTGGGACCAAGAGCCACCGTGAAGGAGGCGGCCTGTGATTACGTTTTTATAAATGGGCAGGTATTAATTGATCAGGGGAAATGGAGTAAAGGACACGACAAAGACATACATTGCTGTCTAGTATTGGAAAAAGTAAGGCCCGGGGCCCCTGAACACTTGCTCGAGAGTGAAAGGTAAATGCTACACACTACTGTGGTAAAGCCGACGGTCCACACCATGAACCCACTTCGCGCAGGGAAATTAGGGTGGTGGGTTTGGGCCCGTGGTTATGGCAGCTCTCCGGTAGAGGGCGCCATAAGCATGTGCGTTCTCAGCCTGACTGGGTTGTGGAGGCGGTGCGTCCTCCCGGCCTAGGGGCGGGGCTGCCGCGCTCACGTGACCTTTGCTCATGGCGGCGGCGGCGGCGGCGGCGGCGGCGGTGGCGGCTGTGGCGGCTGTGGCGGCTGTGCTGGTGGCGCTCGGCGGCCGGAGCCGGATCCTGTAGCCGGGTGTGGGCCCGCGTCGGTCCGTCCCTCCTTCGGCCCCCTCTCTTGTCTTCCGGAGTGTGGCTGACGGAGCCGGGATGGCGGAACGAGGCCTGGAGCCGTCGCCGGCCGCGGTGGCGGCGCTGCCGCCTGAAGTGCGGGCGCAGCTGGCAGAGCTGGAGCTGGAGCTCTCGGAGGGTAGGAGCCGGGCGGGGGAGCGGGCGCCCGGGGCCCTGCGGATCGCGGCGACTTGGGAGACAGGTCCCCGCCGCGCGCCCTGGTGGCCGTGCGGCAAGGGGAACGAGGGTGCAGAGAACCTGGCCTGGCACTCCACGACCGTCTTCCCTCGTTTCCCACCCCGCTAAGTGGTTTCCTGTGGCTTTCATTGTTTTTCCTTGGAGGGGGGCTAAGTAAGGGGTTGTTGGAGAGGTCCTCCCGGGCCCACACTGCTTCTGCGCTTCCTGTCCCCCAAAACCAGAGACAAAGCTGCGCCCTCCCGCTTCTGCCCGGGCGTCTGGGCAAGGTGGGGTGAGGGGGAGGGCCGTGAGGAGGGTGGCTGACAGCTTTTTCCTCTCCTGTCTCCTCTTCGTGGAGGGCTCCACGCCTTGTTCTATCCCCGCTTCTCCCTTTCGAAAAGAGAAAGACACATGGGAAATCCGCCGCGGCATTTCTTCTGTCTTTTTAACAATGCGAGATGCCTCCCCAGTGACAGGGGTGAGACAGAAGCGGTGAGCCATTGAGGGTCCTAGGGAGATGAGAAGCACTGGCATTAAGCCAGAGAGATACACGGTGCTGCTTTTAGACCACCTTTGTCGTAAGAGGTTTTTTTTCCTGGTGCCTTGTTATTCGGGCTACATTTTCCGCATCTGGTCACCTTTTAGAATCTTCGAAGAGGGAAGGAGAGGAGGCTACCGGTTACTTGCAAATCCTGGCCGGCATCCTTTCTTTTGACAATAGATTGGGACAGAGAGGGTTCGATTTATTTTGAGAATTTTAAAAAATGGAATAAATCAAGCCACTGTTATTAGAGAACTCCTTGTACAACAATGAGAGAAACACAGTGCTCTGTTGTGGGCATGTGATCAGGCTTGTTGGGCAGTTGTGATCAGTTCTCTGTAAAGTTCCTGTTTTTATCACTGGCTGACCCTGAGACAAAAGCAGCATTTTTTCCAAGCCTAATACCAGTACTTTGATTGTGTCTCCAGAGTTGCATATTCTTACTGAGTTCCTTGTAGAAGGCCCTGTTCACTAGCATTTTTCAAGTGGATCCAAAACTATTGATTGGAAAAGAAGAATGTGACCAGCTCCCAGGAGCTTATTAAACATTACATATTGTTTCCTTATTAAGGCATTATGGTTCCCTCGCCTCTGACATTCCTTTACAGTGAAAAACCAAAAGTAGACTTGAATGTTATAAATCCTGTTGGGCATTGAAGGAAATAATTATTTTTAATAACCCTTTTTGGTTTTCTCAATGCGTAGGGAAGTGCTGTTTTTACCTGTTTAACTACCAGCGTATAATTTTTCAGTTAACCAGTTGGGAAGTTCTTTGGCCAGCCCCGGCAGTCACTGGTATTAGATTCGTTTGTTTCTGTGAAGTGCTTAAGAAGATAGGAATCCTTTGGGCTTGTCTGCCCAGTTATGCCTTTGGTTGAAATATTCACCAGGTGAACCCATTTGCTATGGACTTGAATAGCTGGGTCTCAATTTGTTTAAATGTAAATTTCTTTTTTTTGAGAGGGAGTTTCGCTGTTGTTACCCAGACTGGAGTGCAATGACATGATCTCAGCTCACCACAACCTCCGCCTCCTGGGTTCAGGCAATTCTCCTGCCTCAGCCTCCTGAGTAGATGGGACTACAGGCGCGCACCACCATACCCAGCTAATTTTTGTATTTGTAGTAGAGATGGGGTTTCATCTTGTTGACCAGGATGGTCTCGATCTCTTGATCTCGTGATCCACTCGCCTCACCCTCCCAAAGTGCTGGGATTATAGGCGTGAGCCACTGCGCCCGGCTGTAAATTTCTTTAAGGTCCTCCCCTCCCCCCCACCGCCTTCGAAAATCGACTGGTTTTTGTATTACCATCAATTCTGTCTCTCAGGATACCTCCTTTTTTCCTAGACTAAAACATTGACATTAAGTCTGTGTTGATTTGCATTAAAATCTGACTTTTAAAACTGCTATTTGAGAGTAATATATCAGCTAGCTTTGATTAGCCAGAAAAAGAGGTTTGCCTGGATGCTTGCGCCAGAGGGAGATTAAAAATAGGAGTTGATTGCTTTCACACGGAGAGGGAAATCCTGGAAGCTCCTTCTTCTGGGTATATCTGCTTCCAGCTGATTGTTGTTTATGTCTCTGGGTGTTTCTAGGCATCTCTAGATGTCTAGAAACATTCTGAGGAACTATTTCTAGGACCCACAACTGATTAGCTCACCTCTCTCTCCTTCAGAAAGGTGTGAAACTTCTACGAATTGTGAATGCCAAGGCTTAAACATTTTAAGGACAAGTGCACGGTTTGCTTCCAATTCAGGATTGTTTTCGTTGGCATATGACTTATTTTGAATTTGTTTCTTATGGATTTATACTACACTATCCCGTATTTCATCTCTTTTACCAGTGGATGACTCTGGAAAAAATGCAATTGAAAACTTGGGCCTGCAGTGTCAGCATATTGGTCCTGTTTCTTGTTTAAAATACAGGGGATGGTTGACCAGAGAAGTAGATAGACATTAGGAATTCAAGTGAAGTTAAAATAATTCAGTAGTCTCCATATCTATGTAGTATGGTGTTATTTGTGATGTCTGTAGCATATTTGGAACAAAGTTTTATTTGTTTTGCATTTCCTTTACAGTTACTGCTGTAGCAAAAGTACTTTGCTTTTTTTTTTTTTTAAATGCTTTTCTTTTGTTCGTTTGTATTTGAGACAGAGTCTCAAACTGTTGCCCTATTTAAGCTCACCACAACCTCTGCCTCCCAGGCACAAGCAGTCCTTCTGTCTCAGCCTCCAGAGCAGCTGGGATTACAGGCAAGCACCACTATTGCCCAGCTAATTTTTTTGTATTTCTGGTAGAGATGGGGTTTCACCATGTTGGCCAGGCTGGTCTTAAACTCTTGACCTCAAGTGATCCACTTGCCTCAGTCCCCCAAAGTGCTGGGATTACAGGGAAGAGTCACCACTAAAGATGCTTTTAACTATGTATTTATCATGCCTTGCTGACATTGGTGCACTCATTTCTCTATTTTAATTCTTTTTTAGGTTTAGGCTTTCATTGGTCCTAATCATAGCAGTAATCTGAGCTGTATATTGTTAAAAGAATTTTCTTTGTGCTTGCATATGTTTTCAGCTGCAGGCTTTGGTCATAGATCAGCCACCTCTGTGCTGAGAGATGCAGGTTTGTGCCTGCTTTGGGCTGTTTGCCGCAGAGCATGTTGCAGAGCCCTGTGATGTGTCTGGTGCTTCGGGCAGGTCACCAGGCATCTTCGTGGTTAAAACCTGCTTTTGTCACAAAAAGAACAGCCTGAAACTGTCTGGAAATCATTTAGAAATTGAATTTACAAATAAGGATGACCTTTTCTATAGATGAGTTGAATAGGTAGAAGGTTTCTGCAAGTATTTATGTGATGGAAATGTTTAATGATCCATATATATGCTTGACAGTAAGCTCTGTTGTTTAAACTTATTTATATGGTCTAGTCAAGTGTATGCACATCAAATAGGACTAATGGTGAGAATTAATTTGTTTCAGTCTGTCCAATAATACATTATATTTGTGTAATGGTCTTTCTTTGCATTGTCATTTGAGCTTCACTCACCCCGACCCTTTTTTTTTTTTTTTTTTTTTTTTTGGCTTAACAGAAGGGAAACTTGTACTCAGAAATATTGTTTTGTCTAAAGTTGCATACCTAATAAGTGTCATTATCCTAAGCTGCTATGTGATGATGTCATTGGAATGATTAAATATACTGTCATTGCACAAGCTGTTAACTAATTTTTACTCTAAGGAAATGCTACAAACAGTTCTATACCACAGTGTTGATTCTCCCTTTGAAATCTCTTTCAAATCCATCATTAATGCATTCAGTTCAGCAGACATTTATTTTGTGCCTACTGTGTTCAAGTGAGCAGGATACCATGGTATCCTTTCAAGAAGCTCTGATTCTGGCAAGGAAATTTGAAAAATGTCAACAGAACAGTACATGACCATGCTAGAGTTATGTCTACCATAGGGGCCGCCTTCTAAGAAAAGAGGAAGCTGTCTGCTTTATCGTTGTTGTGAGAAACAGAAGAGAATTATAAATATGAGATTGGATTGTGTGGCTAGTAGAGAGTCTGTGATTTAGCCTGTGCAGTTCAGTCATAAGTGCAATGCAAAGAAGAATGTTCCCATACTTCTGTGGCATGCAGGAAGGAGCTCAAGTCTTTCAGTGTGTGAGAACAGTCTAAAGATGACAACTGGAAAGGTATTTAAGATAAAATAACACTCACAGGAAGGGACCCTCCCTTTTCTTGTTTGAACACTTCTCTGAGCACAAACAACAAACGTAGTCCCATCCTCCCTTTCTCTTGCCTGTTTCGTCACGTAGTTCTGTGGTCCTGAAAGCATGGCACAGGGTCTGCCATGAAGGTGAAGGGATGAGAGGAGGTTGCTTCCTAGGCATTGCAGTGACTTTTCTTTAGGAGTGGGGCAGAGGTAGGAGAGTTGAAGACGAAAAGGAAGAGATGCTGGATAACGATTTTACCGTCTCAGAAGGAGGCAGGTTGACTTAAGCCACCATAAAAGTGGTCTGTCCCTCCTGCTTTACCTGTCATGGGAAATGGGGCCACTTCTCCCAAAATACCTAGCTTAGTCATAGATTCATAGGAAACACCTTTATCAGAAAGTTCTGTCTAAGCAGTTGTAACACTTGATGCTAAGAGTATTAAGGAAAGCAGGAATGTAGATTTTTAAATAACCAAGAATGTGCATTATCTAAGCGATCTGCCTCCGGAACTTGTGTGTGTGTTTTTGGTGGGCAGCAGCTCGTCATCAGGATTGCTGTCAGAGCCTGTGACACATTCCTTTGAAAACCCTCATGGTGACAGATATCAATTCTTTGGGGGTAGAGTTTCATTTATAGGTCACTTGGAATCAAGTAGAGAAAAGCTGGTTGAGATTCTTTTGGAGCCCAAACTAGTTGTGACTGAAAAAACTAGAGTGATTATAAACTGATTTTAGTTGTGATTGTCAAAAAATCAGAATGATTGTAAGCTGGTTTTGAGGGCAGTTCCAGAAGAGAAGTTACATATTCACTGGAAGAATGATTCACCTTATTGAAAAGAGTGGCTTGTTTGGATACCCTTGTTCTGGTGTGTATTTTGAAAAATTAATCTTGTTGTTTGACAGCCCCATGGCATTGAGCTGGATTTTTGAATAAGATAAATCATTAACCTGTCACACTTAGCTCGGCCCTTGGTTCTGACGTTCTGTCCTAGCCTCTGTGAGACTTAGTACCTCAGGATTGAAAGTTCAGATGACTGACTAAAAAGGGCCTTCATACTATATTTGTGTTATAATTACTAGAGTTCTCTATGGTTCTCTCATGTGACTAATTCAGGGATACTCTGAAATGCTCCTTCTTGCTTGTCTGCACAGTTTCTCATAATTCTTTTTTTTTAGACGAGTCTCCCTCTATTGCCCAGGCTGGAGTGCAGTGGCATAATCTAGGCTCACAACCTTTGCCTCCTGGGTTCAAGCGATTCTCCTGCCTCAGCCTTACTAGTAGCTGGGATTACAGGTGCCTGCCACCATGCCCAGCTAATTTTTATATTTTTAGTAGAGATGGGGTTTCACCATGTTGTCCACGCTGGGTCTCAAACTCCTGACCTCAGGCAATCCACCTGCTTCGGCCTCCCAAAGTGCTGGGATTACAGGCGTGAGCCACTGTGCCCGGCCTCAATGTAAGCTCTTATAGAGGTCCTTCGTATCTGAAAGTTATTTTAAATGACTCCCAACTATTTATTTCTTATGTTGTTTTAGAAGTATGATAAATTTTTGGTCACTTCAATTTGAATTGAAAAAGTCTCTGTCTTGGGGACTTGATTTTGGCATGAGACAGTTTTGTGTGATCATTTGAGAAGCAATATTTTGACATGATGGGCCTGGGTTGAAGTTCTGGCTGTATCATTTATTAGCTCTGTGACCTTGGACAAACTGTCTAACGTCCTAAGTATGAGTTTCTTCAACACTTAAAAAAGGGATGACATCCTCCTTAGAGTTGTAAGGAGGTTTAAAGTAAGATAACAGAAAAGCTGAGTGTAGTGTGGCATGCAGTGAGCGCTCAGCACATGTAATCTCTACTGCTGCTGATAGTGAATGGATGCACAGAGACTAGAGACTTGGCACTTTTTAATATCTTGTGTTACTTGGTAGAATAGGGTTATATATGAAGTGATGAACAGAATCAATTTGTGATATATTTTTTAAAAGTAAGGCTTCCCTCCATCATCAGTTGTTCCTGTCGGCACCTGTACCCTTAGTCCAGCACATGCTGGGTCACTGCCAGTAGCTGACTAGAGCAGAAGACTGGCTGGTCTGTTTCATACAGACATCTCATATATGTACATTTCTGAGTCTGTAGGTTCAGGCAAATGGCTGTGACATGTAAGCTTGGTTTCTGAGACTTAGCATATACAAGCTATGAAAAGGCACATATGGATGTTTAGAACCTTCAGAAACTATGGTTTTTATTCTTTTCTTATCCCTCGCTTGTCCTCAGTGAATACATCCTTTTAGTTTCTCTTTCAAAAGTTTTCTGGCTGGGTGCAGTGGCTTACACCTGTGAGCCCAGCACTTTGGGAGGCTGAGGAGGGTGGATCACCTTAGGTCAGGAGTTTGAGACCAGCCTGGCCAACATGACAAAATACTACTGAGTATTTTGATTTCCAATTTCAGACTGCAGAGGACCTGCTGGATTTGGAATCTCTCTTTGCAGCATTGTACACTGTGGACCATTCTTTTTTTTTTTTTTTTTTTTGAGGAAGAGTCTCGCTCTGTTGCCCAGGCTGGAGTGCACTGGCATGATCTTGGCTTACCACAACCTCCACCTCCCAGGTTCAAGTGATTCTCCTGCCTCGGCCTCCCAGGTAGCTGGGACTACAGGCGCGTGCTACCATGCCCAGCAGATTTTTGTATTTTTAGTAGAGACAGGGTTTCACTATGTTGGCCAGGCTGGTCTTGAACTCCTGACCTTGTGAGCCACCTGCCTCAGCCTCCCAAACTGCTGGGATTATAGGCGTGAGCCACTGAGCCTGGCCCGAACCATTGTCTTTATGAAACTCACCCCCTCCTAACCTTTGTGACATAGTTTCCTTCTGGCTTCTTAACTCTTCCTTTCCTCTCTCTGGGGTTTCTTCTCTTTCTCCTGATGAAGGTATTTCTTGGATTTGTGTCTGTTCTTTACCTCACTTTACATACACTTGCTGAGTAATCTCGTCTGTGCCCAGGACTTCAGCTGTCATGGCTGCGAAAATGGTATCTGCAGTCTGTATCTGTAGCCCTGACTTTCCTCTACTCTAGACATTTCATTGGTTCCCCCATACTAACTTAAAAAGTCTAAAACAACTCTGTTTCAACTTCCTCCCCCACCCCTGCCCCTATCTCCCTGCTCCACAGATATTTCTATTTCAAATGTCCACTTACTATCTCCATCCATTTCTGTTGCTATGACAAGAATACCTTAGACTTGGTAAATCATATGTGATAGAAATTTATTGCTCACAGTTTGGAAGCTAGGAAAAGATCAAGAAGTCAGAAGATTTATTGTCTGTTAAGAGCCTGTTCTCTGCTTCAAAAATGGCACCTTCTTGCTGCATCCTGGCATGGTGGGAGGGAGAGACAGGCTCCCTCAAGCTTCTTATGTAAGGGCACTAAACCTATTCACCAGCACTTCTCTTTCATGACCTAGTCACCTCCTAAAGGCCCCATCTCTTTTATACGTATGTTTGTGTGTGTGTATATGTGTGTGTGTGTGTGTGTATGTATGTATGTATGTATGTATGGGGGTGGGGAGAGAGTGAGTGTCTGGCTTCTCACCAAGCCTGGAGTGCAGTGGCGAGATCAAAACTCACAGTAGCCTTGAATTCGTGGCTTTAAGTGATCCTCCCAAGCAGCTGGGATTACAGGCGTGTGTCACCACACTAGCTAATTTTTTTTTGTTTGTTTTGAGACAGAGTCTCACACTGTCACCCAGGTTGTAGTGCAATGGCTCAATCTCAGCTCACTGCAATCTCCGCCTCCTGGGTTCAAGCAGTTCTCCTGCCTCAACCTCCTGAGTAGTTGGGACTACAGGCGTGCACCACCATGCCCAGCTATTTTTTTTTTGTATTTTTCACCTTGTTGGCCAGGATGGTCTCGATTTCCTGACCTTGTGATCCGCCCACCTTGGCCTCCCAAAGTGCTGGGATTACAGGCATGAGCCACCACACCTGGCCTAATTTTTAATTTTTTGTAGAGACGGGTCTCGTTATGTTTCCCACGCTGGTCTCAAACCCCTGGCCATGAACGATAGTCCTGCCTTGGCCTCCCAAAATGCAGGGGTTATGAGTGTGAGCCACTGCGCCTGTACCCCCTCTGTTAATACTATCACATTGGGGATTAACTTCCAATACAGGAATTTTTGGGGGACACTGACAGACCATAGTAACTTACTGAAATAAAAAAATTGAGAGTCATCCTTATATTCTAAAAAAATAATTAAAAAAAATTTTTTTTAAATCGAGATGAGGTTTTGCAGTGTTTCCCAGGCTGGTGTCACTCCTGGGCTAAAGTGAGCCACCTGCCTTGACCTCCCAAAGTGCTGCGATTACAGGTGTGAGCCACCTCGCCCAGTGAGCCGTTTTCTAATGGATCACTGAGTCTTGTTTCTACTTCTGCTTCTCCACACCACTCCTTTGTTAATTCAGGCACTTATTTCTTGCTTAGACTAATGAGGTAGTCTCCTAACTTATCTGCCTGTCTCAATCTCTTCTCCCTTCAGCACGTCCTTCTCTACCCTGTCTTGATAATCATTCTGAAGCACAAACCTAATTGTGTTCTTTTCCCTGTTGAAAACTTTTCCTTGGCTTCTCCCATTCACAGGGTAAACTCGAAGCATCTTTTTTTGTATACCAAGACCTGCCTGCCTTTTTAACCTTGTTTCCTGCTCTTTCTATATTTTTTCTCCGCTCTCTAGCCATGCCAGATGACTTGCACTTCCCTGAATGCACTGCTTTTTTTCACTTCTATGCTTCTGTATACATTGCCATTCTCTAAAATATCCACTCTGGCATGTTCTTCCCCCTTTTTTTTTTTTTTGCCTGGTTAACTTCTGTTCCATTCAGTTTCCTGTGAGAAGCCATCTTTTTCTAAGCTCTAAGAAGTTACATCTCTCTATAAGTAGTCATCAGTTATTGAGAGATTATGATGTAATAGGTCCTGTGCTTAGCACTTCATACACCTTGCCTGGCCCGTAAGTAGGTGCTGAATACATGGCTCCTATATCATAACGATGATAAGGGAACTGAGGTAGCAAAAAGCACCTGAACATTGCATACAGTGTATCTTCCCACCTGTGGCTACACATTTTCCTGTAAGGTAGTATTCTGGATGAATGGCACTGGGAAGGATTACAGAATTTGGGCGTCATGCTGAATTGGGTTCATACCCTGTATGGTCCTGGGCAAGTCTTTTTTTTTTTTTTTGAGATGGAGTCTCTTTCTTGTTGCCCAGGCTGGAGTGCAGTGGCACAATCTTAGCTCACTGCAACCTCTGCCTCCTGGGTTCAAGAGATTCTCCTGTCTCAGCCTCCCAAGTAGCTGGTGCTGCAGGCGCCTACTACCATGCCCAGCTAATTTTTATATTTTAGTAGAGTCGGGGTTTCACCATGTTGCCCAGGCTGGTCTCAAACTCCTGACCTGAGATGATCCGCCCATCTTGGCCTCCCAAAGTTCTGGGATTATAGGCATGAGCCACCGCGCCTGGCCCTTGGGCAAGTCTTTGAAATGTGTTTCTAATCTTAACTCCTAGAAATAGGTGTGCAGTTTCTTTTTTTTGAGACGGAGTTTTGCTGTTGTTACCCAGGCTGGAGTGCAATGGCACGATCTCGGCTCACCGCAATCTCCGCCTCCTGGGTTCAAGCAATTCTCCTGCCTCAGCCTCCCAAGTAGCTGGGACTACAGGCGCGTGCCAGCATGCCCAGCTACTTTTTGTATTTTTAGTAGAGATGGGGTTTCACCTTGTTGACCAGGATGGTCTCGATCTCTTGACCTCATGATCCACCCGCCTTGGCCTCCCAAAGTGCTGGGATTATAGGCGTAAGCCACCGCGCCCGGCCAGGTGTGCAGTTTCTGTACAGTGTGCTCGTATTGGAAACCAAGTCCATTTGGTTCTAAGCCCTGTGGTATTTCCACACTGCTGTTTGACCACCATCTCCCTGAATCTTGTTTCAAGTAGTTTTGGCAGAATTATCTTCCATCTTAACTGGTATGTATCTCATTTTCCTTAGGATACAACTTCTGGGTTTTTTTTTTTGTTTCTTTGTTTTTTGAGACAGGGTGTTGCTCTGTCCCCCAAGCTGGAGTGCAGTGGCGTGATCTTAGCTCACTGCAACCTCAAACTCCTTTGCACAAGAGATCCTCCAAGTAGCTGGGATAACAGGTCTGTGTCACTATGCTTGGCCAATTTTTTATTTTTTTGTAGAGATCGGTCTCGCTTTGTTGCCCAGGCTGGTCTTGAACTCTTGGGCTCAAGCAGTCCTCCTACCTTGGCTGCCCAAAGTGCTGGGATTACAGGCATGAACCACTGCACCTGGCCATAGCTTCTGTCTTTATTTTTTTGGGGGTAGGGCTGCCTGGAGGGAGGAGAATTGGAATGTTCTATCTTATTTTCACAGAAATAGGTAAAGGGGTGTAATTTGTTATTTCTCACCATGTCTTGCAGGAATCAGAGGGGTTAACACTCTGTAGATTCTATTTGGAGGATTTCCATCATACCAGCGTAACTGCTGGCAAGATGTAACTTTCATTACTTCTTATTATTTCTTAAAATTTTTGTAGAGATGGGGTCTCGTATTGCCCAGGCTCGTCTTGAACTCCAGGGCTCAAGTGATCCACCCACCTTGGCCTCCCAAAGTGTTGTGATTACAGGCATGAGCCACCATGCTGGGCCTTTTATTTCTTAAAAAAAAAAAAAATGAAAAATATTAAGATCATCTATAAAGTGAGAGGTAATTGAGGTAATTTTATGTACTTGTCTTTTGCTGTGAAGTTACTTTTTCTTCCTTGAATTGAGATGGAGATGATGAGAAGCTGAAAGGGGAAACTCAGGATGATAATATTTTGGATGCTGCACAGGACAGTCCTAAATGAAAATCCACAGGTGTGTAGCATCTTTGAAAGGTCTGTGTTGTGAACAGGCCTTGAGTTTCTGGGCTATTGATACAGGGTTATACTTACATTGTGGTACAGAAAGAGTTTTTAGTCTTTTTCCCCCCTAGAATATTTCATGTTTAATGTAGAAATCAACGTATAAATGAATGTAGATGTTTCCTTGAATGACATGTATTTTATTGTTTTTTCTTGGAGTTATAATTATTATTATTTTTTTGGTAATCGAATAGTGCTCCAATACTCTTTATTTTTAGACGACTGTTGCTTTTAGGGATACATTAAAGGATCTGCAGGGTTTTGTTTTCTTTCTAAGGGTGTAGGATCATATTCTCATAAGTTAATCATAGGCCAGAACTTGTGGCTTTTGATTTAGTTCAGGCATGAATACATTTTATAGTGCTGACCAGTCTTGTCATTGAATCTCCTTTTAAAGAAATGAGCCTGGCCGGGCGTGGTAGCTCACACCTGTAATCCCAGCAGTTTGGGAGGTCAAGGCAGGCATATCACTGAGGCAGTCGGGAGTTTGAGACCAGTGTGACCAACATGGGGAAACCCTGTCTCTGCTAAAAATACAAAATTAGCTGGGCATGGTGGCTCATGTCTGTAATTCCAGCTACTCGGCAGGCTGAGGCAGGAGAATCACTTGAACCCGGGAGGCAGAGGTTGCAGTGAGCCGAGATTGTCCCATTGCACTCCAGCCTTGGCAATGGGAATGAAACTTCATCTCAAAAAAAAAAAAAAAAAGCCCAGTTGGAATTGTTAGGTAGAAGCTTCTGAGCTTCTGATAGTTCCTTGTTTAGCAAATCTGTGACAAAGGCAAAGGCACTGTCTTAAAATTTTAAAGAATCATTCTTGATTTATGGGATTTCCTCTCTGGGTTGGAGAAACTTGAAACTTTCATTTTTAAGTTGAAGATGTAGAAAAAGCAGTGCTATGAGTTTTCCTCCCATAGTTCTTTGCTTGTTTTTCTTCAAGGAGACCAAGAGAAGTACTAGAAAATGAACTTCCTGTTAAAAAAACAACTTCTCCATTTGTCGGTTCTCTGAGCTCTGATTTCTAATGTTACTCCTATATCATAGCTATTTTTAAAATTATCTTACGTTAGGAAATTATCATTTGTATAAATATTCTCATCTCCTCTGAGTAAGCTGCTTGAGGACAGCACACAGTGAGTGTCCCTTAGTGTAAATGCTTTTCAGTTCAGCTAGTGAACAAATCTAGATTCTTCCATCAATCTCTATCTTTTTTTTTTTTACTAGTATCTGACACTCTTCTGTTATAATCATATGGGTTTCCTCACTCTTTCTTGACAAGCTCATTCCCGTCTCTGCATTTGTAGTGAGTATTTTCCCTGTCAGGACGGCTTTTTCTGTCAAAATCCAACCCTTGTTTCAAGGCCTCGCTGATGTTCCTCTCATCATGAAACCTGCTGACTGCTTTAGTCCATATTAATCTCTTCTATTTTTAGACTATTGTTATATTCAGCAGCAGTTTTAACACTTAATTTACCACTATTTGTTTCATTTATGTTATTTTTACCTTCTCAGACTTTAGGCCTTTTTTTTTTTTTTTGAGACGGAGTCTTGCTCTGTTGCCCAGGGTGGAGTGCAGTGGCATGATCTCGGCTCACTGCAACCTTCACCTCCCTGGTTCAAGCGATTTTCCTGCCTCAGCCTCCTGAGTAGCTGAGATTACAGGTGCCTTTTTCCACCATGCCCAGCTAATTTTTGTATTTTTAGTAGAGTTGAGGTTTTTCCATGTTAGCAAGGCTAGTCTTGAACTCCTGACTCTAAGTGATCTGCCTCCCTTGGCCTCCCAAAGTGTTAGGATTACAGGTGTGAGCCACTGTGCCTGGCTTAATTTTTGTCTTTTTTTTTTGTAGAGATGGGGTTTTGCCATGTTGCCCAGGCTTCTTGAACTGCTGGGCTCAAGAGATTCACCTGCCTTGGCCTCCCAGAGTGTTGAGATTATAGTGTGAGTCATCACATCCAGCTTTCAAAAATTTTTTTTCTTTTTTTGAGATGAAGTCTCACTCTGTCACCCAATCTGGAGTGCAGTGGTGTGATCTCCGCTCACTACAACCTCTGCCTCCCGGGTTCAAGCGATTGCTCTGCCTCAGCCTCCTGTGTAGCTGGGATTACAGGTGTCTGCCACCAAGCCCGGCTAATTTTTTATATCATACTTTTTAGTAGAGATGGGGTTTCACTATGTTGGCCATGCTGGTCTTGAACTCTTGATCTAGTGATCCGCTTGCCTTGGCCTCCTGAAGTGTTGGGATTACAGGCGTGAGCCACCGTGCCTGGCCACATTTTTAATTTATTTTATTATTTTTTAAAGAGGGAATCTTGCTCTGTCACCCAGGCTGGAATGCAGTGGCACAATCTTGGCTCACTGCAAAATCCACCTCCTGCATCAGCCTCCTGGGCAGCTGGGATTATAGGCATGTGCCACCACTCCTGGCTAATTTTTGTATTTTTAGTAGAGACGGGGTTTTACCATATTGGTCAGGCTGGTCTCAAACTCCTGACCCCGTTTAGTAGAGACTGGGTTTTATCATATTGGTCAGGCTGGTCTCGGACTCCTGAGGTCCACTTGCTTCAGCCTCCCAAAGTGCTATGATTATAGGCACCAGCCACTATGCCCAGCCACATTTTTTAAAAAAGTAAAGAAAAATTAATATAAACAAGTAAGTAATAATTTAACTGGTTATTCCAGTTGAGGGTCTCAGAAGGTGGGAACCTATCCAAGCACTTTGGGTACAAGGCGGGAACAAGCCCTGGAAAGGACTTCCATTGCAGGGTGCACACGTACATACTCACGCTCACTTAGACTGGGACAATGAAACGTGCCAATTCACATAACGGACACATCTTTGGGATATAGGGGAAACTAGAGTACCTGGAGAAAACCCACACAGACACGGGGAGAACGTGCAAGCTCCATGCAGACAATGGCCCTGGATGGGAATTGATGTTTTTTTTTCCTTCTCAACCTCTTTATAACATAACATTGAGTAAAATAATGTTATTTGAGGTCCTACTTGTATATACATAGTATATATTGAGAATGACAAAGATTGTGTAGTATAAATGCTAAATAAGGATCCTTGAACTAGAAGAAACGTATTGCAAAAGAAAGCCTAGTCATCTGAATGAAGGATTCCCAATGATTTCACAGAACTCAGATGTTGGACAGGGTAATGTGGGGGATAGATGGGAAGTAAAAGCATTCTTTGTTGTCACTGGGATATTGGCAGGGAAAGAATGGAAATTAACTGTATTGGTGAGGACAAAAATATTTATTTATAAAAGTGTTAAAAATTATAAAATACTGGGCCGGGTGTGGTGGCTCACGTCTATAATCCAAGCACTTTGGAGGCCAAGGCAGGCGGATCACCTGAGGTCGGGAGTTCAAGACCAGCCTTACCAACATGGCGAAACCCCGTCTTAAAAAAAAAAAATTATAAAATACTTCCTAGAATATATTTGGGAAAAAGAGAAAAATTATAAAAGACTTAAATATTGCAAGAAAGACATACAATCTGTATGAAGAAAATTGTAAAACTTTAAGGTTATAAAAGCAGCATCTGAAAAAATGGAAATATATGCAGCTGTTCCTCTATCCATGGGGGATTGGACTCTCCTTGGTTAACAAAACCCAAGGGTGCTCAAGTCTCTGCTAAAAAGTGGCATAGTATTTGCATGTAACTTAAGCAGATCCTCCTGTATACTTTAAATCATCTCTAGATTACTTATAGTACCTAGTACGTGAAAATGCTATGTCAGTAGTTGTTATGCTATATTGTTTAGAGAGTGATAACAGGAAAAAAATCTGTACATGTTAAGTACAGACGCTTTTTTCCCAACAAATATTTTCAGTCCGAGGTTGGTTGAATCAATCCATGGATGTGGAACCCAAGGATATGGAAGGGTCAACTGTACCATATGAGAACACTGATATATAAAAATTTAATGGAAATCTAATTAGAGCTCCAATGGAAGATTATTCAGGGAATAGAGAATTAGATAAAGTGATCTTAGTGTTCGCATGGAAGAAAGAATAGCCAAGAAAATTTAGAAACAGAATAGTGAGATGATACTTGCCTTACCATATATTAAAACAGATTTTAAAGTCACTGTATTCAAAGCAGTATGGTATTAACTTTCAAATAGGATGAATGAGCAGAATACTGTTCCCAAATTCTTATATATATGGGAAAAACAATTATGTTTGAAAATAATACACATTGTATTAGCTTAGTTCAGTTGTGTTCCTAATTGCCTCAAATTAGAAAAGATTTTAAAATAAGTTGACTGGGACTCCATAGGACATCAGAATACTGAACTTGTTACTCTGTTTATCCTGCCAAGAAGAGTACACTGGAGCCAGAAAGAAAAGCCCCTTTCTGCAATGTCTTTCCAGTGCCCTCTACATACAGGCAAAGCTTAATATCATGGCAGCTGGCAAAGGAAAAATACTCAAAGGGCCCATCTCAGTTTTCACAGAGCAGTGAGGGTATATTTGGAGCTGAAAGGCCTTAAAGTGATAACTAACACATTCTTGATTCCTCTCTTTCCTTCAGTCCAGCTCTCCATATCAAGTCCACCAGTGAGTCTTTTGGTACTACCTTGAGAATATATTCTTTTTTTTTTTTTTAAGACGGGGTTTCACCATGTTGGTCAGGCTGGTCTTGAACTCCAACCTCAGGTGATCCGCCCACCTTGGCCTCCAAAGTGATTGGATTACAGGTGTGAGCCACCACGTCCCACCAAGAATATATTCTAAATCTACTTCTCTCCTTCCCAAGTCACTGCTAATCATGCCCAAGTCATCACATCTCTTGCTTCTTTAGCTCTTTACCTGGTGGTGTCCCAGCTTTCTTCTCTCTAACCCATTTTCCACATAGCAGGTAGGGAGCTTTTTAAACTGCAAATTAGGTCATATTACTTCCCTGCTTTACATCTCTCATGAAGTCAGTTTGTCTTTAAAATATATTTCAAATATCTTTCCATAGCCTACAAGACCTACACGGTACTGACTCCTCATCTTTTCCCCCCACCCATTGTGCTTCAGCTACATTGGCTGACTCTTCTTTCTCTTTTCCTTCCTCCCTTCTCTCCTTCTCTGTTCTCTCTCTTTTCCTTCTGTCTCCCTGCCTCCCTCCATCCTCCCCTTTCTCCCTTCCCTCTTCCTTTTTTTATTTAGCTGGTGTTTACTGAATGCACACTATGTGCCACTTAGATACAGGTGATATACAACAGTGATTAACGTGACAAAACCCCTCCCCTTAGGGGGCTTACTCTGTAGGTGTAGACAGAGAATAACAAGTAATATGTATTGCTTGTTAGATGGTAAAAATTTACTATTATTTTTTGAGACAGGGACTTGCTTGTTCTGTCACCCAAGTTGGAGTGTAGTGGCGTGATCATGGTTCACTGCAGCTTGTTCCTCCTGGGCTCACGCGATCCTTCCCCTCAGCCTCCTGAGTAGCTAGGACTCCAGGCATGTGCCATCAAGCCCACCGAATTTTTATTTTTTGTAGAGACAGGGTCTTGCCATGTTTCCCAGACTGGTTTCAAACTCTTGGGCTTGAGCAGTCCTCCTGCCATGCTTGGTGCCCTGCAAAGTGTTGGGATTACAGGTGTGAGCCCCTGTGCCTGGCCATATGGTAAATTTCAATGGAGAAAAAGCAGCAAAAGGGACAGATAATACTGGTAGGAGGTTAGTGGGCACAATTTAAAAGAGGGAAGTCATCATGAGATGATTTGAACACAATAGTGAGGCATTCCTTTTCTTCCTTGAACTCCCTATGCTTGTTGCTGCCTCTAGGTCCCTTTTTTTTTCTAGGCCCCTTTTATTTGAGACAGGGTCTCACTCTCTTGCCCAGGCTGGAGTACAGTGGCATGCATGGAGCTCACGGCAGCCTTGACCTCCCAGGCTCAAGTGATCCTCCCACCTCAGCCTCCCTAGTAGCTGGGACTACAGGCTTGCACTATCACACCTTGCTAATTTTTTTATATTTTGTAGCTGCAGGGTCTCACTATGTTGCCAGGCTTGTCTCGAACTCCTGGACTCAAGCCATCCTCCCACCTTGGCTTCTCAAAGTGCTGGGGTTACAGGCATGAACCACCATGCCTGACTACCTCTATGTCTTGTTCCTTGCTTTTCTTCAGCCTGGAATGTTCTGCTCCAACTTTGTCTCAGTTCAAAGTTAATCTCCTTAGAGATACCCTCCCTGGTGCCGGGCGCAGTGGCTTATGCCTGTAATCCTAGCACTTTGGGAGGCCGAGGCGGGCAGATCACCAGGTCAGGGGATCAAGACCATCCTGGCCAACATGGTGAAACCCCAGCTCTACTAAAATACAAAAAAATTAGCTGGGCACGGTGGTGCGCGCCTGTAGTCCCAGCTACTTGGGAGCTGAGTCAGCTTGAACTGGGAGGCGAAGATTGCAGTGAGACGAGATCACCCCACTGCACTCCAGCCTGGGCAACAGAGTGAGACTCTGTCTCAAAAAAAAAAAAAAAAAAAAGAGATACCTTCCCTGTCCTCCAAGTTTAAATTGGGAAACCTTCGCATCATTCTTCATCTCAGCACTCTCCTTTACTTTCTTATTTTCCTGTTTAAAATTTTCTAACTAATACATTTAACATGATCTTGTTCATACATTGATTAATATTATTGGATTCTTCCCCAGTAAAGTGTTTTTTTTTTTTGAGTGCAGAGACTTTACTGTCTTGTTTCCTGCTGTCTCTCTAGTGCCTAGAATAGAAGACTCTGAATAGACACTTGTACAGTGAACAAATGGACTTTGCAGGGAGAAGATTCCAATGGGATTCTTTAGATGGTGGCAGCTTTAAAGAGTAAAGAGTAAAGAAGTGTAGGCTCTGTCCCCAGGGTCTCTGCCAGGAAGGAAAGGGGATCCCTGTGGAAGCTCGTGAGAGCTGCAGCTCAGGGGCCTATGTGTTTCTTGGCATTTAGTTAGTTTCTAATGTTTGCTTGTTTGTTTTCCCCTTATTTTCCTCACTGTGTGCCCTCTGATTTTTACACGACTTTTACACTTAGACGATAGGTAACAACTTTCCATTTCTTCAGTCTACCTGACTACTTGGCTTATCCAATTTGTTTGGTATTTATTATGCAAATACTTTCAGAATACACAGCTCCAAGACTGGAACAGTGCTTGCGTGAGAGCTGGAGCTGTGTGCCTGTGCTCCCTGAACAGGAAGCAGACACTTCTCATTTTTTTTGTGCACTTTGCATATGCATTGGTTCCCTTTTTCCTCTGTCTTAACCAAATGTAATATCCGTAGGGTCTGCTCTGAAGCATAAGTTGATTAGGTGGGTTTTTCTGTAGACCAGACATTGTGAGAAACCAAAACCAGTTTTGTTTTGGTTTAACTGGTCCTGGCTGGAAAACTGAATATTTCACATGCCTGGTTTTTCAACATCTTTTCTTGGCTACATTACATCTTTGGCAAAATGTTGGAAACCCATGGAAGTAGAATAATTAGCCATATGGCAAATATTGGTTTTCTTGAACCAAGTCAGACCTTTGGTCAGTCTATGCTAGTTTATGCAAACAGTGTGGCCAACTGCTAAGGACATTCATGGGCTGTGCATAACATATCCAGCTGTACACACAGAATATTTATCTCTTAGGTCCTACCCACGTTCTCTCTGGTCGCTTTGACTACCTATATCTAAGATACTGTTCAAACACTAAATTAATTGTAATTTTGCACATAGGAAAATAACAAAAATCTTACTTATTATAATATTGTGAACTTCAGATTTATCTTTATGGCTGAGAGATAGAACTTGTGAAACATCTTAATAACTAAGATTATCCTTGGCCACCAGCACTTTAGGAGGCTGAGGCAAGAGGATCACTTGAGGCCAGAAGTTCAAGATCAACCTGGGCACCATAGTGAGACCCTGTCTCTAGCCTGGTATTGTGGTGTGCACCTGTAGTCCCATCTACAGCTTTGGAGTTGAGGCTGCAGTGAGCTATGGTCGTGACACTACACTCCAGGCTAGGCAATAGAGGAAGACCACATCTTAAAAAAAAAAAAAAAAAGATTATCCTGTTTCAGTAAAGATTAGAAGAAACATGACTAAAATGAGTATTAAATGTTAAAACATGATTAAAATCATTAAAATGTTAATTAACAGAAAATCACCATTGTTAGAAGCATATTTGCTCAGAATCCTGAATTTGATTTATCTTCTTTTTCTTACAATTGCTTTTGTGGAGAAAAGCTCTTTTCATTAGAGATGGAAATGCCTTCTTCTTTTTTTTTTTGAGACAGTCTTGCTCTGTCGCCCAGGCTGGTATGTAGTGCTGTCATCACGGCTCACTGTAGCCTCAACCTCCTGGGCTCAGGTGATCCATCCACCTCAGCCTCCCAGGTAGCTGAGACTAAAAGCATGCACCACCATGCCCAGCTAATTTTTAGATTTTTTGTAGAGATGGGCTTTCGCCATGTTGTCCGGGCTGGTCTTGAACTCTTGGACTCAAGCGAACTGCCCACCTCAGCCTCCAAAGGTGTTGGGATTATAGGCGTGAGCCACCATGCCGGACCCTTATTTTTTTTTTTTTGGTAGTCAGATTTAGTATCTCAGTGTCCTCATCTGTAAAATGAGGATGATAATAGTATCTACATTGTAGGATTGATAGAAGCACTGAATCAGTTATTATATAACAGTATACTTTGGGAGGATGAGTTGGCAGGATTTCTTGGGGCCAGGTGTTCAAGACCAGCCTAGCAGCATAATGAGACCTGCTTTCTTTCTTTCTTTTTTTGAGATGGAATCTTGCCCTGTCACTCAGGCTGCAGTGCAGTTGCACGATCTTGGCTCACTGCAACCTCTGCCTCCCGGGTTCAAGCAGTTCTCTGCCTCAGCCTCCTAAGTAGCTGGGATTACAGGCCCTCGCTACCACGCCTGGCTAATTTTTTTTGTATTTTTAGTAGACACAAGGTTTCACCATCTTGACCAGGCTGGTCTTGAACTCCTGACCTTGTGATTCACCCACCTCGGCCTCCCAAAGTGATGGGATTACAGGTGTGAGACACAGTGCCTGGCTAAGACCTGCTTTCAAAAAAAAAAAAAAAAAAAGGAAAAGTATGTATAGTGGTTAGTATAGTGCCTAGCATATGGGAAGCACTATAAGTCTATTATGCTGCTGTGTTATTTTACTAATCCATGCAGAAGTTGTGATTAGTGAAAAGAGTATAACTGGGCATATGGACCCAAATTTGTTTTCCAGCTTTATCTAAAGCAGGATGATAGTTAAAGCCATAAGAACAGATGAGTTCACCCAGAAAAGAGGGCTTAGAGTGAACAGAGAAGAGTATTTCAAATAGAAACTTAAGAAATGCTAACATGGACAGAGGAAAAGAAAGCTTGCAGAGACGGCTGCAAAGACATGGCTGTAGGTTTAGCAAGAAACCTAGAGAAGGAAAGTCAGGAGAATTGGGGGCTGGGAAGACAAGAGAGAGAATGACCAAATATTGCTGCAAACAAAAGGATGGTTAAGCATTAAGGTGGATTTGTTAGATTTAGCCACAAAATGGTTTATGATTATGAACTTGGTGAGAGTGGTTTTAAGGCTACGGTGTTCGAATCAGAAGCCAGAGATTATAATGGGTTAAGAGGTAACTGGGAGGAAATGAGTAAGTTTCAAAAACAAAACAAAACAACTTCTAGTAAGTTTGACTGTGGTTAGGAAGGGCAGGACATGGCAGTACTTTATTTTTTATTTTTTTTTTGAGATGGAGTCTCTCTCTGTTGCCAATCTGGGGTGCAGTGGTGTGATCTTGGCTCACTGCAGTCTCTGCCTCCTGGGTTCAAGTGATACTTCTACCTCAGCCCCTTGAGTAGCTGGGACTACAGGCGTGCGCCACCACACCCAGCTAATTTTTGTATTTTCAGTAGAAACGGGTTTTACCATTTTGGCCAGGGTGGTCTTGATCTCTTAACCTCGTGATCCTTCTGCCTCGGCTCCAAATTGCTGGGATTACAGATGTGAGCCACCGTGCCCGGCCAACAGCACTTTCCTGTAGTTATTTTGGGGGAATGTAGGATACTGTAATAAATAGCCAGATGTGGTGGCATGCTCCTGTAGTCCCAAAATAGTCCCAGTTACTCAGGAGGCTGAGGTGGGAGGATACCTGAACCCAGGAAGATTGAGTCTGCAGGGAGCTGTGATTGCACCATTGCAATTCTTGCCTGGGCAACAGAGTGAGGAGACCCTGTCTTAAAAAAATGCTGTAAACAGTATCTTTATTGCATAATAAATGTCATAAAGTGTATAGGGGGAGACCCCATAAGTGCTAAGGCAGGAGCCAGAAGCCTCAGCCTATTTCCATATAAATAGTGAAGAAAGTAACTAGAAATATAACTGTAGTAGTGATTCATAGGTCATTCTAATTCTTTTACGAATGCCTCTCAGGCCGGAAGTGTGAACCTGGAGTGACATTGTGAAAGGAATGACCCTAAGGCAAGATGCTTTAAGTCCTCTGTCAGGCCCATGTAACAGCTGCCGGAGGGCCCTTCAGCTGTGTGACAGCGCCAGCGCTGGGAAAGCACTCACTGTTTAGCCAGCTAGGGAAGGAGACGTCCAAGATGGCCAAGATATCTCCTTCCTCGGGGGAGTGAGGAGAAAACTCCGCTCCTCTGAGCTCTTGTGGTGGCCTGGTGGCTGTCAGGGAGGCCCGCAGACATCCAGGGGCTTAATTGTCTTTCTGTGGTGCTGTGCTTCAGTGGTCATGTTCCACGTCCACTCTCATGTTCTGCTTCTGCATCTGGTTCCTTTTTTCTTAGAAGAGATAATCAGTAAAAATAATATAAATCTTAATGTCTTTGTACTTTCTGGACAAATATGGAAAAGTGCTGACGCATTATACCCCTTACCTCATCTTGGCTGCTAGAAAGCCTTGGGCGCCTATCTATATGACACGTGATGTACTTGACCTTATCACTGACCACCAGCACCAGGCCCTACCTACCCTGCCCCCAGCTTTGTACTCAACAAAAGTCAGAGCGTCCAGGCACTCGGGGCCACTGTCGGACTCCGCACTTTGGTTGGCAGTGGACCCCTGGGCCCAAACTCTCTTTTCTATATCTCTGTGTCTTGTGTCTTTTATTTCTTTTTTTGTTGTTGTTGATCAGGCTGGTCTTGAACTCCTGACCTTGTGATCCACCCACCTTGGCCTCCCAAAGTGCTGGAATTACAAGCACGAGCCACTGCGCCCAGCCCATATATTCTTTTTTTTTTTTTTTTTTTTTGAGACAAAGTCTCACTGTGTTGCCCAGGCTGGAGTGCAGTGGCATGATCTTGACTCACTAGAACCTCCACTTCCCAGGTTCAGGCAGTTCTCCTACCTCAGCCTCCTGAGTAGCTGGGATTACAGGCGTGTGGCAGCACGCCCAGCAAATTTTTGTATTTTTAGTAGAGATGAGGTTTCACCATGTTGGTCAGGCTGGTCTCAAATTCCTGACCTCGTGATCCACCCGCCTCGGCCTCCCAAACTGCTGGGATTACAGGCATGAGCCACCACGCCTGACCATGTGTCTTTTATTTCTACAATTTCTCATCTCCATACCAGCAGATAGGGGCTCTAGGACCATGTAGGGCTGGACCATACAATAAAGGAGACATGTTCATGTACTTGAAGGTGCTTAGGTGGAGGGCATTAGTGTATTCTGGGAAGGACACTCGTATGCTATCATTTGGGCTCAGATTTAACAGTGGAATAGGTGTTCGGTGAGTTGACAGACAAGGGCAAGAGGGTACTTTAGATTTGGAGAAAGACATGGATTTGGGAATCATTGAAGCATATTTGAGGAACTATGATGATTTAGTCACTGCTAGAACACAGAGTGTAAGCTCAGTAAGTTCAATGAGCCAGGACAGTGGTTAGGGCCGAGAGCATGGCAAGGGGTGGGGTGTGCCTTGTGGCTGCACCCATAGAATCTTAAATTTTATCCTGTAGGTCTTTGCTTCCCAATGGGGATTTGTATTGGTATGCCAGGGGTACTCAAAGCTGCAATACAAAAATTAGCCAGGTGTGGTGGCACGCACCTGTAATACCAGCTACTTGGGAGGCCGAGGCAGGAGAATCACTTAAACCCAGAAGGTGGAGGTTGCAGTGAGCCAAGATCATACCACTGCACTCCAGCCTGGGCAACAGAGTAAGACTGGTCTCAAAAAAAAAAAAAGCTACAGGATAAACATTAGCATATCTTTTTGGAATATCAATTAAATTGAATTTCATGGGAAATTATTTCTATGGTAAAGCATGAATTGAAAATTAAGGTCAAACATAATCTTAAATTTTAACATTAAAAAATAATTCAATGTTCTCTGGTGTCTGCTTCTTCAGGCTGTGCCTCTTCTAGGCCCTCCATTCCTCTATCACTTTCTTCAGGAGAAAGAGCATTAATATAGCATCCATGGGAAACCAATGAAGAATTGTAAGCAGGAGTGGTTGCCATCTGTTTTGGTGGAGATCACCCTAGAAGAGGATAGTTTCAGGTTCCTGTGTCATACAAGCAAGGGACACATTCACATAGATAAAATGCAAAATAGCCTTAAATAGGTAAGAGCAGGGCAAGATGGGACAGGAAGACTTAGAGGGAGGCTACTGAAATGAACTGTCTCTGTAGTAGGATAAGGGAAGAGGGAATGAAAAGAAGTATTGAAGGAGGCAGAATTGACAAGACTAGTATGAAGGAGGAGGCATGCACATAGATGTGTAGGTGTGATGGGAGAACCTAGGTGGACTCCTAAGTTTCTTCATTAGGCACCTGAGAGAAAGATGGCACCATTTCCTAAAACAGGGAATAGAGGCAGAACAGTTTAGGGTGTAGGGGGAGAAAAAAATTCCACTTTACTGAATTTGAGAGGTTTTGGGGATGTGCAAATGGAGATCTGTAGCAGCAGTTGGGGATTTGGAGTTCTGTAGAAAGGCCTGTCCTGAAGATATACATTCAGTATTCCTCAGCATGTATCACTGATAGTGGAAGCAATGGGCAGGATTGAGGTTGTCCAAGCAGAGCATATTGAGTGAGCAGAGGCTAAACAGAGCTTGGAAGCACCACCATTTAAGGGGAAGCTGAAAGAACAGAGGTCAAAAAGGTATGAGTGGCCAAAGGGAGAAGAGCAAAACAAGGAATATTAAGAAGTCTCTGTTGTTGCACAGAGTTTGAGACTAGGACTGAGAAAATGCAATTGAGATTACAAGCAGAGGTCATTGGTGGTGACATTTGCCTAAGCTGTTTTAGTAGGGTTAAGGGACAGGGTTGGCAGGGAGGGGGCACTGCAGCCTTTTGCAAGTGGGTAATTAGTGCAAAGCAGAGAGGAAGCAGAAGTAGAGCCAGGCAGTGTACCTTGCTGTTTCAAGCCTGGTGGTGTGAGGTGGAGAGAAAGGAAGTGGGTAGGATGTTGATACATGTATCTGTTCTTTATCTCTCTCCTCACTAGAAAATAAGTTGCCTGAGGGCATGAACTAAGTTTTATTCACTGCTTATCTCCACAGTCAAGAAGAGCTCCTGGCCCATAGTAAGCACTCAACAAATATTTGATGGCCAAACAAATGAATTATGTTAAGAAGGTAGAGACTTGAGTGTGTTCATTTGTTTGGTGGAGAGGTAATAGGTCTTGAGGAGAAGGAATTGAAGGTCTAGAATAGAAAGATGTGATGGAATGAGGTCTCCCTGAGTCAGCAAAGTTTGAGATTGTAAGTACTGCTGGAGTGATCATTCAGGATGCCAGGAATGACTCCTTTTCTGCTGAAACAGAAGGGAAGAAGGAAAGGATGGGAGCAGAGGCAGATATTCATAGGTGGTAGATGAGGAAGTTGAGGGAGTTCCTGCCTAACGGCCTTATGAGTATTCTCTCAGTTAAAATAAGAGTGTTGGCTAGATGCGGTGGCTCACTCCTGTAATCCTAGCACTTTGGGAGGCCGAGATGGGTGAATCATTTGAGGTCAGGAGTTTGAGACCAGCCTGGCCAACATTGTGAAACCCCGTCTCTACTAAAAATACAAAAATTAGTTGGGTGTTGTAGCGTGCTCCTGTAATCCCAACTACTTGGGAGGCTGAGGCAGGAGAATTGCTTGAACCCGGGAGGTAGAGGTTGCAGTGAGCTGAGATCACACCACTGCACTCGAGTCTGAGCGACAGAGCCAGACTCTGTCTCAAAATAAAAAATAAGAGTGTCATGTATGTGTCCTTGGAAAACACTTTGTGAAGACATACAAAAAAACCCACTGGCATTTAAGCTATGCTTCTGTGGAAAGTCACTGTGGTCACTGTGGAAAGGTAGGTGAGGTGAGGATGTGCCAGAGAAGATGAGTAAGAGTAAGTGAGACGAGAGGTCTCTAGTCTCAGCTGGGAATGTAGGGCGTGGCTTTGACCTGAGAGAAGGGAGTGTAGGTACCTGTGTGAACCCTCTTTCCTTCAGCTCCAGAAGGAGCAGCACGCTGTCCATGGGCTTTCAGGGAAGTGAGAGAAGAAAGGCAGTG
Organism: Callithrix jacchus; assembly: GCF_049354715.1. Taxonomy (NCBI): domain Eukaryota; kingdom Metazoa; phylum Chordata; class Mammalia; order Primates; family Cebidae; genus Callithrix; species Callithrix jacchus. Next base: position 69,048,624 of record NC_133510.1, on the reverse strand, counting down.
CATAAGTCTTACTCTTTTCGGCGTGAGAAAAAATGAAGAGAAACTGGAGCCTTGAGTGAAGTAGAATAACTCTTTGTCAGCGACTCCTCTGCCGGCCCTCACCAGGCTAGTTTTTCAGTGATCTATTTCTGATTCATTTGACAGGAAACTGCTTTCCCAACTTTTACAAGCTGTTATCTAAAATGGTTTGTGTGCTTAGCAGCAAAGGTAGTAGTGAGAAGAGGATGTGACAGAGTCAGTGAGTCATAAAGAGCAAGACATGACCTTATTTGTTTACCTCATCAGGTTTTACATAGAATTAATTTAAAGAATATTAAAGTGTCCATTTTGTTTTATTAGCAGTTGTTTAGAAGTAAGTTCTCATGCTTTGGAATTCTTTATTTTCAGTGTCATCAAATTCAAGACTACATATTTCTCATGACCTTTCTGAAAGGGAAGGGAGAGTAGTAAGGATGGGTCTTGTAGACTTCTAGTCTTCAGTTGAAATTAAATAGCCCAACCAAGGTGGTTGTTTTTCTTTTGCTGTTAGCCTTATCAGCCATTGTTGCAGGCCAATCCCTGACAAGCTTTGCAGGACGAGGGTAGCATTGAACTAGAGTTCTGGCTCTTGCTGTTTGATATTTTGTGTGTGTTAGAATGTGTTCTCTGTGAAGTGAACAGAGGATCCTTCAGAAAGGCAGCATATTCCAAGGGTAGGAAGGGATTTCACTTATAGAAAGTTGCAGATTCTAACCATTTGTTTAACTACCCTATCAAGGAAGACGACTTTTTTCTTTTTGAGATGGAGTCTTGCTGTGTCGCCCAAGCTGCAGTGCAATGGTGTGATCTTGGCTCATTGCAACTTCCACCTCTTGAGTTCAAGTGATTGTCCTGTCTGAGCAGCTGGGATTACAGGCACCTGCCACCATGCCTGGCTAATTTTTGTATTTTTAGTAGAGATGGGGTATCACCATGTTGGCCAGGCTGGTCTCAAAAACTCCTAACCTCATGATCTGCCCACCTTGGCCTCCCAAAGTGCTGGGACTACAGGCATGAACCATCGTGCCTGGCCTCCCCCCTTTTTTTTTGAGACAGGATCTTGCTCTATTGCCCAGGCTGGAGTGTAGTGGTGGGTCAGAGCCCACTGCAACCTCTACCTCTTGGGCTCAAGCAGCCCTCCTACCTCAGCCTCCCAAGTGGCCACCATGCTGGCTAATTAAAAAAATTTTTTAGACACAGATTCTTACTACCTTGCCCAGGCTGGTCTTGAACTCCTGGGATCAAGCGATCTGCCTGCCTTACAGCCTCCCAAAGTGCTGGGATTATAGGAGTGAGCCATCGAGCCAGACCCAACTTTATATTATAAAAAGTACCTGGAGTGGCTCACACCTGTAATTCCCGGCACTTTGGGAGGCTGAGGCAGGCGGATCACAAGGTCAGGAGTTTGAGACCAGCCTGGCCAATATGGTGAAACCCCATCTTTACTGAAAATACAAAAAATTAGCCAGGCATGGTGGCGTATGCTTGTAGTCCCAGCCACTTGGGAGGCTGAGGCAGGAGAACTGCTTGAACCTAGGAGGTGGAGGTTGCAGTGAGCCAAGATCTCGCCACTGCACTCCAGCCTGGGTGGCAGAGTGAGACTCTGTCTCAAATAAATAAATAAATAAATAAAAAGTACCTGTTACTTTTTGGAGATGGGAGCAACTTTTTTTTTCCCCTGACAGAATGTGGAATCAGAGATTGAGGTATGATAGTTGGAACTTGGTATCATCGTAATTAGAATTCACCAACATTTAGAATTTGCTTTTTTTTTTAAGCCATCCCCTTGCCCTAATTCCCCATGATTCTAAGTTTTTTAGCCGTTAGTCAACTAGTTAGAACTCTAATTAAGCATGTTTTCTGGGGAAGAAAATATGACTTTATCAGCATTTTGGGGAGAACTCAGGGACAAGAGAGTCATCTGGACAAGTTGGCAACAAGCTGAGGACTCATCTCTCATTTTCACAGAGAACAAGTTATAGCCAGATCCTTATATTCCTGGAATTTATATTATGTGTGTGTGTGTTTAAAAAAACACTTTCAAGACTTGAAACCCAATGTCTGGACTCTTTACACATTCTCATTTCTGTTGGTTTTTAGAGGAATCAGCTGGACAGCATTCTGAGATTAGGAGCATATCCGAGACAGTGAGGTAACATGGAAAAAAAAGATTGGGGTTGTTTGGGTTCCACTTCTGTTTACAGGCTTTGTGACCTTGGGCAAGTCATTTAACCTTTCCTATCCTTTGGGAGATGAAATGACTGGATGAGAGAATCTAGTTCTTCTTAGCTCTTAGTTCCTGAGATGACCTATGATTGGATATGTTTATGAAAATATATGAAAAGGAGATCCTATTTATTTTTTTATATTTTTCAAAGACGGGGTATCACCTTGTTGGTCAGGCTGGTGTTGAACTCCCAACTTCAGGTGATCTGCCCACCTTGGCCTCCAAAGTGCTTGGATTACAGGCGTGAGCCACTACGCCTGGCTAAGGAAATCCTGTTTTAAATTCACTGGAACATGGCCTGGCGTGGTAGCTTACACCTATAATCTTAGCACTCTGGGAGGTCGAGGCAGGTGGCTCAGTTGAACCCACGAGTTTGAAACCAGCTTGGACAAGACGGTTAAACCTCGTCTCTACAAATAGTATTTAAAAAGTTAGCCAGGTGTGATGGTACATGCCTGTAGTCTCAGCTACCCAGGAGGCTGAGGTGGGAGGCTCACCTGAGCCCAGGAGGTCAAGGCTGCAATGAGCAGTGATTATGCCACTGCATTCCAGCCTGTGAAACAGAGTGTGAGCCTGTCTCAAAAAGAAAAAAAAAAAAATTAACTGGGTAGTTATTATTTAAAGAAAATCCAGGCCAGGCCTGGTAGCTTACAGCTGTAATCCTAGAATTTGGGGAGACCAAGCCCAAGGCAGGACGATCGCTTGAGCCCAGGAATCAGGAAATTTTTTTTTTTTTGAGACAATGTCTTACTGTTGCCCAGGCTGGAGTGCAGTGGCATGATCTAGGCTCACTGTAACCTCTGCCTCCCAGGTTCCAGTGATTCTCCTGCCTCGGCCTCCTGAGTAGCTGGGATTACAGGCGCCCACCACCATGCCTATCTAATTTTTGTATTTTGTTTTAGTAGAGATGGGGTTTCACTATATGGGCCAGGCTGGTCTTGAACTCCTGACTTCAAGTGATTCTCCTGCCTTAGCCTCCCAAAGTGCTGGGTTTACAGACGTGAACCATTGTGCCTGGCTGAGCCTAGGAATTTGAGCATCCCAGGCAATAAAGTGAGACCTTGTTTCTACTAAATACATACATAAGCCAGGCATGGTGGCATGAACCTGCAGTTCCAGCTACTCGGGAGGTTGCTTGAGTTTAGGAGGAGGGCTGCAGTGATCATAGTAGTGAGCTATGGTCATGCCACAGCCTGGGCAACAGAGTGAGATTCTGTCCCTTTAAGAAAGAAGAAAAAAATTAATCCATGTATAGTGAGAACCATCATTCCCTAATTTATACTCAGTCACTCAAAAGTTACATGTTAAATTTTCTTCTTAAAATTTTATTGACAAATAATTTTTTTTTTGAGGCAGGGTCTCATGCTGTCACCCAGGCTGGAGTGCAGTGATGTGATCTTGGCTCACTGCAACCTCCGCCTCCTGCGTTCAGGTGATTCTTCCATCTCAGCCTCTCGAGTAGCTGGGACACAGGTGTGCACCACCATGCCCAGCTAATTTTTGTATCTTTTGGTAGAGATGGATTTTCACCATGTTGGCCAGGCTGGTCTCGAACTTCTGACCTCAAGTGATCCACCTGCTTTGGCCTCCCAAAGTGCTGGGATTACAGGCATGAGCCACAATAATTGTGTTTTTTTAAATGTTGAATTGTCTTAATGCAAGGCATATACTTAGTTATTCAGAGTGCGTGCTGCTGTTTTGGCCTATTGAGGGTTAGGGGACAGGATTTTAGTTCTAACTGACATTTTTCAGCCTGTTGAATCCTTCTCCTAGTCTCCTTTCTCCTTTGTCCCCTACCCCCAACCTCATTATCCTGTGCATTTTTTCTTTTGTAACACTTACCAGATTGCTTATTTATTCTTTTAAAAATATATATTTTTTTCTATCTTTTTGTAGAGACAGGGTCTCACTTTGTTTCCCAGGCTGGTCTTGAATTCCTGAGCTCAAGCGATCCACCTGCCTTGGCTTCCCAGAGTGCTGGGATTATAGGCTAGAGCCACTGTGCTGATCAGATTGCTTTATAATTGTCTGTTTTTACTTCTCTTAATTCTTCCCAGAGGCTAGAAACCATGTCTTACTCATTTTTACTTTCCCTACTGTAAAACATTGACGGAAGGGAAGACAGTAAGATGTGAGGGGAATAGGTAGGAATTGAGTTAAAGATGGCCCAGATTTTGAGTTTGAGTGACCAAGAGAGTGATAGTGTGTTCTATATGAGCACCTGAGATTCTGGTTTGGGGTGAACAGTTTAATTTTGGACATGTTGGAGTCTATGGCAATATCATCCCAGGCAACAAATGGCATTGGCAGGACATTTGAGTAGCTGTTCAATAGGCAGTTAGAAGTGGTGAATTATATCCTGGAGCTGTTGAAGGATTTGGGCATCATCTTCATGTGATTCATCAGATGAGTCAGACCTTTGAAAAGAAAAGTAAAAAATGAAGCTAATGAGGAATGCCTCTGTTTAGGAAGCTAGAGAAGAAAGAAGAGTCATCCAAAATGCCAGGGGGTGATCAGTCACGGAAGTAGGAGGTGGACTAGGGTGGGTAGTATGGTGCTTTTGTGGAGACAGATACTCAATGTTAAACCTCTAGAGAGGTTAGAAGAATTCAGTGAGAGAGTACAAAGGATTGGATTTGTCAGTTTCGGTCCTGTGGCTGAATCAGAGGCTAGATTGAAAACAGGAATGAGGACCTAGAAATGATGAGTATAGGCTTCTCATGTTGAAGTTGGAGAAAAAAGAATGAAAAACAAGGGTGGATTCAAAAGAGTACTTACTTATTTTACTTTACTGTTACATAATATTAAAGGATACTGAGGAATCTTCATAGGCCTAGGGGAAAGAAACAGAGGAAAGAAAAGCTTGTGTTGGTTAGGGAGAGCTGGGCATAGGTTAGATCTCTGGATATTTGGAAGAGATGAGCTGCTAGAGAGCAGGAAGGCAGGGCTGCTGTTCTCTCCTTTTCTAATAAGAAGAAGAGGTTGAGTGAAAAATTCCACTTCAGAAGGAGGTTGGTTTGGGGATAAAGGGAAAAGTTTCTTCAGAAATGTGGAAGCATAAGGGTTTGAGAAACGTGAAGAGAATGAGAGCATTGGCCATCGGGGAGTATGAGAGGAAGTAATGAAACAATAAAAGCAGTGCCGGCAGTTAGTAGTATGAATTTGGACTGGACACAGAAGTATGAAATGGAAAATAGCCCTACCCCACCTTTGTGTCCAGTTCCACTTCCCAAAATGTAATCACTTTTAAAGTCTGTTTTGGGCTGGGCACAGTGGCTCATGCCTGTAATCCCAGCACTTTGGGAGGCTGAGGCAGGTGGATTGCCTGAGCTCAGGAGTTCGCAACCAGCCTGGACAACACAGTGAAACCTCGTCTCTATTAAAGTAAAAAAAAATTAGCTGGGTGTGGTGGTCTGCACCTGCAGTCCCAGCTACTTGGGTGGCTGAGGCAGGAGAATTACTTGAACCTGGGAGGCGGAGGTTGCAGTAAGCCAAGAGTGCGCCATTGCACTCCAGCCTGGGTGACAGAACGAGACTGTTTCACCAAAAAAAAAAAGTCCATTTTATAGTTTTGGTAGTTAATAGCATAACTTTCAGTAGTAATATGTTGCGGTCAGTAGTGTCTCTTGATTCCCTTCTGGGAACCATGAGAAATGTACCCATTTCTTTTACTCTTTTCTTCCTTTTTTGGTAGTAATATTAGTTTTTCTATTATCAAAATAAATAATATTTATATTCTCTTTTGTATAACAAAAATTAGTCTTCATGCTATATGTACAAATTAAGCCTTAATATATTCCACAAATACAGTTTTTGCAATATTATTAAGTAACTATTACTTACTTTGGAATCTAGCAGTGCTATTGAATACTGGGAAAAGGAAACATATTATTTTATCACCAAACTGCCTCTTCAGAGAGAATGACTGTTATAAGTCAAATGCTTGTTCCTTGGTACTGCAAGGAAAAATTAACATTCAGACAAAAAGTTCTCTCAGCAAGGCAATTTTACTTTCTGCAGAAAGAGTACAACTCACCAGCAGTCTTGCCACAAGAATACAATAAACAAAAGCAAAGGCAGGCATATTTATTCCTTATGCATTGAGTTCTTACTGCTGTGTCTGATCTCCATTGGTTGGAGCCGGACCTCATAATCTAAAATTGAACCCGATTGGCTAGTAATGTAAAACTTTTCTAAATAGGTAAAGGCAATGGAGAACAAAGAAGAAGAAGAAGTAGTCCAAATAAGGAAGGAGCATAGGCTGCAAGCTGGGACATGCCTGTGAGCATGTCCAGCACAAATATGTTGGTTAAAGTACAGGGACATAGAATGGGCTACATGCCTGTGAGCGTGTCTAACAGCTACATAGGATAGGACTTAACAAAGAGTTATTAGCAGAAAGCAAGAAGGTTTTGAAGAAAGTTAGTCTTTAAAACAAACCATTATTTCTAACATTTATTATTATTATTCTTTAACAAGAAGGGAAATTTTTAAGAGGAACTTTACTTTCTACAATGGCCCAAACATCAGAATCTAGTGAATCCTCTTAATTTCTTTTCAGCTTTCTACACTCCTTCTAGGTCTAACTCAGCTTCTTTTGTTTTTCATACTTTCAAATTCTCATTTTTCTTGTATTTTTTTAAAACTTGGCATAGTTACTGTTTTTAACTTGGGATACATGAATGTTGAACTTTAAGTTTTTGCCTTTCAAAAATGTCTTTGTAGCCAGGCGTGGTGGCTCACGTCTGTAATGCCAACTCTCTGGGAGGCTGAGGCAGGTGGATCATGAGGTCAAGAGATCGAGACCATCCTGGTCGACATGGTGAAACCCCGTCTGTACTAAAAATACAAAAATTATCTGGGCATGGTGGTGGCGCATGCCTGTAGTCCCAGCTACTCAGGAGGCTGAAAATTGCTTGAACCCAGGAGGCAGAGGTTGCGGTGAGTCGAGATCACGCCACTGCACTCCAGCCTGGGTAACGAGTGAAACTCCGTCTCAAATTTTTGTAAAAAAATTTTAAAAGAAAAAAAAGTCTTTGTCTCTCATTTGATTGTGTAGCCCATTTTAATACTTTGGAAGCTTTTAAGGTTGCTTTTAGAGTTCTGTAATTAATTGGGATGTGTCTAGGCATGTGTTTTTTCTCTTTCATCCTGTTTGGCTCTAGGTAGACTCAATCTGTCTTTGTTGACAATTCAGGAGATTTTTATTGTTTCTTCCTTTCCCTGTGCTGTGTTTTAATCTATTTTGTGTTTTTGTATGCTCTTTTTAAACCACACTTTATTATGCATCTTTTTGAGACAGGATCTTGCTCTGTTGCCCAGGGTGGAGTACAGTGGCACGATCACAACTCACTTCAGCCTTACCCCTACCTTCCAAGCACAAGTGATCTTCATGAGTAGCTGGGACTGCAGGCTCATGCTAAATTTTGTATTTTTAGTAGAGAGAGTGTTTTGCCATATTGCTCAGGCTGGTCCCGAACTCCTGGGCTTGAGCACGTCGCCTGCTGTGGTCTCTCAAAGTACTGGGATTACAGGTATGAGCCACCATGCCTGGCCCACACTTTATTCTTGATTTTGATCAACAAGATATCCTCTTGAATCTGAGTATGCCATGTAGATTTTTTAAAAAAATTCTTTTCTAATTCCTGAACTATCTCATATTTCCTTAAGGAAAAATTCTAGCAATCCATCTTGGCCTATTTTTTCTGTTATATTGGGTTTCCCAGTGTTGTATAATTTGTGGTTATTTACAGTTAATGTGAACGACTAGACTATTGAGTACTTGGTGTGGTATTCTGTTGTTGTTCGATGGGTCTTAATAGGTATTTAAATTTTTCTTACGGAATATCACAAGAGTATATATAAAGTGTATGCATAGGCTGGGTGCAGTGTAATCCCAGCACTTTGGGAAACTGCAGCGGGTGGATCACCTGAGATCAGGAGTTTGAGACCAGCTTGGCCAACATGGTGAAACCCATCTCTACTAAAAACACAAAAATGAGCTGGGTGTGTAATCCCAGCTATTCAGGAGACTGAGGCAGGAGAATCACCTGAATCCAGGAGGCGGAGGTTGAAGTGAGCTGAGACTATGCCATTGCACTCCAGCCTGGGCAATAAGAAAAAAAAATGTTTGCACAGTTTAAAGAAGCGTAATAAATTGAACACTGGTAGGTCCACAATCTAGTTTAACTAAAAGCTTAAAACACCTCTGAAGGCCCTGTTGGCCCCTCCTAATACTCTTCCCTCACCCTTAGATGTAACTATCATGCTGAATTTTGTTAATTCTCTAGTTTTGCACTGTGCTTTGTATAATCCCAAATAATAAATTATTTAGTTTTACAAGTTTCTCTAAATCTAAATAATATGAATTTAGATTTTATTCAGGACCATGAAGAGCTAGAAATTCACCTATTTTCAGAGACTTGTTTGTAGACTATGCAGTAACTTATATGTCCTTCCTGTATTCAACATTTGTGCACTCTGCTCCTACAGCCACCTCTGAATCCACTGTGAAATCTTTGAGGGGTGGTGAAAGTACCATCTCTGCCACCACCACGTCCTCTGCCACCACAGAAACCAAGACCTCCTCTTCCCCTGTATGCCCTGTGGCCACGGTCTGGACAAAGTGGGATTCCAAATGTTTCAGAATTAAGTCTTCTTCAGCCCAAGTTGATCTCCATTCTCTGTTGTCCTCACAAGAAATATTATCAAAGAAGGATTTAGTTTTGTCATAATAACAATTAGGTCCAAGAGGATTTTCTTCATCAGCGTTTCCTTCACTGTTTTGGGTATCAACTACCGAGTCTCCTTTATCTTCACCATTTATGGGTTTCTCCTGTTTCTCAAGTTTATCTTCTTTTAATTTAAGTTTATTATGAAACTCTTGTCGGTCTCTTCTTGTTGAATTGTGCATTTACATATTTCCACTTTCAAAGTCTTTCTCAAATTTTATTGGCCCATCTTGCTGAATACTAAATCTTCTCCTGCCACCCCAATGACCCCCTGCCCTCTCTTTGGAGCTGAAGGAGCACCTGGAACTGCTTGTCTCTTGCTGTCATTTCTGAGTTGCTCATTTTCTGGCCTTGAAACTTTGTGTACTTCAGCTCGCCTGTGCTCTTGATTCTCTATTCGTTTTTGGCTAGTAAATGGCAAAAGCCTGGTTGATAAAAGACTCCTTCTCCCAACAGGTACTGGGACAGGTAAGTGGGCCGAGGACGTCTACAGTGCTTGTTCCATGGTTGGGCTTTTTCTCAAAGGGTCTGAGGGCTTGAACAACCTTGAGATAACTGTGTTTTTAGACATCTTGAATCCTGTGTAGAGGCAGAACCAACCGCACAGCTTTAGGGTAAGCTACCACTGTTTGATATTTCTGGTCCAAAGGATGTCAAAGAGCTTCTGGAAACACCAGCAGCACCAAGCTGCTGCCTAACTAAGGAACTTAGACTGAACTGTTGATGGGCATCCTGCGGAAGGGCCCAAAAGAACCCATGGATTGGGATGAAGAAATTGGTGAACCTAGTGAGGACTGAACTATAGCTGGGACTTAAGGCAAAAACATTGGTTTTGGTGGCTCACAAACGGTGAGGTCTTTAATGTCATTCCCACAGATTATAATGTATACAAAAACTTCATCTTGAGGTGGTATTGGACATCTGTCCATCTGTCTTCTGTACCAAAGGATCGAACTTTGGCAAGGGCTGCGGTGGAGTTCTCAGTGTCCTCAGTGTCAATGGTGTAGAGGATGCCCTCATAGTGGATTTTTGCCTTGGAGATGAGGCCGATGTAAGGGGTGCCCCAGCTCATGGCACTGCTGCGCCACTCTGGTTGCAGAGAGGCAGTTCTTGCTGCTGTTGCCTGCTCAGCACGCCCACTCGCTTCATGGGTGCCTACAGCAGCCACCTCAGACCCAACATGGCGGTGACGCCAGGAGTGGTGTGGGGCGTGCTGGGAGAGCAAGGCTGCACTCTCGGGAGGCTTCAAGTTGGTGGGAATTTTCTGATGATTACCATCAGATCACCATTTTACGTGGCAATTAAATTTGGATAATGGAACTTGCTTAAACATGAGAAACCGTAAGCAGTTTTCCTCAGTTGGGTTTATGAAAGAGGCTACACCTTGGGTTTTGGAGGGATCCCAGATGTCCTTGTCACTTGTCACTTCTATGCTACAACACGTACTATACAAATGTGAGAAAAATTTGACCATGATGCCAGTTCTAGTTCAGGAAAGTCAAGTTTCAGGGTTGGGGTGGATGAAGAAAGTTTCATGATAGTAGGTCAGACTTATATATGGCTCAGGAGATTAGAAGGTAAAAACTGAGGTTGATGCAACAACCTTCTTAGTGTCCACATTAACTCTTAAAAGATGAGCACTTCATTTCCTGTATCATCTCCTTTTCATATTTCTTTTTTTTTTTTGAGATGGAGTTTTGCTCTTGTTACCCAGGTTGGAGTGCAATGGCACCATCTCGGCTCACTGCAACCTCCGCCTCCTGGGTTCAGGCAATTCTCTTGCCTCAGCCTCCTGAGTAGTTGGGATTACAGGCACGCGCCACCATGCCCAGCTAATTTTTTGTATTTTTAGTAGAGACGGGGTTTCACCATGTTGACCAGGATGGTCTCGATCTCCTTAACCGTGATCCACCCACCTTGGCCTCCCAAAGTGCTGGGATTACAGGCGTGAGCCACCGCGCCTGGCCTCATATTTCACCAGACAAAATACTCATGATTCTTCTGTATACGATTGGAAAGCCTTTAAGACTTAGGGTATATTTTGGTCCTGGCTGATTTAAAAATATTTGTAAGTATATTGTAGAGGAATATTAGTTTTTCCCATGCAGAATATAATGCTCTTATTTATTGATTAGCCCCTTTCCTCCCAAAGTTTAGAGAGTCTGAAGGAAAAAAAAACATGGAGAAAAATATCGTATTCAGTATTTTTGTTACTATTTTTAAGACAAGTTAGTAGGCGAAAGGCATCCATGTATACTTGGTTTGAATAAGAGGCAAAACCCCTAAAAGAAGCTGGGTGTGGTGGTACCCTCTGGTAATCCCAGCTACTGGGGAGGCTAAGGCAATTGGATCACTTGAGCCCACGTGTTTGAGTCCAGGCTGGGCGACATAGCAAGACTCCATCTCCCAAAACAAAACAAAACCCTAAAAGTACTTAGAATGTTAGTAGTGGTTGTAATTTGGGTTTGAAACTTGCATCAATGCAGTACGAGCAGAACTGTTGTTCTTACATTTGGAAGGAATGTTAAAAAAACAAAATTCATGGTCACAACTTCTATTGGGAGAATAGAGAAAGATAGACTAAGAGATAGAAGATGTTTAATCCTGCATTGTGGCTTACTGTAGCATTTCATATTCCTTTGAATTTTAGACTAGATATTCTCCAAAACTCTGTAAACTTAGGGATATGTATGATTGCCAGATGTCTGACACCATTCTAAATTTGGAACTTTTTGGAATCAAATTTCTTCTGCTAACCCATGGTATATGAAAGAAAGTAACACACATGCTGTTTATTTTGAGACGGAGTTTCGCTGTTGTTACCTAGACTGGAGTGCAATGGCACAATCTCGGCTCACTGCAACCTCCGCCTTCTGGGTTCAAGCAATTCTCCTGCCTCAGCCTCCCGAGTAGCTGGGACTACAGGCGTGCACCACCATGCCCAGCTAATTTTTTTTTGTATTTTTAGTAGAGATGGGGTTTCACCTCGTTGACCAGGATGGTCTTCATCTCTTGACCTCGTGATCCACCCACCTCGGCCTCCCAAAGTGCTGGGATTATAGGCGTGAGCCACTGCACCCAGCCTATTTTTTTTTTTTAAGATGGAGTTTCACTCTTGTTGCCCAGGCTGGAGTGCAATGGTGCAGTCCCAGCTCACTGCAACCCCCACCTCCCGGGTTCAAGCGATTCTCCTGCCTCAGCCTCCCAAGTAGCTGGGATTACAGGCATATGCCCAGCTAATTTTGTATTTTTTGTGGAGACAGGGTTTCTCCATGTTTGTCAGGCTGGTCTTGAACTCCAAACCACCATGCCCAGCTAATTTTGTATTTTTAGTGGAGACGGGGTTTCTCCATGTTGATCAGGCTGGTCTCGAACTCCAAACCTCAGGCGATCCGCCCGCCTTGGCCTCCCAAAGTGCTGGGATTACTGGCATGAGCCACCACGCCCTGCCAAGGTAACACACGATATTAATGCCAACTAGAAAACATAAAGAGGTTGGGTGCGGTGGCTCACACCTGTAATCCCAACATTTTGGAAGGCCGAGGTCGGTGGATCACTTGAGGCCAGGAATTGGAGACCAGTCTGGCCAACATGGGAAAACCCAGTCTATATAAAAATACAAAAATTAGCCGGGCATGATGGCGCATGCCTGTAATTCCAGCTATTTGGGAGGCTGAGGCACGAGAATTGCTTAAATTTGGGAGGCAGAGGTTGCAGTAAGCTGAGATTGTGCCACTGCACTTCAGCATTGGCGACAGAGAGAGACTGTCTCAAAAAAAAAAAAAAAATTTCAAAATCTCATAAAGACAATGGGAAAGACTGCAGTTGTCTTGGAATTCATAAATGTATTAAAAAAATTTTCATCTTTGTTGATGCATATTTCTGTAGTAGTTTTTCCTCTCTTCATTTTCTCTCATAGAGGAAAAAGATTTGATATTCTTGAGTCATCTTTCTCCTGAAATCTACTCAGTTTTACTCAGACCTGTGCTATATAGAGTATTATGTTCATGCCCATGTCTGATGTGGAGGGGGAAACACAGACAGGAGAGTGGGTGACTGACTCAGATATAAATGTTCTTATTATACTTGAGCTGCAACCACACCTAGAAACCTTGACAACAACAGGGCCTGTGTTTGATATACCTCACTTGTTAAATCCTGTCTGGATTTTAGTATGTCATATGTGTGTTCATCAGCAAAATTGAACAGGTGCTAGAACAATTGCAAAGCTTTAATCGGACTTATGATTACACTGTTTCTCGTTTTGGCCATACAAAGAATATGACACAATAACTAAAACAAATTTCTAGTTGTTCTTGTGTTGTTTCTGGTTCAGAGTTTGTTTGTTTTTTTTTTTTTTGAGATGGAGTCTCACTCTGTCGCCCAGGCTGAAGTGGGGTGGCATGATCTCAGCTCACCGCAACCTCTGCCTTCCGGGTTCGAGTGATTCTCCTGCCTCAGCCTCCCAAGTAGCTGGGACTACAGGCGCACACCACCACACTCAGCTAATTTTTTTTGTATTTTTAGTAGAGATGGGGTTTCAACATTTTTGGCCAGGATGGTTTTGATCTGTTTACCTCATGATCCGCCCACCTCAGCCTTCCAAATTGCTGGGATTACAGGCATGAGCCACCACACTTGGCCAGAGGTTCCCTTTCCCCTTTCCCCTTTTACCCCTTTTTCCCCTTTTTCCCCTTTCCTCTCCTTTCCTTTTTTTCCCTTTCCTTTCCCCTTCTCTTTTCTTTTCTTCTTCCTCCCTCCCTCCCTCCCTTGCTTCCTTTCTCTGAGTCTCCCACTGTCGCCAAGGCTGGAGTGCAGTAGCTCAATCTTCACTCACTGCAACCTCCGACTCCCTGGTTCAAGCGATTCTCCTGCCTCAGCCTCCTGAGCCTACTCAGCTAATTTTTGTATTTTTAGTAGAGACAGAGTTTCACCATGTTGGCCAGGGTGGTCTCGATCTCTTGACTTCTTGATCCACCTGCCCCGGCTTCCCAAAGTGCCAGGATTACAGATGTAAGCCAATGTGCCCAGCCTTCTCTTTTTTTCTTTCTTAGACAGGATCTCACTCTGTTGCCCAGGCTGGAGTGCAGTGGCAAGGTCTTGGCTCACTGCAACCTCTGCCTCCCAACCTCAAGCCATCCTCCCTCCTCAGCCTCCAAAGTAGCTGGGACTACAGGTGTGCATCACCATGCCTGGCTAATTTTTGGTCTTTCTAAAAAATTTTTTTATTTGTAAAGATGGAGTTTAACCACATTGCCCCAGCTGGTCTTTAACTCCTGGGCTCAAGCGATTCACCTGCCTCAGCTTCCCAAAGTGATGGGATTATAGGTGTGAGCCACCATGTCTGGCCCAGAGGTGTCAATGCTACATACATGTCCTCCACCAAGATAGAGTCATGGGTAAATTAATTAAAGTTAAGAGACAATTTCAGTGTCTTATGGCAAGCTGCTAATGTTTTAAAAATAGCTTTTTCCTCATTATACAAATAGCACATGTGGGGCCAGGCATGGTGGCTCGTGCCTGTAATCCCAGCACTTTCTGAGGCCAAGGTGCGGGGATCACTTTAGGCCAGAAGTTCGAGACCAGCATGGCCAATATGATGGAATCCTGCCTCTACTAAAAATACAAAAATTATCCGGGTATGGTAGCACACACATGTAATTCCAGCTACTCAGGAGGCTGAGGCAGGACAGTCACTTGAGTCAGAAAGGCAGAGGTTGCAGTGAGCTGAGATTGCACCAACGAGCTCCAGCTTGGGCGACAGAGTGAGACTCAGCCTCAAAAAAAAAAAAAAAGTAAACTAAAGAAGAAAATGAACATTTGCTTAATCCTAATAGTATTTAAGTAAATTTCCTTGAAGTCACTTTTCTATTCAGATAACTTTCTTAAAAGCTGGAGTATAACTCAAATTATTTTTGAGATGGGGAAAAAAAATAACAACAAAAAAGCTAGGTAGTCACAGTCGTGGTGTCTTAGGACTGTAATACTAGCACTTTGGGAGGCCAAGATGGGAGAATCACTTGAGCCAGGAGTTTGATACCAGTCTGGTCAACATAGTGAGACCCCATCTCTATTTAAAAAAACATTTTTTTAAAAAAGCTGGAGTTGGCTGGGTGCAGTGGCTCTCACCTATAATCCCAGCACTTTGGGAGGCCAAGGGGAGTGGATCACCTGAGGTCAGGAGTTCGAGACCAGCCTGACCAACAAGGCGAAACCTCATCTCTACCAAAAATACAAAAATTAGCCTGTAATCCCAGCTACTTGGGAGGCTGAGGCAGGAGAATCACTTGAACCTGGGAGGTGGAGGTTGCAGCGAGCCGAGATTGTGCCATTGAACTCCAGCCTGGGTGACACAGTGAAACTCTGTCTCAAAAAGGAAAAAAAAAAAAGCTGGAATAAGCTGGGCATGGTAGTTCATGCTTATAATCCCAGCACTTTGGGAGGATTGCTTGGACCAGCCTGGGCAACATGGCAAGATGCTGCCTCTACAAAAAAAAAAAAAAAAAATCAACCAGGTGTGTTGGCACGTGCCTGCAGTTCCACCCACCTGGGAGGCTGAGGTAGGAAGATTGCTTGAGCCTAGGAGGTTGAGGGTGGAGTGAGCTGTGATCTCACCACAGCACTCCAGCCTTGGTGATAGAGTGAGACTTTGTCCCAAAAGGAAAAAAGAAAACCTGATTATTACTAAATTCATGTCTATCAAGAAAAAAAAATTATCAGTAAATTCATTTCTATCAACTTAAAACTGTTTTGAACATTTTCTGTTTCATTATTTAAAAACATGACTAAGTAATGTTCTATTGCATATTCATAATATTTGAATGTTCACCCATGGTTGGACATATTGATAGCTTTCAATTTGTCTATGATAAACATTTTAATTAAAGTATAACTTACAAAAGTCTAAACAGTAAATGTGTAGCTTAGTGAATTTATAGTGAATTTTTACAAAGTGAACACACCTGTGAAACTACCATCTGGATCAGGAAAGAGAACATTGCCAACATCCAGAAGTCACGCTCATTCCTAATTATTGTCTCCCTCCAAGTAAACTTGTCTTTGTCTTACTTGTCATTGATTGGTTTTGCCTGTTTTTGAATTTCATGTAATGGAGTCATAGTCATGTTCTCTTTCTTGTCTGGTGTCTGTTGTTGGTTAAACGTTGTAGCTATGAATTTCATCTGTGCTGTTACTTAAAGCAATGTGTAGCTAATTATTTTTCATTTTGCACAGTATTTAATTGTATAATTATACCACATTTATTCTATTGTTGGTGACTGGTTTGTTTACAGTTTTGGCCTTTGTGAATGTTTTGTATGTGTTTTTTGGTGTCCATATTTTAGATGTAACTACGAATAGTAGAATTGTTTGGTCTTAGGATATGCATATGTTCGGCTTCAGTAGTATTACCAAACAGTTTTCCAAAGTGTTTATACCAATTTACAGCCCTTTTGGCAATGTATGAGAGGTCCATTTCTTCCTGTACTTACCAATACTTGGTGCTGTCAGTTTTCTCCCCTCTCCTCCCCTGCCCTCCCTTCCCCTCCCCTCCCCCATCTTCATCTATCATCCAGCCTAGAGTGCAGTGGTGCCATCATAGTGCACTATAGCTTTGACCTCTTGGGCTCAAGTGATGAGCCCACCCCTGCCTCCCAAGTAGCTGGGGCTACAGGCATGTGCCACTATGCCTGGCTAAACAGACAGTGTGTTGCCATGTTGCCCAGGCTGGTCTTGAACCCCTGTGCTCAAGTTAACACTTTGGGCCAAGCACTGTGACTCACACTTGTAATCCCAGCACTTTGGGAGCCGGAGGCGGGCTGATCACGAGGTCAGGAGATTGAGACCAGCGTGGCTAACACAGTGAAACCCATCTCTACTAAAAATACAAAAAATTAGGCCGGGCACGGTGGCTCATGCCTGTAATCCCAGCACTTTGGGAGGCTGAGGCAGGAGAATTGCCTGAACCCAGGAGGCGGAGGTTGCAGTGAGCCAAGATCGCGCCATTTGCACTCCAGCCTGGGTAACAAGAGCAAAACTCCGTCTCAAAAAAAAAAAAAAAAAAAAAAAAAAGTACAAAAAATTGGCCAGGTGTGGTGGCATGCACTTGTAGTCAGTCCCAGCTACTTGGGAGGCTGAAGCAGGAGAATCACTTGAACCCAGGAGGTGAAGGTTGCAGTGAGCCGAGATCGGGCCACTGCACTCCAGCCTGGTGACAGAGTGAGACTCCACCTCATAAAGAAACAAAAAACAACATTTTGAGTTTCTGCCTTGGCCTCTCAAAGTGCTGAGATCACAGGCATGAGCCACTGTGCCCAACCAGCTTTCTTACATTTAACCATTTTGGTAGTTACATAGTATTTCCTAGTGGTTTTAACTTGCATTCCCTTGATGCCTGATGATATTGAGCACCTTGCCATATGTTTACTGGCTTTGGGATATCCTTTTTTGTGAAGTACTTGTTCTAATGTTTTGGCAGTTTTAAAATTGTGATGTTTGTCTTTTATTGATTCATAGATGTTCTTTATACTAGATATGAGTTCTTTGGTTGTATGCATTACAGATGTCTTCTTTCTGTGTTTTGAATTTTTATTCTCTTTTTGTTTTAAACGCACAGAGCAGAGTAATTTTTTTCTTTTCTTTTTATTTTTTATTGATTTTTGACTCTTTGGGGTCCCTTGATCACACAGTAAATGTTTAGAAGTTGACAATGTTATTTTGGTAAAAATGTGCACATATTATATCTCCATAGGAGGCCAGATAATAAGATCAGAGTTCTATTGCAGTTAGTTTTGCCTTCCCAGCAGTGCCAACTGTCTTACAAATAAATACGGGCCCTGAATGCATGGGGAACCAGCTGAGTGTGTGGGTGGATCAACATAAATTCATCTCTAACCCTAGAGACTATTAAAAGCACAATCCCTGAAGATACTGACTTTTAGAGTCATGTTTGTATACACAGTATAGAACATATAAGTTAATGCTTAAGTTGTGCAGTAGTCTAGGATCTCAGTGTGTTTTAATCTATCCATTTTTAAAATAGGGATTATTTAAACAAATTAAATTGACTTCCATTTTCTGCAGAGTTAGAATACAATTTAAGAGATCTGTAAGCCAAAAGTAAAAAATATAGATACTAAGCACAGAAGATAGAAAAGTAGTATCAGTTAGTTGTTAAGAGCTTGGGCTGTGGAGTAAGTTGAAATTCTAGTTCTTTCATTTACTAGTTTAGTAATTTGGGTATTTTATTTAGCCTTTTTAAGCTTAAATTTCCTCATCTTTGAAATTTGGATAATAGTGAACCCAACTTACAAGGTTTTTATGAGAATTAAATGAGAGAATTCATGGTGGCTGGCCCATAATTAGAGCTCACTAAATGTTTACTATTATTGGGAAGTAAAGGATAAAAAAGTTAGATGAAAAACAATTACTATTATTTTTTTGAGACAGGGTCTCTCACCCAGGCTCAGTACAGTGGCATGATCACAACTCACTGCAGCCTTGACCTTCTAGGCTCAAGCAGTCCTCCTGCCTGAGCCTCCCAAGGAGCTGGGACTACAGGCGCGCACCACTATGCCCAGCTAATTTTATAAAAAACATTTATTTATTTGTAAGAACAAGCAGAATGTACACATGCTTTTGAGAAAGTAGATTTTTAATTTTTTTTGAACGGAGTCTTGCTCTGTTGCCCAGGCCGGAGTATAGTGGTGCAGTCTCACTGCACCCCCCACCTTCTGGGTTCAAGCAGTTCTCCCTGTCTCAGCCTCCCAAATAGCTGGGATTACAGGCGCCCTCCACCATACCTGGCTAATTTTTGTATTTTTAGTAGAGACGGGGTTTCACCATGTTGTCCAGGCTGGTCTCGAACTCCTGACCTCATGATCTGCCTGTCTTGATCTCCCAAAGTGTCGGGATTACAGGCATGAGCCACTGTGCCTGACCCAGAGTTATTTTCATTGGAGACAGGATACCACTTCTGTGTTACCTAGGCCAATCTTGAGCTCCTGGGCTCAAGTGATCTTGCTTGAGTGTTCCAAGGATGTGGGACTACAGGAGTGCACCACCCTGCTTGTCAGAAAATAATTTTTATCCTAGAGACCTAGAATAAAGATGTTAGTCAGTCATCTCAAAAGACTAAAAATTGACGTATTCCAAAATTGTTTTGTCTTACTTTTCTTCCTTTTGGGTTCAAGTCACATCTGAGTTTGAAGTTGCCTTTCCTATTATCCTAGCTTTTGTCCTGTGCCGCTAGCTCTTCCAGTTAGCACTTGGCAGTGGATAGCTACCAGGAGTTCAGTTTATTCAGTACAACCAACCACTTAAACTTAGAAATAAATAATTTTCAAAGAATACATAATATTAGTACTATTTTTTAAAGTAGGGATTTGCTAAGAAATCAATCTCCCTCTGGCTGGGCATAGTAGCTCATGCCTGTAATCCCAGCACTTTGGGAGGCTGAAGCAGGTGGATCACCTGAGGTCAGGCGTTTGAGACCAGCCTGGACAACATGGTGGTCTACTAAAAATACAAAATGAGTTAAGTGGTGGCACAAATCTGTAGTCCCAGCTACTTGGAAGGCTGAGACAGGAGAATCGCCAGAACCCAGGAGGCAGAGACTGCAGTGAGCCAAGATTGCCCCAGAGTACTCTAGCCTGGGCGAGACAGAGAAAGATTCTGTCTGAAAAAAGAAATTAGTCTCCCTGCAAGAATATGGACATAATTTTCTGTGTTAAACCATTCTTTTTTTCCTCTGGAGGACAATGTGGAGATTCCTAGGATTAATTTAAGGGTAGGGAAGTGACACATAGGCATTATCTCTTGGAGTTGTTTATTTATTTATTTATTTGAAACAGGGTCTTGCTCTGTTGCCCAGGCTGGACTGCAGTGGTATAATCATAGCTCACTGCAGCCCTGAATTCCTGGGCTTAAGTGATCCTCCTGTCTCTGCCTCCTGGGTAGCTGGGACTACAGGTGTGTACCACTATGCCCAGCTAATTTTAAAACTATTTTGTAGAGTCTTGTTATAATGCCCAGTCTGGTCTCAAACTCCAGGGCTCAGGTGAGCCTCCTGCCTTAGCCTCCCAGAGTGTTGAGATTATAGGCATGAGCCAGCATGTCTGGTTTGTCTCTTTGTTAAGAATTCATTCTATCCTTTCTGTAACTTGATGTTCCGAAGAGGAAACAAGATGTATCTGAAATATCTTATAAAATCAATGCAAACTGTTGTGTGTAAGATTTGTGACAGTGAAACAAACCGATACAACAAAAGGAAGGGAACTGGCCATTGGTTAAGTTTTAAAATGTTTCTTTTGCCATAGGTTTCTAAATGAACAAAAGGGAGGAAGAAGGAGAGGAGAATCAGGAGAGCAATAATGCAAACAGTTCTTAAAATAAAACACACTGAAATATATCCTGCCTGGCAGAGGGAGCATTTGGTGCTTGGGCCTTGCAAATTCTGTCTTGCTACTGCCCACAGGAGAGATGCGATTCCTATGCCATTTGACTACCTGGGTTGCCTTCCTACTCTGTGGAATGTAAGCCGGCTATTGGAATCCCCCTTCCCCCTTCCCCCCCCACCCTCCCTTCTCTCCTCCTCTCCTCCTCTCCCCTCTCCCTCTCTCCTCTCTCTCTCCTTTCTCTTTCTCTTTTTTTGAGGTTAAAGTTTTCTTAAGGCCATACTTGTTCATGCCTTTTAAGCCAGTGCTCTTTCCATTAATCACCCCTCCTAAGGAACTGATGTGAAATCCCAGGAAACTGCTTTTGCCTCTCAAGTTAGTATTAAAGAAGAATTAAACAGGACCAATCAGAGGTTAATTATCAGGAGACTACATGAAAACAGTTTCCATGAAAGAGCAAGGGAGATAGGAAGTATACCAGGAAGTAAATTGGGAGGGTCAAAGCAGGAAAAGCTGCTTAGTTAGACATCAGACTGGAAGGACTGGAGCAGATAGGAGGCAGGAGAGGCAAAGAAAGAGACCAGAGAGGGGACAAGAAACAGCATGTCATAGACTGGTTTGAGTCAGATCTCACAGAGTTCCTCTAGCAGCAGTTTCCCTTGAAGCACAGTTTGATGTGTCTTGCCAGGTTGGGGCTGGTTCCTCAAGTGAAACACCAGACTGAACAGAGCAGAAGCGCCCAGAACCAAGAATGCCTACTTAATATTCTCAGGTCCATGCACAGTGCTTGACACATAGTAAATACTAAAAAAAAAAAAAATTTTTTTTTTTTTTATGAGATGGAATCTTGCTCTATTATTGCCCAGGCTGGAGAGCAGTGGTGCCATCTCGGCTAACTGTAACTTCCGCCTCCTGGGCTCAAACGATTCTTCTGTCTCAGCCTCCTGTGTAGCTGGGATTACAGGTGCCCCCCACCATGTCTGGCTAATATTTTTGGCGTTTTTAGTAGAGACAGGAGTTTCACCACATTGGCCAGGCTGGTCTGGAACTTCCGACCTCACATGATCCACCTGCCTTCGCCTCCCAAAGTGCTGGGATTATAGGCGAGAGCCACTGAGCCCGGCCAAAATAATGCTTTTTTGAGTCATTAATGAATTTATTTCTTATCTTTCGGAGTTGTTGACATGAAAGAGATGCTTAGATCACTAACTTTGACAGGTACATTTTATGACTGAGAATGGTTACTTTAAAAATTGTTACATTTTAAATGATTATAGAAATGCCTATATTATATTTTTGATTTTATCTTTAGGCCAGTAAACCCTGAAATATTTAATATCTGGCCCTTAAAAGAAAAAGTTTGTTGATCTCTGTATTTACCATACAAGTGTATGTAATCTGTTACATGTCTCTCAGAGTGAGCTTTTTATTTATTTGTCTTTAATATTATATTTTTAGAGACAGGGTCTTGCTCTGTTGTCCAGGCTGGAGTTCAGTGGTGCTGTCATAGCTTATCATAGCCTTGTATACCTAGGATCAAGCAATCCTCCAGTGTAGCTGGGACCACAGGCACATGCCTTCTTGCCTGGCTAAATTTTTTATATTTGTAGAGATGGGGATCTTGCACTTCTGGACTCAAGTACTGGGATTATAGGCATGAACCACCGTGCCTCGCTGTAGACTGAGCTTTTTATGGACAAGGACTGAATCCTGCTTATCTGACTATTCCTATTGTCTAGGCTAATATTGAGTATTAGCTATGTGGTAGTAATTTAGTGGACGGGTTTTGCATGAATGATGTGAATCAGTGGTATTTTAAAATTATAATTAAATTACTTTTGTAATACTTTATGTATGCATTTTTGCTTTATATGATGAGTTCCATTATATTTATAAATAAGAATTATGTAGAAAGCTTAAAACTCTCGATCTCACGTGATCCACGTGCCTTGGCCTCCAAAGTGCTGGGATTATAGGCGAGAGCCACTGAGCCTGACCAAAATAATGCTTTTTTTGAGTCACTGATGAATTTATGTCTAATCTTTTAGAGTTGTTGACATGGAAAAGATTATGAGAACACTAACTTTGTAACAGAATGTACTTATGGAATGCTTTTTAAACAGAAAAATCAAGAATGCAGATAAAAATCAGGTATCAGGTTTTTTTTTGAAGCAGATTTTTCTTTTGTGGGGAGCGGGGGGAGCTATTTGGGCTCATTGCAATCTGCGCCTCCCAGGTTCGAGTGATTCTCCTGCCTCAGCCTCCTGAGTAGCTGGGATTACAGGCATGTGCTACCACGCCCAGCTAGTTTTTTGTATTTTTAGTAGAGATGGGTTTCACCATGTTGGCCAGGCTGGTCTCAAACTCCTGAACTCAAGTGATCTGCCCGCCTTGGCCTCCCAAAGTGCTGAGATTATAGGTATGAGCCATTGCACCCGGCCTAAAATCAGATTTATTGAGGACTTGTGTATAGCGTGGTAGAAATAAAAGCAGAATTCCTTCTCGATTTTACAGTTCCTTCTGTGGAAATGAGTACAACTGATGATAGCAGGTGGCAGTGCCTGTCAACTTTGTTTCCACTTTGCACTGATTCTGTTATCTTATTCTAATCCATGCCAACCAGATGCACTTCCTTCTTCACATAAGATGGAGACAGCTTATTGTATAGCACATATGTACAAATACCTATAAATATAGCAAAAGTTGGTCCTGCTTTTCAGAAATATCATTAACTAGTATCAAATGAGAGGCGGCATGGTTTACTTCAGGTACAGCATATAGTTTTAGATGCTTATTCCTCCTCCCTGTTGGTTTGAGTTCAATTCTTTTTTTAAAAAATTTCAACTTTTGGCTGGGTGCGGTGGCTCACGCCTATAATCCCAGCACTTTGGGAGGCTGAGGTGGGTGGATCATGAGGTCAAGAGATTGAGACCATCCCGGTCAACAAGGTGAAACACCATCTCTACTAAAAATACAAAAATTAGCTGGGCATGGTGGCGTGCGCCTGTAGTCCCAGCTACTCGGGAGGCTGAGGCAGGAGAATTGCCTGAACCCAGGAGGTGGAGGCTGCGGCGAGCTGAGATCGTGCCATTGCACTCCAGCCTGGGTAATAAGAGTGAAACTCCATCTCAAAAAAAAAAAAAAATTTCAACTTTTGCTTCGTGTGGTGGCTCATGCATGCAGTCTCAACACTTTGGGAGGCCAAGGTGGGTAGATCACGAGGTCAAGACCAGCCTGGCCAACATGGTGAAACCCGTCTCTACTAAAACTACAAACATTAGCTGGGTGTGGTGGTGTGTGCCTGTAATCCCAGCTACTCAGGAGGCTGAGGCAGAAGAATCACTGGAGCCCAGGAGGCGGAGATGGCAGTGAGCCGAGATTGTGCCACTGCACCCCAGCCTGGCGACAGAGCGAGACTGTCTCAAAAAAAAAAAAAAAAAAAAAAATTGATTATAATGAACGTATCAAAGCCCCATGTCTCACTTTTCAGGACCAATGTAGGAGGTAATAGGGAAAGAAAAATAAATGAGACATTCTTATGAAGTTATAACTGGTTTTATGTATAAATAATTTAGAAACACATTACTTATAATACAAAACAATTAAAAAATATACCACTCTCTGTTTGGCTGTATTTATAACTTTTCTGAAACTGATTACTATTGATTACTCAGAGGTTTGGTTCACCTAGGCTTATTTTTACTCCCTTCTTTTTGGACCTTCATGGTACTATTAACCACCAACTTTGGTGGAATCCTTTCTTTCCTTGGCTTTAGTGAAAACATCCCTTTCTAAACAATGAATTTCTTTTTCTGCTGGGCGGAGGCCCTTTTTATAGAGGCGACAAACTTTTATGTTTAACTTTGATGATTGATTATTGACTCAATTGGTAGTAGAAATTAAAGTTTGGCTTAAAACAGTGAAATATTTCTGGGAAGTAATTGAATGATGACTGTACAACACTAGAGTAATTTAAAAGTACTTAGGGGAAATATTCATTGATACCATCTTTTTTTAAGAAGCTAATTTAACTACCTCAAAGCAGGATTAATTTTGTGTAACCTGGCACCCAACAGTTGTATATTTAGGTGTCTGTCCTTCAAACAATAGCATGAGTGGTAAAAACATTTGTAGGGAGATATTATTGAAGCATTATTTGTAAGAACAAAAAATGGAAACAGCTTAAACACTTATCAGTAGAAAAACAGTGAAATTGGCTGGGCAGCTCACGTCTGTAATCTTAACACTCTGGGAGGCCGCGGTGGGTGGATCATCAGGTCAGGTGATCAAGGCCGTCCTAGTCAACATTGTGTAAATCCATCTCTACTAAAAATACAAAAATTAGCCGGGCATGATAGTGTGTACCTGTAATCCCAGCTACTTAGGAGGCTGAGTTAAGAGACTTGCTTGAACCAGGAAGTTGGAGGTTGCAGTGAGCTGAGATTGCACCACTGCACTCAAGCCTGGCGACAGAGTGAGGCACCCTCTAGAAAAAAAAAAAGTGAAATAATGAAAGTATGATTTATTCTTACTATTAATCCATTTAAAAAGTGAGATAGAATGTGTGGGGGCAGAGGGTATAAGAGAAATCTCTATGCCTTCTGTTCAATTTTGCTGTGAACCTAAAACTGCTTAAAAAAAAAAGTCTTCTAAAAGAACTAGAGCTATAAATGTACTGAGCTAAAAAATATCTGTATAGTAGAAATAGGCTGTGACACTATGTAGAACATGATTTTATTTCTTTTTTAAAAAAGGATGTGAGCTGGGTGTAGTCACTCCTGCCTATAATCTCAGCACTTTGGGAGGCTAAGGCAGGAGGATTGCTTGAGGACAGGAGTTTGAGACCAGACTGGGCAATGTAGTAAGACCCCATCTTTACAAAAAATACAAAAATTAGCCAGTCATGGTTGCACATGCCTGTGGTCATAGCTACTTGGGAGGCTGCAGTGGGAAGATTGCTTATGCCCTGTAACCCAAGGCTGCCGTGGGGTAGTACACTACTGCATTCCAGCCTGGGCAACAGAGCAAGACCTTGTCTTTGAAAGAATAAATAAATAATGTGTATATATTTTGATGAATAGGAAAAACACATCAATTTTAGTGGCAATTTAATCTAGAATTGGGTTTAGAGGGGTAGAATAAGGAACTTTTACTTCTTATTAAGTATACTTCCAAAAAAAGTGATAATTAAGAGTGACATATTTTTTGGTGTATGCTTTTTTGAGATTCTTCATATAAAATGATCTTAAAAAAAGACTGAAACTTAATGGAAAGCAGGAAAAAGAAGAAAAGGATCCAGCTAGCTACTTTAACTTTTAATTTAATAAGGATGTCCTTTAAAAACGTTTGTATGTATATTCATGTATGTTATGTGTGTGTATATATATATACACTCACAAACACAATACAGAGTAACTGCAGCCTGACATTGAATTAAACTACAGAATGTGTGGTATTGGCATGTGTTTTTGTTTGTTTATTTTTGAAACTGCATCTCACTCTGTTGCTCAGGCTGGAGTGCAGTCACGTGATCGCGGCTCACTGCGACCTGCGTCTCCTAGGTTCAAGCGATTCTCCTGCCTCAGCCTCCCGAGTAGCTGGGACTACAGTCACCCGCCATTATGACTGGCTGATTTTTGTGTTTTTGGTAGAGATGGGGTTTCACCATCTTGGGCAGGCTGGTCTTGAACTCCTGACCTCAGGTGATCCGCCCGCCTCCGCCTCCCAAAGTGCTGGATTTACAGGTGTGAGCCACTGCGCCTAGCCTTGGCATGCATTTTTAAAGTGTAAGACACTAAGAAGTGTTTTTCTGCACATCACAGTGTACAGTTCATAAGTTGTTTAAGAAGTGACAGGATTTGTTCAGAAAATGTGCAGTTCTCTAGTGTTGCAGTAATGTGTATTCAGGTTTCTTTAACACAGGTTATAGCTTATTCATAACTCTGAGTTAAAGTTTAAATTTTATGTAATTAAACACCTGTGAGACCTTTGAAACTAAATAAGGATAGTATTCCAGAGCAGTGAAACTCTGAGTACAGCTGCTTTGGTTTTGGACTATAAATTGGAATTTTCTTTCACTGAGCAAGTCAGGAATGAAAGTGGGGGCTGGTTAAATAAAAAAGCCATGTGATTTTTCATGATTTCTGAAATCTATGCTTAATCAACATTGGTGGCCTGTTTAACTTCATTTTATCATGGCCACTTATAAATAGATAGCTTAAATCTGTGTGCACAAAATTATGTTTCATTTTGTTAAATTTTATGACTTTTTTAGATGTAGAGATTTAAGTTCCTTATGTAACTAAAGAAAAGTCCTATTTCAAATTTTAGTAATCAAGGCACCTAGTTGTATGAGATTTGGAAATTTTCTTAACCCTCTCTCTTCTGTGTCATTGGCACTTTTCAATTTTCTAGAAACTCTGGGGTTTGCAAGTTATCTGAGCCTTGAGCGTTCCTTCTTTAGCCAGTGGATGGCAGCCATTTTGCCCTGCATTAGTGCCTTGTCTAGTGAAGGAAAATGAAACACTTAGAAACTGTGAAGTTTGCATTTTGGATCTGATTAGTTTTGTATGTAATGGATAATGTTAAGTTTTTAAAACTTCCATGTGATTTCTTGGGTTTTAAATTCAGGGCTCACTAGCAGTATATTCATGAGGCCAGCTGGAGTTTTGAAAATTGAAGCTTCCTGCGGTTTTGTTGGACAGTTTCTTCACTGATTTTTTTTTTTTTTAGTTCATCTTTTTCATGAGGCCAGGGCATTCACAAGTGAATTGAGAAATTGAACTACTCAGAATCTAACTATGAATGTTTGTTGAGAGATAACCAATCTAAAAGGATGATTAGACTGTAAGATACTCCTAACCATTAGTTTATTAATAGCTCTGTAAAAGTTTTCCATAAGTTCTACGGTCCTGAGGGGAATGGTCTGGATAACCTAACAGGCTGTCTCATCCCTCATGATTCATTTTACCCTATTGAAAATTATCTTAAACAGAAGGAAATGCATAGGCCTGGTAGAACCAGATTCTTTCTAAACAGTGTTGCTTCAGAGGGAAGGGAGTGGTTTGTCAGTCAGTGCTTGTGGAGTCTGTTACTCCAGAGGCAGCCAGCTTCTCTGCAGTTAGTAAACACTAGCATGGGCCAGTGGCAGATCTTGCTGATATACACAGCTCAAAGCTAGTAATATGTTGCTTTCCTAGGAATTTCATTCAGCTACAGATTTAAGGTTTATCAGTAGAATTTCCAGAAAGATGATTTGGCACAGTGGCTCATGCCTATAGTCCAATCCCAAAGTGGCTCATGCACTTTGGGAGGCCAAGGCAGATGTGAATTGCTTGAGTCCAGGAGTTTGAGACCAGCCTGGCCAAGATGGCAAAACCCTGTCTTTGCTTGCAGTACCCCTAGCCACTCGAGAGGCTGAGGTAGAAGAATCACTTTGAGCCCAGGGAGGTCAGGACTGCAGTGTGTGGAAATTGCACCACTGCACTCCAACCTGGGCAATCAGAGTGAGAACCTGTGTCAAAAAAAAAAAAAGAAAGAAAAAAAGATCATAAAGTATTTTAAAGACCAGATTCTAGGCCAGTGCAGTGGCTCATGCCTGTAATCCCAGCAATTTGGGAGACCAAGGCAGGTGATCACCTGAAGTCAGGAGTTTGAGATCAGCCTGGCCAATGTGATGAAACCCCATCTCTACTAAAAATACAAAAATTAGCTGGACGTTGTGACAAGCACCTGTAATTTCAGCTGCTCAGGAGGCTGAGTCAGGAGAATCACTTGAACTCGGGAGGCAGAGGTTGTAGTTAGCCAATAATATGCCACTGTATTCTAGCCTGGGTGACAGAGTGAGAGAGACTGTGTCTCAAAAAGTAAATATGGCTGGGTGCAGTGGCTCATGCCTGTAATCCCAGCACTTTGAGAGACCAAGGCAGGCAGATCACTTGAGGCCAGGAGTTCAAGACCAGTATGGCCAACATGGTGGAACCCTGTCTCTACTAAAAATTAAAGAACTTAGCCAGGTGTGGTAGTGCATGCCTGTAATCCCATCTACTTAGGAGGCTGAGGCAGGAGAATTGCTTGAACCTGGGAGGTGGAGGTTGCAGTGAACTGTGATCACACCACTGTACTCCATCCTGGGTGACAGAGCGGGATTCTGTTAGAAAAAAAAAAAAGCCGAAATCATGCAAGTATGTAACTACACTTTAGCCTGGACAACAGAGTGAGACTCTGTCTCAGAAAAAAACAAAAACAAAAAACAAAAAGCAACAACAAAACCAAAACAAAACAATCCTGGAGTTCATTATTTTGAGTGTTTATTGTCTTATACTCTGTTACTATGGTATTTTGGGGTATTTGAAGTGTGTAAGACTATTCACCTCTATACTGAATGGCCTCAGATTGCTATGCTTTAACAGCTTCAGACTCTTTTGTCTGAGATAATTTCCTTCAGATTTAAGTTTGATTAAACATTTTCCCCATACACATTGAGCAAGACATATTCATTATAAAAAAAAAAAAAAGGGTGGTGGACGGGTGCAGTGGCTCACACCTATAATCCCAGCACTTTGGGAGGCCAAGGCAGGTGGATTACCTGAGGTCAGCAGTTTGAGACCAGCCTGGCCAATGTGTTGAAACCCTGTCTCTACAAAAAATAGAAAAAAAATTAGCTGGGCGTGGTGGCATGCACCTGTAGTCCAAGCAACTTGGGAGGCTGAGACAGGAGAATTGCTTGAACCTGGGAGGTGGAGGTTGCAGTGAACTGTGATCACACCACTGTACTCCATCCTGGGTGACAGAGCGGGATTCTGTTAGAAAAAAAAAAAAGGCAAAACATCAGAGAAAAGCAAAAACAAGATGAAAAATTAGCCATATGACACAGAGAT
Organism: Callithrix jacchus; assembly: GCF_049354715.1. Taxonomy (NCBI): domain Eukaryota; kingdom Metazoa; phylum Chordata; class Mammalia; order Primates; family Cebidae; genus Callithrix; species Callithrix jacchus. The sequence continues at coordinate 69,019,376 of NC_133510.1, read as the reverse complement.
AACCATTGTTAATATTTTGGTATATGATTTCTATAGTAGTTTTTCTGTGTCTGTGTCTGTCTGTCTCTCTCTCTCCCTCCCCTCTTCTCTCTCTCCCCGCCAGGGGTCTTATACCTGTATGTAAGGACTTAATATAATTCTGTATATATTTTTCATTTTTTCCCAAAATGTCATATTCTTTTGTAATCTGTTCTTTACATTTTAATAGATATATTTCCTATATATATATATTTTTTTTTTTTCCACATTTAAAAAATAAATGAGCTGTGCAAGGGGTTCACACCTGTAACCCTAGCACTTTGGGAGGCTGAGGTGGGAGGAATGGTTGAGGCCATGAGCTCAAGACCAACCTGGGCAACATATGAGACCCCCGTCTCTATAAAAAATGAAAAATATTCCCTAGATGTGGTGGCGTACACCTGTAGTTCCAGCTACTCAGAGGCAGGAGCAATTGCTTTAGTGCACTAGTTTGACTCTGTAGTGAGCTATGATTGTACCACTGCGCTCCAGCCTGGGCGACTGAGCGAGACTCTGTCTCAAGAAACAAAAAAATGAAGTTACATCAAAGATTTTTTGAAACCTGAGAAGAGAATCCAAACAGCAGATTCATACATATGCAGTCAGAAATGCTAAAATGAATTTGCCAATAGATGCAAAACTGGTCTTTTTTTGGTGGGAAGGGGGAGGTGGTATCAATTGCATTTCCTCTGGACAAAATTTATTTGCATTATTATCAGTTTTCTACAATTTACAGAGTTGTAAAATAGCCCAGTCAGTGGCAGTATGATGCTCAGACTCCTGTCGAATCACATAGCCCTTGAAGGTGTGTGCCTATATTATATTGACAGGGTACTCAATAATCTTTTATTTAGTCAGTTAATTATTATTATTTTTTTTTTAGAGGTGAGGTTTCACCATGTTGGTCAGGTTGGTCTCGATCTCTTGACCTGGTGATCCACTTGCCTCGACCTCCCAAAATGCTGGGATTACAGGTGTGAGCCACCATGTCCAGCCTATTTTTATTTTTTTGAGGCAAGGTCTGACTGCTTCTCAGGTTGGAGTAATTGGTGTGATCACAGCTTGCCGCAGCCTTGACCTCCTGGGTTCAAGTGATTCTATCACCTCAGTTTTTGAGTAGCTGGGACTACAGGCACACAGCCAACACACGGGCTAACTTTTATTGTTTATGAGGTCTTGCCATGTTTCCCAGGCTGTTCTTAAACTCTTCGGCTCAAGCAGTCCTTCCACTACAGGCATGAGCCACTGTGCCTGACCTCTCACAGTTTTGCATTTGTTACTTGTCTGCTTCTTCCTAAGAGTAAGAGTTATAGACTAGGAGCTCAATGTGGCCAACAGTGGCATCTTCTTCTCTCTAGCATTGAAACACATGATACATGTTTTCATGGTTTTATACAGGTGTTTTATTTCATCCTCACTCTGAAAATAAAAGTCGTCTACCTTCTCTATTCTTGGTATTATAGTTTCAGTGTCAATCATATCTTCTTCATAGGTTGTCACTTCTTAGGGCATGGCTGTATCCCATTGGTCTCTGTAACCTCCAGAGAACCTGTGTAGTGCCTTGTGTACAGCCATAAATGTTTACATTGGGTTGATTCATTTCACCCAGAGGGTCTCAGTTACTCATTAAACCTCTCTTGCCATTCAGCTGCTTCATAGGCTTTGTGTGCTTGCCTCTTGTCTAAACTGTTTTTTTTTTAAATAAATCTTTTTGTTTTGTTGTGGTAAAAAATATGTAACTTAAGATTTACCCATCTTAACTTTTTTTTTTTTTGAGACAGAGTCTTGTTCTGTTGCCCAGGCTGGAGTGCAGTACTACGATCTCAGCTCACTGCAACCTCCACCTTCCTGGTTCAAGCGATTCTTGTGCCTCAGTCTCTGAGTAGCTGGGACGACAGGCATCTGCCACCACACCTAGCTAATTTTGGTGGGTTTTTTAGAGACTGGATTTCACCATGTTGGCCAGGCTGGTCTGAAACTCCTGACCTCAAGTGATCTGCCACTTCTGCGTCCCAAAATGCTGGGATTACAGGCGTGAGCCACCGTGCCCTGCACATCTTAACCATTTTTAAGTATATAGTGCAGTAGACTTGAGTATATTTGGTGAAACAGATCTTTAGAACTTTTTCAATGTACAAATCTAAAATGCTATACAAAGTATTAAACAACTCCTCTTCTTGCCTCACTTAGCCACTGATGACTCTACTTTCTGTCTCTCTGAATTTGACTGCTATAGATAACTGCATGTAAGTGGAATCATACTGTATTTGTTTTTTTGTGACTGGCTTTTCTCACTTATCATAATTCTTTGAGGTTCACCTATGTTGTAGCATGTAACAGGATTTCCTTCCTTTTTTTAAACAAAGTTGCCAGGTGTGGTGGCTCATGCCTGTAATCCCACACTTTGGGAGGCTAAGGCAGGTGGATCATCTGAGGTCACGAGTTCGAGACCAACCTGGCCAACATGGCAAAACCCCGTCTCTACTGAAAATACAAAAATTAGCCAGGCTTGGTGGCACATGCCTGTAATCCCAGCTACTGGGGGTGCTGAGGCAGGATGATTGCTTGAACCTGGAAGGCAGAGATTGCCCCGGTTTTTCGAGACAGTGTCTAACTTTGTTGCCCAGGCTGACGTGCAGTGGTGTGATCTTGGCACACTGCAACCTGTGCCATCTGTAGATGAATGGGCAAACTCATGACATTTGAGTTGCTTCAGCCTCTTGGTGATTGGAAATAGTACTGCTGTAAACATGGATGTGCAGATATTTCCTCAAGACCCTTTTAGTTCTTTTGGATGTATACCCAGAAGGGGCATCGTTGGATGATATGGTGTCAATATTTTTGATTTTTGGAGGAAGTTCCATACTGTTTTTTATAGTGGCTGCACCATTTTACAATCCCACCAATATGCACAAGGGCTCTCCACATTGTCACCGACACTTGCTATTTTTTTTTAAATAGATATCCTAATGGTGTGAGGTGATGTCTCATTGTGGTTTTGATTTGCATTTTTCCAATGATAAATGATGTTGAGCATCTTTTCATATGCTCATTTTTTGGCCATCTTAGGAGAAAGGTCTATTCAGATCTATTGCCTGTTTTTTAATTGGGTTATTTGTTTTGTTGTTGTTGAGTTATAGGAGTTCTTTCTGTATTCTAGATGTTAACCCTTTATCAGATACATTGTTTGTGATTATTTTTCCTCATTCTCTCAGTTAACTTTTCTCTGTTGATTGTGTCTTTGGATGCACGAACATTCTTAAGTTTGATATAGTCCCATTTGTCTTAACTTGTTTTTGTTTTCTTTTCTTTTGGTGTCATATCCTAGAAATACTTGCAAAATCTAATATTAATAAGGTTTTCTCCCATGTTTTCTTCTGGAATTTTATAGTTAATGTTCTTATGTTTAGGTCTTTAATCTATTTTGAGTTAGTTTTTTTTTCCCCCTGGGGTCTCGCTCTGTTGCCCAGGCTGGAGTGCAGTGGTGAAGTCTCGGCTCATGGCTCACTGCAGCCTCTGCCTCTCAGGTTCAAGTGATTCTCCTGCCTTAGCCTCCCAATTAGCTGGGACTACAGGTGTACACAACTACATCGGGCTAATTTTTGTATTTTTTGTAGAGACAGGGTTTCACCATGTTAGCCAGGCTGGCCTTGAACTCCTGACCTCAGGTGATCCACCCACCTTGGCCTCCCACAGTGTTGGGATTGCAGGCGTGAGCTTGTGTACTCGGGCTGTTTTTCTTAAATTTTTACTGAAAATTTATTTAATAGAACTTTATTAAAGTTTTACACACATATGCTTGAAAGAGTCAAGTAATTTTATAAGCCGTCACCTCAGAGAGCAGCCCTCTGCTTACCTCTTCTACCTAATTTCCTGTTTCCCTCTTTCACTTCCTTAACTGGTTTTTTTCGGGTTTTCCTTCATACCTTTAAGCAACATGCATATGTTTCTTCTGGATTTTCAGTACTTTTGCAACATATACTGGCTTCTACCTTAGTTACCCACCCATACTTCCGTACCACTTTCTACTCCATGTAGTTAGAGCATAATTTTGATTAAGTATTAGATTGATATTTGATATTTATGTTTTGACTATGTAAATGCTGTTGATAGGTAAGTTATGTGGTATACTTTTTTCTTTCCTGCTTAAATTTTATTTTCTCTGGAATTGCGAGACTTTTTATTTGCTTATTTTCTATGTATTTGTCATTGATATATGTCCATACTCTTAGTTGCATGAATCTCCCTCTATATGACTGCTCACATCAGGTATTCTGTTAGTTTCACCTTGAATGGGTCCTTCCTGGAATCTTCTGAAGTGCCTTGGTTTAGATGGATTGGTCACTGGGTGATTGGCATGTTGGTAGAATGGACTAGCTCTCTCTAGCTTCTTAGAGATTTCCTTTGCTTTGCGTATTGCATCCTATGTATTCAGGATCTCATGTCTTCACCTTTTTGAGCTTAATTCCTCACTTTGGTTGAGTGTATCTCTGAAAGACATCCCCTCCCTTTTTTTTTTTTGGAGATGGAGCCTTGCTGTGTTGCCAGGCTGGAGTGCAGTGGTGTGATCTCAGCTCACTGCAACCTCTGCCTTCCGAGTTCAAGTGATTCTCCTGCCTCAGCCTCCTGAGTACCTGGGAGTACAGGTGTGTGCCACCCTGCCTGGCTAATTTTTTTGTATTTTAGTAGAGATGGGGTTTTACCATGTTGGCCATGGTGGTTTCAATCTCCCAACCTCATGATCTGTGTGCCTCGGCCTCCCAAAGTGCTGGGATTACAGGCGTGAGCCACTGTGCCTGGCTGACATCTCCCATTTTTTATCTTATTTTTTGAATATAATATTCTTGCTCTCAACTCTGCCAAGTGTCCCCCATTCTAGAGATCCTCTGTTTTGCCCTTCTAGAAAATAATTCTGCAGTCTTTGTATGGTGAGGAAATGACATTTTCTTGGCTACCAGGAAGAGGAGAGAGGATCTAGGAGAGAGGATCTTTTCAGTTAATCTTCCTGTTTATAACGTTTTACCCCCATTTCCAGAGAGAATTGGTTCTTCCCTTCCTATGTATTTTCGTAGTGTAAGTCTCCTCCCCACCTTCCCACCCCCACCCTGTGTTTGGCACTTAGGATTCAGCTTTCTTGGCTCTGCTGAGACATATTTTGCTTATCTACCTGCTTTCCAAATTTCAAAATTTTGTTGCTGCTGTCTCTTTGGTTCTTTTTTGTCCTTATGGTTAATGCTTATGTTTTCCTCCCTACTCATTCAGTGAGGTGTGAGAAGGAACAGAGGCTGTGCCCTCATTCTGGTATCTGACTGGAAGTTGCCCGAGCTGCCCTTTATCTCCTCTCTTCTCCCATGCTGTCTTCTAGTCACTTTTTATCTGCCTTTTATCTATTTGTCACCTCTGATTTCTGACTTTTACCCTCATCTTGTTCCAATCCCAGTCATCTTTACGACTTACTTTTTCCATCTTATTGGGCCTCTCACCTCGTTTCCTTTCACCCCACACTCATTTTTCATCTCATGTCCTCCTCTTACATCTAGGGGTCTCCCTAAGCAGAGCAGCCCTTTCTTTCCCTTTGCTTCTTGTCAGTTTCCCTTCTCTCCTATGCTTCTCTGCTCAGTGGATATACGAAACACACACATCAAAGGATAGCCTGGCCATCTTTGTGTAGCAGCTCAAGAAACTATTCTGAACAACAGCAAAAACTACATACCACTTCAGAAATTAAATTGTTGTTGATTTAGCAGGTCCTGACTTTGTTTCTCTTCTTCTTGCTACCCCATTATCCTGTGTCACATCTCTGACTCCTCATCTTATTTTTCTCTATGAGACGGACAGAGTCTTGCTCTGTTGCCCAGGCTGGAGTGTGGTGGCGTGATCTCGGCTCACTGCAACCTCCACCTCCCGAGTTCAAGCGATTCTCCTGCTTCAGCCTCCTGATTAGCTGGAATCACAGGTGCCTGCCATCACACTTGACTAATTTTTGTATTTTTAGTAGAGTCGGGGGTTTCACCATGTTGGCCAGGTTGGTCTCGAACTCCTGACCTTGTGATCTGCCTACCTTGGCCTCCCAAAGTGCTGGGATTACAGGCATGAGCTACTGTGCCGGCTGACTGCTCATCTTTTTATTATTCATTTATTGATACATTATATTCTTTGTAGTGTTTTGCTACTGTGAAGATAGGTATTTACTTTTTAAGTAAAATAAACGTTACTAATAGTAAAACAGCCATTTTACTGGGAGTTAAAAGGGCTGAGTTCATTAGCTTAAATGATATTATGTATTGTGAGACTTTGTTTGTTTTTTTTTTTTTTTTTTTTGAGATGGAGTCTTGTCCTGTCTCCCAGGCTAGAGTGCAGTTGTTCACTGCAACCTCCGCCTCCTGGTTCAAGTGTTTCTCCTGCCTCAGCCTCTCCAATAGCTGGGACAACAGGCACACCACCATGCCGGGCTAAATTTTTGTATATATATATTTTGAGAAGGAGTTTCACTCTTGTTGCCCAGGCTGGAGTGCAACGGTGCGATCTTGGCTCCCTGCAACCTCCGCCTCCTGGGTTCAAGCAGTTCTGCTTTAGCCTCCCAAGTAGCTGGAATTACACAAATGCCCAACTCATTTTTGTATTTTTAGTAGAGACGGGGTTTCTCCGTGTTGGTCAGGCTGGTCTTGAACTCCTGACCTCAGGTGATCTGCCCGCCTCGGCCTCCCAAAGTGCTGGGATTATAGGCGTCAGCCACTGCACCTGGCCCAATTTTTTGTATTTTTATTTTTTTTTATTTTCTTTATTATTATTATTTTCAAGATGGGGTTTCACCATATTGGTCAGGCTGGTCTCGAACTCCCGACCTCAGGTGATCCGCCCACCTCAGCCTCCCAAAGTGCTGAGATTATAGGCGTGAGCCACCATTGTATTTTTAATAGAGACTGGATTTCACCATGTTGGCAAAGCTGGTCTTGAACTCCTGACCTCAAGTGATCTGCCTGCCTCTGATTCCCAAAGTGCTGGGATTACAGACTTGAGCCACCAGGTCTGTATTGTGAGACTTTCTGAATCACCGGAGCCTTGATTCTTTATAAAATGGAGATAATAAGCTCTTCCTACTTTATAGAACTTGAAGAAGCAAATGGGAGAGAGTGAATGAAAGTGGGAAACTCTGAAATGATTTGTAATTTGTGTCCCCTACCCACCTTCCATAGATGGTCCAGGCTGGGGTCTGGGAGCTGCTTTCCTGTGAGTAGACGCAGGGAAGATCTACTGTGACTTGGATAATCTTTCCACTTTGGGGTGGGCACCATCTCCTCCCTGTCTTCTTAGCTTGGCAGATATAAAGCATCAGCTGTACATTCTTAGTTAATATTCTCACAACATTGGCAGGGCCTTCCTAGGCAGAGGACATCTGCAAGGAGTGGGTGATGGTGGCTGCCACCTGTTGAACTGTGACTAATGGGCTGTTGGGTGGGAGGATACTTTCTGAGGCATCCACTGGAGCCCATGGCAGGCAAAAGCCAGCAAAAATTTATTACTGTTATTGTGACTACATTTGTATGCTTGAACCACTTAGACCTAGAGGAATTTTGGTTACGTAAGTTTATTGGTAGCTTAGTAAATGGATTCTACAGTTCTTATTCTTTCTCTCGGTTGAGCTTGCCTTTCTGCCATGATTGGCACTACTGATTGTTTAATCATTTCTCCCAGAACAAGGAAAAATGCCAGGCGTGGTGACTACTGCCTGTAATCTCAGCACTTTGAGAGGCTGAGGTGAGAGGATTACTTGAGCCCAGGAGTTTGAGATCAGCTTAGGTAACAGAGAGATCCCATCTCTATAAGAAACAAAAACAAAAAGCAGAACAAGGAAAATAAGCACATAAATGTAAGTGTTAGAGATAGTAAAAAGTGAATATCAACACAATGCAGTATAAATTATCACAAATTTCAGCTGAGTGCAGTGGCTTAAGCCTGTAATCCCAGCACTTGGGGAGGCCAAGGTAGGAGGATCACTTGAGCCCAGGAATTTGAGACCAGCCTGGGCAACATAGTGAGACCCCGTTTCTACAAAAAAAGAACAAAATTCATAAATTTTAAGAATATGGAGTTTTATGATACGAATCAGTCTAGGTCAGAAACTTTTTTTTGTGAGTGTGTGTGTGACGAAGTTTCACTCTTGTTACCCAGGCTGGAGTGCAATGGCGCGATCTCGGCTCACTGCAACCTCCGCTTCCTGGGTTCAGGCAATTCTCCTGCCTCAGCCTCCTGAGTAGCTGGGATTACAGGCACCTGCCACTATGCCCAGCTAATTTTTTGTATTTTTAGTAGAGACGGGGTTTCACCATGTTGACCAGGATGGTCTCGATCTCTTGACATCGTGATCCACCCGCCTCACCCTCCCAAAGTGGTGGGATTACAGGCGTAAGCCACCGCGCCCGGCCCGAAACTTTTTAGATATTACATTGTTTTGATCAGTTTCCCTTACACTTAGGGATGGCACAAGTAATAAGAAAAACAAAATAGGTCTAGATGCAGCAATGCTGGTTGAAGATGTCTGGGTGATTTAAGTTTCTTTGTTCCTGCCAGGGGTAATAATTGAGAATCATATATTCCTAGAACTGAAGGGAACCTTAGGAACCTCTGTTCTAATACTTTTTATAGATGAAGAAATGGAGGTGCTGAGAAGTGACTTAGTTTGCTTGAGGTCACACCTGTGGCAGCATTGTATTTCTGAACTTGTATTCCACCAACATCTCAAGGAGCAAAGAGTGGAAATGAAGAACAATTGAGGGAGCTGTCATTCAGAGACAGTGGAATGAATATCTCTAATAGCCTCTGTTTTGTCTCATACCTCATTACATGACAGACAAAGAAAATCATTAATTCATAAGAACAAAACAGAGTTGCTGAATAGAGGACAACACAATTTTGGAAACTGGAAAGCAGGTAGATGAACGATCACTGACTTAGTGGCAGTGGGGGAGCAAGGCAGTTTACATTTTGAACATTCAAAAGACTCAGAAGTGGGTGCATCAGTTCCCTCTGGAAATGCTGGCAAAAGTAGGTTGCAAAGAGAGGGATTCATTGAAAGTTTAAGACTCCAGATTCTCCCTCTTTCTGTGAAGCCAAGAGAATGTCCTTTCCTTACCTTAGTAGAAGACCAGAGATTTATTTTCTGGAAGAGCAAAATAGTCTCTAGAATGGTGAACACCAGGTACAGTTGAGGGCAAGGAGAGCATACTGTCAAACTCTTCCAATTTGTATATAATTATTCCCATACCCAGTAGCATGTATCAAGGTGGATTTAGTTCTAAACTCACAACATGGGTGATGAGGTGATCACCCCCATACTTTGCCAAGGGACAGACTTCTTAATTCTTCTCCACTGAGTATATCATTAAGGCCTTTGGGTAACATTTTATTTTTCCTTTTCTTTCTTCTTCTGTAATTTTGTAGTTAATCTTCACAGAACAGGGGAATATGGTGTAATGATTTGTCTTTTTTTGTTGTTAATCAGGCTGGCATAACAAAAGAATGATGTTTAAAAGATTTGAGGGTAGATACTTTCTTAGGTGTTATACCAATGTTGTCTCAATAGTTTCACTAACCAACAATTAGTCCTTAAAAAAAAATATATATATATTTAAATATACATATATTTTTAAAATATATATAAAAATACACACACACACACATACACACACACATTATTAGGCTGGGCATAGGGTCTCATGCCTGTAATCCCAACACTTTGGGAGGCTAAGGTGGGAGGATTGCTTGAGCCTAGGAGTTTAAGACCAGCTGGGGCAACATAGCAAGATCTCTTCTCTACAAAAAATTAGCTGGGTGTGGTGGTGCGTCCCTGTAGTGTGGTGGTGTAGTCCCAGCTACTTGGGAGGCCGAGGTGGAAGGATCACTTGAGCCCAGGAAGTTGAGGCTGTAGTAAGCTATGATTGCTCCACTGTACTCTAGCCTCAGTGACAGAATGAGACCCTGTCTCAAAAACAAAACAAAACAACAAAAAATATCACACAAACGCAGGCATGCTTACGCTTTCTAGTACCATAGGTCTTTAGCACTTAAAAATATCTTTGATGTTTTGGCCTTGGGAGTGGGGATGGTATACAAAGATATTTAAAATGTAGTCTTTGCCCTTGTAGAAGGGGTGAAATGTAGCACACACTATGTTTAATACAACCATTGTTCTTTGTGTGCCTGTGTACAAGCATAAGCTGTATAAAGATTTTTAAAAAATATATTGTTTCCTACCCTCATAGAGTTTATAATTGAGAATGATCTCAGCCAGGCATGGTGGCTCATGTCTGTCATCACAGCACTTTGGGAGGCTGAAGTGGGTTTATCACTTGAGGCCAGGAGTTTGAGACCAGCCTGGCTGACATGGTGAAACCCTATGTCTACTAAAAATACCAATGTAGCTAGGTGTGGTGGCATGTGCCTGTAATCTCAGCTATTTGGGAGGCGGAGGCAGGAGAATCCCTTGAATCCAGGACATGGAGGTTGCAGTGAGCCAAGATCACTCTAGCCTGGGTGACAAGAGTGAAACTCCGTCTAAAAATAAAATAAAAAATAAATAAATGTAAAAAAATACAAAAATTAGCCAGGCCTGGTGGCACATGCCTATAATCGCAGCTAATTGGGAGGCTGAGGCACGAGAATTGCTTGAACCTGGAAGGTGGAGGTTGCAGTAAGCTGAGTTTCCACCACTGCACTCCAGCCTGGGCAACAGAGTGAGACCCTGTCTCCAAAAAAAAAAAAAAAAAAAAAAGATCTTTTTCTCCAATTATATTCTGATGATCAGAGAGAATGATCTTTCTTGAATTATATTCTGATGATCACTAATCTCTGAGATATTTCGTTTATAAAATTTAATGGTTTAATTTCTTTTCTTTGATAGTCATCTTAAACAGTAGCATGTTAAAGGCTTAGGCAAGTGTTTGGCAAGTAAACTGTTTTAACATTTTTATGACTTAGTATTTCTTAAATTTATTCCATAGAACAAAACTTTAATACAGCCTATGTAAGAGTACATTCCTCTAACCCCCTATGCACTTAGATTGGCAGTAAATTATATTTGAATCATAAACCTTTTCCTCTCTGTTTACTCAACATTGATTGTTTAAGGAAAGCTAAATACTCCCCTATTCTTTCCCTTCCTCCACTCAGCCAAGGGTGAATATTTGAGGTTTCATTTCTGTGGGATCATCCTTCATTAACTGTGCTAGAGGCCATCATTTAGAATGGGAGACATTTCCAGGTTCTTTAAGCTGAGTCTATTTATATACTATATATTCTATAGTTGTCATAACATTTCCAGAGTTATTAAAAGGTACAAGAATCTTTTGTAAATGTTTTCTAATGCTTCTGAATGCAGATCTTTATTCTTTAATTTTTTTTTTTAAGTGAGAACTACAAGTCTGTCTTTGGGCTTCTGTGAAACTATTCAGAGTACTACTGTAAGTTAAAGTAGCACATCTGTAAACATTGCATCTCAGATAAGAGAATACCTTAATTTATGGAAATGATACTCTTGAAGAGGCTGAAATTATTTTTTGCTTATATAAATTTGTTTCCTTATTGATTGATTGATTGACTGATTCATTGATTGAGATAAAGTTGCTCTGTTGCCTAGGCTGGAGTACAGTGATGTGATCTCTGCTCACTGGAACCTCCACCTTCTGAGTTCAGGTGATTCTTGTTCCTCAGCCTCCTGAGTAGCTGGGATTACAGGCATGTGCAACCATGCTTGTCTAATTTTTGTGTTTTTAGTAGAGATGGGGTTTCACTATGTTGGGATTACAAAGTGCTGGGATTACAAGGGTGAGCCACTGTGCTCTACCTGTTCTACCATTTAAATGGAGAAATTAATTGGCTCTAACATAATACTTTTCAATCTCTTTTGTAAATATTGGTTTGCTTCTCTTTGAAGGGTTCTTACTCTTTTTTTTTTTTTTTAAATTGAGATGGAGTCTCACTCTGTCTGCCAGGCTGGAGTGCAGTGATGCGATCATGGGTCCCTGCAACCTCTGCCTCCCGGGTTCAAGCGATTCTTCTGCCTCAGCCTCCTGAGTAGCTGGGACTCGCAGGCGCACACCACTACTCCTGGCTAATCTTTGTATTTTTAGTAGAGATGGGGTTTCACCATGTTAGCCAGGCTGGTCTCAAACTCCTGACCTCATGATTCGCCCGTCTTGGCCTCATAAAGTGCTGGAATTACAGGCATGAGCCACTGTGCCCGGCCTGAAGGGTTCTTATTCTAGTAGTAGGAGATCATGTTTTTTATCTCTTTATTGCCAGGCTTATAAGTGCCTGTTGATTGAATTTAAAGAGAATAAATAAGGTACCATAACTCAGATATTTGAAATCAGTTTCTACAGTGACATGTGAATTGTTTTAGTTATCTCCCTGACCTTGACTGCCAAGGAGCAGGCTTTAGAATACAAAGAGGTGGGGGAGAGAGGCAGTAGAGAAAGGGTCACAAGCTGTTCTTCCAGATTTCCTGGAGTCGTAGATGATGGTATTACCTGATTCTAGAATATAGAAGGTTATAAAGCATAGTGAGGGAGTCTGTATGGTAATAAGAATAAGAAGATAAGTTATTTAGGTCTCTTCTGTATACAGAGTTGGAGCAAATGCTTAAAAGCATAGAACAGGGCTTTCCTCTTATTTCACCAATGCCATTTATAAATTTGAAAGTTACAGAGTTAATTTTCTTAAAAAAAAAATATTCTGGCTGGGCATAGTGGCTCATGCCTACAATCCTAGCACTTTGGAAGGTGGGGCCAGTGGATTGCTTAAGCCCAGGAATTCAAGACCAGCCTGGGCAGCGTGCAAAACCTCTCTCTACAAAAAATACAAAAATTAGCGAGGCATGGTGGTGTGTTCCTGTGGTCTCAGCTACTTGAGAGGATGAGATGGGAGGATCATCTGAGCTTGGGGAGGTTGTTGAGGCTGCAATAAGCCAAGATGGTGCCCCTGCACTCCAGACTGGATGACAGTGTGAGACCCTGACTCAGGAAAATGAAAACAAAAACACACAATTCTGAGGCTTTTGTTATGGTCAGACTAAATTGTCGTCTAAACATTATGACTTTGTGGCTCTGGGATGTGTGTGTGTGTGTGTGTGTGTGTGTGTGTGTGTGTGTGTGTGTCTGATTGATTGTAATATGTACTATAATGTAATCCAAGTAATTTAACTGTGTCAGTGTCAAAGGAATAATAATAATTTTAACTCTTACAGATCCCTAAATATATTTTAGCTACCTTGTAAAACCAGTATCTCAGTTGGCTTAGCTGCTACATAAAACCGATAATACTCTATTAAAATTAGCTGTAGAACGATTGATAAAAGTTTCAAGGTTATTAACCACAGCTTGACTTACTCTTGGAACCAACAGAAAACCTGTTCATCAGTTTTCATTTATTTGAGTCATTTGGGAGCTGCTGGTTATCTATTCCCAATGGATGCTTAAGTTTTATTGGATGTATTTTCTTCCACTTTGTTTATTTTCTTTCTTTTTTTCATCTGAGACAGGGTGTCTCTCTGTTGCCCAGGTTGGAATGCAGTGAGGTGATCTTGGCTAACTGCAACCTGCCTCTCCTGGGCTCAGGTGATTCTTCTGCCTTAGCCTCTTGAGTGGCTGGATCTATAGGGGCATGCCACCATTCCTGGCTAATTTTTGTACTTTTTGTAGAGGCAGGATTTTGTCATGTTGCCCAGCTGTTCTTGAACTCATTGACTGAAACAATCCATCCGCCTTGGCCTCCCAAAGTGCTGGGATTACAGGTGTGAGCCACCATGCTTGGCCTTTTTTTTTTTTTTTTTTTTTTTAAAAGATAGTGTCTTGCTCTGTTGCCCAGGCTGAGTGAAGCAGTGTGATTATGGCTCGCTCCAGCCTCCAGCTCCTGGGCTCAAGTGATCCTCTCGTTATGCCTCAGTCTCTCAAGTAGCTGGGACTGCAGGTGTGAGCCAACATACGTGGCTAATTTTTAAACTTTTTGTGGTGATGGAGGTCTCACTATGCTGTCCAGGCTGGTCTCAAACTCCCAGGCTCAAGCAGTCCTTCCACCTTGCCCTCCCAAAGTGTTGGATTTACAGGCATGAGCCACCTTGTCCAGCCTAATTTTTTTTTAAAAGCTCATTCTGTGCACTTTAACTTCTTTGATCCTTCCTTCTTGAAATTTTAATAAGATATGTGCTAAAGTTATTTTTTTAGTCCTCAGGTGGTGAGCATTGAGTGAATGACATCGCATTTCACAACATAGCATCAGCATTGGTCTGTGTAAGTCCTCGCTCTTAGCTCTTAAGGTTAATTAATTTCTTTTTTACCTCCACTTTCCATTTCTGTTCCCTTTCCCCCATAAACTGTTCTAAATATTTGATAAGTATCCTTATATTTGTATGTAGTTTTATAAATGTGTAGTGCTGTGTGTGTGTGTGTGTGTGTGTGTGTGTGTGTGTGTGTTGTTAAACTGACCTAAATGGTACTGAACTCTCTTGGTACTATTTAAGGACTGTGTTGCTGTGTTTACCTAGTTCTTTGTTTCTGACCACCATGTGCCTTTCCTTAAATGATTTGCTCTCTCGGTGATGGACACCAGATTATTTTCAACGTCCCACTGCTACAGACAATGGGATGAACATCCTTGTGCTTGTTTTCTTATGTTGGGAGAATTTCTTTTGATGTATGCATAAGAGTAGATTGCTGTACTTAATTTAATTAAGTACTAACAAATTTGGACTCCTTTTCAGATTGTGCAACGTTTCCTATTTCTTTAGAAATATGAATCAGAAAGCTGTTTATCCAGCTTTCTAATTGTTGTCTATCTGATAGGGTAAAGGGGTATTTTAATGTTGTTTTAACTTGAATTCTCCAATTACTGAGTGGCAGTATCTCTTTATATACCCTTAAAACCATGTAGAATGCCCCTGCTGTGGATTACTTGTTCATATTTCTGGCCCATTTCTTCAATTAGAGTTTCTGTCTTTTCCTGTTTGATTTACGGAAGTGTTTTATAGAGTTGAGAATATTAGCCTGGTATTTGCCTTTTCCTCATCTGTCATAGTATATTAATTTTGTCATTGGTACCTTTTGCTGAGTAGGACCTAACTTTGATATAGTAAGTCCATAATCTTTTACTTTATGGTCTTCTAGAAATATAATGAAGATATTTTAGAGATAGAGTCTCCCTCTGTTGCCCAGGGTGGAGTGCAATGGCGAGGTCTCGACTCACTGCAACCTCCACCTCCCGGGTTCAAGTGATTCTCCTGCCTCGGCCGCCTGAGTAGCTGGGATTACAGGCATGCGCCACCATGCCCAGCTAATTTTGTATTTTTTTTAAGTAGAGATGGGGTTTCTCCATGTTTGTCAGGCTGGCCTCGAACTTCCGACCTCAGGTGATCCACCCACCTTGGCCTCCCGGAGTGCTGGGATTACAGGCGTGAGCCACCATGCCCGGCCTCTGTCTTTAATCCACCTGAGTCCATCATTATATGTGACATAGAATAGTAACCCAGTTTTATTTTTCTCCATGTATTAAGGCTATTTTCCTAACCACATGAATGAGTTTGTGGTGTCACTATTTTTTTTGGAGACAGAGCTTATTCTTTTGCCCAGGCTGAAGTGCAGTGGTACGGTCACAGTCACAGCTCACTATACCCTTGACCTCCTGGACTCAAGTGATCCTCCCACCTCAGCCTCCTGAGTAGCTGGGACTAAAGGCGTGTAGCACCACACCTGGCTAACTTTTTTATTTTTTGTGGAGATGAGATCTCGTCATGTTGATCAGGCTTGTCTTGAACTCCTGGGCTCAAGCGATCTGCCTGCCTCAGCCTCCCAAAGTGCTGGGATTATAGGCATGCACCACCGTGCCCAGCTGATGCCACTACTCTTATATATCATGATTCCATACTTCCATGTCAGTCTCTGTAAGAGCTCTGGTCTGTTTTATTGGATATAAATAACTGTAGTTATTGTTTCTTACATCAGTGCCAGCGGTTCTTATTACTCTGCTTTGTGCTGTGTCTTCACATCTACTGGGGTACATCGATTAAAAAGGTGTCATTTCATCCTCAAATTAGTCTAAAATGTCAATGTAGTCTCAGTTAAATTTCATCTTTTTTCCCAAGGAATTTGGCAAACATTCTAAAATTTGAATGGAAAAATCAAAAGTCATTTTCAAAATTGGTTTACTCCTTTGTGGTCTTGTTACTGCCTAATCTAAGTTCACAGTTTTTGTGTATGTACCTGTTTGGACATTTTATATGTTTCAAGAAATTTATCCTTTTCATCTCTTTCTTTAAACAATGAAATTTTTATTTTAGAAAAATTTTAGGTTTACAGAAAAATCTTCACTTAATTTAGAATTCTGGATTGACAATACTTTCTCTTTTCTTTTTTCTGAGACAGGGTCTCACTCTGTCACCCAGAGTGGAGTGCAGTGGGATGATTATGGCTCATTGCAGCTTCAGCCTCGTGGACTCAAGTGATCCTCCCACCTCAGCTTCCCAAGTAGCTGAGACTACAGGTGCATGCCACCATGCCCAGCTAATTTTTTATTTTTATTTTTATTTATTGGTAGAGTTGGGATTTTGACGTGTTGCTCTGGTTGGTCTCAAACTCCTGAGCTCAGGCAGTCTACCTGCCTTGGCCTCCCAAACTGCTGAGATTACAGGCTTGAGCCACCATGCCCAGCCGACAGTACTTTCCTCTTGGCATTTAAAAAATATTGTTGCACCGCCTTTTGGCTTCTGTGATTTCTGAGAAGAAAGCCCATTTATTTTAATTCTTGTTTCATTACATGTAATGTATCCTTTTTTGGTGGCTGCTTTTAAGATTTTTTTCACATAATTTTTAGTTTTCCACAGATTGATTATGATGTGTCAAGGTGGTAGTTTTCTTTAGGTCTATCTTATTTGAAATCCTTCTTCAGTCTGTGAATTTATGTTTTCCAATACATTTGGGAAGTTTGCAGCCATTATTTTTTCAGTTACCCTTTCTATACCAATAATTTCCTTTCTTTCCTTCTGTGGTTCCAGTGACATGAATGTTAGGCCTTTTGATAGTGTTTCACAGGTCTGTTAAGTTTTTTTTATTTCTTTTTCTGTTCTTGAAGTTGAATCATACTGATCTGTATGTTCACTGACCTTTTTTCTTTTTTGCCATTATCACAATTATTCTATTTAGCTCGTATTGTGATCTTTTTGACATATTTTTCTGTTGTAGAATTTCCATTTAGTTCTTTTAAAAACACTTTTTATTTTGAAATGCTCACAAATTTATAGGAAGTTGCAAAGATATGTACAGAAAGATCCCATGAACCCTTTTCCCAGCCTCTCCCAATGTTAACATCTTGCATAACTATAATACATCATTAACACAAAGAAGTTGACATTGGTGCATTCCACAGATTTTATTGAGATTTTTCCATTTATACCTGCATGTGTGTGTTTGTAGTTTTCTATTTTAGCACATGTGTAGCTTCGTGTAACTACTACCACAAACTACAGAACTGTGTCATCATTCATTTATGCCTTTTTCATAGTGTCTATTTCTCTGCTGAAAACATCTCTTTCAGAGCATTTATATTGACTTCATGGAGCATGGCTGTAATAACCCTTTTTTTTTTTTTTAATTCTAACAGAGTCTTGCTCTGTCACCCAGGCTGGAGTGCGGTGGCGCCATCTCAGCTCACTGCAACCTTCACCTCCTGGGTTCAAGCAATTCTCCTGCCTCAGCTTCCTGAGTGGCTGGGATTACAGGCGTCTGCCACTATGCTTGGCTAATTTTTATAGTTTTAGCAGAGACAGGGTTTCTCCATGTTGGTCAGGCTGGTCTCGAACTCCTGACCTCAGGTAGTCTGCTACCTCGGCCTCCCAAAGTTCTGGGACTACAGGTGTGAGCTACCGTGCCAAATTCTTTGATAATTTTATTATCTGTTTAATTTCAGTTTTGGTATCTGTTGATGTTTTGTTTGTCTTTCTCCCAAGAATTGGTCATATTTTCTTGGTTCTTTGTTTGTTGAGTAATTTTGGATTATGTCTGGTTCATATTGAATATTATGTTATGGGACTTTGGGTCCTGTTACAATCCTCTGGAGAATGTTGAGTTGTTTTTTTTTTTGTTTTCTTGAGACGTGCTATGTCGCCCAGCCTGGAGTGCAGTGGTGCATTCTCACTTCACTGCAACCTCCGCCTCCTGGGTTCAAGCGATTCCCCTCCCTCAGCCTCCCGAGTAGCTGGGACTACAGGCACGTGCCACCATGCCCAGCTAATTTTTGTATTTTTAGTAGAGACAGGGCTTCACCATGTTGGCCAGGAAGGTCTCAATCTCTTGACTTTATCATCTGTTCACCTCAGCCTCCAAAAGTGCTAGGATTACACCTGGCCTGAGTTGTTTGTTTCTTTAAGCAGGGAGTCAACTTGGTGAAGTTCAGATCTCAAATTTGTTCTCAGCTTCCGTAGATTTCAGTGTCAGTTCAGTTCTGTGTTTGCCGGGCTGTTCGACTTACCCTGTCTAAGCACTAATCAGGTCTGGGATTTGGGAAGTGTCTTATAGCTCAGGTCTCAAAGCTTTTGCTGTCCTTCTTTGGAACGGTTGTATGTATGCAAGCTTGGAGGTCAGCCTGAGATGCGTGTTTGTTCGTTATGTAGAATTGGGGATCCCCTTTTCCAGCTTTCTCGTGTTTGGTGTATTTCCTCATTCTTGGGCTTCTAGGGTTTCCTTTTCCCAGCATAGTCCTGTGACTAGTTGAGACCTCAAGATGGGGCCAACAGAGGAAGACAAAGGTAAAAAAAGAAGGAAAAAAGAGTATTTAACCTGTACCTTTCGGCTTGCCTGGCTCTTTCAGTCCTCTGAGCAGGATATGGGAGGAATTTCTCTCAGCATTTTGTGTGTGTGTGTGTGTGTGTGTTCCCTGTGTTGTTTTGTAAATTGGGCCACCAGGACCAGGCCATCGTTGGGTCAAAGCCAAGAGGTGAAGGAAAAAAAAAAAGGAAACTCACTGAAATTGTAAGCTTTCAGTTTTGACTTCCCTCTTCTATTTGCCTGTTATTTATTTACTCTTCTTAATCTTCAGCAAGTGACTTATTTAGTTGAAAGTGTTTAGTTGTAATCTGGGAAGGAGAGAGGCCTACTCCTTGGCTCACACTAGAAGTCTGTATCATTTTTTAAAACCATAAAATTTTGGTAAATTATTCCACAAAAGTTGCAGGAATCAAATTTTATATAAATGATGTCAGAGGACATTTCCTCCTTCTTCCAAATTAGAATAAAGTACTGATAAGCTTTGCTTTGAAGTGCCTATTGGTCCTCCCCTTTCAACTAATTTGAAATAGTTCTGGATTTGCCTGG
Source organism: Callithrix jacchus (assembly GCF_049354715.1). Taxonomy (NCBI): domain Eukaryota; kingdom Metazoa; phylum Chordata; class Mammalia; order Primates; family Cebidae; genus Callithrix; species Callithrix jacchus. The sequence continues at coordinate 69,000,003 of NC_133510.1, read as the reverse complement.
TGAATTCTTTTTTTCCTAATCACAGTCTCTGCTTTTCCAGTGGAATTTGTTTTGTCTTTTTTTTTTTTTTTTTTTTTTCCCACCACAGCTCTTTTTAGTGTATCAGGAATTTGTTCTGATAGAGTATAATTTGTTAATTTCAGGGCAGATAAAGTGTCAAATAATAGAGAAACTAATTAATGGCATGGATTTGTGGAAGAAGAGAACTATCTGGTCCTCAGCATGTGTTTTCCATGGAATTGCCTCTCAGTCTGGGGAGAGCACTGAGCTGTTATCCATCAATGTGTTCAATCTTGTGGGGAGATTTGAGAGCATGCACCTTTCTCTAGGCCAAACATATTAGTTTGTTTCACTGTGACATATTCAATGACTTTTTGTTACTGAAAACCCACGGGCATGTTATGTGGCTGGTAATATTCTTTTTAGCCTACCAAACATTTGCAGGTGGAAGGGAATGTGCTTGTTAATTCAACCATCCTGAATTGTTTGTTGGGCTCCTTCCTTTGGCCTGCTACCTTGTCACGTTTATTTCCAGTGAGTCGGTGGGGAGGGTCTAAGGAATGGCTGGCACCCTTAACTCCTTCCTAGGTGCAGTTAGAGATTGTTTAGCCTTACTGATGGCCACCAGACGGTTTTCTGTTGACTTCTCAGTTTTGCCTTTTACCACTTGTGACTTGAGATTTAGCTGTGTTTTACTAAACTGCACTCCACCTTTAAATAAACTGTAATGATTATCTGAAGAGTTATTATATAAATATCAGGTAAATATTGAGCTCTTTAAAGATTTTGCTTTTGCATTTACTTTTATAGTTATTATTTTAAGAGATAGAGAGATCAGAGACATATTGGTCTTTTAAAATATTTTAGTTTTACACATTTTTATATTTATTGTAAAACTTGTAAGTTTAAAAGCCATCTAACTTCTAAGAAGTAACAAGTGAACTTCTGTGTTGACATCTGTTGCAAGTTGTTAAACTCAGAAATCTTCTGTGGTTTGGTTGTAGAAACTTGTCTCTTCGGTGAATGAAGTTCTCTGATTTGTTTATGAGACATTCACTTGTTTGACTGGGTTTTGCTGCATCATGATTCCTTTATTGCTTCTGAAAATCAGCTCTAGAACATTTTTCCATGCCCTGATTTAAAATGAAGAAGTTCTATGATTTTTCCTTTAGATGTAATTTAAAATCTTGATATCTAGATCTCTAGGGGATTTTTCTTTTACTTTTTGTAGTGTATAGTATATATATTCTATATATGTATGTGTGTCTATATGTATGTTTGAGTAACCAGAGTATTCTAGCGATAATAATTGGATCAGTAAATACCTGAGTACCTACTAAATTTGAACGTTATTCTACTTGAACTGCTCCGGTGTATAAAGATATAGGCAGTAAATGGGCCAGGTGCAGTGGCTCACACCTGTAGTCTTAGCACTTTGGGAGGCCGAGGTAGTTGGATTACTTGAGGTCAGGAGTTCAAGACCAGCCTCACTAACATGGCAAAACCCTGTCTCCACTAAAAATACAAAATTAGCCAGACATGGTGGCACATGCCTGTAATCCCAGCTACTTGAAAGGCTGAGGCGGGAGAATCGCTTGAACCGGGAGGCAAAAGTTGCAGTGAGCTGAGATCATGCCACTCTGTTCTAACCTGGGCAACAAGAGTGAAACCCCATCTCAAAAAAATAAAATAAAACAAGATATAGGCAGTAAATATATGGATGTATGATGATAAACAAATAATTTTTTACAGTACTTCAGGTTACTTGAAGCCTTCTGAGTGAGTAGATTTAAGTTTGTGAAACAAAGTTCTCAAAGTTTTAGTTTAATTTTCTTTTTTTCCTTTTAGTTGCATTTAAGGCTGAATTTACGCCTGTGCCATAAGTTTTTGTTTCTTCAGTTTCTTCTGGGGTTTCTTCTTCTTCTGGGCAACCTCCTCTTCTGGTTTAGGAACAATTTGTTCCTTTTCAGTAAGGATCATCTCAATGTGGCAGGGAGAGCTCCTGTATGGGTTAATCCGACCATAAGCTCTGTAGGTCCGGCAGTGCATCTTGGGTGCTTTGTTCACTTGGATATGCTCAATGACCAGAGAATCTACATCTAAACCCTTAAGTTCAGCATTACTCTCTGCATTTTTAAGCATGTACAACAAAAATTCAGCACTCTTTTTGGGCCACCGACCTTGTGTCCAGCCCCACTGCTTGGCCTGGGCACACCTGCCAGTTCCACCATTGTAACATCGGAATGGTACACACTGTTTCTGTAAAGTGACATCTTTCAGATACTTCGTGGCTTTTCGTATATGCACACCCTTGATGGCCTGGGCAGTTTCACGTATGTTCTTAAAGTGAACACGAAGATTGGAACCTCTTGATTTGCATAACTTTGTGGAGTTCTCCAGATCAAGTAAGTAGTGAACCATTTTCATAGATTACCTCAGACTGCTTAGGGAAAGAGGAAGAGCCTAGTTTCATTTTCTAAGAAATTTTGGCTTCATTTTCTCAACAAAACTTTTATTGACTTTACTTAGCAGATACTAGATGTAGCAAAATGACTATGACCCACTTCTTGTCTACAGGAGATTATAGTCTAATCAAGAATCAATTTGTAATAACAATGAAATTAAAATGTGATTGTATGTTGAGGCAAGTGATAATGGAGGTATGAAAAGAATATGCCATGGTAGCGTAGGGGAGCTGTTGGGGAAGAATGGGGTGGCAGGGAAGGTCTCAAAGAGAATACATAATTATTAGCAGCCTCTTTTTTTTTTTTTTTTTTTTTTTTGAGACGGAGTCTTACTCTGTCGTTCAGGCCGGAGTGCTGTGACGTGATCTTGGCTCACTGCAACCTCCACCTCCTGGGTTCAAAAGATTCTCCTGCCTCAGCATCCTGAGTAGCTAGGACTACAGGCACACACCACCACACCCAGCTAACTTTTGTATTTTTAGTAGAGAGGGGGTTTCACTACATCAGCTAGGCTTGTCTCAAACTCCTGACCTCAGGTGATCCTCCTGCTTTGGCCTCCCAGAGTGCTGGACATTACAGGCATGAGCCACCACACCTGGCCTGTTGGCAGCCTCTTGAATGGCTTTGGGTATAGGTAGATGGGAGTCGAATTATCTGTGACCCTTGAAAGCTAGGCATTTTAATCATTTGTGTAACTTTAAGATACATGCAGGCCTGGAAGTTTATTTAAACAGTGCATCTGTCTTTCCAGATCAACTTTTAGTTTAACTATTCCTTCAGGAAAAGACATTTACAGATGCAGCTGTGTGACAGCATTGCAGAAGCCTTTTCTTTAGTTTATTACAACACAACTCCAGTTATATTGCTTTGCTTAGGTAATTCTTTGCTTAGGTAAAAATTTTTTAACATAAAATTTTTATATTTGTCTTCATTTTTGTAAAAATAAAGCACAATTTAAACTTGGAGGTTTTACTTTATTTTCATGTGTGTTCCATTTCTCTTCAAAGCTAAAATGTCTATTATGTGTTGATATAAAAATATTATCCCCAGACTAAGACCCATACCTCAACCTTTGTTGAGTATATGCCCTCCCTTTTTTTAAAATTACATCTTGTAGGAGATTCTGGTATTTCTCATTTATATATTGTGAAGTTAAAATATATTTCCTAGAAGAAAAATAATTTCACAATAAGGGGAACTGAAAGCCGTAGCTAAGGAGAGAGTTAAGGGTTGCTAAACCTGTGGCTTGCTGGATTGGTAGTGTGCTGAGAATTCTTTTGCAGCAACTTGATTCAGCAAACATTTACTGAATGCCTTTGGCAAAAGGCTCCTGCTAGATGCTTTGACGGATAAGAAAATGAACAAAACACAGGCTCTGTTTTGTTGAAGGGCCTTCCAGTTTATTGCACTGTTTCTGAATCTCCTCTCTTTCATTCTCCACCTTTGCCATATTCCAGATAGTGAAAATTAGAGCTCTGATTTATCCATTTTGTAAGCTGAAAAGTCTATAAACTAGTTTCCTTAAAATGTTGGTTACAGGTTCTCCTTTGTGCTGATGGAATTTAGAATAACAGAAAACATTTTGGTGCCTCAGTGCCTCCTTCCATAAATTAACATTTAAGTAGATGCTTTTCATGGAGCATTATGATCCAGCCTCTCTCAAGCTGTGACTCGCCATGGACAGTATTAAATCAGATCTGAGCAGCTCTAGGAGACAGTTGAAAGTTGAAGAATATGCCCAGTGTCAGCATCTTGGCTAGGGTGTGCTGTTAAAACAAAGAACACTCTTGGCACTCAAAAACTGATTAGGCATGTGCCATTCTGCATGTGAGCTCTAATAAATAAAGCTGCAGAGGGTGTTTTGTGTTTCCATTCCAGCTGAACTAAATGGTTAAGTATCCCTTTTAGGCTTCCTCCTAAATCTACCACAGACTATCAGGACATAATCCAGAAGAGGTAAATACCATAAAATCCCCAAATACAGCCATGTATTCAGAAGCCAGAATTCTAGCTTCGTCAGCCATAACACTAGGTTCCATTAAACAACTGCTTGAACACCTACTGTGTAAAGCTCTGTGCTGGTGCTCCAGGGTGTAAAGAGACAAGTTGCTTACAGTTTAGTAGAGCATTGATCTAATTGCTTACAGTTTAGTAGAGCACCCTGTTCTCCTTGTTCCACCTGCCTTCCCATTCTAAATTGTTTCTTTCTGGCCTACCCTGGTCTGTAGCCACCTACAATTCTGTGTAGATACAGACCCATTCAGTGTGTTTATTACAACCCAGTCCTATAACCTTATCTTTAATGTACAATAAATGTTGGAAACATTAGAGGACATGTGCCTTGAGCCCTAAACAGTGTCTGCAATGATTGGTAGAAAAGCCCATTGCAGCACTAATCGCTTGAGGTACTGTTTCAGGGCAATTTAATTTTTCTAATGGAATCCCATGATTGGCATAGTTTAAACAGACAGAACCCAGACAGGAGGCAGTCTTTAAAAATGGTTAGTCCAATTTTGTTTACATTTCTTCTTGTTGCAGAATGTTTATTTTTCCTTCCTTGGACTAAAAATGGCACAGTATAATGTATGGTACTGTGGAGATATTTTGCATGAAATCACTAAATTCATTTATTCAAATAATTTGTCTTAGGCTTTTTAAAAGTAACCAGAGATAAATGTTTATGAATCATTTTTAAGTATTTGGAAGGCATTTCAAGATGTGTTATCCTTAAGATAATTTCCTTGACTGTTTGATGATATTAAGAGTTCTTAGAAATCTCTTCCAAAATCTTGTACTCTGAAAGTGAATGGAACATTCAAAATTAACTCTAGTCACAATTGTGTCTTTATTGTTGGTTGGTCTTACTTGTTTTATTTTATAAACAAATGTGGAGGCCAGTACTTTCTCCATCAAAATACATAAGAAACTTTCACATAACAGTAAGACAGGAAACTAATGTAACCTTTAAAAAAAGTCTTGTCTGGGTGCAGTGGTTCACGTCTGTAATCCTAGCACTTTGGGAGTCCGAGGTGGGTAGATCATGAGGTCAAGAGATCGAGACCATCCTGGTCAACATGGCGAAACCTTGTCTCTGCTAAAAGTACAAGAATTAGCTGGGCGTGGTAGTGTGCGCCTATAATTCTAGCTACTGGGGAGGCCGAGGCAGCAGAATTGCTTGAACCTGGGGGGTGGAGGTTGCAGCAAGCCAAGATCACACCACTGCACTCCAGCCTGGTGACAGAGCCCCATCTCAAAAACAAAACAAAACAAAATAAAAACTTGAATTATCTTATTAAGATTACAATAGATTATTTAATTAGATTAATCTCAAATTAAATTGTTGTTTAGTTAACCCTGATTTTAGGATTTAGAAAGGCCAATAAATAGCATCTCTCTTCTCCACAGGGGTTCTGGATAAATGGCAAAAAACCAAAGTATTAGCAGATGAAGGCCATAATATTGCTTTTATTACTGATAAAGATGACGGTAAAGGAAGCAGCTTAAGGTTACAGCCAAATTAGCTTGCTAAGTGAATTCCATCGTTACTCAGACCCACCCCATGGGCGCAGTGGTGCTGGATTGTAAAGGGCATATGCAGTATGTAGACCCTCCACCCAACCCAGTTTCAGCAGGTAGCTTATGCATGTGAGGAAGAAAAGCATGACCAGACCGATTTTCCCAAATTTACCAGTCAGTTGCTTCCTTCTCCAGGATAGAATCATCTAAGTGGCAAAGAAATGTTAAAGGTGTTACAACTGGTAGACCTCGATTCACACAAGGAGCGCTCAGAAGTGAGGAATGAATGTTCCCATCTGGCACTTGGTTCCTTCTTCCATGCATGTCTTTTATGAAGATGAGTTGGTACCAGGGTAGGAAACGTAGCCTGACTAGGCCAGTGAGCAAACCTTTGTTTTAGGGAAGAGACCTTGTAACAATTGGCCTCTTGGATATTGCAGTCAAGGTTTATTTTATTGGAATGTTGGGAATTTGTCCTTAGGCAGTTCTCTCTGCCTTTCTGAAACATCTGTGATGTAGTAGTATTTCTGGGCAATAAGTCAAGGTCCACAACTTAGTTTTCTGCTGTTCTTTAAAGTTTTAAAGTATGCCTACATCTCTGTCTCATTTTTAGTTTTCTTCACAGACTCCTTTTGTTTACTTCCCTCTCTGGTGTTTTGCATGATTATAGCGAAGTTTCTTTTCTTTTGACAGTCTCTCCTTGGACACAGTTTTAACTGTTACATATCTTGATGGTTACCAGATCTCTCTCTCTAACCCAGACCTCTGTTCTGAACTCCATATTTGTATCCAGCTGTCTATTTAGCAGTTCCACCGGGGCTGTCTAAAACTAAACTCTCTTCTAGCCACCTCCAAGACAACTCAGAAACCCTTATCTTTTACTTTGTCTTCACCATCTGAGTGATACCACAGGCTGTTCATTAGTTTAAGCTGGAAACCTGGGGAGTCACCACAGGCTTTTTTTTTTTTTTCCTGAGACAGGGTCTGGCTCTGTCACCCAGGCTGGAGTACGGTGGTGCTATCGTGGCTCACTGAAGCCTCAACTTCCCAGGCTCAAGCCATCCTTCCACCTTACCTCCCAAATTCCCATCCCCAGCAGGCCTGGGTAATTTTTTATAGAGATGGGGTTTTGCTATTTTGACCAGGTTGGTCTTGAACTCCTGGGCTCAAGTGCCACCTGTCCACCTGCCTCAGCTTCCCAAAATGCTGGGATTACAGGCACCCAACCAGGCCCTCCTTTATTGTTTATCTCCTAGGTTAAGGGTTAGCAAACTGTGTCTACTGGATCGGTTCCAGCCAAGTACCTGGAAACCAAGATTTTTTTTTAACCTTTTTTTATGAGACAAAGTTTCACTCTTGTTATCCAGGCTGGAGTGCGGTGACGCAATCTTGGCTCACTGCAGCCTCCGTCTCGCGGGTTAAAGCGATTCTCCTTCCTCAGCCTCCTGAGTAGTTGGGACTACAGGCATGTGCCACCATGCCTGGCCAATTTTGTATTTATAGTAGAGATGGGGTTTCTCCATGTGGGTCAGGGTGGTCTCAAACTCCAGATCTCAGGTGATCTGCCCGCAATGACCTCCCAAAGTGCTGGGATTACAGGCAAGAGCCACTGAGGCCAGTATTTTTCTTTTACATTTTTCAATGCTTCTTTAAAACAAACAACGATATATATTTGTGAAAGAGACCACATGTGGTCTGCAAAGCCTAAGGACATATTTACTGTCTGACTCTTTATAGAAAAAGTTAGGCTGCATGTTTTCTAGGTTGAGTCCTATTAATTCTCCCTGGAAACATCACTTTTTTTTTTTTTTGAGTTGAAGACTCACTCTGTTGCCCAGGCCAGAGTGCAGTTGCACGATCTTGGCTCACCACAACTTCTGCCTGTGGGTTCAAGTGATTCTCCTGCCTCAGCCTCCTGAGTAGCTGGGACTACAGGTGTGCACCACCATGCCTGGCTAATTTTTGTATTTTTAGTAGAGGCAGGGTTTCACTCTGTTGGCCATGCTGGTCTCAAACTCCTGACCTTGTAATCTGCCCACCTTAGCCTCCCAAAGTGCTGGGATTACAGGTGTGAGCCACTGTGCCTGGCCACTTTTGTTTGTTTGTTTGATTTGGAGTTTTGATCTTGTTGCCCAGGCTGGAGTGCAGTGGCACAATCTCAGTTCACTGCAACCTCTACCTCCCAGGTTCGAGTGATTCTCCTGCCTCAGCCTCCTGGGATTATAAGCACCTGCCATCATGCTCAGCTAATTTTTGTATTTTTAGTGGAGAGGGAGTTTCACCGTGCTGGCCAGGCTGATCTCGAACTCCTGAATTCAGGTGATCCATCCACCTCAGCCTCCCAAAGTGCTGGGATTACAGTCATGAGCCACCATGCCTGGCCCCTGCAAACATTGCCTTTTTTTTTTTTTTCTTCAAAGTCACTACAGTCTCAGTCTCTCTCTCTCTCTCTCTCTCTCTCTCTCTCTCTCTCTCTCTCTATATATATATATATATATATATATATATATATATATATATATTTTTTTTTTTTAAATTGTACTTTAGGTTCTGGGGTACATGTGCAGATCATGCAGGACTGCGGGATTGTTGCATAGGTACATACATGGCAATGTGGTTCGCTGCCTTCATCCTCCTGTCACCTATATCTGGCATTTCTCCCCATGTTATCCCTCTCCAACCTCCCCACCCCCCACTGTCCCTCCCCTAGCACCCCCTCAACAGACTCTGTGTGAAGCTCCCCTCCCTGTGTCCAAAACATCACTTTTAATTGTTTCCTTCCCTCCATCTCCACTGCCTGCATCTTGCCTGCTGTTTTTTCCTTGGACCAACATGGTAGCCTCCTAACTTGTCTCTTCCTCCACAGTGTTGTCAGATTTTCTTTCTTTCTTTCTTTCTTTCTTTCTTTCTTTCTTTCTTTCTTTCTTTCTTTCTTTCTTTCTTTTTCTTTCTCTCTCTCTCTCTGTCTCTGTCTCTCTCTCTCTCTCTCTGTCTCTCTCTCTCTCTTTCTTGTGGCGGAGGAGGGGCAGGGAGGAGAAAGTCTGTCAGATTTCTTTATAAAACACAAATAGAATTATGGATTCCCTTGTTTAAAACACTGTGGTGTACTTCATCCTTTTTTTGATTTTCTGCCTGAAGCCACCTCTTCTCTCTTCTGCCTTTAGGACTCTGCTCAGTTATCACCTTTTCCATTAAGCTCACTTGTTTCTTCTGGAGTCATGCCCCTACTCACCTTTTTGTGTACTTCCACCATTGCATATGCCACACTGCATTCTCAGAACTCATTTGCCATTCCGTCTTCCCCTCTACACTGTGTACACCTTGAGGGGAGGTTTATTTTTATACCCCCTTTACCTAGCATGGTGCCTGGCATGATGTAGCAATCTAGTGAATTAATATTTATAATGGGTGCATTGAGGAACAGTTTTTATTTCTGAGGCATGAAAAATATTAGAAGTCTAAAGATATTAATCAGTTTGAGTTGGTAGGCAGAATTTATAGTCTAGATTTTTGATACAATCATGCTTTATTGTCTTGATTTCTGTTTCATAACTTTTTAAAAATAAACCTTTTTATTTTGAGATGATAGATTCACATGGACTTAAAAGAAATGAGGGAGATCCTAGTTTTCTTTTACCCAGTTCTCCCATTGGCAACATATTGCAAAACTAGTACAGTAGCACAACCAAGATACTGACATTGAGACAGTCAGTATACAGAACATGTCCATCACCACAAGGATCCCTCCTGTTGCCCTTTATAGCCATACCACCTCCACTCCCTCCCTAGTGCCTGGCAACCACTAATCTGTTCTCCATCACTAACCTGTTCTTCATTTCTGTGATTTTGTCACAGAAATAAAAATTATTTATTTCACAGAATATTATGTAAATAGAATCACAAAGTATGTAACCTTTTGGGGCTGGATTTTTTTTTTTTACTCAGCAAAGTTCTCTAAAGATTTATACAAGTTATTCTGTGTATCAACAGTTCTTTTTGTTGTTGAATTTTCTTATTTTTTTTTTTTAATCTCCAAGATGGAGTCTGACTCTGTTCCCAGGCTGCATTGCAATAGCACGATCTTGGCTCACTGCAGCCTCTGCCTTCTGGGTTCAAGTGATTTTCCTGCCTCAGCTTCCCGAGTGGCTGGGATTACAGATGTATGCCACAACACCCAGCAAATTTTTGTATTTTTAGTAGAGGAGGGGTTTCGCCATGTTGGCCAGACTTGTCTCGAACTCCTGTCCTCAAGTGATCCGGCTTCTCAAAGTGCTGGGATTACAGGCATAAGCCAGCACGCTCAGCCACTGTTGTTGAATTTTCATGGCTTTTAAAAGATGAAGCAGTCCCCTGTTTATATATCACTGCAGTTTCTTTAAAGACTTTAAATTTTTTTTTTTTTTTTTGGGGAGACTGAGTTGTTTTACTCTTGTTGTACAGGCTGGAGTGCAGTGGTGCGATCTCAGCTCACTGCAACCTCTGCCTCACAGATTTGAGTGATTTTCCTGCCTCAGCCTCCTGAGTAGCTGGGGTTACAGGTGTCCACCGCTGTGCCCAGTTAGTTTTGTATTTTTAGTAGAGACAGGGTTTTGCCAGGCTGGTCTTGAACTCCCTGACCTCAGGTGATCCACCTTTCTCAGTCTCCCAAAGCGCTGGAATTACAGGCATGTGCCACCATGCCTGGTCAAGACTTTAAATTTTTAACTTCTTGTTCTTTATCTGAATAGCGGTTTTCCAGCTTTACACTCGTAAATTATTGAGGCTCAAGGAGCTTTTGTGTAGGTAAGTTATATGTATCCCTGTTTATTGCATGTTAGAAAGTAAAGCTGAAATCTTAAAATATTTAATTCATCCTAAATAACAGTAATAACTTTGTTATATTTATACATAATATACTTTTATATGAGAAATAACTGTATTTTCCAAAACAAAAAGTAATAGGGAGAAAAGCAGTTTTACCTTTCTGTGAGTCTCTTAATGTCTGAATTCTTATAAATGACTTTTCATTAATCTGTTATGATAAAGAAAATCTGGCCTCACATGTATCCCAGAATTTAAAGTAAAATAAATAAATAAATCGATAAGAAAATCTGGCCTCATGCAGCTATGTAGTTGGAACTAGAGTCAGGAGTACAGCATTTTAATAGTCTTATCAGATAACTGGATATTCTTCTGTGACACTGCATGGAAAGTTCACAAATAGTAACTTCTTAAGGATTAGTTACAATGTAGATTATGAAACTGTATCAGTTAACTTTTCATACTGTCTTACATTTAGGTTCATTGATCTGTCTTATTTTTTTGTTGTTGTTGTTGTTTTTTCTTTTCCTTTTGAGACAGTCTGGCTGTGCCAGGCTGGAGTGGCACGATCTTGGCTCACTGCAACCTCCACCCTCCAGGTTTAAGCAATCCTCATGCCTCAGCCTCCCAAGAAGCTGGGATCACAGGCACACACTACCACAGCTGGCTAATTTTTGTACCAGAGATGGGGTTTTACTGTGTTGGCCAGGCTGGTCTCAAACTCCTGACCTCAAGGGATCACCAGCCTTGGCCTCCCAAAGTGCTGGGATTATAGGTGTGAACCACTGCGACCTACCATGTTTTTTTTTTTTGAGACGGAGTTTCGCTCTTGTTTCCTAGACTGGAGTGCAGTGGCGCGATCTCGGCTCACTGCAACCTTCGCCTCCCGGGTTCAGGCCATTCTCCTGCCTCCGCCTCCTGAGTAGTTGGGATTACAGGCATGCGCCACCATGCCCAGCTAATTTTTTATATTTTTAGTAGAGATGGGGTTTCACCATGTTGACCAGGATGATCTCGGTCTCTTGACCTCGTGATCCACCCGCCTTGGCCTCCCAAAGTGCTGGCATTACAGGCGTGAGTCACCGCGCCCGACGACCCCACCCTGTTTTATACTTGGAATGGATGTGTTACCCATTTTTTTAAAAGATTATGTTATTTGGAAAATAGTTAAGCATATTTTCCAAATTTTGATACATTTTATTATATAGAATAAAAAAACCACACCTGGACCTGAAAAATTTTTCAATAACTATATTAAGATGTTATTTGCTCTTTTACACTGTGTTAAAGGTTATTTGAAAATTTTACTTGGGTCGTGTGCAGAAAATTTTATATCTTGTTTTTTATCTGCAAGAATGGATCTCAAACTTTACACTCTTAAATTATTTATACTAATGGTGCAAAAGCAATGGGGAGTAAAATTGCTGGAAACAGCACAAATCAAGGCAGTGGCAACCTAGTCCATGCACTCACAAAGATACTGATTTTATTACAGCCTCATGCCTGAGCCCACATTTTTGTAAAATTCTGTGTTGTATCAGGGAAATACATTTATACAATTGTTTGAGAGTTGTGAGCTGCCTTTTTAAAAAAACATTTCTACTTGAAAGAATGCATGAGAGATAAACTATGTATTTACTTAGATTTGGATATCAGCCTGCTCTTTTCTCAAAAATGAATGAACTGAGCCTGTTGCTGGCAGCATTTGTTGACAATAATAAGTTTCAGTGAACTGATAGTGATTTTAAGCAAAAACAAACATTTTAGAAAACCCGAATCTAGGCCGGGCAAAATGGCTCATACCTGTAATCCCAACACTCTGAGAGGCCAAGGAGGGCAGATCGCTTAAGCCTGGGAGTTTGACACCAGCCTGGGCAACATGGTGAAACCCTGTCTCTACAAAAATTAGCCAAGTATGTGGCAGGTTCCTATAACTCCACTAGTCAGGAGGCTGAGGCAGGAGAGTCACTTGAACCTGGGAGGTGGAGGTTGCAGTGAGCTGAGATCGCACCATTGTACTCTAGCCTGGGTGATAGAGTGAGACTCTGTCTCAAGAAAAAAAAAATAACAAATTTTGCTTCACAGACCCCTGTAATTTTGGGGAGACTCCCAGAAACTGTGGACCACAGTTTGGAGAGCTGCAGATTAACAGTAAAGTCATTTTTGACTCGACTGTATTTCCTTCTCACTCCTCTAATTTCTTCTCTTTGCCTTTACTTTTGCTGAGACTGGCCTGGTAGGTGTGCTGACTGGGTTGAATACCATTCCTGGTCAGATCTCCACTTCTGACTGGCAGTCTTGGCACAGGCACTGGACAAATGCTGGGAATAACTGTTGGCGCAAAGGAGAAGACCAGTTCATAGCTTTACCTAGACCTTGCGGGGCAAAAACAACAGGGAAGGGCCAACCTTGCCAACCTTGTTGGCTTGCTTGTGTGTACATTCAGAAATTGGTCATATCACATGGGCCTGAGTCCACAGTGAGACACTAACTGTGAGTCAGGTACTTTGCTTCTGAAGAAGTCTTACGGGCTCCAGGATGGGAGAGACTCTTAGGGCCCTCCAGAGGTCTCAGCACTACACACTGTTGCCTCAAACCTTCTGAGTCATATCGTAGTCATTTCATTCTACTTCATGCCAGTTATCTCCAGGAAAAGGCCTCCAGTTTCCTGGCATTAATAAGCCTTTGGAGTTAAGAGATCTTTCCTTATGAGTATTCTAAATGTCCTCTTTTATGAGTTAAGCCCGTTTTCTTTAATTTTATTTATTTATTTTTGAGACAGAGTCTTGCTCTGTCACCCAGGCTGGACTGCAGTGGCACAATCTTGGCTCACTGCAGCCTCTGCCACCCAGATTCAAGCAGTTCTCCTGATTCAGCCTCCCAAGTAGCTGGGAATACAGGAGCATACCACCATGCCTGGCTAATTTTTTGTATTTTTTAGTTGAGATGGGGGTTTCGCTGTGTTGCCCAGCTGGTCTCAGACTCCTGAGCTCAGGCAATTTGCCTGCCTTGGCCTCCCAAAGTGCTGGAGTTATGGGATTACAGGTGTGAGCCACCGCACCCAGCCTAATTTTATTTTTTTAAATAAAAATAGCCAACAGTGGTGCTCCTTATGCTTTTTCTTTATATTTTGCAGAAAATTTTATTTTCTGTATCTTTACTGTAGTCTACTTTATCTCCTCTCTCTCTTTCTGTGTTTGTTTCTTCTTTTTTTTGAAACAAAGTCTCACTCTTTTGCCCAGGCTAGAGTGCAGTGGCATGATCTTGGCTCACTGCAACTTTCTTCTATTTTTAACGCAGTTCCTTCGGTTCAGTTGTTCTGAACTGGGGCAATTTTGCACTCCTCGCCCTCCAGGGTACATTTGGCAAGGTCTAGAGACATTTTTGGTTGTCAGAGCTCTGGGTTGGGGGGTGGAATTGCTACTGGTATCTAATGGGTAGAGGTCAGCAAAATTACTAATTATGTTGTTACAGTAATGCTTTCATACACGTTATGCTCAAATGATGGAAATGCCCTACAATGCACAAAGCAGCTTCCATCAGCAAAGAATTATCTAGCCCAAAATGTCAGTAATGCCAACCTTGAAGGAGCCTGCTTTAGTCCTTTCTTGTAATTTGTTAGCTCTTTCTTAATGGTTTTTGCTCCATTATGAATTCAGTTTTACTTTATATATTAACTAGAATTGTGGTTTTATTTTGGAGAAAGTTTTTTGTTCAGAATAACTAAATTTTAGAGGTCACCCACTCTTTGAAATTATGACTTACATTTGTGCCATACATCATGTCACATCATTATTTTCTTTTTTTTTTAAGACGGGGTTTTACCATATTGGTCAGGCTGGTCTTGAACTCCCGACCTCCAGTGATCCGCCCGCCTTGGCCTCCAAAATGCTTGGATTACAGGCGTGAGCTACCACGCCTGGCCTCACATCGTTGTTTTCTAAACCCGAATGAGCACAACTACTCAATGACTTTCAAAAACACAGATTTCTGGGCCTAATTGAGACCTTAAAGTAACTCTTCCAGAAATGCCTATGATTAGGCAGATTTGGGAATCATTGAAACAGGAATTTATTCATAAGCTAAAAAATGGGCAGGATTTTAAGACTGCTGTTGCATAAAGAAAAGGTCCTTTGTGGTCTCAGAAATGATATCCACCCTCCTGGGCAACCAGTTGTTTCAGTAAAACCAGTTAGGCAACCCTCTGGTTGGTAAGGCTGAGGGCGCCCAGTAGGAGTTTGATTCTTTCCAGCTGTATGCTGTACAGTTCACCTTGTTTGCCACAAATTAGGTTTTCAAAGAGGAGAGAGAAAAGAAATGTGGGAGGGGATAGAGGAGATTGCTAGTAGAATAAAACACTATTTACCTTATATCCTAGGAGGGGAATTACTCAGTGCCGATTTCTCCTCCATAGTCCCTGTTGCTACGCACGTTCACCACAGCGGCAGGTGACCTTAAACACTACTTGTGGTGTACATCATCCTGCTCAAGACAGTGGTATCACCAGGCAGCACAAGGGATATCTAGTCGACTCCTGCTGACTCAGGCGTACTTTACTTACTCCTCCATGCTTTACTTACTGTTGGCCAAAGGGAAAGTTAATAAAGATGAGCTCATTTGTTGCAGCAGTTTCATGAGCTATTCAGTTAGAAATTTGTTGAGGAAGGGAAGAAAATATAATCTTTTCTTTTACATTTTTCTTTTTTGTGGCCAGAATGTAGCCTTTAATACTGATTGAGGCAGAGCTCAGTGCGAGAGCCATGCGATCCTGCACTAAATCCTTGAGTTAGGCCCTCTTGTCTCAGGCAGCTGTGGAGCTGGGCAGGCCTCCCACAGAGTAGGACATAGGGCATGGTGGAGCATGGTTGATCTCTAAAAAAGAAGAGCAGTGACTTTTCAGATGAAGTAAATTTTGTTTGGGAGGATAATAGCTTCTTTTTTTCTTTTTTGAGGAGTGGAATTCCGCTCTTTTTGCCCAGGTTGGAGTGCAATGGCTCGATCTCGGCTCACTGCAACCTCTGCCTCCTGGGTTCAAGGGAGTCTCCTGCCTCAGCCTCTCGAATAGCTGGGATTACAGGCACACACCGCCACACCTGGCTAATTTTGTATTTTTGGTAGGGACGGGGTTTCACCATATTGGCCAGGCTTGTCTCAAACTCCTGACCTTAGATGATCCGCCCGCTTCAGCCTCCCAAAGTGCTGGAATTACAGGTGTGAGCTACCATGCCTGGCCAGTAGCTTCTTTTTCTGATTAGTTATTAAGGAAGCAGACTAGAATTCTATGAGACATTGTAATATTAGTTTATATTAGAAGCATAAAACAAATACTGGTTCCATCTTAGCCCTCTGGATTTTTTATTGTTTTTACTCTTTTTATTACTCTTACCCTTTATTTTTTTTTACTCCTTTTATTACTCTTACCCTTGTTAATGGATATTTTCAAACATATACCAGAATAGAGAGAACTGTATAGTGAATCTCCATGTACCCATCACCCAACATCAACAGCGAAAACACATGACCCATCTACTTTCATCTATGTCCCTTTCACTTTTCTTCTCCTGCACCTCTCCTGCCTCCAGTTATTTTAAAACATATTTCAAGCATTAACATATAATTTCACTTACAAGTATGTAAGTTAGTCAGTGGTCTCATTTCCACTGATAGGATGCACATTTTTTATTTTAGTTGGTTGGTTTCTTTTTAAAAGATGGCTGATAGCTGGGCGCGGTGGCTCATGCCTACAATCCCAGTACTTTGAGAAGCTGATGTGGGCGGATTACCTGAGGTCAGGAGTTTGAGACCAGCCTGACCAACACGGAGAAAATCCATCTCTACTAAAAATAGAAAATTAGCCAGGTGTGGTGATGCATGCCTGTAATCCCAGCTACTCAGGAGGCTGAGGCAGGAGGATTGCTTGATCCCAGGAGGTGGAGGTTGCAGTGAGCCGAGACTGCACCATTGCACGCCAGCCTAGGCAACAAGAGTGAAACTCCATCTCAAAAATATAGATTAATTAATTAAAGATGGCTGATAATCAGACGATTGGATCAAATTCTGGGAATGTATAGAGTCCATAAAATTCCATTTTTGTGTCGGTGAGGATGGAAACATTTACCTAGATTAGATTAGAATTACCAAGATGATGTTAGGAATCTAATTCTTGGTATCAATTTTGATGATAAAATTGATTGAAGGAAATGTTTACCATATACACAAAGTGTTAGTAGAATTCCATGTAGGCATAACCACAAGCCACAAATGGGCTTCATCGTTGTCTGGAAGCCCTCCTGATAAATTTCTTTTTTTTTTTTTTTGAGACAGAATTTCGCTCTTGTTACCCAGGCTGGAGTGCAATGGCACGATCTCAGCTCACCGCAACCTCTGCCTCCTGGGTTCAGGCAATTCTCCTGCCTCAGCCTCCTGAGTAGCTGGGATTACAGGCACGCGCCACCATGCCCAGCTAATTTTTTTGTATTTTTTTTTTTAGTAGAGACGGAGGTTTCACCTTGTTGACCAGGATGGTCTCGATCTCTTGACCTCGTGATCCACCCACCTCAGCCTCCCAAAGTGCTGGGGTTACAGGCTTGAACCACTGCACCCGGCCGATAAATTTCTTTTATCTTGTTCTGAGAGGACTATTACATATGTTTTCCTCAAACCCACACACATGTCCTTTATTCTCTTAGCCAATGGCTTTGTTTCATGCTTCTCTGATGAAATAGAAATCTTTCCAGAGGGACACCCTTATCTTCCCTCCATCACATCTACACTTTTTTTTTTTTTTTTTTGGGAAGCTAGACCCCTCTTCACTTGTGTCCCTCCAGTTGGTTATAGTGGTGGTGAGTACTTGTTTCATCTGTACCTTACCCATGCTTCAGTCCCTCCATTGGTGCTGGGCACCCCCACCTTCACAAGGCCCTTGCTGCTTCTGTGGCCCACTTTCCTCCCCCATCTGTAGGTGCTGCTTGTCTGCCGGAGCATCCCTACTGATCATAGACAGATGTCCCAATTTAAGATTTTTTGACTTTATGAAGGTGAAAAAGTGATACAAATTCAGTACAGTCCTTTACTTACAATGGGATAATGTACTGATAAACCCATCCTAAGCTGAAAATATTGTAAATTGAAAACACACTTAGAGTTCATGATATTTTTTATTTACGATGGGTTTATTACGATGGGTTTATCCACATGTACCCCATTGTAAATCAAGGAGCATCTGTGCAGATAACACTCTGGTGTACCCCCATCTTGAGAAATAAACATTTATTAAATCAACCTCTCCCTGTAGTCAGTGACTCACTCTTTTTTCCCCAGCACAGCAAAACTCTTCGAAGAGTTGTCTACTCTTTCTTTTACTGTTTCTTGTCTTCCAGTTCTTTAGACCACCCAGTCCTGGCTGCCATTCTCATTGCTTCACAGAAACCATCCTTGTTGGAAGCACCAAAGTCCCCAGTGTGGGCATCCTGTCATTTTCTGTCTGCCTCACAGACCTATACTAATTCTCTTTGCTTCCGTTGCCTGACCTCTAAATGCTGGAATGCCCTGGAGCTCAGTCTTGGACTTCACTTCTCTTTATTTACACTCTTTCTTGTGTGATTTCACCCACTCCCATGGCTTTAAATGCCGTTTTTATGTGGATGACTTATAAATCTAAATGCATAGCCAAGGCTCATCCTCTGACTTCCACCTTGATAGTAGTAACCTGTGACCCAGACCTCACAGGTAGAGAGGAAAGTTTTGACTTTTCCCCCTAGTCCTTTTTTCATTTTAGCAAGTGGACCCTTAATACACTCAGTTGCTCATGTCCGAAACATGGGAGCCATCTTAAATCCTTCCCTGCCCCTCTGCAGCCCTTTAGCAGTTTTATCAGTTTCACCTTAGTGTGTTTCTTAAATGCATTCACTTCTCTCCATCTGCACTTCCACCACTAGTCACCATCATTTTTCAACTAGAAAACTACTTGAGTTTCCTAATTGGGTTCTGTGCTTCCATTTTTGTCTCCTGTATACTGTTTTCTTCACAGCAGGCAGAGAGTTCTAATAAAATTTTTAAAATTTTTTTATTTTTTGGAGACAAGAGTCTTACTCTGTGGCTCAGGCTGGAGTGCAGTGGTGCAATCTCACCTCACTACAACCTCCACCTCCTAGGTTCAAGTAATTCTCCTGCCTCAGCCTCCTGAGTAGCTGGGATTACAGATGTGTGCCACCACACCCATCTGATTTTTTCTTTTATTTTTTTATTGAGGCCCTGGGTAAACCATTTGATTTTTGTATTTTTAATAGAGACAGGGTTTCACTACATTGGTCAGGCTAGTCTCAAACTCCCAACCTCAAGAGATCTGCCCACCTCCACCTCCCATAGTGCTGGGATTACAGGTGTGAGCCACTGCACCTGGCCAAAAATGTTTAACCATATTATCTAACACTTTGCTTAGTCCTTAATGGCTGCATTACATGTAGAATCAATTATGACTCCTTCAGGATCCTGCCTGCTTCTCTTGACTCATCTCTACCACTTTTTCTGTCCCTTGTGCTGTGACTATACTTGTCTTCTTTCACAGCAAGATCTTTCATGCCCCAGGGCCTTGACACTTGCTGTTCCTTCTACAGGGACTCTTCTGTTTCTGTCTCTCGTCCTTATGCTTCAAGATGCAGCTTAAATGTTGCTTCTTCTGAGAGCCTGTTTCTGATCACCCTTCCCAAAACTGTAACTTAACCACCACAATCTCTACTTTGTCACATTTTCTATTTTTTCCAGCAAATATTGATTGCCTATTCAACAGTGCCCAGTACTGTTCCAGGCATTGAAGTTATAGCAGTAGGCAAGGTAGACACACCCAGGAAGCTTATGTATAGTGGGGAGAAAAACCACAGATAAATTGTATGCTTACTGTGACTTGTGCCATGTAGACAGATGAAACAGGCTAAGGGGTTGGAGGAAATTGAGGGATAGCTGCTCTTCTGGGCAGAGTGGTCAGAGGAGGAGACATTTTGGAAAGGACTCCAGTAAACAGAGAGCATCATGTGAATATTGGGAGGAAGAGTGTTCTGGCAAAGAGATCAGCAGGTGAGGCCCCAAGGAGGAACAAGCTAGGTGCCTTGGAAGACTAGTTCAGCAGGTATGTGGCCAGAGTGGCGTGAGGAAGAGCAGAGAGAACTGGCTGAGAAGTAGACAGGAGTCAGTTCACTTAAGGCTTCACAGGCCATGGTAAAGGGTTTAGTTTTTATTCAGAGTATGGGAAGTTTTGAGCAAGGTATAGACATCATCTAATTTACATTGAAAAGGATTACCCTGTTATGTGCTATTATTGCAAAGGTCAAGAAAAGACACAGACTCCCCAGAAGGTGACTGCAGTTACCTAAGAGAATAACACTTTTTAAATTATCTTGGGTATTTACTTCTTTTCTAAAAATATATCTATCAGCATAAACTCTATAAAATCAAGGATCTTATCTGTCTGTTCACTAAAGTTCTTGATACCCAGCACAGTACCACTTTCAGTGAATACATTCGATTGAGTGAATGACCTGGAGGTTCCTACATAAGCATGGCTTTCTGAGAAGCGTCCTAGGTGTGGCCCATTTACTTTGTTTCAGAGGGAGTTAGTCTTCTCATGTGTTCTATTAATACGAGGGGATTGGACTCAGGAGGGGATCTCTGAAGGCTCTGCCAGCCTCACTGTGGACAGCAATATAACTATTCCTGGTTTTACCAAAATGGTAAAAAGAAAATTATAGAGGAGGTAAGCATTCAAATAAAAATAAGGTTTGCGTTTAAAAAGTTATTTCAGCTGCAGTCCTTTGGAGAATGACTTGGAGGAGACCAGAGGCTGGGTTATTTGGAGGATGTGGAGAGGACAAGTCCAAGCAGATGACATATGGCCTGGACTCAAGTGACAGTCAAGAAGATAAAGGAGAATGCCAAAGAAGTGATGGGACTTCCCCAAACTTGTACACAGTTGAGACTGTACTCCCAGTTCCTAGTTCAGCACTTTTACTCTGATACTTTAAAAAAATGTCTTGAAGATGTGAGTTTCCAAGAAAAGTTGTTGTAATGTATGCATATGCATAATGACAGTGATTTTATGTAAAACAAAGAAAAAAAAATTTTTTGAGACAGAATCTTGTTCCATCGCCTGGGTTGGAGTATGGTAGCTCAATCCTGGCTCACTGCAACCTCTGCCTCCTGGGTTCAAGAGATTCTCCTGCCTCAGCCTCCCAGGTAGCTGGGACTACAGGTGTATACCTGGCTAAGTTTTGTATTTTTAGTAGAGATGGGGTTTTGCCATGTTGGCCAGGCTGGTCTCGACTCCTGACCTCAGGTGATCCACCTGCCTTTGCCTTCCAAAGTGCTGGGATTACAGGTGTGAGCCACTGTACCTGAAAAAAAAAATTTTTTTTTAATAAAAAACTATTATAAACATTTTGATCAAAATTTGCCCATGTTGAAAACATATTTTTGCTTGTATATGCTTCTTTGGGTGGGTTCTCAGGACAGCACTTGACTGTTAACAGAAGAGGTAGTGATAGTTTGACTATATGTTTCTCTTTTCTACCTTTGGATTTTGAAACATGGGTGAGTGTATTATAAAAATAAGTGCTCTGTAGCAATTAAAACTTAAGTTGGTCTGCTCTTAGGTTCCTCTCACTTCCAGATGCAGTCACTTTGTTGTTACACCTCTACACTTTAGGTAGAGGGGTAGGATCTTTCTTTGCAGCAGTTTGAAGTGTATAGGAAGCTTCTAGATGAAATCAGAGCTTGCCACAAAGTCCAGGTCCCCTTGTCTCTTCTGTGAACCTTTCCCTGGTCCTTTTAGATTCTGTGGCTAGTCTGTTATTGACTCCGCCCAGCTTTTAGACCACCCTCTTATTTTGCCCTTGCTATATTTACTTGATGATTAATTAATGGAAAGCTACCTTTTTGCCATTCCTTGATTTTGGACACCTGCCCTTACTAGAGGTTACGTGAGGGGAGGGATCATTTTTCATGAGGCAGCTTGTTAAATTCTGTCCAAAATAAAACTAACTTGGTATTTTAATTCATAGAGGTATATAGAAATGCCTAAGGCCAGCCAGGCGCAGTGGCTCACACCTGTAATCCCAGCAGTTTGGGAGGCTGAGGCAGGAGGATCACTTGAGGTCAGGAGTTTGAGACCAGCCTGGCCAACATGGTGAAACCGTCTCTACTAAAAAATATACAAAAGATTAGCTGGGTGTGCTAGCAGGTGCCTGTAATCCCAGCTACTTGGGAGGCTGAGGCAGGAGAATTGCTTGAACCTGGGAGGCAGAGGTTGCAGTAAGCTGAGATCGCACCATTGCACTCCAGCCTGGGCGAAGAAGCAAGACTTTGTCTCAAAAAAAAAAAAAGAAAGCCTAAGGCTAGATTGTGATAGTCCAGGAATTTGTCAATACTCTCACTATTTCAATCCTACTTTCTCCATTTTCAATTTTTTCTTCCTCCCGTTAGTGTCTCCTATGACAACCCTAAAAAAAATTATATATATATATATAAAATATATATATATATATATATTTTAAGATGGAGTTTCGCTGTTGTTACCCAGACTGGAGTGCAATGGCACAATCTCAGCTTACTGCAACCTCCGCCTTCTGGGTTCAAGCAATTCTCGTGCCTCAGCCTCCCGAGTAGCTGGGACTACAGGTGAGCACCACCATGCCCAGCTAATTTTTGTATTTTTAGTAGAGACGGGGTTTCACCTTTTTTTTTTTTGACCAGGATGGTCTTGATCTCTTGACCTCGTGATCCATCCGCCTTGGCCTCCCAAAGTGCTGGGATTATAGGCGTGAGCCACCGTACCTGGCCCCCTAAAAATATTTTAACCTTTTGCAATTTGTTTCTGAAAGCTGAAGATTAACCTGCATGTTGTTGGCCACTCATGCTTCTCTCTTCCACTCTTCCCATTGGTTTTTTTTAGTTTATCAGGGTTCTGTATACATTTCTGTTTTGGGGTCTGTCACAGAGAATAAAAGGAAAAAATGTGTTTAAACTGTGACCTAGTTGTGTTTGAAAACTAGGTATAGCAAGGAAATTTCAAAGAAAATTATCTGGAGGTCATTTGCTTTCATACAAGTATATAGGTTTAGGATTTGTTTTGTTATCTGCAGAATACCAACTGGTGAAAGCAAAGGTAGACTTAAATGCTGTTGCTTCTTTCCCCGAAATCCAACCTTGAAATAACACTTTGGTGAAACAATGTTAGAAATGGATTTGTTGGTACTTTTTTTTTTTCCTTTTCCTTTTTCTTTTTTCAGACAGTCTCACTCTATTGCCCAGGCTGGAGTGTCATGGTGCAATCTCAGCTCACTGCAGCTTCACCTCCCAAGTTCAAGTGATTCTTGTGCCTCAGCCTCCTGAGTAGCTGAGATTACAGGAGTGTGCCACCAGGCCCAGCTAGTTCTTTGTACTTTTAGTAGAGATGGAGTTTCACTGTGTTGGCCAGGCTAACCTTGAACTCCTGACCACCAGTGATTAGGCCGCCTCAGCCTCTCAAAGTGTTGGGATTATAGTATGAGCCACCACGCCAGGCTTGATTCATCAATACTTCTACCATACTGTACTGAACATGAGACTGGGGGTTCCCCAGTACATTTAAAAAATTGATATATAGTAGTTATTTCCTTAATAGTCACTTCACTCAAGATCAGGAGAACCTTTTTTAGGAAATGCTATCTGAATGGGATATCTTTCTCTCCCCTTGGTTTGGGTCACTCTGCAGGGTGGAGAACAGATGCCCATAATAAGACCATGTTAGCTAGAATCCCATCTTAACCCAGCTGCTGGATTCTATATTTACAGCCCCTACTGTCTAGCTGGATTTGTGCCCGTTTCTGTAGAACATTATAAATTTGGAGGATAGAGGTGGGGTTTGATGAAGTGACATGTAAGAAAAAAATCTCTTAATTTCCAGAATTTATATTTGCTCAGCTTTAAAGTCAGTTGATTGAATGAGATGATTGCTGTCTCATTAAATTAAAATTTGTTTGCCTGTGTTTGTTTTTCGAGATGGAGTCTCACTGTTGCCCAAGCTGGCGTGCAGTGGCATGATTCTCCTGCCTCAGCCTCTCAAGAAACTGGGATTACAGATTTGCGCCACCACGCCCAGCTAACTTTTTCTATTTTTAATAGAGATGGGGTTTCACCATGTTGGCCAGGCTAGTCTCAAACTCCCAACCTCAAGTGATCCACCCACCTCAGCCTCCCAAAGTGCTGGGATTACAGGTGTGAGACACTACACCCAGCCATTAATTTAAAATTTGTGGTTGTTGTAAATGGGTGTATAATGTCAGGAAAAATGCACACCAAGACAGTGGATCACTCAACAGGGCTAGTTTACTTCCTGCAGAAAGGGTGCAACTCGCTAGCAGTCTTGCCACGAGAACACACCTGAACAAAGGAGACAGGGACACTTTCATAACGTGATGCAATTGCCCTACTGCTGTGTCCAGTTTCCGTTGGCCAGAACAGGACCTCACATTCATGCTTGACCCAACTGGCTAAAAACTTGGAAATTTCCTGAATAGATAAGGGGAAAGAAGACAAGGAAAAAGTGGAAGCTAGTCAGGAAAAGGTCAGGAGGGTTTCCAAATAAAGAATGACATGCACCAGGTTTTGGAGCTTGCTCAGTCCTATTCAGACATGCTGGAGTGAATCAAGGTAGCTGATTTAAGATGTGGCTGATTTAGAGAATATATGGAGGGTATATGTTTATGCTAATAACGGGTAGTGGCCATAGAGCAAGAGATTGTAACTGCTTATAATGTAGTCTAAGATATAAACTTTGAAGAAGAACTTTCCCATCTCTCACAATTCCCTCCTCTTTTCATTTCATAATTCTTCTTCAAACTTCTCTAATACGTCCTTGCTTCATTGTTTGACTTGGTCGTCCAACAGAAGTAATTTCTCTGGATAGGGTGGAGGAGGAGTTGGAGATAGGTTAGCGAGGGTAGTATTTATGAGCCTTTGCACAAGTCCTCAAACACAGGGTATAACACAACATCCTGCAAGAAGAAGTATACCTAATACTGCTACCAGGGAAGTGAGG
Organism: Callithrix jacchus; assembly: GCF_049354715.1. Lineage (NCBI taxonomy): Eukaryota > Metazoa > Chordata > Mammalia > Primates > Cebidae > Callithrix > Callithrix jacchus. The sequence continues at coordinate 68,975,154 of NC_133510.1, read as the reverse complement.
ACTGATGCCAAAGTGTCCTTTCATTTGCCAAACCAGTTCTCTAGCCAGTTTGAAATGGGGTTACTTACTCCCACATTTTTGGCTAGTTCATTAGAAAGGGCCATAAGTTGCCATAAGGCTGTCGTGATACTTCCATCTGGAGCTGTGTTATTTGGAATGAATGTGTATAGCATTGAGTCTTAATCATTACACAAACACCACCCTTTTCAGCTAAGATCATGTCAAGAGCAATCCTGTTTTCCTATGCCATTTGGCTGGTAGACCTTAACTGTTCTGTGATTCTCTTAACAGCATCCTCTGTACAGTTAACAAATCATTGTTGATTATAATAAATATAATTTATCCAGTCTACATTTTTATTTATTGTCAGCCACCAGAATAGTGTTGATTCAAATTCAGCAGCTATCTGGTCTCTGGCTTTAAATTCTTTTGGAACTCCTCTTAGGACCCCAATTGCATCTAAGTACACATGAGAATCAAAGGACCCATATGGGGCTCCTCTTGTATGTCGTGGTGGGTTTCCTCTATCTTTGGTTGATGAAATGCTAGAGTGAAAGTACCACTCCAGTTATTTGGCAAAGCGTCCAGTAAGGATCCCTGACAATACCATCATACGTTCACTCAGGGATGGCTGATGGAAGACAGGTGGGTTAGCTCTCCAAAGTGCCTTACTTCACTGCATTCCGTGAAATGTCTAAGGAATATTGAGTTCTTCTCCTGCCATGAGAGGCACGAGGCAAACCCTCCCTCAGAAAATGGGGTTGAATGGCCCTCAAGGACTGACCCGCAGGGTGTTGGACCTCAGGATATAGCAGAGAGAGAGCGTGACACAGTCCGTTGTTCCAGGCAGTAGAATGTTGAAAAAGAGCTATCTCACAGTGTCTCTGTCTCCTAGGCTGGAGTGCAGTAGCATTCTCTTAGCTCACTGTAGTCTCCGTCTCCTGGGCTCAGGTGATCCTCCCACCTCAGCCTCCTGAGTAGCCAGAACTACAAGCACTTGCCAGCTAATTTTTCTTTGTTTTCTTTTTTTTTGGTGGAAACATGTTTTTCCAGCTGGGCACAGTGGCTCATGCCTGTAATCCCAGCACTTTGTGAGGCTGAGGCGGGCAGATCACAAGATCAGGAGTTCAAGACCAGCCTGACAAACATGGTGAAACCCTATCTCTATCAAAAATACAAAAGTTAGCCAGGCATGGTGTTGCATGTCTGTAGTCCCAGTTACTCAGGAGGCTGAGGCAGGAGAATTGCTTGAACCTGGGAGGCAGATGTTGCAGTAAGCTGAGATTATACCACTGTACTCTAGCCTGGGTGACAGAGCAAGACTCTGTCTCAAAAAAAAAGAAAAAAGAAACATGGTTTTGCCATTTTGCCCAGGCTGGTCTTGAACTCCCAAACTAAAGCAATTCGCACACCTGGGCCTCCCAAATTGCTGAAATTTCTGGCGTGAGCCACCGTTCCCAGCCGCATGATAAAATTCTTATACCATATTGTATAAATGAGAGTTTTTGCATTCTGGCTGCTATTTTACATATCAGGAGACTAAAATGATAATTATTTCTTAACTTTATATTTTTAATTTATTTTTTTTTTTTTAAAAAGATAGTCTCTTTGTTTTGTCCAGGCTGGAGTGCAGTGGTGTGATCTAGGCTCACTGCAACCTCTGCCTCCTGGTTTCAAGTGATTATCCTGCCTCAGCCTCCTGAGTAGCTGGGATTACAGGCTCATGCCATCATGCCCAGCTAATTTTTGTTTTTGGTAGAGACAGGGTTACACCATGTTGGCCAGGCTTGTCCTGAACTCCTGACTCAAATGATCCACCTGCCTTGGCCTCCCAAAGTGCTGGGATTACAGGCATGAGCCACTATGCCCAGCCAATCTTTATCATTTTGTAGAGACAGCCTGTTGTCCCGGCTGGAGTGTAGTGGCACAATCATAGCTCACTGCAGCCTCAGACTCCTGGGCTCATACAATCCTCTTGCCTCAGCCTCCTGAGTAGCTGAAACTACAGATGAGTGCCACTATGCCTGGCTAATTTTTTTTTTGTAGTGAGATTTCACTTTGTTGCCTAGGTTTCTTGTGAACTCCTGGACTTAAGCAGTCCTCCTCCTGCCCTGGCCTCCTAAAGTGCTGGCATTACAGTTATCAGCCACTGCACCTGGCCTTAACTTTTAGATTATTTATTTTTGTTAGTAGTTCATAGCTACTAGTATTAATGCTTTTACATAAGATAATGCACCTGGAAGCCTCTCGCCTGTCAATAATAGGTGCTTCTTAAATGTTGGTTTTCTTCCTTTTTTTGAACTCCAAAGCAGTTGGGCATTGTCATGTTCTCTAGGCACTGATGTCTGACCTGTTCACTGGAGAGTTTAAATATGACAAGTTGTCAGTGTTAATACTTGCCGTTAGAGCTATTCTCCATACTTTCTGAGTTTGCACACAAGGCAACTAAATTTCAGTTTGAGCTAAACTTTACTTTTTACTTCTATAGCCTTTCTCATTGTTTTATATGCTGCTGGAATTAAAACCCATACACTAAGTAGAACTTGAGTATAGCCCTAGACTTAATGTCCTGGTGTAGGATCAGAGTGGAGTTCAGTTTTTTAAAAATGTAGAACTTGTTGACTTATGGTAAACACAAAGCAGTTCATTAAGGATATGTCCCAACCTAACAAATTATTCCACCCATTTTGCAGATGAGAATGAGCCCATCAGAGATTACTAAATCACCTAAGGCCACAAGTGGAGATGAGGCGTGGGCATTATTGGGTGGCTAATTAGTAGTTCCTACTCAGATTATACCCTTTGTTTCTTTTTAAATGTGAGGTATCAAAGCCCAACCAACCCTTCTCCACTGCCTCAGTAATTAGAGCACAGAAAAAGATATCCTGAGTTTGAATATGAACCATGGCATCTTTAGCTATTTTCTCTTTGATCTGAATTCCCATACCTATAAGAATAGTGTTTACCTCAGGGATTTTATGAGTATTAATTTAGGTTTGATTTTATTGATGAGGCCTTTACAAGAAAAGAAACTCTTCTCTTTTGTATTTGGCTGATGTTTAGGTTCAGTGTAGAATTCAGCAGAATTTTCTTTAATTTTATAAAGTCAATACATATTATTGTTAAGCTTGGTACTTGTATTACCTCATTATATGATGTAGTTTAGGACTTAACATACTTAACAGTATACCGCATTTATGTAAGTGTGAAGCAGCTTAAACAATCAAATTATTGAGAGCTCAACATTGTCAAATAGGAAAAGGTCACCGAAAATATCCAAATAATATATTTAAAAAGTTTAACCCAACTCAAATATAGCACATTAAAAGATGTTTATGGTAGGCTGAGGCAGGTGGATCACCTGAGATCAGGAGTTTGAGACCAGCCTGGCCAACATGGTGAAACCCTGTCTCAACTAAAAATACAATAATTAGCTGGGCATGGTACTGGGCATCTGTAATCACAACTACTTGGAAGGCTGAGGCAGGAGAATCTCTGGAACCCAGGAGGCGGAGGTTGCAGTTAGCTGAAATCGCACCATTGCACTCCAGCCTGGGCAACAAGAACAAGACTCCGTCAAATGAATGAATGAGTGAAGTTTATGGTTTGGTGTATAGTAAAATGTGTATTGCTAGTCTGTCTTGGTATTATATCAGTTTATATGTTTTGCTATTTTTATTTCACATGACTAGTTTTTAGGTAACATTATCTGGCTTATTTTAACAATGTAAAATAACTCTCAGGTTTGAATGACAAGTCTTTTTTTTTTTTTGAGACAGAGTCTTGTTCTGTTGCCCATGCTGGAGTGCAGTGGCGCAGTCTTGGCTCACTGCAACCTCTGCCTCTTGAGTTCAAGCGATTCTCCTGTCTCAGCCTCCTAAGTAGCTGAGACTACTGGCACCCACCAACACGCCTGGCTAATTTTTGTATTTTTAGTAGAGACAGGGTTTCACCATATTGGCCAGGCTGATCTTGAACTCCCGACCTTGTGATCTGCCCACCTAAGCCTCCCAAAGGGCTGGGGTTACGGGAGTGAGACACTGTGCCCAGCCGAATGACTAATCTTAATGGGCTTGTCCTGTGGATTCCAAGATTCACCTTTTCACAGTTAACTCTAATATAGTTCTTTCTATTGGCTTTGACATTTTCTTTTTATTGGAAGGGAGGAGCTCTACTTTGAATAACATGATATGTTTTGAAAATGATTTTTATACTACTTTCAAGTTAAATCAGCCATATGAATTAAGCTCAAGCTTGCATTTTTTTTTTTGACAGAATCTCACTCTGTTGCCCAGACTGAAATGCAATGGCGCAGTCTTGGCTCACTGCAACCTCCTGGGTTCAAATGATTCTCCTGCCTCAGCCTCCCAAGTAGCTGGGATTAAAAGGACCGACCACCACGCCTGGCTAATTTTTGTATTTTTAGCAGAGATGGGCTTTCACCATGTTGGCCAGGCTATCTCGAGTTCCTGACCTCATAATTCATCCGCCTTGGCCTCTCAAAGTGCTGGGATTACAGGCATGAGCCACTGTGCCCAGCCAAGCTTTTATTTTTTTTTTTTTGAGATGGAGTTTCGCGTTGTTACCCAGACTGGAGTGCAATGGCACAATCTCGGCTCACCACAACGTCCGCCTTCTGGGTTCAAGCAATTCTCCTGCCTCAGCCTCCCGAGTAGCTGGGATTACAGGCGTGCACCACCATGCCCAGCTAATTTTTGTATTTTTAGAAGAGATAGGGTTTCACCTTGTTGACCAGGATGGTCTTGATCTCTTGACCTCATGATCCACCCGCCTCGACCTCCCAAAGTGCTGGGATTATAGGCGAGAACCACTGCGCCTGGCCCCAAGTTTTCATTTTAAAAGGAATAACACATTGGCAGCTGTTGGCTCTAATGAGAGTAAAACCATGCTGACTCTGGTGATGCGTGTTTGCAAGCTAGTGGTGCACACAGTTGTAAGTTCTCTGACCGTTTGTGTGGTGGTGAATCTGTTTAAGAACTGGAGAGTAAACTGGTAAGGTTCTTAATTTTTAAAAATTATTTATTTATTTATTTATTTTGAGACAGGGTCTTACTCTGTCACCGGGCTAGAGAGCAGTGGCTCCTGCTCACAGCGTGGCTCAACTGCAGTCTTGACTTCTTGGGCTCAGGTGATCCTTCTACTTCAGCCTCCCTAGGTAGCTGGGACTACAAGCATGCAGCATCACACCTAGCTAACTTTTTGTATTTTTTGTAGAAATGGGGGTTTCACCATGTTGCTCAGGCTGGTCTTGAACTCCTGGGCTCAAGCAGTCTGTCTGCCTTAACCTCCCAAAATGCTAGTATTACAGGCGTGAGCCACTGAGCCCAGCCACTTTTTTATGAACAGAAAGCATCAAGTACATCCAGATTATTTTTAATGTGGCTGTTGAGGAGAATACTACATACATGTTGCTCTAGTACAGTTCTCTTACTTTATGACAGTTGAACATATTCAGCAACAAGTCTGTATATTGATTTACACTATAAAATAAGCCATTTATTCATAGAAGAAAAAAATCTTCTGTGGACTTAAGTAAAAATGTGTAAGAAAATAATTAAATAGGCTCTGACATATGACCTCCTGGGGTTATATTGAAGTGCTCCTATCTTCTCATTCTCCACTTTTGATCTTGCCTCATCACCCTTAAGGAGTAGGATTTCTTTGTACCTTTGTGATCTCCAGAAGTTCCTGGAACATACTTTTCTGCTGTATTTAAGGAATTTATAATGTTCAGTAAAGCAGAAAATTTGATCACACTTTGCCAATAGGTGCTCCCATCTTCATGTAGTATTCTAGTCTGAGAAGTCCATGGCCGTAAGACTTTGGCTCATAAAAGAAGAATTCAAGGTCATTTATGAGTGCTTTGTATTTGAAGTCCCATGTATCTGAATTTACTTGTAAATAAACTTAGTATATTAAAAGGAGTCTGACGTAAATAGAATTGTTTTAGAAGTATAAAAGTAAGAATTATAAGTAGAAACAAAAAATAAAAAAAATTGGGAGAGGGTCTTATGACTATTGACTGTATGAGTTTGGTTTTATCTCTTTTGCATGATGGTAAAAAGAGATTAACAAAAGAATGGGTATGGATGGTTGGAGGCAAGGAGGTTAATATCCATAAGCAGTGTGGGGCTGTGGAATCTTAGAGCTTTTCTGCTCATCATCTCTTTCTAATGGCTGTATAAGTAAGTACCAGACCAGCCTGGGCATCACTTTTGACGTGTCTCCAGGACTGGGAGCCTCTCAGAAGGTTGGCCTGGTTTGGATGATCCTAAAAGAGAGTTGTGTTTTTTTTTTTTTTTTGAGACGGAGTCTCGCTCTGTCGCCAGGCTGGAGTTCAGTGGCGCGATCTAGGCTCACTGCAACTTCCGCCTTCCAGGTTCAAGCAATTCTCCTGCCTCAGCCTCCCGTGTAGCCACCATGCCCAGCTAATTTTTGTATTTTCTTTAGTAGAGACAGGATTTCACCATGTTGGCCAGGATGGTCCCGATCTCTTGACCTCGTGATTCACCCGCCTTGGCCTCCCAAAGTGTTGGGATTACAGGTGGGAGCCACCACGCCCGGCAGGAGAGTTTTCAAGTAGAATTAAAATAGACTGAGAATTCATGGCCAGGTGCCATCACTCACGCTTGTAATCCCAGCACTTTGGGAGGGTGAGGCAGGGGTGGCTTGAGCTCAGGAGTTTGAGACCAGCCTGGGCAACATGGCAAAACACCATCTCTACCAAAAATTAAAAAAATTAGCCAGTCTCATAAGCTGGTCTCTGAATGAATGAATGAATGAAAAAATAGGTAATTCAGTAATTAAGGAGTTGGATAATCCAAGATATCTGGATAAATCTGATTTACATGTTTTTAAAAATAGCTGTCTTGGTTAGTTATATTCCCTTCAAACTTGATTATTATTACTTTTTATGAAAGAATCATTAGTATTTGCTTTAAATGTAGTGAGATATTTATATAAGATCAGTAAATATTTCGATTAATTTCTTTTAGAAATTTATTTTTTTATCATGTAGGTAGGGAAATTTACCCATTTCCCCAGTCTTTTGTGAATTCTCCTATTGCCTTTTAGGCAAAACAAGAATATATACACAGAGATACACCATTTATACCAAGGTACTCCACTACACACTCTTCTGCACCTTGTTTTTCACATGAGGTATCTTAGAGAACTTTCCATATCAACATATGTAGATTTACTTAATTCTTTTTAAGGGCTCAATAGTGCATGTTGGAATGGGGAAACTATCAATTATTTGAAAACATAACTACTTAAATCACTTTTAAGAAGAAGCATTTGAAAATCTGGCATCTTATGTTGAAATCTTTGGATCTTTGTCAGTATCATAGTACTTCATCTAAATAATTTTCTTAGTTTATCCATTGTGCAAATAACTGGGGTATGCAGACAGCAGCTATCTCACTTTTTTGATTATTTTAAACAGGGAAAAGGTTAAAAATAAGAAAGTTACCTTAATATAGCACCATTAGGTGGTGCTGAGCCTCTCTATGCATGAAGGAGTATTCATACAAATGAGCATCACATCTTTGAATCAGAAGGTGAGATCCGAGTTGTCTGATGGATCTGAGAGAGTTTGAGAGGAGGGCTGAGAACACAACACGGAATCAGTGACGGTGGCTCATGCACATTTCCTGTTCAGTCCTTGACTGAGTCACAGGTTGATACAGACTGGCAAGTATGTGATGAATGCTGACTCCTAGATAGCTGAAACAAGAGTGCTTTAATGCTATTTTAGAGCTGCTTTTTTGTAATTGTATTTTCAGTCTTTGTGAACATAAAGTATGCATTAAAGTGAATTCTCACAAGAAGAAGAAGGTTGAAAGCTGAACAGTCCAATTCTTTTGATAGTTTTACTCATTGGCTAAGCTGCTTTCAGTCTTTCATATGTCCTTTTCCTTATCTAACTGACAAGTTTGTATAAAGTGAGCACTCTTACTGAATGGGTCACACTTAATTCCTCTAGGTTGGGGCCAGAACAGCCATGTAACTGACTGATGTAAGATTCAGAAATAAGTAATTTCTAAATATGAGTTTGATTTATTTTCTTCAATGCTGTCAAGTCACTTGCACCTACCTGTCACTTTTGCATTACTGATCGAAGGACTTTTTTCCCTTTAAAGGAAGTTGAGACCAGGAATCCTGATCATTTATAAAAACTGGGTAAGCCACCTAATTAAGGTAATAAGGATGATACTGTCTTGGGAACACTGGATTCAGCCTGTATCACAAGATGTAGTCTTCTTGAATGTAATTTTGTTAAGTAATTTTAATCCTAGACTTACACCCTTGGGGAGAATCTTAATGCAAGTCCTTTTGTTGGCCTGCCTTCTGTTCCTCACACTACCCTCTTTTTCCCTCTCTCAACTTGCCCCCCATCCTATCCTCTTCTTAGAGGTGTCTGGAACATATTATTTTACCTGGCTTTTCCACTACTTATCACATTGGTGTAAAATGTATCCTTTTGCAACACGAGATTCCTCATGACTGCCACTGCTTCATTTCTCTTTTATTCTATAAATGAGTGCTTTTATAAAGCAGCCTGCTCTCCTTCCTCTAATGAGAATATAAAACATCTCCGTTCCCTTTTTAATTTTTTCTTTCAGATGCAGCTTTGATTTTGATGATAATCCTTTACCACCATCTTCTAAGATGTGTTCAGATCCCTCCTCTCCCCGCCTTTCTTTTCTTTTCTTGACAGAATTTTGCTCTGTCACCCAGGCTGGAGTGGTGCAATCTTGGCTCATTACAACCTCTGCCTCCTGGGTTCTAGCGATTCTCCTGCCTCAGCCTCCTGAGTAACTGGGACTATAGGCACATCACCACACCTAGCTAGTTTTTATATTTTTAGTAGAGATGGGGTTTCACCATGCTGGCCAGGCTGGTCTCGAACTCTTGACCTCAAGTGATCCTCCTGCCTTGGCTTCCCAAAGTGCTGGGATTACATACAGCCACTGCACCTGGCTCAGATTTATTACTTTCCTTTTGTTCTCACACAGTAGGAAACACCGATGTAGCTGAGTGGATATTTATATTCCCATTTGACAGATTCACACAGCTAGTTAGGAGTAGAACCAGATCACCAACCAGCTCATTTATTCCAACAGCAATGATTTTACACAGTACTATGTGGTCTATTAAAAAGATCTCTTCCTAAACAGAGTTATGTCTACTTGAGGAATTCTTAGTCAATATCCTCTTCGCTGGCTACATAATATTCCATGGTGTGTGTGTGTGTGTGTGTGTGTGTGTGTGTGTGGTGTCTTCCTTTGTCACCCATGCTGGAGTGTAGTGGCATGATCATGGGTCCCTGCAGCCTCAATATCCTGGCCCCAAGCCATCCTTTCGAGTAGCTGGGAACACAGGTGTGTGCTACCATGCCCAGTTAATTTTCCTTTTTTTTTTTTTTGAGACAGAGTTTTGCTGTTGTTACCCAGACTAGAGTGCAATGGCATGATCTCGGCTCACTGCTACCTCCGCCTTCTGGGTTCAAGCAATTCTCCTGCCTCGGCCTCCCGAGTAGCTGGGACTACAGGTGCGCACCACCATGCCCAGCTAATTTTTGTATTTTTAGTAGAGATGGGGTTTCATCTTGTTGACCAGGATGGTCTCGATCTCTTGACCTCGTGATCCACCCGCCTCGGCCTCCGATAGTGCTGGGATTATAGGTGTGAGCCACTGCGCCTGGTGCCCAGTTAATTTTTAAAATTTTTTGTAGAGATAGGATCTCACTATGTTGCTCAGGTTGGTCTCAAACTCCTGGGCTCCAGTGATCCTACCGCTTTGTCCCAAAATGCCGGAAATACAGGCGTCAGCCACTGTGCTCAGTCCCAAGATAATTTTAAAAGCTGTTTTTGGTTGCTAAACATTTATATTTTTCTTGGTTGTTACTATAAAAATCACATTGAGTGGACACGTTGTCTTTCTCTGGAGCAGATTACTAGAAGTATTGGGTCAACACTTAAACAGTAAAAAAAAAAACTCTTGGCTAGGCAGAGTGGCTCATGCTTGTAATCCGAGCACTTTGGGAGTCTGAGGTGGGTGGATTGCTTGAGTTCAGGAGTTCAGGATCAACATGGTGAAACCCTATCTCTACCCAAAAAATACAAAAATTAGCAGGGCATGATGGTGTGCACCTGTAGTCCCAGCTACTCAGGAGGTTGAGGCGGGAGGATTGCCTAACCCCCGGAGGTGAAGGTTGCAGTGAACCGAGTTGGCACTACTGAACTTCAGCCTGGGTCACAGAGTGAGACCCCGTCTCTAAATAAATAAATAAATAAAATTTAAAAACTCTTGAACAGGTTGAGCACGTTGGCTCATGCCTGTAATCCTTACACTTTGGGAGGCTGAGGCGGGTGGATCACCTGAGCTCATGAGTGCGAGACCAGCCTGACCAACGTGGTGAAACCCTGTCTCTACTGAATATAAAAAAAATTAGCTGAGTGTGGTGGTGCATGCCTGTAATCTCATCTACTTGGGAGGCTAAGGCAGGAGAATCATTTGAACCTGGCAGGTAGAAGTTACATTGAGCTGAGATTGTGCCATTGTACTCCAGCCTGGGTGACAGAGCGAGACTCAGTCTCAGACAAACAAACAAAAAACCAAACTCTTGAATACTGCAGCACTGCACAATTGTTTCCCCTCAAGGGATGGTCTGATTTCATTGTTTCTTAATTTTAACCAGATATTCATATACTATAACATAGAAAGCTTGACAGGGTGTAATCAGAGCCTTTGTCCAGGGAACTTGTAGGCACTGTTATTTATTGATGTAACAGCTATCATCAACACCATTTTTATAAAAATTACCTGTTTTCTGTGATGGCAGTAGGAGATTTTGAGATTATGATCTTTTGTATTGTTTTGCTCTTTTCCTGATCATGTAATTTATGACAGCAGTTCTCTAAGGACATCCGTATTTATATTCACATTCAACTGCTTCCATTTCCTGCAGCTTGACTGAGCAGGAAAAAAAATTTGAAATATTGAGAACCTTTGTTTTTAATTAGTAAGCTACCTCAAATGTCAGAGATGGTATCAAGTTTATAGAATCAGAAAGAGCTATTTTCACAAGGGTTAGGAATTAATTTTACTCATTCAGAGTAGGAGACAAGTAAATTCAGGAATCATGTATGTTTGAATTATGTCTCTGCCCCCTCAGTTTTTATAGATAGAATCAGGACAGTTGATTCAGACATCTTTTGACATCTCAAGTGATTTCCAGAACCAGCCCTGGCCCCTTCCTACCAGCTAGTGTTGAATGAGGACAAAATATTTTCTGTGAATTCACTTTTTAAATTATTTAACTGTGTTGATACTAGAATGAATAGATTTCCTGTTCTTCACAGAAATGCCCTTGTTGTAGTGTGCATTCATGTGGGTATCAATAATATTTTGCAAATGAGAAAGGCAAATCTCCCTATTATCATTCATAAACTAGAGGTACTTCAGGTGTTGGGAGTGAAGGTCTGTTAGCTGGAGGCTGGGTGTGGTGCACCTGGCCTGGGATTACTGCCTGCAAGATCATCTTTCCCCCTGTTGGACAGCTCAGCAGAACATTCTCTTACCTACCTCTTTAGATAACCATTTTAATAGATAAGTTTTTAAATCAGTGGCTTGTTTTTAGAATGGTTTCTGTAAAATCCAGGTGTTGCCACCTATTCCCCTCCTCCCCACCCCACCCTCCCCGGCCAAAAATTACCTTTTAAAAATGAATGAGTGGGAGAAGCCTGAGATTTGCTTGAGTGTTAAAGCCTAGAACATGTTTATGTTTCTCAATTCATTGATTTGCATAGCTATTTTCTCTTCCTGAAGGGCTCCCCCTGGAACAAGCTCTTCCCAAGGTATCTGTAGGGCTGATGACTTTGACAACAACAACAACAATAACAACAACTCCCCCTCCTCCTCCTCCCCCCCATCCCCTTCCCTTCCCCCCCCCCCCGCCCCCGCGCCTTCCTTCTACTTTCTAACATTCTGTAGAATCTCATTATTACGGAATAATCTTTATTGTTCCTCCAGTCTAAGCTCCACAAGGGGACCTTTGTCTGCTTTGCCACATCCCAAGTGCCTACACCAGTGCCTGACTTTCCAAGCAGGCACTCGGTATTGGCCTAATGAGGGATTAGTAGTAATGTGTGTTTATGTATATAGTACAAAGTATATAGAACAGGATGACCAGAGAATCTTTTCATTTAAAGGGTGTTTGCTTTTTATATTTTATGTAAAATATTTTCTTTTTTTTTGTATTTGGTTTTTATATTTTAGTCAGTTTAGTGAACACTTCTCTTCCTTCTTCAGACTGTTTTTGTTGGCCTTCATAATGTTTCTGTACATTCTTACTATATCTAGCTTTATATTTAACCTGTTATTTTTATTTTAGCTGATAACTCTTACCCTATCTCATGTCTGGCTTCCAATGACCCCAGTCCATTTGCATGGGAGTTTGGTGCTAGGCATCATCTTCACCCCTGTATTCTGTGCTCCATCTAGTCGTGGTGCGCATAGTTACAGCTCCTGTTATATAATTCAGCATTCTCATTTTGTGATCAGAGAGTAAAAATTCTGTCTCATGTTATTAGCCACTCAAGGCTGAATTACAAAGGAGCTCTTGGGGTTCTGGAAGTCCCCCTTGTCAGCCTTGGTCAGGATCATATAATTCAAACGTCAAGCTTGTATATTAATATACTGAAATAGTTCCCCCCTCTTCCCTCTTACGAATCTACTCATAGAATGAGATGGAGCAGGGCCTTGCACACTCACAAATGGTGTAGTTATACCAGATACTTGTGTATAACTTCATACATACATATCTCTTGGCAATATAATCAGTATCTAAATTAAGTAATTTTTTTTTTTTGAGACAAGGTCTGGCTCTGTTGCCCAGGCTGAGTACAGTGGTGCGATCTCAGCTCACTGCAACCTCCGCCTCTGGGGAGGCAAGGTTGCAGTGAACTGAGATCGCACAAGCCATCCTCTCACCTCAGCCTCCTGAGTATCTGGGAATACAGGCACACACCACCATGCCCAGCTAATTTTTGTATTTTTTGTAAAGGTGTGTTGCCCAGGTTGGTCTCCCAACTCCTTAAGTGATCTGCCCATGTTGCCCTCCCAAAGTGCTGAGATTACAAATGTGACCCACTGATTCCAGTCTAAATTAAAATTTAATATTTTGTTTAATATTTGCACGTAACTATTTTTTCTCAAGCAAATGAGTGGTTACAGTTAAAAAGAAAACTAGGCAAGATCATGCCTTTTTTACAAATAAGCAAAGAATATGGTGTTGCCTGTACTATGTCCAGGTCTGAAAAGAGAACTAGACAGGGTGGGAGGAACTGGGAAGAAAAAATATCACAGTGTAAGAAATGGACACTTGGTTTAGTCTGAATCTTACTGCCTAGGCTATGCAAGTAAGGTATTTGAGTACTGAGTCTTTTTAAAAAGTCTTGTCTGGGTATGGTGGCTTATGCATGTAATCCCAGTGCTCTGGGAGCCTGAGGCAGGCAGATTGCTTGAGCCCAGGAGTTTGAGACCAGCCTGGGTGACATGGCGAAATCCTCTCTCTCCAAAAAATACAAAAAACTAGTTGAGTGTGGTGGCATGTGCCACCTACTTGGGAGGCTGAGGTGGGAGGATAATTTGAGCCCAGGAGGTTGAGGATGCAGTGAGCCATGATCATACCAGTGCAGTCCAGCCTGGGCAACAGAACAAGACCTTGCCTTAAATTAAAAAAAAAAAAAGAGTCATTTTGTGATATTTAGTGCTGAGAAGAAAAGGAAGAAGTATGACTTGGCCCACCATTTTAGTAGTTGGAAGATTATTGGTTGTCTTTCAGGTTTTTAAGCTACTTATTTGCCTTAGGTGATTAATGCTCATTTTTCTGCTGAAGTTCTTTTTCAGGAACTGCTCAAGGATAAATTTACAATGATGAGAAAGCTGTGGACTGGTTCCAGGCTTTGGCTTGCTGAATTAGAACACTTTGGGGAAATGCTGACCTTGGCATTGACCAGAGTACCAAATTCCTTTCTTGCATTGTTTTGTATCATGCAAGCTTCTGATGGATTATACTCTCCTAGATAGTGATAGTGCCTTGAGAACTGTGCTAAATACAGAATAAGCTTTTGAAAGAACTGAGAGCAGACAAGTTAGGCAATAATTGTAGTACAAGAAGATTTACTCTGAATCCTTTAAATAGCAAACTCTTTAATGTTCTTAAATATCATTGATTATATACAGTTTCTGAGAAACTAATGTATTAAATTTAATAAGGAAATTTGTTGGCAGTATGCAAGCATATCCAACCTCATTTCATTTTCTTGTCAAGTAACATTCTCAAGCCACTATGTATATCTATGCATTACATACATGTGTACATTAGAAGTAAACAGCACAGTAATAGACTTTTTTATGGCTGACCTTTACAAAAGTTATCTTTTATTGATTTATAACTTGATTGCATTTATTTTTGAAACAAGATCTTTGACACCCAGGCTTTAGTGCAGTGGCATGTCCATGGCTTACTGCAGCCTTGACCTCCGAGACTCAAGTGGTCCTCCTGTCTTAGCCTCCTAAGTGGTTGGGACTGTAGGTGCATTTTTTAAAATCTTTTGTAGAGTTAGGTTCTCTCTTTGTTGCCCAGGGTGGGCTCTAGCCATTCCTCTACTTCAGCCTCCCAGAGTGCTGGAATTACAGGCATGAGCCACTGCACCTGCTTGATTGTATTGTTGACAGATGAAGTGATACCAGTGTGATACCAGTTCTTGCTTTATGAGCTGGATGTAGTCAATTGCTATAAGTGTTCTATTTGTTTTAAAAGAATATATATCAGTGAGAGTTCCACAAGATAAGCTCTACAGAAAATTGAGTGACTCTCTTCAATTCTAAGGAGATAGTACATAGCTGGTATCACTTCAGATGCACAGGATATAAGATACTCATTTTATGTAATGAGTAAAAAGATAGAAACATGATAAATTGCTTAAAGATTCTTACAAAAGACTTCGAAGTTTATATACACATACAGACTAATGTCACCTGTTTTCTAGATGACAGTATTTTTTTGAACAGTCCTAATTTGATTTACTAAACTTTAGATGCAATAAGGTTAAAAAATATCCCAGATTTATTAAAGTATAATTCACATATCATACAGTGTACCAATATTTATTTATTTAGAGACGGAGTCTTGCTCTGTTGCCTAGCCTGGAGTGCAATGGTGTCATCTTGGCTCACTGCAACCTCTGCCTCCTGGGTTCAAGCGATTCTTCTGCCTCAGCCTCCCAGATAGCTGGGATTACAGGTGCCCGCCAGCATACCTGGCTAATATTTATATTTTTTTGTAGAGACAGGGTTTCACCATGTTGTCCAGGCTGGTCTTGAACTCCTGACCTGGTGATCCACCTGCCTTGACCTCCCAAAGTGCTGGGATTATAGGTGTGAGCCACTGCGCCTGGCCAAATGAAGGGCTCCTGATGTGGGTTGTATGCCTTTTTGCAATGGGTAAAATTTATGAAGATTAGCCAAAAGGCATACATCCCACATCAAGATCCTTTCATTTGTAATTTTCTTTCTTAGATTCTAATTTCATTTAATGTTTTTTATGGTCTCTCTGTGTTGCCCAGGCTGGTCTCCAACTCCTGCATTCAAGCAGTCCTTCCACTTCAGCCTCTTGAGTATCTGGGACTGCAAGCTCATGCCACAATGCCTGGCTTTTCTCTTTTTCTTTTTTTTTTTTTTTTTCCCCCTTCCCTTGAGACAAGGTCTGAAGTTGAGGGGCACGATCTTGGCTCACTGCAGCTTTGACCTCCTGGGCTCAAATGATTCTCTCACCTCAGCCTCCCAAGTAGCTGGGACAAGTGTGCGCCACCATGCCCTGCTAACTTTTGTATTTTTTGTAGTGATGGGGTCTCAATATTGTTGCCCAGGGCGGTGGTAGTCTAGAGCTCCTAGGCCAAAGCAGTCTGCTTGCCTCTGCCTCCCAAAGTGCTGTGACTACAGGCATGAGCCATCATGCCTGGGCTTTTTTTTTTTTTGGTTGTTGGTGGAGTGGTGGAGAGGGGAACTAACATTTACTTATTGAGTGTGTGCTTTGGACCAAATACTCTGTTGGGAGCTTTGCATAGATTATCTTCCTTAATCCTGTTAACAGTCCCATGAGACAAGTGCAGATTTTCCCATTTTACAGATAGAAAAAACAAGGACCCAGGGAACTTAAATAGCACATCCAAAGAATATACTATTTAATAATAATTAGCCAGGTAAATAATAAGCCAGGTTTAGAACTTACTGTACTAATAGCTGTAGTACAGTAAGCTCTTAGTGTGAAAACAGAGGAAACACATCATTTCTCACACAATTTGCTTATTTTCTATTTTTTTCCCCCAAGACAGAGTTTTGCTGTTGTCGCCCAGGCTAGAGTGCAATGGCACAATCTTGGCTCACCGCAATCTCTGCCTCCTAGGTTCAAGTGATTCTCCTACCTCCGCCTTCAGAGTAGCAGGGAATACAGGCGTGCACCACTATGCTGGGCTAATTTTTTTGTTTCTGAGATGGAGTCTTGCTCTGTTGCCCAGGCTGGAGTGCAGTGGTGTGATCTCAGCTCACTGCAGCCTCCATCTCCCAGGGTCAAGCAATTCTACTGCTTCAGCCTCCCGAGTAGCTGTAACTACAGGCACACACTGCCACACCCAGCCAATTTTTTATATTTGAGTAGAGACCGGGTGTTATTGTGTTGCACAGGCTAGTTGTGAACTCCTAAGCTCAGGCAATCCACCCACCTTGGTCTCCCAAAGTGCTGGGATTACAGGTGTGAGCCACTGTGCCCAGCCTTAATGTATTTTTACTAGAGATGGGGTTGTACCATGTTGGCCAGGCTAGTCTTGAATTCCTAACCTTGAGTGATCTGCCTTCCTCAGCCTCCCAAAGTGCTAGGATTACAGGCGTGAGCTACCGCACCAGGCCACAATTTGCTTATTTTCAAATTGTAGTCTTGGAACAATTAACAAATTAGTATTTGGAATTTGTGTTTACCAGTTCTTTTTAACTGATAGTTTATTTAGATAATATCTTGATGGGGAAGTCTTAGCATATCAAATTGTTGCTGTTTTAACTAAAAGAATAAAAAGAAACACAGTTACAATTTAGAAAAGCCATTTTGATTATGCTGAAACCTTTAATGGAAACACCTTCTATCAGAAATAGTAACACTAGTGGCCAGGTGCAGTAGGTTACATTTATAATCCCAGCGCTTTGGGAGGCTGAGGTGGATGGATCACTTGAGACTAACCTGGCCAACATGGTGAAACCCCGTTTCTACTTAAAATACAAAACTTAGCCAGGTGTGGTGGTGCATGCCTGTAGTCCCAGTTACTTGGGAAGCTGAGGCAGGAGAATCTCTTGAACTTGGGAGGCAGATGTTGCAGTGAGCCAAGTTTGTACCACTGCGCTCCACCCTGGGCAACATAGTGAGACTCAGTCTCAAAACAAAACAAAACAAATAGTAACACTAGCACACTCTATTGATCAACTAGTTCACCACTCTTAATGTGTGTTCCTAGATAATTTTACATTAGTTTAAAAGTTTCTTTGCTATACAATGATTTCAAAGAAGTAAACCATATTTACTTTTGTAAGAATCTAGCCTAGATCAAAATTTCATGTATGTAAGCAGAAACAGTACAAAAAATATTTATCAGCCTGGCATAGTGGTTCATGCTTATAATCCCAGCCCTTTGGGAGGCTGAGATGGGTAGATCACCTGAGGTCAGGAGTTCAAGACCAGCCTGGCCAACATGGTGAAACCCCATCTCTACTAAAAATACAAAAATTGACTGGGTGCACTGGCTCACACCTATAATCCCAGCACTTTGGGAGGCCGAGGCAGGCGGATCACAAGGTCAGGAGCTCAAGACCATCCTGGCTAACACGGTGAAACGTTGTCTCTACTAAAAATACAAGGAACAAATTAGCCGGGTGTGATGGCATGGTAGTCTCTACTAAAAATACAAAAAAACCCCACAAAAACAAACAAAAAAACATACAAAACACAGATTAGCTGATAGGAATAGTCCTAGCTACTCGGGAGGCTGAGGCAGAAGAATTGCTTGAACATGGGAAGCGGAGGTTGTGGTGAGCCGAGATTGCGTCATTGCACTCCAGCCTGGGCAACAGAGTAAGACTCCATCTCAAAAAAAAAAAAAATTAGCTGGATGTGGTATCAGGCACCTGTAATCCCAGCTACCCAGGAGACTGAGGCAGGAGAATTACTTGAACCTGGGAGGAGGAGGTTGCAGTGAGTTGAGATTGTGCCATTGCACTCCAGTCTGAGCCACAGAGCAAGACTCTGTTTCTATACGTATATATCTCAAGAGGATTAACAGTGAAAAGTTTATAAGGAATTCGTCTCATCTACATAAGAGTTAAATTAGCTTTTAGAAGATTTTTTTTTTTTCTTTTTTTTGAGACGGAGTTTCACTCTTGTTACCCAGGCTGGAGTGCAATGGCACCATCTCGGCTCACCACAACCTCCACCTCCTGGGTTCAGGCAATTCTCCTGCCTCAGCCTCCTGAGTAGCTGGGATTACAGGCACGTGCCACCATGCCCAGCTAATTTTTTGTATTTTTAGTAGAGACGGGGTTTCATCGTGTTGACCAGGATGGTCTCAATCTCTTGACGTCGTGATCCACCCGCCTTGGCCTCCCAAAGTGCTGGGATTACAGGCGTGAGCCACCGCGCCCGGCCGCTTTTAGAAGTTTTAGTACCCTGGTTTATGGTTCTGGGTGGAGACACCAAGTAGCAGCAATTATTTGTTGTAACTTGACTGAAAATTGTCTAACTTACTACGTATTTGTTGGACAATGAGTTTGAGTACATGTAGCAGAGACCCCACATAACAGGTACTTAAACAAGATAGAAGTTGATTTCTAGGTCATGCCATGGTCTGAACTAGTACAGCAACTCTGCTTCATGAGAGCATTGGGCGGCAGGCTCTTCTATCCTGTTCCTTCATCATCTGCTGGTCTGACTCTTCACCCTTACTCCAAAATAGCTGATTACCACATCCCTTTTCACCCATCAGGAAAGGAGGAAGAGAAGGGAGGATACACCCATTCCATTTCAGTGCAAGACCTGGAAGTTGCACACTTCTCTTTGCTGATATCACATTGGCCAGAACTTAGTTATTTGACTGTACCTAGCTACGAGGGGACTGGGAAATGTGTTCTTTTTTCTGAGTGGTTGATTGCCCAGCTAACCATCCTGTTGTGGAAGACAAAAGAAGAGATAGGGTGGACCACTTACCTCTCCTCAAATCCCTTGGCACACAGAGTACTTGTGGTTGTCTTTTTTTCTTTTATGCTTGTCTTTTATAATGATATGTTCTCCTGTTTCATGTTCTGTTAAAACACCATGTTCGTTCTTGAACAAAAGCTTCATTCTGAAAAAACTGCGTTGTAAAAACATTTGTCATAAATAATAAAGGAAATAAGTAAATCGTATTCCAAATTCACAATGCCAAAGTATGTTTTTTTTTTTGAGACGGAGTCTCACTTTGTCACCCTAGTAATGGCTACATCTCGGCTTACTGCAACCTCCGCCTCCTGAGTTCAAGCAGTTCTCCTGCCTCAGCCTCCAGAGTAGCTGGGACTACAGGTGCATGCCACCACACCCAGTTAATTTTTTTTTTTTTTTTTTTTTTTTTTTTTTTTTAGTAGAGATGGGGTTTCACTGTGTTAGCCAGGATCCTAACCTCGTGATCTGCCCGCCTCAGCCTCCCAAAGTGCTGAGATTACAGGTGTAAGCCACCATGCCCGGCACTAAGGTATTTTTAATGCAGGGATTTTAATAAAGTTTTTAAGAATTCTACAGATATAGCTATAACACCTAAATGTAAGTTAACAAACCTAACATTTGACTATTTCTAGCTTTTACTTTAGAATAATCATTTTTTAAATTATTGCTATCATTGTCACCATAAGGAATGGTTAGACTGCCTAATATCACATTTCCATATGTTGATACCCTTGGAAGTATGTTTTTTTAAATAATACTATATTCAGATGTATGGTGGTATTTGGGGAGTGACGACAGAGAAGGAATGGTGGGTAGGGTTTTTTTTTTGTTATTAGGAGTAGTTTCTTTTTCTTTTAATTGCCAGTTTTGATTGTGATTTGTACATTGAGTGAAATACAGGAAATATCTGCTAGAACTCTGAATTATTATTCCTTGCATTGTTGTCTTTGCTATTTTAGGATAAGGAATGTGTTGTTTCACCCCCCTCCTTCAAGTGAAACTGCAGGAAAGTAAAATTTTCTGTAGTGATATTGGAGATGTAAATATCTTTAGGGGGACAATAGACACACAAATTAAAGAGAGAAAGGATTCTATATCAGCCAAGCCAAAAGTTTTATTTCCTAAACATTGGTGGATAGGTGTTTATAAGATTGCAAGTCATTTATAAGAATCTTTAAGCAAAAAAAAGAATTCTTAAGCAGTTCATCATAGTTCTTTGTTTCACTCTATTTTAAGTGCTTTCTTGCCTGCTAAGGGATATCAGCTCTTGTACTACCGAAATGCCCTGTTGTGCTTTCGGTTACAAATTTATAGCTGCAAGATCATTTTTATTCTTTTTGGTTGCTTTTCCACCCTTCCTCGAGCCTCTATTCCTAAGAGTCTTATTAACATTTAACATTTATTCTTTTGCTGAGGCTGCATTGAGGGGTGTGGGTTGTTTTTATTTAATCTTTAAAAATAGTGACCACCAGCTAGTTATTGCCAGTAAAAGAGGAACCAGAAGCAGCAGCTGGTTGTCTTTGTTGACTGTAAGATCCAGCGTGGATCCAGTGGGTTTATGAGCTCCCTTTCCCTCCCCACCACTGCCTCCAGTGGTTTTATTATCTTCTTTTCACCCACCCCCAGTGCTGGATCCCTTCATTCACTCTTTCACCCCTGAACATCCACCACCACCATGTCCCCCAAAGCCATTCCCTGGACCAGCAATAATTTATTTAGTCTCTGTCCCTCCCTTGGGCTTTTAGGAAGAAATACCCAAGAAAACTTGAATTTTAGCATTTTCTTTACAGTCTTCTATATTCTTGATCACTTGTCATGGCTTTTGTCTTTACATCTAGGTGCAAAGTAAGAAAAGAAAAGCAGATATAGGCCAGGCATGGTGGCTCTTGCTTATAATCGCAGCACTTTGGGAAGCCAAAGCAGGAAGATTGCTTGAACGCAGGAATTTGAGGCCAGCCTAGGCAAGATGGCACTATCCTGGCTCTAAAAAAGGAAAAAAAGAAAGAAAGCCAGATATATTAGCCAGGGGAGATGGCTCACACGTGTAATCTCAACACATTGAGAGGCTGAGGTTGGGGGCACCCTGTCTCTACAAAAAATGCAAAAAATTAGCAGGGCATTGTGGTACGCAACTGTAGTTCCAGCTATTCAGGAGGCTGAGATGGGAATGGGTTAAGGCTGCAGTGAGCTGTGATTGCACAACTGCACTCCAGTCTGGGCAACAGAGTGAGAGACCCTGTCTTGAAAAGAAAAGCAGATAGGGAAATAGAGAAGAATTCCCCTAGGAGGAACCTTTACACCCTCCTGAGGGCCCTTTCCTGATTTCTTTCAGCATTCTTTCTTTTTGGACTCCTGTTACTTCTTCTTGAGGGTGGTATGTTCGGCTCACTCTGTCACCCAGGCTGGAGTGCAGTGGTGCCATCTTGGCTCACTACAACCTCTGCCTCCTGGGCTCAAGTGATTCTTCTGCCTCAGCCCTCAGCCTCCTGAGTAGCTGAGATTACAGGTGTGTTCCACCATGCTGGGCTAATTTTTGTATTTTTAGTAGAAATGGGGTTTCACCATCTCTACTTGACTAAGCTTGTCTTGAGCTCCTGGCCTCAAGTGATCTGCCTGTTTTGGCCTCCCAAAGTGCTGGGATTACAGGCATGAGCCTTTCCCATAATACTTTTGAAAAGTTACAGAAATTAGGTTGATAGTATTGCAGATCATTTATTCAACAGTATTTATTGCTGATTGGTTGATTACTCATCAGTAAATACTTGCTAGCCTGGATCATTGCTTCCTTCCATCCTCTTTTCCTGTTACACCCCAGCTCTACGTTACTTGAACCATCAGCCTTCCCTCTCAGACACTACTGGAGAAAATTACTAAACTGTGGAGCATAACTAAAAACAGTTCTGTTCTCCTGTCTCCCTTGACTCTCAGCGCTGTCAGTGAAAAGCTTAAGAGAGGCAGCACTGAGAGGTAGTTAAGAGTTTGGATGCTAGAGCCAGACCATTGCTTTGAAGCTGACTCTCAGTGTTGCATCCTTGTGCAGCTCAGTTAATTTCCCTCTGTCTCACATTCCCACCTGGAAATTGAGATTCATAATAGCTTCCGTGGGACTGTTTTGAGGACTACATGCATTAATGTATGTGAATGCTTAGATGAATGGTATTTGGAATGAAATAAACAGTGAATGAATGTAGAGGGGAAAATAGACAAGAAAACCTTCACTCTGACTCCTGTGCAGAAAGAAATTTAGAGGTCATTAAGCCAGAGCCTTGTCATCTTCTGTCCTCACTCCCAGAGCTCCAACACCTATACCTGCCTAACTATTTTCTTAGAGAAAAGGTATCTCTAAAGTCCTACAATGCTTTAAACCTTTGATATATGCTGACAAACACAGAAAATGATAATATTTGTTCAATACAGTGGGGTAAAAAGACTTTGCCTATTTGCCTATTCGAGGTAAGTGACCCAAGACTTTCATTTCCCTGAAGCTCTGCCAAACTGCCCCAAGGGACTGAGTATTAACATTTCCACACCCATAAAGCACTCACACATCAGGGAAGGTTGGGAAGCCCTGGCCCCAACCACTGAGAACATTAACCCTAATCCAACTTGTAATTAAATCATTAATTATAGAATTCTTTTCAGATATCTCTCTATGCTGGAAGAAACTATAAACTTTATCACTATGCCTATAAATGTTGGGGTTTATGTCCCACTAAAGTAGTGCTTTGTACGTAGGAAGTTCTTAGTGTTTGTTGGTTGAATCAATGTCTGATAGTTTTCTTTATAACTTGCATGTTTGTCCGACTTTAAGAAAAAGGAAAAAAAACCTCACCTGCTTTGACTCTAGTCTTCTGCAGTACTACCCCATATCTCATTCCCTTTATAACAAAACATTGAAAGAAGGAAATCTATTGCTCTCACTTTACCTCTTACTCATTCTTCAGTGTCCTAAATAATCTGTTTTCTTCTTTTTCACTATTCCTTTAAAACCATTCTTAACTGGGCCACTGGTGATCTACTTGCCAAATCCAGTAGTTATATTTGATCCTTATTTTATATTTGTGACAGTGCACTCATCTTCTCGTCTCTTCCTCCATTCTCCTCATTCCCTCCTGGTCTCCCCACTGTGGGTCAACATAGTCTCCATTTCCTCTGCCTGTTCTTTAAATGTTAGTTTACCCCAGGATTCCTTTTCTGGCTGCCTTCTTCTCTCATGCTGCATTCCTTCTGGGTGATATCATTCACACCCAAGGCTTCAGCTACCACCTCCTACGCAAATCTATATATCCATGCTAGAGTTTATCTTTTCTGTTGCCTGCTGGATATCCTCCCTTGTTTTTGACTTGCCATATGTAACAGTGCCAGACAAATGGCATTCATCAAAAATTGAGCTAACACAGTCTTAGAGCCCATGAGATCCTTATTCCTACAGATGAAGAGACTGAGGCTTAGAGACATATAGTGGCTTGCCCAGTATCAGATAAATAGTTTGCAACAAAATGGGGAGGAAAACCTAAGTCTCTGGACACGTGGAACACAAGTTTATAAACCTTTGCCAAGTACAGAGTGGTGATGGTTGCTACCTCATTGGAAAAACCTTTTTCCACTCTGGCCTAAGTGACCTGCTTTTGCGATCCCTATGCTGTGGCAGTGGCAGTATTCTTATTACTTGTGTTTTTCCCTGTGCATCTTTGGTTTCCAGAGCAGTATGAATTGGCTGCCAACAAAATTCTTCCCTTCTTTAGAAGTTTTCGCTTTTTTTGCGCTTACCAAAGGACATACTTAGATTTTGATCACTGTTACTTTTATCTAGACTATTGATAAAGAATGCCTGGCACATGCACCGTTTAATTCACATTCACTGATTGGTATACATGCTATTACTTATTGCCTGGTTTTAAAAAAAATTGTTTCAGTTGATGCAAGAATAAAAGCAGAGGATACCTAGCTTTTAACACTAGAAACAGTTTTCATAATCTTCAGAGAAAAAGATAAAGGGGGAAAGAAGAAGAAGCCATGATGAAAATTACCTCCCCCCTCGCCAGTTTTTTTTCTTTTTTTGGGAAGTCTGGCAACATTCGTAATTAGATGTGTGTAACACTGTTTTGTGCATAATGGCACGGTTTATTTACATACGTTTACATATATGTATTTTAACTGATCTCTGCTCATTTCTGGTTTAGATATTTGTATACTCCTCTTTGAGACATCAGTTTTCCTTCTTTTAGGCTCTTAGCATCCAAAGGTACTAACTTTGTTGGCTCTTAGTGCTGAGTTTAGTACCACGATGTGAGTCTAGCACGGTGGAGCAACTTTAGTGATACTCTATGCATTCTCTTTTTTAAAAAGAGAATTTACTAACCCAGAATTTTCTAGATACTCCTTTTAAAGGTAGTTATTCTTAAGATTTAAGGGTGGGGTTGGGGCTGGGGAGTTGTCAACTAAAACAAGTTGAGTATGTGCTGTGTGCCAGGGACTTTTGCATTTATTCTCTCATTGAAGACTCGTCATAAACACTCAAGGTAGGAGTTTTTCCAGTTTTACCTATTAGGAAACTAAGGCACAGAGTTGTTAAGTAACTTGTCAAGAAGCAAGTAAACGGCAGACTCAGCGTTCAAACCCAGATCTGCTTCATGCTAGAACCCCTGCTTTTTCTATTGACTGAACCGTCCCCTGGATCCCTCTTGTCCCTTTGAAACCTTCAGGTCATTTGTATAGCAAACTTCTTATTTGTAGGCATGGTTTTTCTGAGTGGACAAATGAATATGCCTTTTGCATTAGATGATTGATTTAACCAGTGCCTGATGATGAGACTTACAGATCAGTTTCTCAGTGTTTTACTTTGTTGCTTTTTGTTTGAACTTGCTTGGTGCCTTAGGTGAAATACCATTTGTAAGAAGTCATATATGTTTGACCTAGAAAACAAGGCTCTGCAGCCAAAGCAATTCTATGGTTTGTGTTTGAGGAGAAAGTAGTTATGTACTTATTCTCTAGTTCTTGACATGGAAAATGTCTAGTTGTCCTAAATGAGGTGAGAGGATATCTACTGAGACTGGAAATTTGAATATCCTGAAGTTAATTTCCCTGAAAAATTGTTTGTAAGATTAGCAAGGTTGAGTTAAAAGAAAACTGTAGCTTTTATAGGCTGCCAGTTGAAGACTTTTAGAACCATGGATTTTATTCAAAAAAAAAAAACTAGATAAAATATAAATTCTCATCTTCTTTCCACAGATTGAAGTAGGTTTTTTTTTTTTTTTTTAAGAAATCAGATTGAAGTAGTTTAACACAGCTTTATTTCTGGCTAAACTATGAAAATGATGTATCTTTTTACTCCCTTTTCATTATAAGATTAATTCTAGTAGCTCTGTGTAGAAAGAAACTACAGAGAGTTTTTTAAATAATTCAAGGTTAGCGGCCAGGCATGGTGGCTCACGCCTGTAATCCAAGCACTTTGGAGGCCAAGGCGGGTGGATCACCTGAGGTTGGGAGTTCAAGACCAGCCTGACCAACATGGTGAAACCCCGTCTTTAAAAAAAATAAAATTTTTTAAAAAAGAAAAAATAAATAAATAAAATAATTCAAGGTTAATTATTTGGAGTCCTATTGGACACTTTCAGTAAGATACAGCAAGAAAAACAGGGGAAGACAGAGGCCCGGAGCTGGTTTAAGGGTTAAGGTCCTTGTTTTGTATGACTATGAGCTTCATTTTGTACATTTGTGAGCCTTTCAAAATCACCTCTGGAGGAAGGATATTTGAAGATGAGTGGCTGCTATATATAATGCATTGTATAGAATTATTGTGAGGAGAACATGATAAAATATAATAAGGAAATTTTTGTCTTCTAGCCAGCATCTCCTGGATAGTATTCACATCCTCTGCCTTTTTCAGCTTTGCTTTAAGATTGACCTCATTCACATTCTCAGCTATATTTTTATCTCTTTCTCTTTATCAGTCTACTTATCTCCCTCATGTATGAGTAGTAATAACCCTAGTCTACTCCCCCATCTCTAGCCATAGCCAACACGAACCACCTTCCTGGTCTAAAATTTACATGTAAAGGATAGAATAGGATGATTAGATACAGGTATAGATTTGAAGATGTTGACTCTTTAGAACTCTTACTTTAGTCTCTCGTTTCTTCCCCTCCTAATTCTTAACAAAACAGAAAGGCCATATTCTATGTAGATGAATAATATTTAGTAATGATGTATCATGATTTTTTTTTAAAACTATTTTTGAAACAGCAATTGGACACAGTTTCCACAGTTGGCTGTCTCATTTAAAAGATGAAAGGGGCACAGTGGCTCATGCCTGTAATCCCAGCACTTTGGGAGGCCAAGGCAGGTGGATCACTTGAGGTCAGGAGTTCGAGACCAGCCTGGCCAACATGGTGAAACCCTGTCTTTACTAAAAATACAAAAATTAGCTGAAAGTGGTGGCATTTGCCTGTAGTCTCAGCTACTCAGGAGGCTGAGGCAGGAGAAGCACTTGAACCTGGGAGGTGGAGGTTGCAGTGAGCAGAGATTACACCACTGCACTCCAGCTTGGGCAGCAGAGAGAGACTCCTTCTCAAAAAATAAAATACAATAAAAGATGAAAGAGATTAAAAGAGACAGTTCAGCCAGGGTCCTGTTGAGGAATAGAATAATTGTTTACACATTTTGGAAAGTCAACTATATTTTGAAGTGATTCATAATAATTGCTTATGTTATTCATTTATGAACAATAGGTTTTATGTTTTTAAATTCCATCCGATTTAGGGGACACCTACAAATAACAATGGACAAAGAGCTCTAAGAAAAGGCCAGAGATTCTAGTCTAGCTTAGGCAAGACATTTATATTTTCACATCTCAGTTTCTTGTTTTCATGAGGGTAATGCATTTTCTGTTTATTGAAGAAGGTTTTTAGCCAAATTAAATGAATTGATGTCATTTGAATGCTTTGAAAAGTTAAAGAATAAAAAATTTAAAAATTTAAAAGAATGTTCTGAAAGTTAGATTGGTGGTCATATTATATAGTGTCATTTTTGAAGAGTGAAGTAAATTGATGGGCCCATGAGGTGACTATCAACGCTTAATGTCAAGTGTCTGAAGATTTCGTGGTGAGGCACAAACGGCCAACTCCTCCCTCTGGCTAGGCTGCAGGAGCAGCAATAGGGCCATCTCTGTCCATCAGCGATTGAAATTACGGTTTCTGTTTCTGCTGTTACAAGCGTGCTACTCTCTTCCAAACTCTGGGTTTTATAAACTATGCCTTCACCCTCAGTGTCTATCTCTTCTGACAGTCATCCTTCAGGACCTAACCCAAGAGCAACTTTTGTGATGTCTTCTCAGTCTTTCTGAAGTAAAATTTGGAGCTTTTTGCTAAAAATGAATATACGATAGTGTTTAAGAGCAGGGGCTCTGGAGCTATTTCTGCCTGGATTCAAATCCTGATCACAGCACTTACTAGGTGTGACTGTAGGCAAATTGCTTAGACTTCTATGCCTTACTATCTTCACCTATAAAATGAGAATAATGATGATAATATCACCTGATAGGGCTGTTACGAGGCTCTTGGAACAGAGACTGATACATAGTAGGCCCTTGATAAGTGTCATTTTGCCTATATGTTCTTATCAATATTATAATTTTCATTATCATTGTCTCCTTGTTCCCATGGGACTTTGCAAATAATCTCAAGTATAGCACTTGCACTTTTATTGTAATATTTGTTTAGACTGGGAACTCCTTGAAAGCAAAGATGCTGTTTTGTTTGTCTTTGCTTAAAGATCTGCATATCATCCAATCAGTGCTCAAAAATGCCTTTCCTGCACTCTCAAAGCCCGCCCCCCCTCCGCCCCCCAATTATCACCTCTGACTACATAGCTTTGACTTTAAGGCAGGGTTGCTTGGCACATGCTCTTTTATTTCCACTGGGGCAGGAAGTTTATGGCTGCAGCTGTAATCCTTGTTCTCTGTCCCTTAAGATTGTTCCCCACAGAACAAATTATACATAAGACTTGATGACCCTCCAGAATTTTCCAGATGTTGTGTTTATTTAGCCCCAACTGCTCAATGTACTGTACAAGGTTGTAAGTACTGTACAAGGTTACTTAGCATTGCCCCATTTCTCTGGGAGATAGGAATCCTGAACAACTACCAAATATGGCCATGCCTGTACAGAGCCAGTGAGCAGCAAAGTAAAACTAGCTAACCACTGAGTGACTGCATCATTAGGAATTTATATCACCTTTCTGATAAGAGAATGAAAAGCCAGACCCAAACCAAATGTCATCTGCTCTGTAAAGCATTTCTTTCCCTACTTAGGCCAAGATTGAGATGCTTCCTTCTAGGTTCCGTGCTGCATTTGTGTGCATGTCTCCCATGGCACTTAATTATGGAGTGTTAGTCATGTTTGTTTGTCTCTGACTCTTCTCTGTGACATAATTGTCTACCTCTACCACCCTTGGGCGGTAGGGTAGGCTTTTAGTCAATGTTTGTTGATGTTATTTTCTATAGCCCAGACCCTATTTTAAATCACAATGAAAACTTTGCAAGGGAGATATTGTTCCCCATTTCACAGATGTAGAAACTGAGGCTCTGCTGGGCACGTTGGCTTGCAACTGTAATCCTAACACTTTGGGAGGCCAGGAGGATTGCTTGAGCCCAGGAGTTTGAGACTGGCCTGGGCAATAGTGAGACCCTTGTCTCTACAAAAAACTTCTTAAAAAATTAGCTGGGCATGATGGCATGCCCATCTAGTTCCAGCTACTCAGGAGGCTAAGGCTGGAGGGTCGCATGAGCCCACATGGGGTTGAGGCTGCAGTAAGCCATGACTGTGTTGTTGCACTATAGCCTGGGTGACAGATTGAGACCCTGTCTCAGAAAAAGAAACAGATTTATCAAGAAGTAAAACTTGGCTAGAGTCCTTTTGCCTCAGATGTGGTTCTGTCTAGCTCATACTCTTGACCTCTTCACCACAGCATGGTGTCACCCACCTCACTGGTGTAAATCACACATAACTGCTCACTACTTATGTGACTGCTCTCCCTACCACCTTGTGGCTTTTAGGAGGCTTGGTTGGCCAGTAGGCTTACACACACCTCCTCATAGTCCTCTCTCAATCGACTTGAAGATGATTGGTGGGCCACTTGTGCCAAGCTGTTTTCGTTGATCCCAGGTGGTGAGAAGTTGGGAACATATATGTTCTTTATACTCAGCGTCACACATGTCTTTCTATATGTCTACTTGCTGGCAGTTGACTGCTGCGGCTGGATCATCTCGTAGTTTGTGGGTCCCAGACTCGCCACAACAGTCTTTTGTTGGTTTAGGTCAGTGTCTTCATATAACGCTCTGTGCCTCCATTCCTGCCAAGCGCTGCAGGCACCTAGATGAAAGACGTTACACTAGTGGGAGGGGAAGGCTAATTTTCCCTGTATTTGTTTATTTCTCAAAAAAAAAAAAAAAAAAAAAACCTTGAATGCTGGGCACAGTGGCTCATGTCTGTAATTCCAGCACTTTGGGAGGCTGACACAGGCAGATCACGAGGTCAAGAGATTGAGACCATCCTGGCCAACATGGTGAAACCCCATCTCTACTAGAAATACAAAAATTAGCTTGGCATGGTGGCGGATGCCTGCAGTGTCAGCTACTTGGGAGGCTGAGGCAGGAGAATCACTTGAACCTGGGAGGCGGAGGTTGCAATGAGCCGAGATCATGCCACTGCACTCACTGCAGCCTGCCAACAGAGCGAGACTCTGTCTCAAAAAAAAAAAACCAAAAAACCAAAACTTGAAGAACAGGTTTACCTTAGACATATGCCATTTTAATGCAAATTTTATATAGGTATTATGATTCTCCTTCTTGTTCTGTATGCCAGATGGCAAAAAGTCTGTTCTGAGTAAGAAAGCCTGTGGTGTGACCCAGTGTCTGAGCCCCAGAGGTTCTGTGCTCTCCCTTGGGGCTGGATAGGCCAGCCAACATTCTTCCCACTCCTCCCAGTCGGTTCCCTCCTCACCTTCAGTCCACAGAACATCCAGCATACCCCATACAGGATTCCTCACTGTAGCAATTTCCAGACTTGCCTGGCTTTAAGACTCATTGGAAAATGCTTGTTAGAAGTAGAGATTTCTGGATCTTAATCCAGACTTAGTGCATTAGAGTCTCTGTGGGAGGGGTCTGGGAATTTGTATTTTTGCAAGTTCCTTGGGAGACTCTTAAAAATTGGACAGGGTTGAAAAGCATTGCTTTAGTGCAGCAAAATCTGTAAGTACAGGTAGTGAGGATGATTTAAGAGCACATACCATAGGTGGCAACCACAGAAATGTGAAATAACAGATTTTCACTGAATGGTTTGTCTGGTCTTGCCCTCTAGCTAAGGAATGTATCTATATCTGGCTTGGAGTTCTCTAGCTTTTAGTGCCTTGTGATTGTTATACTGTTCCCCTCTTCAGGCAGTCCAAGCATTGCTTTTGCGTTCACCTTTAAGGCCTAGCTGTCAAGTTTCAGTAAACTTCTGGTCTACTAAATTCTTCTCCCTGGCCCTTTCACTTCTTGCTAAAGAACTCTTTTTCTTCCATTTCTAGTTTTCCACCCAAGTACACATGTCTCCTTGATTTATTGTTCTCTCACTGCCTCTATTTTATTAATTCATTCAGTTACTCATTCAACAAGCATCTATTGTGCCAGCTGTGGGCGGGCTACAGTGATGAACAAGACACAATCCCTGCCCTCAAGTGCACAGTGTAGTAGGGAGACATGGGGTGTAAACACATAATTAAAATACCAGTGGTGTGCTAAGTGCTGTCAGATACATGTATGCAGATTTGTAGGAGCACTAGGAGGAAGAAGTGGAAGCCCTCACAGAGGGGCGACTTTTGAGCAGGGTCTTGTGGTCAGAAAAGGGGGAGGGCATTTTAAAGTTGCTGTAGGCCTAGCATTGTAGTCCTCACATTCTCACTGCAGCTCAGCTTCTTCCAGGTCTTCTTAATTTCTTTGCTCGTTTGTGGATCTGATGGAGCTAATTGGCATGGCTGAACTAGACTCTCTTGATTGACCTCTTTCAAAACCTGAGGAGGTTAGTAGTTGATTAATGTCCAGGATGCCAAATCTAACAGATTGTCCCACGATCATTTACTGACAGTGCCTGACTGAGACTTAAGCACTGAAGAAAGCTTTTTAAAGGCCTTTCACTTTGTCACTTTGCCAGATGTGTTCTGAGCCATCAGAAGTGTCCTTTGTGCCAGGATGGGGGTGGAGGTAGAGGATTTTGTGAGTGGGGAATGGGACAGGAGAATGCTCTGGTATTTCTTTTACAATAGAAGACATGGTTTCCTGTTACTAATGACGGTTTCCTTGGTACGCTCCTATACCCCTGTTAGCTGTGTGTATTGTTTGAAATTCCCTAAAGTCTTGAGTTGGCTAATTTGAAAAGGTTTAATTAATTTTTTTAACAAAAATTCACAGAAGTTTCTGTATTTCACTAGGGAAACAGATGAAGGACGATTGTGCTTAAATTTGTATAGTGTCGTAAGTAGTCATGATTGAAGTTTTAAAATATTTATTGTTTCTTGAAATAATGTTCGTTGTAGAAAAATTAGAGCAAAAAGGAAAGAAGGAAAAGAAAGTAATACCACTTCATAATCTTGCAAGCCATAGCTAACCACTGTTAATATTTTGGTGTGTAAACATCCACATTTTTCCACTGCATACATAGAAAAAAATTTTTACATGTATGCAAACACACTATTTTTTTTTTTTACCCCATCCAATGGCCTATCAAAAATTTTATCCTTAAAATTGAATATACTATGTAAACCATCTTGTCAGCAAATATACACCTATGGGCCATTCATTATTAGAGAGAAAAATGTATACTCTAAGAAAATTTTTTTCTTTTTTTTTTTTTAAACTTTATGTGCATTCAGGTCTTGATGGCAGA
Organism: Callithrix jacchus; assembly: GCF_049354715.1. Taxonomy (NCBI): domain Eukaryota; kingdom Metazoa; phylum Chordata; class Mammalia; order Primates; family Cebidae; genus Callithrix; species Callithrix jacchus. Next base: position 68,942,904 of record NC_133510.1, on the reverse strand, counting down.
AAAAATGTGTACTTTTGAATTTATGTGAATCAGGCTTATTTTTTAAAAATCAAACTCTGCTGAAGTGTATAAAACAGTCCAGGTGTGCCTCACACCTGTAATTCTAGCACTTTGGGAGGCTAGGCAATTGCTTGAGCCCAAGGCCAGCCTAGGCAACAAAGCGAGATTCTGTCTTGAGGAAAAATTTAAAAACTAGCCAGGCATGATGGCATGTTCCTATAGTCCCAGACTCTTGGGAGGTTGAGGTGGGAAGATCACTTCAGCCCATGAGTTTGAGGTTGCAATGGGCTATGATCGTACCACTCTACTCCTTTCGGCCTAGGTGGTAGAGGGAGACCCTGTCTCCATAATATATGTGTATACACCCCTGCCCCCCCGGACACACCCGATGAAAATCACCCAAGGATAAACAATTTAGTATATGGCCTTCCAGATTATTTTCTGAATATATGCAAACATATCTATTACTTTTTTTATTTTTTACAGAATAAAATCATATATACCTACTGTTCTGCAGCTTGCCTTTTACACATAATGTGTTACAGACATCTCCTGTGGCAATATATTTGGATTACTTGAACATTATTGTATAGATCGAGGTTTTCCATCCTCAGCGCTAGTGGCATTTTGGGCTGGATAAATCTTTGTTGTGGGACATTGCAGGATGTTAGCAGCATCCCTGACCTCTATCCCCTAGATGCCAGTAGCACCTCTTCTTCCATGGTGACAAAAATGTTTCCCAACATTGTCACATATGTCCTGGGGGACAAAAGTCTCCTAGTTGAAAGCTACTAATATAAATGATCTATGATATAAGCATTTAGATTGCTGCCAGGTTTTGTTTTATTTTTACTGTAAACAATAGAGCACAGGATATTCTGATGGATTTTTGTGTACTTGTGTGAGTATTATCATTGAACAAATTCTTAGAAGTACAGCTGCTAAATTAATTTTGCTAGAAACCTGCAAATTATGGCTGGGTGTGGTGGCTCACACCTGTAATCCACCACTTTGGGAGGCCGAGACGGGTGGATCACCTGAGTTTGGGAGTTCAAGACCAGCCTGACCAACATGAAGAAACCCTGTCTCTACTAAAAATACAAAATTAGCTGGGTGTGGTGGCACATGCCTGTAGTCCCAGCTACTTGGGAGGCTGAGGCAGGAGAATCATTTGAATGTGGGAGGTGGAGGTTGCAGTGAGCTGAGATCTTGCCATTGCACTCCAGCTGGGCAACAAGATCGAAACTCCATCTTAAAAAAGGAAAAAAAAAAGTTGCAGATTAAGAAGATTATATCATTTTACTTTTCAACTATATCCCTATGATTCCAAATCTCTCTTTCCTGAGTTCTGGATCCATAAAACCAACTGTTGATTAGCCATCTCTTCTTATGTGTCTCACAGGCCTGTCCTAAGCTTAACTCTCTTCTTCAAGCTCACCAAACACGTACCTCAAGTGAGAAACCACCTCCACTTTACTTTATCTCCCTGCTCCTCTGACGAAGTCTTCCTCTGTTGCCCAGGATGTAGCATGAGCTCGGCTCACTGTAACCTCCCCGCCTCCTGGGTTCAAGTGGTTCTCCTGCCTTAGCCTACTGATTACAGGCGTGAACCACCACACGCAGCGAATTTTTTGTATTTTTCATAGAGATGGTGTTTCACTGTGTTGGCCAGGTTGGTCTTGAACTCCCAACCTCATGATCTGCTCGCCTTGACCTATCATATCATAGTGCTGGGATTACAGGCATGAGTCGCAGCGCCCGGCCCCTACTTTAAACTAGTCAGCAAATCCTATGGTCTTTCTCTTAGTTCGTTCACTTCATTCATGTCTTCTACCTCTATCTTTAATTCAGGCTACTACTTACTGTTGTCCTGATGTCTGTAGTAGCAGTGGAGCAACATCTACTCCTTCTGGCTTTTGCTCTTGGTTCCTGACAACTCATTCTCCCAGCAAGTGTGAACTTGCTGCAGTGCAAAGTGTTAGTCCTCTGCACTAGCCCTTTTCAGTTATCCCTGCTTCCTCTCCACCATCCACTGCAGCACGGAGGCTGAGGCCAACAGCACCTGACATTTATCACCCTTGATTGCAAATTTGTATTCATTAAATAGGCTTTCCCCCCATCAACTGACTATATAATAAGTGAATATTAAAAATTTGAATGTTGAAGGCACTTTTTATACTACAGTTTGACATTTTCCTGTTTTATAGATTCATGGTAAATAAGTTACCTCTTATTTTAAAAGGTTTTTTTTTTTCTTTTCTTTTCAGAAAACAGTGCTGTCCTGTCACCTCATGGCATGTCTTTCATCTCTTAGCTTTAAATCACTCATTCTCCCTTGAATGTCCTCTTGTTCGTCTGCATTTCCTGCTTTTTTTTTTTTTTGAGATGGAGTCTCATTCTGTCACCCAGGTTGGAGTGCAATGGCGTGATCTCGGCTCACTGCAGCCTCCGCCTCCTGAGTTCAAGTCATTGTCCTGCCTCAGCTCTGGAGTAGCTGGGACTACACATGCTTGCCACCACACCTGACTAATATTTTTTTTTTAATTATTTTTTTTTTTAGTAGAGATGGGGTTCTACTGTGTTAGCCAGGATGGTCTCGACCTCCTGACCTCATGATCTGCCCACCTCAGCCTCCCAAAGTGGTAGGATTACTGGCATGAGCCTCCGCACCTGGCATTGCCTTTTCCTTTTAACCCTACTCTCTACCCATCCATCTGTTCCCCTTTCCTTTGTAGCTAGTATATTTCTTGCCACTTCAACTACAGATTTTCTCCTGTATTTATCAGTTTATCCTTACTGCATTTGTTATATATGTACTACTTTGTGTATGCATTATAGATACTTTTAAATTTAATCTTGTGGAAAAGAGCTACATGAATAAGACAAAGCAGTGAACCAAGGGGAGAGGATGTGAGAATTCCAGTTTCAGGTTTTATCACGGTGTTAGGGTACAGAAAGACCTTTTAATTATCCCATCAAGAGTCTGAACTTTATTTTCTCTTAACTTTATGTGGTTCTGTATAGCAGTATAAGTGAATACCTCAAAAAGCAGTTGTACTCATTTGGTAAACTGAAACTCCAGAGAGAAATCCTTATCAGCCGTGCAGCATTCCATTTTGGGATATCTTAAATACCAAGGAAGCTAGGGAGGCCTAGGAACTTGGAGGTCTCTGTCATGGTATACAACAAACTGCTATGCAAGACTGGTTTGGGGACAAGCTCTGCAATATTCTACAGGAAGTCAGCTCCAAGCCTGTGGGAAATCATACATAGAAAAATCCTTGGCAAAGGGCCATACATCTCCCCACCATAACCCCATGCCTCTATATGCAGTAGTTCTATAACGCTGTAATTAATTTTATTTTTACAGTGGTAAACGACAGAGTAAGAATAATGCATAACCTGTTTCTGTTTCTTGTTATTTTAGGGGACATCACCCAGAAGGGCTATGAAAAGAAAAGATCCAAACTCCTGTCTCCTTACAGCCCGCAGACACAAGGTAGGCAATAAAAAATGGTTTCAACTTTCTCAGTATTTTTACACCAAAGAGATGTGGTCTTACAAGAGCTCTATCTTTTGTTTGTTCCTGTTTTTCCCTCCCTTCCTCACCAGAGGAGAGAAAAAAAACAGAAGGAAAGAAAGGAGGAAATGAATCTTAATTGAGCATCTGCTGTGTGCTAGGCACTTAAAAAAATACCTAAGGTCATCAGTTAATTTACACAGAACTTGGGTGGTAGTGTGTGAAAGACTGTGCATAATTGAGATGATTCCATGGCAGAAAATACCAAACCATGGAAAAACTACATCGTATTTATGATGGCGCACAAACCTTGATGAAAGAAGAGCAAGAGGGAGGAAGAAAGGACATATCTAGTATTGAATGGCAATACTTGAGGATTGGGGGGCAAAACCCTAAATGCACTTGTAGATTAATTCTAAGCCAGACTTATTGCTTCTATAGAGAGACTAGCATGTTTTTTATAGATCAGAAAGTCCTGAGTTAATTTCATGCTTAATTCCAAAGGGATTGCCATAACCTTTGCCTCTAAGCAAGGCTGTGTCTAAATAATCATCGTTATTTTTAAAGTTACTCAGATTGCAGGATTTCCTTTGTTAGCCTATTTCTGCTTTAATCAGTTTTACTATAGTGTGTTTTGTCTTTATTTCTGATTTTCTCTCCGCTTAAACCAAAGTGTGTTTCTGCAAGTCTGTTATTTGTGGAACTGATGGCTTTTTTTTAAAGTGGATTATAAATATCATGAGGACTCTGTATCTCCCACAGTTCTCATATTAAGCTTTGCACAGGGTTTATGATCTGTAAATATTCGTTGAATGAACAATGGAATAAATAATAATGCTATACCAATATATTTCACTGATGTGCTTGTTTTCGTTCCTGTATTGTTCTTGGAGATACCTTCATAGAGAAACTAGTAGATCAATACAGAGAATGCTGATTTAAGATATCTCAGTGAATAGGTACATAACTAAATGAATTGAGAGAGAAGAGGTAGAAATTGGGCCAGCCACAGCTGATGAAAAGCCAGCTTTGCTGAGGAAGGCATGACCTAGGGGTTGGGGAGGTTACCCTGATTTGTTGCTTATCGTGGATCTGACCCATGCCTCTGAAGGCCCAGAGATTTACTTGAGTCACTTTGTTTAAGAGCAATAGCTCAACAAGAGATATAACTATAAAAAGGACCACAATTTGTTATCCATAGTCAGGCTATACAAAAACCAATTCAGGTTAAAAAAGTCATAGAATTTACTATGAGAATTTTTTTTTTTTTTTTTTAAGATAAAGTCTTGCCCTGTCACCCAGGCTGGAGTGCAGTAGTGTGATCATAGCTGGCTACGGCCTCAGTCTCCTGGGTTCAAGTGATCCTCCTGCCTCAGCTTCCTGAGTAGCTGGGACTAAAGATGTGTGCCACCACACCAAACTAATTATTTTTTTGTGGAGATGGGGTCTCATTTTATTGCCCAGGCTGGTCTTGAACTTCTGAGTTCAAGCAGTACTACCACCTCAGCCTCCCAAAGCATTGGGGTTATAGATGTGAGCCACCCTGCCTAGCTAGTATGAGAAATCCATATGGTCAGCACATTCTTGCCCCATGGGCAAGCCTTATAAGGGGAACCAAATCATTTGCTTAGTGAATATGGATTTGGTGAATCAGCTGTTTAATTGCAGTAGGCCAAGAGACTGTGGCATATCCCTCCCCAAGTAGGGATGGCCTTGCAGGTGACCTCACAGGGGAAATAGAAGGCATGAGATCACAACCCCCTCAACTTCCTGATGCCACACTTCCCACATCTGTGCCCTTCCATAATTACTTACTTCCTTCTAGTTAAAAAGATTATCTGTCCCTCCTGCCAAAAGACAGTCCTTTTACCTATGCTTTGGATCCCAACTGCTCCACCTTTTCCCCCAAACCTTATAGTATCCTATGGCACCAAGGATAGGGCAGTGGGAACAGTTCATCTGGGTGTAGTCATAAGGTAGACAGTGTCTGTAGAGAACTTAAAAAGCAATGATGGGCCAGGTGCAGAGGTTTACACCTATAATCCCGGCACTTTGGGAGGCTGAGGATGGTAGATCACCTGAGGTCAGGAATTCAAGACCAGCCTGGCCAACATGGCAAAAGCCCATCTCTACTAAAAATACAGCTGAGTGTGGTGGTGCACATCTGTAATCCCAGCTACTCAGAAGGCTGAGGCAGGAGAATCACTTGAACTCAGGAAGCAGAGGTTTCAGTGAGGCGAGATCATGCCACTGTACTCCAGCCTGGGCCACAGAGTGAGACTCTGTCTCAAAAGATGAATAAATAAAAATATAAAAAGCAATGATGAAGACGACAAGAAATTGGTGTGCTTTTTACTACAAAGTATTGCTGTGTGCAGCAATTCACTGTAATAAAGACCTCACTTGCTGAGGCAGACAGCTGCATTGCCCCCTTGGTATGCCATTGCTGTCAGGTCCTCAGCTCTCTTGTATGGTCACTCTCTCTTTCAGCCATATTCGTCCCTCAGCTGTTGATCATGCTTATTACTGCCCTTTTAAAAAAAAATCCTCCATTTACTTGTCAGCCACTTTGATTTTCACCCTCTCTGTTGCCCCTTTCTAATCAAACTGCTCAGAACTGTCTTCATACTTAACACTGTTTTCTCAACTGCTCACTTCTCAGCCCATTTTAATTTCTTCTGGAGCTACTGCCATCAAATCTCATTAGTATTCAGCACCCTGTCTCTCGAAACACTTGTTTTGAAGCACTCTTCTTACCTTCTTTTCTTTCTTGCTTGCTTTTGTTTTGAGACAGGGTCTGGCTCTGTTGCCCAGGCTGGAGTGCAGTGGTGTGATCTAGGCCGGCTGCAACCTCTGCCTCCTAAGCTCAAGCGATCCTCCTGCCTCAACCTCCCAAGTAGCTGGGACTACAGCATTGCTGTCACACCCAGCTAATTTTTGTATTTTTTTGTAGAGACAGGGTTTTGTCATGTTACCCAGGCTGGTATTGAACTCCTGGGCTTTAGCAATCCACCTGTCTTGGCCTCCCAAAGTGTTGGGATTACAGGCTTGAGCCACCCTGCCCTACCCACTCTTCTTATTTTCTTATCCTCTGTTCCTGCTGCTCTTAGTCTTTCTTACAGGCTCATTTTTGTCTGTTAAATGTTAGATCTCTCAAGTTAAGGACCAAGACCTCTTGCCTTCTCACTCCTTGTCAGCAGTTCTCAAATTGTAGCAAGCCCTCAGAATCACTGGAGAGCTTGTTAATACATAGACTTCAGGGCCCCATTTTCAGGGTTTCTGATTCATTTGGTCCAGGGTAAGGCCTGAGAATTTGTATTTTTGTTAATTTCCCAGGTAATGTTGAGGTTGGTGGTACAGGGACCACACTTTGAGAACAAGATTATTTCAGCCACCCCTGTGACTAATTATGGTTTGAATTCAGATAACTCACAAATATGTATCTTCAACCCAGATCTCTTCCGACCTCCTGATCCATAGATCCAACTGCATACTTAATATCTCCACTTACATACCTTAAAGGTACCACCATTTCAACATAACCAAAATTTAAATTTATGACTTCTGTACCCCACCCCTACCACCATTTCTAACCCCTCCCTGCATACATTCCCCAGAAGACCAACCACAACATCCAACCTGCTCCTGTGCTTCTAGTTTTCTCTTCTGAGTGAATACAACTCACATTCATAAGCCCAGCAAGTTTGAGGCTTAAAAGTGATCCTCAACATCCCTGTCTTCCTTTCCCTCTTTTGTTATCAGGACCTATCCGTTTTCTGTGTCTTCTTGAGCCAGTTTTGGTAAACTTAATTTTTCTAGGAAATTGTTTTAAGTTTTCAGTTATTGATAATATTCCCTTTATTTCTAAAGCCTCTGCTTTATGTTGTTTGCCCCGCCCCTCCCCTCCCCTCCCCTCCCCTCCCCTCCCCTCCCCTCCCCTCCCCTCCCCGTTCTCTTTCTTCTCTCTCTCCCTGACAAATCTATGGATTTGTCTATAGATGTAATTCTGTCAAGTTTTGCTTTATGTATAGTTTTAAAGCTATGTTACTAGGTATGTTCCAATTAAGAATTCTTCATTGCAAATTGTTTCTTCTTTCATGAGTAACTGTTTGTCTCTATGGTGTTTTTTATCCTAAGGCTTTAAAAAACAAATCTAGGGGCCGGGCGTGGTGGCTCAAGCCTGTAATCCCAGCACTTTGGGAGGCCGAGGCAGGTGGATCACAAGGTCAAGAGATCGAGACCATCCCGGTCAACATGGTGAAACCCCATCTCTACTAAAAATACAAAAAATTAGCTGGGCGTGGTGGCACGTGCCTGTAATCCCAGCTACTCAGGAGGCTGAGGCAGGAGAATTGCCTGAACCCAGGAGGCAGAGGTTGCGGTGAGCCGAGATTGCGCCATTGCGCTCCAGCCTGGGTAACAAGAGCGAAACTCCGTCTCAAAAACAAAAAAAACCCACAAATCTAAACATGGTCAGTTATTAGGCATCTTAATTCCCCTAAAGGACATAAGGACTTTAGAATGCTTTGATGTTGATCACCACAACTTTTTTTGAAATGGAGTCTTGCTCTGTTATGGAGGCTGGAGTTCAATGGTGCAATCTCAGCTCATTGCAACCTCTGCCTCCTGGGTTGAAGGGATTCTCCTGCCTTAGCCTCCCAAGTAGCTGGGACTACAGGCACATGCCACCACACCCAGCTAATTTTTGTATTTTTAGTAGAAGCGGGATTTCTCCATTCTGGTCAAGCTGGTCTTGAACTGCCAACCTCAGGTGACCGGCCTGTCTTGGCCTCCCAAAGTGCTAGGATTACAGACCTGAGCCACCACGGCCTCAGTTACTGTTTTAGTTAACAATAGTTACTATACCACTTCTTATCTTACATTTTAGTATTAGCTTTATTTTACATACACCTTCAACTGTCAGTTACTGGTTTTGGTTTTTTTGTTTGTTTGTTTTTTTGAGACAGAGCCTTGCTCTGTTGCCCAGGCTGGAGTGCCATGGCGCGATTTAGGCTCACTGCAACCTCTGCCTTCCAGGTTCAAGCAGTTCTCGCCTCAGCCTCCCAAGTAGCTGGGATTACAGGCACGTGCCACCATGCCCAGCTAATGTTTGTATTTTTAGTAGAGATGGAGTTTCACCATCTTGGTAAGGCTGGTCTTGAACTCCTGAGCTCATGATCCACCTTTCCCAGCCTCCCAAAATGCTGGGATTATAGGTGTGAGCCACTGCGCCTGGCCTCAGTTACTGTTTTATGTAGTTAACAATAGTTATTATCTATTTCTTTACTATTCCTTCTTATATCTCAGTTCTTCTCAGTTTAGTTTCCTCTTCCTCCTCCTTTTCTTTTCTATTTTTTTTTTGAGAGAGGGTCTTGCTCTGTCTCCGAAGCTGGAGTGTGGTGCCACAATCTCCTCTCACTGCAACCTCTGCCTACTAGGTTCAAGCGATTCTTATGCCTCAGCCTCCTGAGTAGCTTAGATTACAGACATGTGCCACCACACCCAGCTAATTTTTGTATTTTTAGTAGAGACAGGGTTTTACCATGTTGGCCAGGCCTCGCATGATCTGCCCACCTCAGGTCTCGAACTCCTGGTGTCATGTGATCTGCCCACCTCAGCCTCCCAAAGTTCTGGGATTACAAGCATAAGCCACCATGCCTGGCTCAATTTTCTTCTTCTTAAAGCATGTTTTTTAGTAGCCAAATACTTTAGCAAGGATATCGTGGTGGTAAATTATTTCATTTTGTGTTTTTCAGTTTCTTTAACCATTTTGTTCTTTAACAATGTCTTTCCCAAAAAGGGCTGGGTTGCAGGGTTGGGTAATTTATGTTATGTAGATTACATATCAAAAGAAGAGATTACCCTTTGGCATATTTACCCCATATATCTTTGTAGATTTTGCAGGAAGCCATTTAATTTGACTTTTTAAATTTTTCTAAATAGAGAGAAGGTCTCACTGTGTTGCCCAGGCTGGTCTCGAACTCCTGAGCTCAAGTGATCCTCCTGCCTCCACTTTCCAAAAGTGCTAGGATTACAGGTGTGAGCTACCACACCCTGCCTGGTTTGACTTTTTAAAATACACTGGAATGCAAATTTAAACTTTATTAAAGTTCAGTACAGTCAAATGGAATGAAAATCATTTTAATCCTTTTGGTAGGAGCTTTCTACATCTTTGGAGGGGTTCAACTTCTTCTAAACTCTATTGTCTTCTTAGATTCCATTCATTACAACTGTGAGATGCTTCATTTTGAACATGGCTGCTTTGGTATAATGTATAAAAGTAACATTCCTGGTAGGATGCAGTGGCTCATGCTTTTAATCCCAGCACTTTGGGTGGCTTCCAAAGCAGGCAGATCACCTGAGGCCAGGAGTTCGAGAACAGTGTGGCCAACATGGTGAAACCCCATCTCTACTAAAAATACAAAAAATTAGGCAGCTTGGTGGTGCACACGTAATCCCAGCTACTTGAGAGACTGAAGCATGAGAATCCCTTGAACCTGGGAGGCACAGGTTGCAGTAAGCTAGGATCACGCCACTGCACTCCAGCCTGGTGACAGAGACTCTGTCTCAAAAATAAATAAATAACATTCTCACTAATATCTATGTGTGTGTGTATATATGTATGTATCTATCTGTCATCTGTCTGTCTATCTATCTATCTATCTATCTATCTATCTATCTGTCTTTTTTGAGACAGAGTCTTGCTCTGTTGCCCAGGCTGGAATGCAGTGTCATGATTTTGGCTCACTGCAACCTCCGCCTCCCAGGTTCATGTGATTCTCCTGCCTCTCAGACTCTTGAGTAGCTAGGATTACACATGTGCCACCATGCCTGGCTAATTTTTGTATTTTTATTAGAGACGGAGTTTTACCATGTTGGCCAGGCTGGTGTCAAACTCCTGACCTCAAATAATCCACCTCCCTCAGCCTCCCAAAATGTTGAGAGTCATGATTGTGCCACTGCACTACAGCCTGGTTGACAGAGTGAGACCCTGTCTCCAAAAATAAGAAAAACTAACTTAATTCAGTAGCATTGTAGGGTTTAGGTTCTAAAGTTACTATATGGCAAAAATCTCCTTCAAAATTACCCTAAAAAGTCACTTAAACTTCCCAACATTGGAACTGATAGTTATTTCTTTAAACAAGAGCCAAACCTTATCTGGTATTTAAGGGCCATGCTGTCTTTTAACGATAGATTAAAATTTATAAGATTAAAGATTAAAAATTCAGGGCCTCAAAATGCTCCCACTTTGAGAGTCATGGGAGAAATGAAGATATGGCAGATTCACACCTCCCATCTCCTGCTCATTCTGAGCTGTTTGCTCTTTGAAAAGAATGGCCCACAGAACATCTTTCAGTAGTTGGAGGCTACTATGGCCAAGTATAAAGCTTCCCACACACCTCAATTAGTCTACTTCCAGGGAGAAGGGGCCAGGAAATTAACTCTCTCCTTTGGCATGGCCCAAAGAATTGAATTTTCAAACCACACACAGTCTAACTCCTCTGTAAATTAGTCACTCTTGGCCACTCTTGGAGTTGCAGGAAAATGGAAGATTTTGTGTAGGAAGGCAATTTTCCTGTGCTGATCCTTTGATCTAATCTTTAAGATACTTTGGATACAAATAACTTATAATTCCAAGTAGCTTTAATAGAAAAATAGTTCACTCTAAAGATACAGGGGTTATGGACAAAATCTAAGCACAGTACATGTTTAATAAGTGCCTCCTGTGTTCCAAATACTGTTTAGACAGCAAGGAGACAGCATGGGACAAGACATGGCCCAGAAGCCACCTGGCTTGCTTTGTCACTCTACTTAGGGGTTTGTTCAATTAGGGAAGTCCTGGAGAAGCCTTCCTTGACCAGCACTATAAATAGTCCCCACTCCCATTATCTGAGTTGTGTTTTGAAAGAGCTGTCTTTGGCCATCCCATAGATTATGGTCTGTTTGTGTGTCTTATTCACCTACTGGAGAACATTCTTTTTTATTGTTTTTATTCTTCATGTCCCCAGTTTCTAGCATTAGTGCCTTATATATAGTCGATGTTCTATAATTGTTTACAGAACTAAAAAGAAAGAGCATTTAGAATTTCTGTTATTTTCTTGAGTAAACATCTACGAAGATAAAAGGTTAGGTAATACAAGAAGCGGCACTCTGCAGATTGGAGAGTGGTCTCTTGTTGATTGATCCTGACAACTTGTCTCCACCCTCAATAGATCTTTTAATTTAGACCTGCTAAAACCTCAAGAGGCTGTGTAGAGTATATCAGTTCTCATCTGATACTCTAGCATTTCTTTAATTTTTAAATGAAGTTGATACATCTATTTTAAATAGTACTACAAGATTTATAACAATGAATGAGCAGAAAGAAAAGGAGAGGCAGGGAGCTGCTCATTCTGTTTTGTCTTAATATATTTGAGATTATTTGTGACCTTTGTATATTTGATTTTCTTCCTTCATCCTTTGACTTGCTTCTGTCTTTCACTTCATTTTTGAAGTGAATCGTGTTAATCTCTTGCTTCAGAATAAGATCTTACCTTTCATGTTTTCTTTCTTGGCCTGTATGTTTCTGCATTGTTTTTCTCCCCAGACTCCCACCTACTTATTTTTTTTAAGGGATAAAACATAAGTTTATGAAGATAGTTTTTAATATTTGTTGATGTTCTTTAGCTTGTCTTGATAAGAAATTCTGGCGACCCAAAGGTTTTTCCCAAATGTGGGTTCCTTTTGTGATTGCTGCTTACTGGGCTGAGTGGCAGTCCCTGGTGTTCCAGTTCCTATAAGTACACTACACTTGGCCCCTTTCATCACAGTTCTAGGTTCAGTCCTGCCATTAAGGTTGTTCAAGGGTGCGAGTATGACCAAGTTAAAGTGAAACAAAGAAAAACCCTTTTATTTTCTCTCTCAAGCCTCTAATAATGCCTCTTAAGAATAGTCTGTAACCCTGTTTTCCTTAATGTCCTTGTGTAAGTATATGAAGATGGTGAGAGGCACACATTTTTGCGTACAACTTAATAGGAATTGGAGATACAGAGATAAGCAGGATTTTTAGGTGAACTTTAAATGGATGTCTCTACATTTTTGTGTTTATTTTTCCCAGCCAGCTGCTATCATGGGTGGAGGTGAGGAGACAGACAAGATCTTAATTATTTATTTTAATTAAAATACTAAATGCCTGCAGTATAAAAGATCAAGGAATTACTGTAGGAGCTGCAAGATGATTAAGACCAGCCTCTGACCTCAAGTTATTTACACTATAGCAGAGAGATGACAGTTACACAAATGAGGATCATAAAAGAGAGTAAAATAAGTACTGTAAGAGAGCTCTAAACAAAGTACTATGGAAATTCAAAGGGACATAAACTTAAAACCAGTTTTCGAAATCAGGAATAGCATTTTGTAATGCCACATAACATTTCCAACTATGAATATTTAGTAGACAATGTGCCTCTGTGTGTGTATATATGCACAGGGCTTGAGGAGTAGAATCTATTTTGTTTTATCTATCTCATTTCGATTTAAAAGTTCCTTCCTAATAAGGCTCCATAGCATAATGGAAAGAACATAGAACCTTTTTTCCAGTCCCCATTCTGCTTTCATTTGTTAGGTTTGGATGGCATTAGAATCACTATGAATTGGAACAGATTGCAATTGTATCTGCCCCAATATGTCTCATTAGAAGGAAGTCCAGTATTTTCCTGTTGTGGCTTCTTTTTCCTCCTAAATTGTCTAAGAACCCTCAGGGATATAGGCAGTGCAAAAGGAAAGGTGGATAGATCCAGCTTTCACACCCAAAAGGGAAAAGATCCCCACAGTCTACTGTTTGCTTTCCATCATCTCACAGGGTGCTGCTGAAAACTGATTCTCACTATGTGACCAGCCAGTAATGCTGAGCCTGTTCCCTGCATTGGTTACTCTGATGCTTTATGGAGGAAGAGCCAGGTATTTTACTTGGACTCCCAGAACAAAGTTTTTCGTGTTGGCTCTTTTAGCCTCATGCACTGCCATGTTCCTGATGTCAAGTGGCCAAGGAAGCTCTGGATCAGGATCTGTTCAGACACCTGCTACTTTACAAACCCGGAGTTCCCAACCCTCTTTCCTTAGTCTACCCCTGGAAAAAGGCAGGTGGCTCCTTTTCCATATTCCAAACACCAGCACTCTCATTCCTCTCTTGCCTTCCCTAGGTGGTGAGGTTAATCACCTATCCTTGTAAGGAAGTCTGTCCCCAGTTACTCACAGCTGCTTTAGCCTCTCAATCAAGGTACATTTATCCATCCTTCTTGGATGGGGTGGGAGTGAGGGCCCTATAGTGATTCAAGGTGATTATCGGCTCACTCTCATTGTGGAAAAATCTGTGATGGGCATCCTACTTTGTTAATAGTATCTTATCACATGGTGCTGTTGTGAAGATATAATGAGATGGTGATAGGCAAATTTGAGGAGCCAAAGAAATATTATCATCATTGATATTCTGTTGTTTCCTGTAAATCCTTTCAAAGGCCGTCCACTCAGCTTAGGGCAAGTGACTTGATACTGCTTTTCTAGTCCAGTCTCATTTTGTAACACCCTACCCTTTTGCTGTATCTTTAGCCCCACTGGTCTGTCTTAGACTTCCCAAGGCTTTGCTCCCTCACTGGGCTTCTAGAAACACCATGCTTTTGAATAAAGTGGCTTTTCCTTCTCTTTGCCTAGTTAGGTCTTGCATCACTGTCTCCTTTTACAGACAGTCGCCTTCTCTGAAACTCTAATGAAAGTTAAATTTCCCAGTATGTGAGCTGAGAGACCCTTGTTCTTTTCCTTCTTGGCACGTATCACATTGTAAAAGATACATGGTGACCACTTGCTTAACGTTTCTTCTCTGGACTCTAGCACCAAGAACAGTAGGCATGTCTGCCCTGTTCAACCACCAGAAGTTGAATTATTAGGTTCCTTGGTTCTCAGAGCCCTTCCTGTTTCACATTGTTAGTCTTGGAGGTGAGAATATCTGTTAAATCGTAAGCAGAATTAAAAGATAACATGTGGAGGCTGGTGGCTTCCTTCCATCTTCCTAAGTGGAAATGTTCTGTAGTTTTGTTCTACTAAATAGCATTTCTTTCAAGTTATCATCCTTACCATGTTCAAACAGTAGAAACATATTAAACTTTGAGGTCTTTTTCTGCCAACGAGCAATAAATTATGTACATGTTGATCATTGAGAAGGAAGGCCTTGTGTTATTGAACCTAAAATGTGCACTTTTTATTGTTACTAAACCTTTTAACATCATCACTATTTAAACATAATGGTGACCCCTAGTGGATATTCTGCATAACAGACTGAAAGATCAGAAACCCCCTAACTGAAGCTCTTGCTATGTAATGATAATCAGCAAGTTGTCTTTTTTCTTCAGATCTCTATCTTATTTTATGCTAGAATTTAGAAGTCGTAAAGAAGACTTAATTTGTGAGTCTAGCAGCTTCCATTCCAGCACTTACTTGTATTTAGTGTCTTTTAGAATTACTTTTATTTTATATGTAATTCATTCTATAAGCAGAACAATGAAATTGTAAAGAAATAGGGAGAACCTCAATCTAAATACCTTTGGGATTTTTGTGTCACACCTGACACTTATAATTATATATATTTTTTACATACACGTAATTATATTGTGTACATAATATTTCGTGTTCTTTTATCACTTGGCATTACTTTATTTGGACTGAAGTATCTGCATAGTCTACATATTTTTCATTTTTCTTTCTTCCTTTCTTTTTTTGAGATGAAGTCCTGCTCTGTCACACAGGCTGGAGTGGAATGATGTGAGGCTCAGTGTAACCTCCGCGGGTTCAAGCAAGTTGCCTGCCCCAGCCTCCAGAGTAGCTGGGGTTACAGGCACATGCCACCACACCCGGCTAATTTTTATATATATATATATATATATATATATTTTATTAAATTATTTAATATATATAAAATATATATATTTATAAATATTTATATATTTGTTGTTGTTGTTTTTTGAGAGGGAGTTTTGCTCTTGTTACGCAGGCTGGAGTGCAATGACGTGATCTCGGCTCACCACAACCTCCGCCCCCTGGGTTCAGGCAATTCTTCTGCCTCAGCCTCCTGAGTAGCTGGGATTACAGGCACGCGCCACTGTGCCCAGCTGATTTTTTTTTTGTAATTTTTAGTAGAGACAGGGTTTCACCATGTTGACCAGGGTGGTCTCCATCTGTTGACCTCGTGTTCCACCCGCCTCGGCCTCCCAAAGTGCTGGGATTACAGGCTTGAGCCACCGCGCCTGGCCCTACTTTTTATATTTTTAGTAGAGACAGGGTTTCACCATCTTGGCCAGGCTGGTCTCAAACTCCTGACCTCAGGTGATCTGCCCACCTTGGCCTCACTATATTTTTCATTTTTCATGGCATATAGTATCTCATTAGGTTGATACATGTTGTTAAGTTTCATTTTTGCTTTTAGCTTTTCCTTACCATGTCAGTGAAACTGTACATCTTATTCAAAACACAGGAATGTGTATTTTAGCACCCCTGGTAATTTCTGAGATCTAGTTGGAGTGACACTATGGCCAGGGAATCATTCACCTTGAGGCAGCATCTTGCCTGCCCAGTTGACATTACATATGCTGTTAAATAATGCCCTGCTGGCCTTCCATACCCTGATACTCCTTCCCACCTCTTCTTGATGAGGCCTTAGGTACAGTTTGAGTAGCCTTTATCTGAAATGTTTGGGATTGGGAAGTATTTCTGATTTTTAAAAAAATTTTGGAATATTTGCATTATATGTCAGTTGAACGTCTGAAATCTGAAAATTGGAAATTAGAAATGTTTCAAGGAACATTTCCTGTGAGCATTAGACAGGAGCTAAAAAAGTTTTGGATTTGGGGTTTGCGGTCCTCATCTATGTTGTTTTCTGTCCCCATTCATGATAAATCATTGCCCTTGCAAGTGAGCCAAGGTGGGAATGAGTCTCCACAATGTTTTAAATCTAACCAGGACATACTTTTCTCTTACTCCCAAATATGCATTGATTTGTCAGCTGCTTTTAGGGAAAGGAAAAGGAAGTCATTGATTTTTTTTTTTTAAATAGACAGTCTTGCTCTGATGACCAGGCTGGAGTACAGTGGCATGATCTTGGCTCACTGCAACCTTGCCCTCCTGGTATCAAGCAATCCTCCTGTCTTAGTCTCCTAAGTAACTGGGACCACAGACATGCACCATCATGCTCAGCTAATTTTTTTTTTTTTTTTTTAAGAGACACAGTCTTGCTATGTTGCCCAGGCTGGCCTTGAACTCCTGGGCTCAAGCAATCCTCCTGCCTCAGCCTCCCAAAGTGTTGGGATTATAGGAGTGAGCCCCACTATGCCTGGCCTTTCTTCTAGTATGTTCAATGCATACTAAGTATATTTGTAAATCTTATATTTAAAAAAATAAACTCTAGTGCATGGAAGTAAAAATTTATGAAATGCATATAAATTAGAGACTGTTTAATTTAAGAAAGATTTTAAGATCTCCTGTTATATTTTAAGTGATTCAATTCCTAAGAATATACCTTGTAATTATTTATATATATATATATATATATTTACAACTTTTTAACTTAACCTCTCATGAACTTGAAGCAAGTTTGTTGCACATTTGAACCAAGCTCATTCTATCAGAAATCCATGTTTTTGTTGCATTGTGCTTTGGGCCCCTGAGGAATACTCACTGAATAAACCTGTCGGTCCATTATTGAAACTGTATACCAACTTTTTGGCTTCATTTCTAGCAAACTATAACAAAATAGTTGCCATGATTTTAGACCCAAAAGAGACCTAGTCTGTTTGGATGACCAAAGTCCTGAGGGAACTGAGATAACCACTGCAGAGAATCATGTTAATGTTGCTTGGTGAAGAGTGGGTTGTGAGGTATTTTTTTTTTTTTTTTTTTTTTGGTACCAGTGCAGTAAGTCTCTTGGCTAAATGTCATCTGACTTTGAATTCTCATCAAATGTCTTTGTGTTATATTTCCTTGTGGTTTGATCTGTGATAACCTCTAGATAATTCTGAATGGAAATGGTCATTTTCTCTAGTTCTTTCCCAGATAGATCAGTCAACTCCCAGATCCCCCATCACCTCTGTATCATTTCATCGTAATAATTTTTCTTTAGCCCATATTTCTTCTTTCTCTTATTCTAATTAATTACATAGAAAAAAACACAAAAGTATAACTGAGAGAGGAATGATAAAAAGGAATACATAAACCTTTGTGTCATCCTTTGTGAAGTGAGAATCTATATAATTATTTTCACTCTTTGTATTATTAGCTATCTAATTTGGAAGCACCATGTTTCTTAGCAGGATGGTTTGGTCTGTCCTTGCAAACCTGCTTATTTAATTAATAAAATCAGTTGTAGGTGATTCAGTAGCATATTCTTTATGACCAAAATAATAATAAAAAGCAAGTGTTTCAAAACTTAGTGCTGTTTAAATCAAACCATTTTTGTGCACATATTTACAAGCAAAGTAGCTTGTGTGTGCTATCTGATTTCCTTCCAATATATCATCTGATCTTTCAAATAAAAATAGCCCCTTTCTGTTTTTTGTTTTCTATTGGAATATATTTTAAGTAATGTCTCTAACAAGTGGCCGAAAACTTTATTTGGAGGGGCCTTTTGCCAAATCCTTTGCACGATGGTAGGTGTTTGGTTTTGTATTTTGAGTTTTGCTGTTACCTATTGTAACTCCTGAAGCATTTGATGCTCCCACACTAAATTATTAATTTTGATTGCTTTCCTTTTAAGAGTCTTGGGAGGCCGGGCGCGGTGGCACACGCCTGTGATCCCAGCACTTGTGGAGGCTGAGGTAGGCAGATTACGAGGTCGGGAGTTTGAGACCTACCTGGCCAACATAGTAAACCGCTGTCTCTACTAAAAATACAACAACAACAAAAATTAGCCAGGTGTGGTGGTGGGTGCCTGTAATCCTAGCTACTGTGGAGGCTGAGGCAGGAGAATCGCTTGAACCTGGGAGGCAGAGGTTGCAGTGAGCTGAGATCATGCTATGGCACACCAGCCCAGGCAACGGTGCGAGACTTTGTCTCAAAAAAAAAAGAAAAAAGTCTTGGGAGAATTTTCATGACCTTTTCTGGTTGAGAACCAGTGGAATTAGACCTGGGTTTGAAATTCTGTCTCTGCATTCCTTGTCTCTGTGATTTTTGAGCCGTGTCTCTGTTCTCCTGTATGTCAGAAGGGATAATGAAAATGCTGACTTCATAGGGTTGTTGTAAGGAATAAATAGGATAAAATGTGAAAACTTCTCTACGTATAGTGTGTGGCACAAAGCAAACACTTTTTTTTTCCTTTCTCTAACGCCGACTAAACATCTCAGGAGCAAACACTTAAATGTTAGCTTTCATTATAATAGATTAGGAATTGATAGACTTCTATAAAGGGCCAGATAATAAATACTTTAAAAATTTTTTCAAATTTTATTTAGATAGAAATGGAGTCTTGCTATGTTGCCTAGGCTGGTCTCAAACTCCGGGGCTCAAAGGATCCTTGGCTTCTTAAATACTGTGTGTGTGTGTGTGTGTGTACACACTGGGCCATTTAAGAAAACATGGTTTTGTGGGCCAACAATTTGGGCAGGGATAATTTCAGTGATTATTTTGCTCTATATTGTTGCCAACTGGGGTCATTGAGTGGTTTTCTTCCCCCTTACCTAGTAGATGGGTTGCTCTGGATAGTCTAAGATGGCTTGTTCACATGTTTGCTGCCTTGACAGGGCAGGTGGAGGGTGGGCTTAGCCAGGACTATTGATTGGAGCCTCAACACATGGCCTCTCCAGCATGCTACCTCCTTTTTTTTTTAAATGATAAAACATTGCCATTATGAATCTCAGTTCCTGTAACACTTTGTTGCCATCAGTGTTTACTGGGGTGTGTGGCACTTTTGCTTGTACTCCCCAGACCACTGCTTTGAGTCTTTTAAGTTTTTGGCTTTGTAGGCTGATTCTTAGCTGGGGTCTGGAGCAGTACATTTGCTGTGTAGGTGACATCTTAATATATTGGGCACTTAATTTGCTATGTGTAAGCTGCCTTACTAGGCATACCCAGGAGCTATTTCAGAAACTTAAAATGCACCTTAAAGAAGGAAATCCTTCGATATGTGACAACATGGATGAACTTTGAGGACATTATGCTAAGGGAAATAAAGCAGTCACAGAAGCACAAATAATATGATTCCACTTGTATGTGATATCTAAGGGAATCAAGCTCATAAGGAGAGAGTAGAATGGTGGTTGCTAGGGGATATAGGGAACGGGAAATGAGACATTGCTGTTGTATGAAGTTTCAGTTATCCAAGATTAGTAAGTTCTGCTTTATAACATCATGCCTATAGATGATATTAGTACTATTTGTGTGTCATTGTATTTTACACACAAAATTTTGTTAAAAAGGTATATCTCATGTTAAAGTTTCTTATTGTAATTTTTTTAAAGAAACAACTTTGGAGTTAATCATTTGAGATAAAAAGGCAGTAAAACATCAGAACTTAGTGTTTTTCTGTTTATTTACCCCATCCCCATATTCTTGTTAAAACAATAAATTTTGGGAGGGCAGAGTCTGGGGACAGGCCAGGTACTAGAAAGGGCAGGGTCAATGATGGGTCCAGTTGCAAGAGGGGCTAATAGACTTGACTTGAAGCTGTGCTTGCATAATCACTCTGTTTTTGCTTGAATTCTGTTTATCTGGAGTGACTTATGGTGTGGTAGCTAAGTATTCTTTGTCTTACTGTTTAGGATTTAGAGGGTCATATGCAGTCAACTCCCCATCACTACTGCCTCTCCTTGGAGTCTCTGGAATGGCCTTTTAGTTTACATTTGTCTTCTTGTTATTTCTCTCCTATCAGCCTATTGACATTTAATACTCTAAGATGATATTTTTTAGTTTGGATGTGTTTACGTCATATTTATCTATATATATTAAAATTGCAAACCCTTTACTGTAGGTGAGGTAATAGTACCTAGCTCAGAGTGTTCTGAGACTTGCTTAAAGTGCTTCAGAAAAAATGTTAACTATTACTGTTATTGGATAACCATCTTCTAAACTTCCTTTTTTAGAAACTGATTCAGCAGTACAGAAAGAACTTAGAAACCAGACACCTGCTCCATCTGCAGCTCAAACTTCTGCTCCCTCTAAGTACCACCGAACTCGATCTGGGGGAGCCAGGGATGAACGATATCGATCAGGTGAGGAGAAGCCACAGAATGGCCAGCTGAATCATTTTCCTAACTGTAGTATGAACTGCGTATCCTGAGAGCTTCTAATATTTGTGTTTTGTTTTGTTTTGTTTTCCCTTGAGGCGTCAACAGGTCTATATTAACTCATTCACCAATCATTTTTTTTTGTACCCTACTATGTGTCAGATATAGTAGGTACTCAGTAATTTCCTGGAAATGCTGTTTCTGGCTGGGAGCAGTGGCTCACACCTGTAATCCCAGCACTTTGGAAGGCCAAGGTGGGCAGATCACTTGAGGTGAAGAGTTTGAGACCAGCCTGGCCAACATGGTGAAATCCAGTCTCTACTTAAAATATGAAAATTAGCCAGGCATGGTGGTGGGCGCCTGTAATCCTAGCTACTCAGGAGGCCGAGGCAGGAGAAGCACTCGAACCCAGGAGGTGGAGATTGTAGTGAGCCAAGATCCCATCACTGCCCTTCAGTCTGGGCGACAGAGTGAGACTCTGTCTCAAATTTAAAAAAGGGAAAAAAAAAGATGGTTTCTGCCCTCAAGGAACTTAATAGTTTAAAAAGAGAGCCAGACAAGGATACAGGCACAAAGACCATATGAATAAATAATAAGAAAATGAAAGGTTGGGTCTCGTGGATGGTGCTGGGAGAGCTCAGTGGATTCTATTGGAAGAGGCAGGTTCTTCTGCGTTTGCCAGAGCTGTTGTGTAACTAGTCTTTTTTAACTGATGGAGCTAAAAGAAAACTCACAATGAAGTTTCAAATTACCTATTTCTTCTAACCCAAAAAGTACCCATGGGAAAGAAAAGGGCAAGGTGCGCCTGCCTGGCAATGGGAGCGTGTACCAGGTGGCCAGTACCAGATGTGCGGCTTTGATAAGCGGAGGAGTGGATTGGAGATCCCCAGAGCATGTGTGGTGCAGCAGGCCCTTCCAATGCCCACTTCCTGTCCATTGCACTTAGAGTAGTCTCTGCAGCACATTTCTTGTTTTAAGAAGTGGCAAAATGAAGCCAGAAGAAGAATGGGGATATTATTTATTTTCTTCAGATTTTTGTCTTCTTTGTACTGACCAAGGTTGCCTTAACGTTTTCTTGAATTGAAAAGCACAGTCGGTATCACATTCTCTCAAAAACTGCTTTGGAGAAAATGAGGAGGCTGGGTGCGGTGGCTCACGCCTTTAATCCTAGCACTTTGGGAGGCTGAGGTAGGTGGATCACCTGAGGTCAGGAGTTCAAGACCAGCCTGGCCATCATGGTGAAACCCCATTTAAAAAAAAGAGAGAGAGAGAAAATGAGGAGAGGACACAGTTCCAGAGCTACATCAGCCATTTTGTCAGCTGATTTTACTAGACAGATATTTTCACACACAGAAGGAGAAAATGATGAGAAGTCTTCAGTTAAGGAAAAAAAAAAATGGAGGTTGTAATTTTATACCAAAACTGTCTTGAGTGATCAGGAGAGGGTTGCTCAGAGAACAAGACATCTTAAGCTGAGTCATGGTAGATAGACAAGAGTTAGCCACAGAAATAGTGTTCAGAACTTAGAATGCAAGGGCCAGAAAGAGGTGGGAGATGAGGCTAGAAGGATTACCAGAGACCAGATCTTGTGGGATCTTGAATGTCACTGAAGTATTTTCAGTAGAGCAGTAACATCATTAGGTTTGTATTTGTTGTAATAGCTCACTCCAGCTGTAGACTGGAGTGCCTGGCACAGAGCCTACCATATATAAGAGCTAAACAGATATTTTGCAGAAAGAAGGGAATTGAAGTATTTACTAGTAGGCTGGGTGCTGTGGCTTACACCTGTAATCCCAGCACTTTGGGAGGCTGAAATGGATGGATCACTTTAGGTCAGGAGTTCGAGACCAGCCTGGTCAACATGGTGAAATCCCATCTTTACTAAAAATGGGAAAAAAAATTATCTGGGCATGGTGAGGCACACCTGTAATCCTAGCTACTCGGAGGCTGAGGTGGGAGGTTTGCTTGAACCTGGGAGGCAGAGGTTGCAGTGAGCCAAGATTACACCGTTGCACACTCCAGCCTGGGTAACAGAACGAGACTCCATCTAAAAAAAAAAAGTAGTGGTTACTAGTTAAGGAATGGATTAGAGAAAGGGAGGGCTGGAAGTAGCACAGCATTCAGGTGCTCCCCTTTGTTGCCAATCACCTAAGCCTGATTTTCCAGCCACCTAGTGTTGCCTTTTGAGGCTGGAGCCCAGGTTCAGCAGCAGCATGTTCCAACCTGTCCAGAAGGGTTTTTAGCCTTTACAGCTTTCATCCCTGGCCTTCTGGGAGTTTTCATGTTGTTTTACCTTTGTTTTTCCAGCATGTAATAAAGAATTATTAAGGAACCAAAAAGGTGATTTCAACATTCTATATCCAAGCCAATCACATATAAAAAAGTTTTCTGTGAGCTTATTTAGCACTATAAAATTTTGTGCTTCACCTTAATGAAGTCAACTGATGCCTGAGATGGAAAGTGATCTTACTGTAAGTCATTCTAACTCCCTTGATGTTAAAACTCAGCTGTGCTCTGTAGTCCCCGCTCTTTTGCACCACTGCTTTCAGATTACCCCAAGTATTATAAAGTATATGCTGTGGATCAGATACTAGTCAGCTTACTGTGGAGACAGTTGGCTAGGTGCAGGTGTACTGGAGAGTCTTTAACAATTTTATGTTTATCGCACTGTTTTTCTGTGTGTGTGTGTGTGTGTGTGTGTGTGTGTGTGTTTTTAAAGGATAGTAACAAGAAGTGGGCCAGAACGAGGTGAAGTAGGGGAGAAAAAGTGATTTAAAAGTGATTTTAAAACCCTGAAAATACTGAAAGCAATGAGAATCCTGCAATACTGTCAGGAGGGGAACATGAAAAGGGAATGCAAGTATAGACTTTGGGTGAAAATCAAATTTTTCAATATATTAGGAATTGCTCAACTAAATAGTGAAAAAAAGCTCAGCATGTGAAAGAAATAGAGTTTCTGAGAATTCTGGCTTCGAAAAAGAAGAAAGAAAAGAAACCAGCAGGGTGTGGTGGCTCATGCCTGTAATCCCAGCACTCAGGGATGCCGAGGCAGGAGGATCACTTGTGAAGAGACCAGCAGCAGCTGCAGAGGTGGGGCAGATAAGTAGCGGAGTTTGATGGTAGCTGAACTTGTTTCTGTTTGCTACTCCAGTCATAATTTACATGTCATATGCAAAAATAGCTGAATAATGTAGGGTATGTTTAATAAAAGTTGCAGGAATTCAGAATAAAGTGATGGCTACATAAGAAGGATTTTACATTAATGCTGATGAGTGTAATTATAAAATCCTTTCTTATTTGATGGAGGCTTATTAACACCTAGAACATTTCAACCAATCATAATCAAATCTAAGTAGACTTAGTGTTCACATTTCAGACGCAGTATAAATAACTTACCTTTATTCAGAGTTTAGATTATCTGACCTGATTCTGTTCTTTGTGCTTTAGCCAAGAGGGAGCTTACATTTCAAGTATACTGCCTTATTAGTATATTTCTTTTTCCTGCACATCCAGGCATGATGTGCCTCCCTACACACTTAGTATGGTCTCAAATGTAGAAAACACAAATTAATGCCTGAGATGGAAAGTGATCATACTATAAGTCATTCTGACTCCCTTGATGTTAATCTCTTGAGGAGGTAGGTACCTCAAACAAAACAACAAAAATAACGCAGGACATTAAGGGAGTAATCGTATCACCTTATTCAGCTCAAACATGAGTATTGGTAAATGATACCCAGCTTTCACATGCTTCTGGGAGAGATGGCCAAAGTCAGCTGTGTCTGGGGATTGACCTCTGGAAGTGACTTCTTTATCAAAGATCAAGATGAATTGTGTGTTGGTGAATGAGTCAAATTCAGTAAAGAGAGCTGCCTGTTCTTGTCAGTTAGAGTCTTTGCTAATAGATAGCTGAACATCTCCTTTTGACACTGGTGTTTGGGTCAAGGTTTATCATGTTTGAAAATGGTTGGGTGGCTTGATTTGTTTTGTGATCTGATGCTATGAATCGTTGTGACAGGGAAAAATATGCTCTTTAATTACTAATTATCCAAATGTTACAGGCCTTCTAAAGCTTACTTAATGTGAATAGTTCCCTAGCTTTGTCCAGTTTGCCATTACATGTTTCGTATCACATATAAAAAATACTTTTGGAAATGTACTCTTAATAAATGTGAAAATTTGATTTGCTGTTTGTTGCTGACAAAGTGCTTTCTCAGTAGAAATGATTAATATTTTTTTTTTAAATGAGATGCAGTCTTGCTCTTGTTGGCCAGGGTGGAGTGTAATGGTGTGATCTTAGCTCACTGCAACCTCTCTTCCCAGGTTCAAGTGCTTCTCCTGCCCCAGCTTCCTGAGTAGCTGGGATTACAGGCACCTACCACCACATCTGGCTAATTTTTTTTTTTTTTTTTAGTAGAGACGGGCTTTCACCATGTTGGCCAAGCTGGTCTTGAACTCCTGACCTCAGGTGATCCACCTGCGTCAGCCTCCCAAAGTGCTGGGATTACAGGTGTGAGCCACTGCACCCGGCTTAATTATTTATTTTCTAACACAGCTAAGAATCATTTTTCCTTCTAATATAAAGACATTTTTCTCATTTTAACATACCTAAAATCGGAATGTTTTATATAAGATGGCATCATAGATTCAATTAAATATGCAATCGTGACTCAACTAAGTACATCCCAAGGATACTGCAATTGTGTAACCAGTATAAATGCAGTATAAAATTATTTTATTTCAGAGCCAAAATTAAGTTGGTAATGTCTTAAAAGTAATAGCCTAACAGTTTGGCAATATCTTTAAAATTTTAAATAGTCATATTCTTTATCCAGAAATTATACTTTAAGGAATTTATTTTATATAAACAATCATGTGCACAAAGATGTATACATATATATACAAAGATGTTTGTAGTATTGTATATAGTACAATGGTTAAATAAGTCATAGAATGTTCACACAGTAGAATTTTATGAAAGTTAACAAGAGAAAAATGAGGTAGATGTATTTGTGCAAATATCGAAGGATGTACAAAATACTTTCTTTTTTTTTTTTTCTTTTGAGGCAGGGTCTCACTCTGTTGCTCAGGCTGGAGTGCAGTGGCACAATCATGGCTCACTGCAGCTTCCAACTCCTGAGTTCAAGCAATCCTCCTGCCTCAGCCTCTTGAGTAGTTGGAACTACAGGCACACGCTACTGTGCCAGGTTAACTTATTTTATTTTTTGTAGAGATGGGATCTCACTTTGTTGCCCATGCTGGTCTCAAACTCCTGGTTTTAAGCAATCCTCCCGCCTTGGCCTCCCCAAGTGGTAGGATTACAGGAATAATATTTATAACATTATTATAATAATATAAACATATGTTAGTGTGTTTACAGACATGGAGACCTGAAAAAATATATACCAAACTATTGAGGCGGGATTATTTTTGGGAAGTGGTGGGTCAAGGGAAAATTTTCACTTTAGCATTATGTATATTCACATCTTTTTGCAATATGTATTTTTTTTTCAATATTTTATTACGGTAAACTACCCATAAATTTATGAGTATTGTAAATTTTAAAGATAGGTTTTAAGATTTTAGGGTCTTAATTACTATTATTATTATTATTGACAGAGTTTCATTCTGTTGCCCCAGCTGGAATGCAGTGGCACTATCTTGGCTCATTGCAACCTCCACCTCCTGGGTTAAATTGATTATCGTGCCTCAGTTTCCCAAGTAGCTGGACATGCCACTACCCCCAGCTAATTTTTGTATTTTTAATAAAGATGGGGTTTCCCTATGTTGGCTAGGCTGGTCTCGAACTCCTGGCCTCAAGCAATCCACCCACCTTGGCCTCTCAGTGTGCTGGGATTACAGCTGTGAGCCAGTGCCCCTGGCCCAGTTATTGTTCTTAATGACTTTTACTCTAAGTATGGATTCTTGTGATTCAATGCTGGAGCTAAATGCAGTATAACTCCCTTTGCCACCCTAACTGTGAACTTTTCTGTCTCTGTCCAAATCTAATCTCTGATCTGGTGATGGCTGGCACTGGCACACCAAGATCATTTTATTTCTGATACACTCCTCATACCATAGAAGGTAAGTTGAATTCTGTTCAGTAAGCATTTATTGTAGACCTCCTATGATTTGAGCAAAATGTTAGATTGTCAGAGAAACATAGATGAAAACATGGGAGTTTTTCTTGTTTGTGTTTTTTTTTTTGAAATAGGGTTCCGCTCTGTTGTCCAGACTGAATTGGAGTGGCACAGTCTCCACATCCTCCAACCTCCACCTCCTGGGCTCAGACTATCCTTTTCCTCCTTAGCCTGGGTAGCTGGGACTACAGAGACACCCTGCCATGCCTGGATAATTTTTGTATTTTTTGTGGAGACAGGGTTTCACCATGTTGCCCAGGCTGGAGTTGTTGTTTTTTTCCAATACAAGGTACAGAGGTGACACAGAAGAGGGAGACGGGAAGGCATACAGTGTCAAGAATGGGCTTCAGAGTGGAGGTGGTGATGTCTAAGCCATTTTGAAGGATGAATAGCTGTTTGCTATGTGAATATTCCAGGCAGAAGAGACATAATTTATCAAGGCATAGCAATGTGAAATAGAAAATTAAAATATCCCCTCTTCTTCCTCTCCACCCTGCCCACAGAGTAGTGCCCTAATTAATGCTGTGGTATCCTGTTTCAAAAGTTAGTTGTAGCTGCCTCTGCAAGAGGTCATTACCTTAGAAATTCAGGGAAAATGGTATGATTGCTTGTTGGCTGGCAAGGAATTCCTTGGACTTTACCTCTCTGCTTTATGACTCAGCCCACCCACACATCTGCCTTTCACTCTATCCTTATCTATCTATAAAAAAATCCTAACAGGTGGCTGGGCGCGGTGGCTCACCTTAATCCCAGCACTTTGAGAGGCTCAAGGTGGGCAGATCATGAGGTTAGGAGTTCAAAATTAGTGTGGTCAATATGATGAAACCCTGTCTCTACTGAAAATACAAAAAAATTAGCCAGACGCACCTGTAATCTCAGCTACTCAGGAGGCTGAGGCAGGAGGATCGCTTGAACCTGGGAGGCGGAGGTTGCAGTGAGCTGAGATCATGCCACTGCACTCTAGCCTGGGTGACAGAGCAAGACTTCATCTCAAAAAAAAAAAAAAAAAAAAAAAAGAAAGAAAGAAAAGAAAAGAAAAATCCTAACAGATAAGGAAGAGCACTCAGTTTAAAGCCTGGCTGTGCCACTCATTGACCATGTGCTAACTACTTGGTAAAAACAAGCCAAGAGGGCTGGGCACGGTGGCTCACGCCTGTAATCCCGGCACTTTGGGAGGCCAAGGCGGGTGGATCACCTGAGGTCAGGAGTTCGAGACTAGCCTGACCAATGTGGTGAAACCCCGTCTCTACTAAAAATACAAAAATCAGCCAGGCATGGTGGTCTGTGCCTGTTACTTGGAAGACTGGGGCAGGAGAATTGCTTGAACCTGGGAAGTGGAGGTTGCAGTAAGTGGAGATCAAGCTGCTATACTCTAGCCTGGGTGACAGAGCAACACTCAAAAAAAAAAAAAAAAAAGGTGGGGGGGAGGAAGAAAGAAAAAAAGAATAGGAGCAGATACTTTGAAACTAAAAATAACGATTTCACTTATCTTTTTGGAAACATGGGAAAAGAAAAGTTCCAGTTTTATCCATGGATGTGGGGGGAAGTGGACACTCTTTTATCTTGGTGGTAAAAGTATTAATTCTTAATGTTACTAATGAGATTGGACATTTAGAGATATGTTTACTGGCCATTTGTGCTTTTTCTCTAAACTACCTTTTCCTTGCCTAAGCCTATTTTTTTAAGTTGGATTGTTTGTGTTTTTTTTTTTTTCCTTCTTACTTGCAAGGGCTTTTTTTATCCTAAAGATACTAACATTTAAATTGTACCATAGGTATTTGCCAATGCAGATAGACAAGAAAAATCAATGTAAGAATTAGAAAAGAAGTAAAACTGTTATTTGCAGCTTATGTGATCATTTATTTAGAAAACACAAGAGAATCAATGACAGAATTAAGACAATTCAGTCAGCAAAATATAAAATTAGTACAGAAATCAGCGGCCTTCACATATGCAAATAAACAGTTAAAAGATACAAATCACAAGGTCAGGAGATAGAGACCATCCTGGCTAACACAGTGACACCTCATCTCTACTAAAAATAGAAAACATTGGCGGGGCGTGGTGGCACGCTCCAGTAGTCCCAGCTTCTTGGAAGGCTGAGGCAGAAGAATCGATTGAACCTAGAAGGGGGAGGTTGCAGCAAGCTGAGATTGTGCCACTGCACTCCAGCCTGGGCAACAAGAGTGAAACAAGTGATACTCCGTCCAAAAAAAAAAAAAGATACAGTAGTAGAGCAAACATCGTTTACAAAAGCAATAAAGATAAAATATATTTAGGAATAAACCTAATAAATATCTAAAACCTTTATTTAAAAAACTTTAAAACCCTGAAAGACAAAACAGTAGACCTGAGAAATGGAAAGACATCCCTTGTTCCTAGGGCAGTTTAACATCATGAAGATGCCAGGTCTGTCTAAATTGCTTTATACATCTAATCTAATCCCAATCAAAATAGTGTCAAATTTATTTACAGAGCTAGACAGCTCAGTTTTTAAGTTCATTTGGGAAAATAAACAGATAAGAATAACTAAGAGAACACTGAGAAAAGCTATAAGGAGTGACTGCACCTACTAGATACTAGAACATCCTATGGAGACTATAATTAAAACAATTTGGTATAGCCCACAAATTAGCAGGCCAACCATTAGAATAACAAGTTGAGAGGTAGGCGTATATCTGGGAATTTAATATACAATAAAGATGACATTACAAATCACCAGGACAAAAAATGAACTTTTAAATAAATGACACTAGGACAGCTGGAAAAAGATTAATTAGATTCATACCTCACACCATGTATAAGCATAAACTTCAGGTGGGTGCAGTGGCTCACACCTGTAATCCCAGGGATTTGGAAGGCTAAAGTGGGTGAATCACTTAAAGTCAGGAGTTCGACGCCAGGCTGCCCAATATGGTGAAACCCTGTCTCGACTAAAAATACAAAAAAATTAGCTGGGTGTGATGGTGAGTGCTTACGGTCCCAGCTACTCAGGAGGCTGAGGCATGAGAATCACCTGAACCCAGGAGGTAGAGGCTGCTGCGAGCCAAGATTATGCCTCTGCACTCCGGCCTGGGTGACAAAGCAAGACTTTGTTTCAAAAAACAAAAGCATAAACTTAAAAAATCAGGGATCTATATGTAAAAAAGAAACCATATTAAGTGCCAAACAAGGCCAGGTACCATGGCCCATGCCTGTAATCCCAGCATTTTGGGAGGCCGAGGTGGGTGGATCACCTAAGATTAGAATAGCCTGGCCAACATGATGAAACCCTGTCTCTACTTAAAATACAAAAATTAGCAGGTGGTGGTGGCAGTGAGCCCTGTAATCCCAGCTACTCAGGACCCTGAGGCAGGAGGATCGCTTGAACCCAGGAGGCAGAGGTTGCAGTAAGCCAGGATTACGATTACACCACTGCAGTCCAACCTGGGCAACAAGAGCAAAACTGTCTCCAAAAAAAAAAAAAAAAGTGCCAAATAAAAACATCACCGAATTTTCCTATAATACAGCCTTATGGGAAAGCTCAGAAGCAGATGTAATTTTTAAAACTACATGAAAATATTTTTGTTGTGGTTAAAAAACACATACATTTATCCTTTTGACAGTGTTTAAGTATACATTACAGTATTGGTAACTGTATGCATGCTGTTGTACAGCAGATCTCTAGAACTTGTTCATCTGTGTGACTGAAAATCCATACCTGTTGAACAACAGCTCATTTCCCCTCCTCTCAGCCTCTCCCAATCACCATTCTACTTCCTGCTTCTGTGAATTTGAGTACATCATATAACTGGAATCATGCAGTATTTGTTTATTTGTAATTGGCGTATTTTACTCTGCACAGTGTCGTCAGGGTTCATCCATGTTGTAGCATATGATGGGATTTCCTTCTTTTTTTAAGGTTGTATAATATTTCTTTGTATGTATATACCATGTTTTGTTTATTCCACCACAATGGAGATTTGGTTGCTTCCACATCTTAGTTGTTATGAACAATGCTGCAGTGAACATGGGTGTACAAAATCTCTTTGAGATCCTGTTTTCAGTTCATTTGGACAAATATCCAGGAGTGGAATTGCTAGGTCATATGGTAAATCTATTCTTATTTTTATTTATTTTTTATTTTATTTTATTTTTTTTGAGACAGAGTCTTGCTCTGTTGCTAGGCGCCAGGCTGGAGTGCGGTGGCGGGATCTCGGCTCACTGCAACCTCCGCCTCCCGGATTCAAGCAATTCTCCTGCCTTAGCCTCCTGAGTAGCTAGGATTACAGGCGCACGCCACCATGCCCAGCTAATTTTTGTATTTTTAGTAGAGACAGGGTTTCACCATGTTGGCCAGGATGGTCTTGATCTCTTGACCTCATGATCCACCTGCCTCAGCCTCCCAAAGTGCTGGGATTACAGTAAATCTATTTTTAATCTTTGAGGAAGCTCCATACTGTTTTTCATAGAAGCTATATCATTTTACAGTCTCACTAATTGTACGCAAGCATTCCACTTTCTCTGAATCCTCTTCAACACGTGTTTTCTGGTTTTTTGATCCAGGAGAAAATTCTAATAGGTGTGAGGTCGGACTGTTCTAGTGGCTGTGAAGTAATACCTCATTGTGGTTTTGATTTTCATTTCCTTGAAGAAAGTCATGTTATTAAGCATCTTTTCATATGATTGTTGGTTATTTATCTTCTTTGGAGAAATGTATATTCAAGTCCTTTGCCCATTTAAAAAATTGGGTTAATTATTTTTTTTTGTTACTGGGTTATAGGAGGTCTTTATTTTAGATATTAACACCCTACCCAACATATGGTTTGTAAATATTTCCTCCCGATTTTGCAGGTTATCTTTTTATTCTGTTGATTGTTTCCCCTGATGTGCAGAAGTTTTTAAGTTTAACGAAGTCAGGCCTATTTTTGCTCTTATTGCCTGTGTTTTTGGAGTCATATTCAATAAATTGTTGTCGAAGCCAATGTCATGAAGCTTTTTCCCTCTATTTTCTTATAGGAGTTTTAGTTTTTGGCCTTACTGTTAGGTCTTTAATCTATTTTGATTCAATTTCTATATATCATGTTAAATAAGAGCCCATTTTCATTCTTTTGCATGTGGATATTTGGTTTTCTTACACATTTGTTGAAGAAACTATCCTTTCCCCATTATGTAGTTTTGGCACCCTTGTTGAAGATCATGTGACCTTATATGAGAGGGTGTATTTCTGGGCTCTCTATTGTTCCATTGGTTTTCATGTTGGTCTTTATGCCAGTACCACACTATCTTGAATATAGGAGCTTCGTAATAACTTTTTTGTTTTTTTAAATAGGACAGAATATCACTGTGTTTCCCAGGCTGGTCTCAAACTCCTGGGCTCCAGAGATCCTCCCCCCTCCAGCCTCCGAAAGTATTGGGATTACTAGTGTGAACCACCATGCCCATTCTGTAATAGTTTCTAAATCAGCCTGTAATCCTAGCACTTTGGGAGGCCAGGGTGGGCAGATCACTTGAGGTCAGGAGTTCGAGATCAGCCTGACCAACATGGTGAAACCCTGTCTCTACTAAAAATACAAAAAGTAGCTAGGCATGGTAACACACACCTGTAGTCCCAGCTACTTGGGAGGCTGAGGCAAGAGTGTCACTTTAACCTGGGAGGCAGAGCTTGCAGTGAGCCAACCAGGATCACACCATTGCACTTCAGCCTGGACCACAGACCGAGACTCCATTTCAAAAAAATAAAGGAAAAGGAAATATGATGACTCCAGTGTTGTGCTTCTTTTTAAATATTATTTTGGCTATTTGGAATCTTTAGAGGTTATGTGTAAAAAGTTGTTTCTTCTATTTCTGGGAAAAAAAAATGCCATTGGATTTTTGATAGAGGTTGCATTGAATCTGTAAAATGTTTTGGACAGTAACGACATTTTTTTTTTTTTTTTCAGTAACGACATTTTAACAATATAAAATCTTCCAGTCTGTGAACACAGGATCTCTTTCCTATTTCTAATTTCTTTCAGAGATGTTTTGTATTTTTAATGTCACCTCCTCAGTTAAGTCTATTCCTAAGTATTTTGTTCTTTTTGATGCTATTATAAATGGAAATATTTTCTTAATATTCTTTCCAGGTAGTTCATTGTTAGTGTACTGAAAAACAACCGATTTTTTTTTTTTAAAGAGGAAACAGGATCTCCCTCCTTTGTGCCCAGGCTGGAGTGCAGCAGTGTGATCATAGCTCACTGCAGCCTCCACCTCCCGGGCTCAAGTGATCTTCCTCGTTAGGTTTTCTGAAAGAATTTGAGAAAGATTGACATTAATTCTTATTGAAATATTTGATAGAATTCTCCAGTAAAGCTGTCAGGTCCTGGGCTTTTCTTTGTTGGGGAGTTTTTAGTTACTGATTCAGTCTCCTTGCTAGTTATAGGTCTGTTGAAATTTTCTATTTTTTTGTTATTCAGTCTTGGTAGGTTTATGTTTCTAGGAATTAATCCAGTTTCTTGTATATTATCCAATTTGTTGGTAGGTAATTATTCATAGTAGTCTTTCTTTTCTTTTTTTTGAGAAAGTCTCTCTCTGTCATCGAGGCTAAAGTGCAGTGGCACAATTATGGCTCACTACAGCCTCAGTTCTCCTGCCGCAACCGTTGGTAGGTGGTACTACACAGGCAGACTCACCCATGCCAGCTAATTTTTGTGTTTTTTGTAGACACAGGTGTTGTCATGTTGCGCAGGCTGGTTTCCACCTCCTGGGCTCATGTGATCTGACCACCTTGGCCTCCCAAACTGCTGAGATTGCAGGCGTGAGCCACTGTACCTAGCCCATAGTCTCTTATAATTCCTTTTATTTCTGCGGCATCCAGTTGTAATGTCTCCTCTTTTACTTCTTATTTTAGTTATTTCAATCTTCTTTCTTTTGTTCTTAATAAAGCTAAGGGTTTGTCAATTTGTTGATCTTTTCAAAAAACCAACTAGCTTGTTGATTTTTGCCCCCTATTTCTCTATTCTCTATGTCATTTAATTCTACTGTAATCTTTATTATTTCTTTCCTTCTGTTTTTTATTTTTGAGATGGAACCTTACTCTGTTGCCCAGGCTGGAGTGTAGTGACATGCTCTCAGCTCACTGCAACCTCCATCTCCCGAGTTCAAGTGATTCTCCTGCCTCAGCCTCCCAAGTAGCTGGGACTACAGGCGCCTGCCACCACACCTGGCTAATTCTTTGAATTTTTAGTAGAGATGGGGTTTTACTCTGTTGGGCAGGCTGGTCTCAAACTCCTGACCTCAGGTGATCTACTCACCTTAGCCTCAAAAAGTACTGAGATTATAGGCGTGAGCCACCACGCCAAGCACCTTCTCCTAATTTTGGATTTAGTTTGTTCTTTTTTTAGTTCCTTATGTTATAGTTTGGTTTTTTTTATTTGAGAGCTTAATTCTGTAATAATTTTTAAGAACACATCTTTTGCATGGTTTAAAAAAAGCCATAAACAATGTCAAAAAAACAAATGCCTGCTATCCAAATGTCACATAAAGGGAAAAACAAAAACAAATGCCATACCAAAAGAAAATATTTCCTTCCTTCCCTTCCCTCTTCCCTTCTTTCTTTCCTTCCCTTCCCACTTTCCTTCCCTCTTCCCTTCCCCATTTCCTTCCCTTCCCTCTTTGCTTTCATCCGTCCGTCCGTCGGTCCATCCGCCTTGTCTTTCTTGACAGAGTGTCACTCTGTTGCCCAGGCTGGAGTGCAAGTAGTGCAATCATGGCCCAGGCAGCCTCAACCTCCTGGGCTCAAGTGATCCTCCTGTCTCAGCCTCCTTAGTAGCTAGGCCTACAGGCACATGCCACCACATGGGCAGTTTTTTATTTTTTGTAGAGGTAGGGTTTTATTATGTTGCCCAGGCTGGTTATATACTCCTCCCATGTTGGCCTCCCAAAATGCTTGGATTATAGGTATGAGCCCCTGCACCTGGCCAGAAAAGATTTCTAATATAAGGAAAAATAAACAGAGAAGGCTGGAAGAAAAAAAGTGACTAAGTGACATGAACATTCACTTCACTTAAAAACAGACAACATCAAATGGCCCTTATGTCCTCTGCAAAAAGCTTTAATCTCACTAATGATCAAGGAAACACAAATTAAAACTATACTAGGATACCAGTTCTCAGCTGTCAAGTTGGCAGCAATCAAAAAACTAGACAACACACTCCAAAGGTGAGGCTGTGGGGTTGCAGTATACCTGTACATTGCTAGTAGTAATGAAGGGTGGTAAAAACCCTTTTTGGGGAAGAATTTTCCAAGATGTGACAAAATTGATACTTACTTGCTTTTTTATTTAGAATTCTCTCATCAGAATTTACTCTGAAAGATATGCCCTAATTAGTATAAAAACATATTTATAGAAGGCTATTTGTTACAGCATTCTTTTTAATTGTAAAATATTAGAAACACCTACACGTCCAGACATAGGATAATAGTTTAATAAACTGTGTACAGTAGAGTACTGTACAGCTATAAAAAAGAATGAAGAATGCTGATAGAGAGTGATTTCCAGGGAGTATTGTTCAGTGGAAAAAGCAAAGTGCAAAAAATATAATACACTTCTTTTGTTCATGAAAGACAGGGACATGAAAAGATATACATGTCTGCTTATTTTTATAAAAAATTATAAATATATGTATCTGCTACCTATAGACAGGAGGGTGGGTGGGATGGGGGTAGAAGTGATTGCTGGGGTAGTAATAATTCTTTAAGCTAACTTTTTGGTATAGTTTTGGCTTTTGGAACCATGTTAATTTTTAATCAGCAAGATTGGGAAAGACTTATGGAATATAAACAAAAAAATCAACCTAACTCTGTGAACTATAGAAACACACCAAAGCAGGAAAAGATGAAAACTAACTCAAATAGCTTTTTACCGTGATACTTTAATTATATGTCCTAAGTCTAAAGACCAAAAGGACTACAAGTAAACACTGAACACTAGTTAGAAGATTTATTTTTCATATTGGCATAAGATAGCAATTTTTGGCTGGTCGCAGTGACTTACGCCCATAATCCCAGCTCTTTGGGAGGCCAAGGTGGCCAGATTGCTTTAGCCCAGGAATTTGAGGACAGCCTGGGTAACACGGTAAAACTCCGTCTCTACCAAAAATGCAAAAAAAAAAATTAGCTGTGTCTGCACCTGTGGTCCCAGCTACTCATGAGTTTGAGGTGAGAGGATTGCTTGCGCCTGGAAGGTGGAGTTTGCGGTGAGCTGAGATCATGCCACTGCACTCCAGCCTGGGTGACAAGAGTGAGACCCTGTCTCAAAAAAATAATTTTTAAAATGTACTTCCTGTGTATGGTAGGGTTGAGAAATGAGTAAAATATATTGAGAATATCGTGAACCAGGTTTTGTCCTATTAGAGAAGGGAATTATACATGGAAAGAAGGAAAATTAGAATGATGTTGAATTGGAAATGGAAGTATTAATATGAACTTATCATTTTAAATATAGTTAGAAACATATGTTATACATGTATGAATTTCTTGATCCATCAAAAGGGCTTAGAAAAGATACCCAACAGCACTGAGTACCCCTGCTTCTAAGATGTTGGGTTTTTTTGTGTGTGTTTTTTTTTAATACAGAGTCTCGCTCTGTTGCCTAGGCTGGAGTGCAGTTCCGCTCACTGCAGCCTCTGCGGGTTCAGGGGATTCTTCTGCCTCAGCCTCTCAAGTAGCTGAGACTACAGGAGTGTGCCACCACACCCGGCTAATTTTTGTATTTTTAGTAGAGACGGGTTTCACTGTGTTAGCCAGGATGGTCTTGATCTCCTTACCTTGTGATCTGCCTGCCTTGGCCTCCCAAAGTGCTGGGATTACAGGTGTGAGCCACCACACCCAGCCAAGATCTTGGTTTTTAAATGCCATTCATTTTTCCCTAAAAGGAGCCACATCTTCCTTGAAGAAAGGTATAATTCTAGGGCTGGAGCAGGAAAAGTACCTCATGAGCATGGAATATCTTATGTCATAAAACAACTGCTCAAAATGATGGAACTGTGTCCAAAGGACATGAGAGTCAGTATGAAGGGACTCCTATTGGTCAAATCTGCAAAAATATGAGCATCAAAATAATGATAGTAACAGAATAATCATGGAATAAAATGAGAATCAGTGGGCTCATGTTGAGATAAATAACTAGGGGAGAAAGGAAAGCTTTTTCTTTCTTTTTTTCTTTGGAGATATGGAGTCTTGCTCTTTCGCCCAGGCTGGAGGGCAATGGCACAATCTTGGCTCACTATAACCTCCCCCTCCCAGGTTCAAGCAGTTCTTGTGCCTCACCCTCCCAAGTAGCTGGGACTACAGGCTTGCGCCACCATGCCCAGCTAATTTCTGTATTTTTAGTGGAACAGGGTTTCACCATGTTGGTCAGGCTGGTCTTGAACTCCTGACCTTGGGTGATCTACCCTCCTCGGCCTCCTAAAATGCTGAGATTACAAGTGTGAGTAACCGTGCTGGCCAGGAAAGCTTTTTCTTATAATAAATAACAACTAATAAATGTAGAAGAAATGGTGGAGCTATAAAATTATCATATTGTAGTTGTTATTATAATAATTGATTCCGTTGCTTCAGCAGCACATATACTAAAATTGGACCAATGCAGGGAAGATTAATATGACCTCTGAGTAAGGATGACACAAAACTTGTGAAACGTTCCATTAAAAATAATTTTTTTTTATATGCCAGCTACAGTGGCTCACACCTGTAATCCAGTTACTTTGGGAGGTCAAGGCAGGAGAATCCCTTGAGCCCATGAGTTTGAGACCAGCCTGGGCAACATAGAGAAACCCCATTTCTATTTAAAAAAAAAAAAAGAGTTGATTTCACCAAGAATTATCAATGGATGCTAAAACTAGTGAGTTGAAAGGATGACAAAGTATATAATATTTATAGTCTCAAAAGTATCCTCCTATAAATTACTTGTTAATTATAAGGGGAAGAATGGTAACTACAGTGAATTTATTTAGCAGATACCATGTTCAGCAAAGTAACCAACTTTGCAATTAAAGTTATATTACCATAACGGAGCAGATGCATCCTGACATCATGTTTTGAGAAAAACATTACTTCTGGCTGGGCATGGTGGCTCATGCCTGTAATCCCAGTGCTGCATTTTGAGGGCTGAATTAGGAGGATTCCTTGAGACCAGTAGTTTGAGACCAGCCTGGGCAATGCAGTAAGACTCCCATCTTTACCACCCACCCCCAAAAAAAAGAAGACAACAAATTATTTCTATGGAATTTCTGCCAAAATGTGTAACCTTAAACTAATTATAAGAAAATATGAAACAATCCAAAATTGAAGAACATTTTACAAAATAATTAGTCTGTACAAAAATATCAAGATAATAAAAGAAAAAATAAGGCTGAGAAACAGTTCTGGATTATAGGAGAATCAAGAGACAGGTCAGGACAACTAAACATGTGGGATTTCCTCCAGTAGATCCCAGATCAGGAAGAAGGGTGCAGGGAAAACCTATAGAGGACATTATTGAGACAACTGGCTATGTTGGAATATGGATTGTGGGTTAGATTATAGTTTGTATCAATGTTGAATTTCTGGATTTTGGCTGGGCTCAGTGGCTCACACCTGTAATCCTCGCATTTCAGGATGCTGAGGTGGGTGGATCACTGGACCCCAGTTCAAGTCCTGCCCTGGGCAGTATACATAGCAAGACCTCATCTAAAAAAAAAAAAAAAAAAAAAAAAAATAGAAAGAAAAAAGAAGAATTTCTGGATTTTGTTGTTTTGTTTTTTTGAGACAGTCTCACTCTGTTGCCCAGGCTAGAGGGCAATGGTGTGATCTTGGCTTACTGCATCCTTCACCTCCTGGGTTCAAGTGATTCTCCTGCCTCAGCCTCCTGAGTAGCTGGGATTACAGGCAGGTGCCACCATGCCTGGCTAATTTCTGTATTTTTAGTAGAGACAGTTTCACCATGTTGGTCAGGCTGGTCTCGAACCCCTGACCTCTATTGATCCACCCGCCTGGGCTTCCCAAAGTGTTAGAATTACGGGTGTGAGCCATTGCACCCAGCCAATTTCTGGATTTTGAATAATTTCCTGGGGTTATATAAGACAGAATTGCTTATTTTTAGGAAATATGTTTGAAATATTTCTGGAAAAAGAAGTACATGTACTTTGATCTCAGCAGTTATTGGAATTAATTCTAAGAAAATAATTAGACATGTGCTAAGGTGAAAATACCGAATTATTCTATAAATAGTTACAAAAATTTGGAAATATCAGATCATAGTCTATATGGGATAAAAAAATTAATTAATTAAAAAAATAAAAATTTGGAAGTAACCTAGTATCTGATAATAAGGAGTTGTGTAAGTCAATCATGGCACATTCATGCAGAGAAATACTATGCAGCCCTTAAAAGTTATGTTACACAGTGAGATGTTTCCAGTTGCCTTAGTGGAGGTTTTCTGGTTGCAGGAAACAGAGGCCAACTTACAAAGGCTACCTTAAATACCTGAAGTAGGTCATAGAAACACAACATTTGAGAAACCCCTAGAAAGGAGAGAGAACTCTGGGAATCTCAACCTTGAAGTTAAAACCTTCCTTCTTTCTAGGGCATTGTCACGTGGTCATTAAAGTTACACCATTTTAGGACCCGCAGTTTCTTGATTCAGAGTTTAAATTCCAAAAAGAAAAAGGAAAAAAAAAGAATCTCATTGGTCTAACTCTTATAAGGACTATATTTACTTTACAGAGAGGTATGGATGGATAGTTTGTGTGTGGATTAGGCCCATTCTTACACAAAAGGAAACTGTTTTTTGTGCATTAGGAAGCTACTTCAGCTGTTATCTATCTCAGTAAGATTTTGTAAAGTTTTTTTTTTTTTTTTTTAAGGAGAATACAAAATACAGCGTACAGTATGATTCCATTTTGTGGAACTATAGAGTGAACTTTGGGGTGGGGGTCAAAAATCAAGACTTTGGTTTGGAGGTGTTAATTTTGAGATTCCTATTAGACATTCAAGTAGAGAGCTGAAATTTTTTTGTGCCCAGAGTGGCAAACAAGTAACATCTGCCCTTATGTTTTTCTAGATCAAAATCAATCCTGTTCCTGTGGCATAGAACTGAGGGGTCTCAACCAAGTTTTCTTTCAGACAGTTAAGCAAATCCTAAGCTGCTTTTCTTGAAAAATAATGAGTGTTCTCCAGGCACCCGCACAGCACTCATTCCATTTGAGGCAGGATTTCCTGCCTGGCACAGATGCATGTTAGACTCAATATTCTGTTCCCACCCACCTCCCCACATCTCTGTCAACTCTTTGTCTGGTATGTTGAGCAGTCACATATCATTCTGGACTTCATTTTCCTCCTCCATAAAAATTATCCTTGGCTTCTTTTATTTATGTTTTTTATTTTTATTTCTAATTGGTCTAAATCAAATTATAAATAAAAATCACCTAAATATTCTCTTTCCTTTTTTTTTTTTTGAGATGTCACCCAGGCATGAGTGCAGTGGCATGATCTTGGCTTACTGCAACTCTGCCTCCCTGGTTCAAGGAATTCTCCTGCCTCAGCCTTCCAAGTAGCTGGGACTACAGATGTGTGCCACCATGCCTGGGTAATTTTTGTATTTTTAGTAGAGACAGGTTTTCACCATATTGGTCAGGCTGGTCTTGAACTCTTGACCTTGTGATCCACCCTCCTCGGCCTCCCAAAGTGCTGGGATTACAGGTGTGAGCCACTTGGCCCCCCTTTACCTTTTTTTTCTTTTTCAAACAAATGAGGCAGTGATAGTTCAGCTCATAGTTCAGCTCACAGTGGTAAACACTTTTAAGAGCTGGAAGCTAATAAATGCAAATGTTTAATTTTTCAGATATCCACACAGAAGCAGTTCAGGCCGCGCTGGCAAAGCATAAAGAACAGAAGATGGCTTTGCCCATGCCAACCAAAAGACGATCCACATTTGTTCAGTCTCCTGCAGATGCCTGCACACCTCCTGGTAGGTTTATCAGAGCTTTTTCTCTGTGACAGTTACTACCTTGATGTTCCTGAAATAAGTTCTGCTATTTCTTTTCTGAGGTAAGAACCAGAATCTTCTCCCCACCATTAGTGCAATGTAAGATAACTGTGAAGGTGACAGGTTTTGCTTTTCACCTCATAAATAGCCCACAAAAGATGCCTTAAGAGTAAAACTATTCAAAACAAAACAAAACAAAAACTTTCCTTCTGAATTCCAGCCTTTTCCCCCGCCCCCCATAATCCCCAAACTTATATAGTTATAAATACAGGCCAAAGCTTAGGCCAAAATCCTGCTGTGGTTAAATAGCCACTTTCATTGTCACCGAAAATACCACTTGTAGTCATATATTTATTTCATTTATACTCCTAGACCAAATGCTTCATCTCTGCAGCAAGCATAAGAATAGTTGGACTTGGGACAAAAGTTTGTGTGTCATTAACGATTATGGAAGAGCAATCATGCAAAGTTGTAATAGACCTGCAAAACATATATAAGTGTGTTTATGTGTGTGTGCGTTAATGTATTTTGTACACATTTATGTATTTTTAAGAATCTACTTTTTATAATGGGGTCATGAGATCAGTGGGAACTAGGTATCTTTATACCATCCATGTTCACCATACTTGGAATCCTTATACCCCCTAAAGTAAATTTAAGAGTTATAACTTCATATTTGAGGAATAACTGGAAATAATCTAAGTTGTCTTGTCTGTACAGAATCTTTCCCAAAGTTTTTAAAAACCTTTAAAAAAATTTTTTTTATACTTCTCTAGTGGAAGCTTAAAAAAAATTTTTTTAGATCAAATTCCAGACAAGATCTTGATATAGGCCTTTGAGACTAAGCATAGTAAATCTATTTCAGAGCCTCAATAGTGTCTCTCTTCCTACTTTTATGTTACTGGTAATGAAATCTTTGGAAACAAATTTCCTCATACGTTTTTGGTCTAAACTACTTATTACGTATTTGGGGAGATTCCTAGGTTGCCTTGTGGTTGACTTTTATTTACAGCTGTCAAGTGTTTAAGCTGTTTATACTGATCCTATTCCCTGATCCAGATTAATATTAATAGTTTTCTCCATGGTTTTGGCTAACTTCTCAGAGCATTTAGGTATGCCGTGGGCTCATTAACTGTGTGTGCTTTTTTTCTTCACATCTGTGGTGTCAATATGTTTGAAAGAGAAATAGCTCTGTGGCTTCAAGTGTTTCTCAAAATGTAGGACAGGATACCTCTACCCAGCTATCACAGTAAGACAGTTTGTGTCTCTAATGGTGCATACTTCAAACCTACTCATTGAAAATCTTGGATGGTTTCCCTTCTACATTAGTACAGCGCAAGTTGGGTCCTCATGGACAAAGGGGGCTCTCAGTTTAGTAGCTATTCTTTTCTGGCAGATTACACTGCAGTGTGGCTGAGGGTTCAGTTGCAGTAAATGGCAAAGGGTAGGGAGCAGCATGACATATAGTTCTTAGAAACAATTCCCTCTAAAGCTGTATCAAAGACATGCAGTTTCAGAGTAAATAGGCTGCTCTCAAGGCTTTGGGTGAAATGTGAGAATGCAGCAAAGGACCTTGAGAATGCTCAAAAGGAGTGGAAACCTTTTCTAACCCCTTTTACAAAAGTCACTGCCTGAGAGGAATTTACCAGCTCTAGAAACAAATCACAGCTGTTCGCTGAATGAGACTGTAGTCCTTTAGAATTTGCTATAGGCCTCTGTATTTCTAAACACTAATGTTCTCCTCTGTCTGCAGCTTTGGAGATGTGGCCTAATGTTCTCCATCACCTTATGTGTTTCAAAAATTTTATGATTACAAAGCTTTAGTCCTCTCTCC
Source organism: Callithrix jacchus (assembly GCF_049354715.1). NCBI lineage: Eukaryota > Metazoa > Chordata > Mammalia > Primates > Cebidae > Callithrix > Callithrix jacchus. The sequence goes on along the minus strand of NC_133510.1, from coordinate 68,900,186 downwards.
TAAGACTTGTATCCAGCAGAACAGTAACAAAAAGTTTCTGTACCCCTTTATCTCCTGTTCTGGAGATCTCTGAATAGTATCTGAGAAGCCTTCATGTGCTGTGAGGGACATCTGTGTTGCCAGATAGAAGAGGAATTCTCTCACAACAAGGGGAAACATTGAGCACACCCTGCATAGTGATTTCTCACACAGCCTCCACATGGGATGTCTTGATGCTGTCTTGCGACAATTACACACATGCCTAAGACAAATACTTTGCTCTAGTGAGGAAATGTGGGAAGAACTCTATTATAAGGCTTCCATTAGCACCTTTCATTTTAGGGAGTAGAATTTGCTGTTCCCACATTAGGAATCAGATTCCATTCTCTAAGAGCTACCAATTGGCTGTTTCCAATGCCAGTTGTAGTTTAACCCTACATCAGTATCTCCCAGAACTTGTTACAGCCTAATCCAAGCATGTGGAATAGGTTTTATCTTGCATATCTACTCTGATAGCCACAGAAACACTGAAGCTTACAAGAATGCCAAGGCTGCATTCAAGGGAAGGGAAGCTCAAGAGAAGGGAAGGAGGAAGAAAATTTACATTAATCGATGCTGTTATAGGCTGTTTTTTTTTTTTTTTTTAAATCAGCTTCTGGCCAGGGATAAAAGTGACCTAAAAACAGTTGTGGGCTGGGCATGTTGGCTCATACCTGTAATCTCCATATTTTGGGAGGCCAAGGTGGGAGGATTGCTTGAGCCTAGGACAGGAGTACCCTGTGCAATATAGTGAGACCCCATCTCTACAAAAAATAAAACAATTAGCCAAGTGTGGTGGTGCACGTCTGTGGTTCCAGCTACTTGAGAGACTAAGGTGGGAGGATCACTTGATCCAGAGGTTGAGGCTGCTGTGAACCGAGATCAATCCACCTTACTCCAGCCTAGGAAATAGAGTGAGATTCCATATCTTTAAAAAACAAACAAGCAAAAAATTGTGCCACTCTGGCAGGGAAAAATTAGCCTAACGTTTTACAGGATTTAGTTGCCTCTTTATTTGTTTGCTGCCTGAGATGTTACAGCGTACATTGTAAAGCGCATCTTGGGTCAAGGTATCACTCTGCACTTGCTGTCCTGTATGCATCTGGTTTCAGGGATGACTTACAGAATACACTAGCCAGTCAGCTTCTTTGGGAGGCACTCAACAAATAACTTTGAATTACTGAATTTATGAAAATTTAGAGCTGTTCTTTTTGAGGGATTTAATAAAAAAGGATTAAGGAGTAAAATATGTCAGAAATTTTGGCTTTATTTATAGTACCATATAGTCTGGAAAATATGGTAACTAGTTGGCATGGGAAATAATTCGTCTTTTGTTCACAAATCACTCTTAAATGATAAGATGTCAGTCACCCTAAAATTTGCTTATTGATATGTACACTAATTTCTATCTTGTAGATTAGAAAATTTAAATTCTCTAAATTGATAGCAATCTATGGTTCTTTTAGTGCCTGTGGCCTTTTTCAGAGTCTCTTAGACTGCTTGAATTACTGCCATCCAGTTCCCTTTATGTGCTGAAATCATTTACTAATGTCATGAGGCAATTACCTCAGCTCTTTCTTTGTAGGGGTTCTTTGTGTAACGCTATTACTCATTCATACAGCAAAGCACAATGCAAAAACTACAGCATATATTTTTTCCCTCTAAGCTTTTTCTGTACTCTTGTGTACTTACCCTTTGCTGCATTCTGAGAGTACACAGATGACCAAATAGACCACTTAATGACCCTAAAGCACAGTAAGCCATTTCAACTGGCTTAAATTTAGAAGTCTGTCTCACACAGGGCTCTGCTTGAGAGTAGCTAGAGTAATTCATAGGGCCAGAAAACAAGGAGAATTTCCCTTTTTTTTTTTTTTTTTGAGACAGCCTCTGTTGCCCAGGCTGGAATACAATGGCTCAATCACAATTCACTCTAGTCTCAATCTCCCAGGCTCAAGCGTTTCTCACACCTCAGCCTCCTAGTAGCTGGGACAGCAGCTACGTGTTGCCACACCCGGCTAATATTTTAATTTTTTTTGTAGAGATGGGGTCTCACTATGTTGCTTAGGCTGGTCTCAAACTCCTGGGCTCAAGAGATTCTCCCACATAAGCCTCCCAAAGTGTTGGGATTATAAGCATGAGCCAGCATACCCTGCTCTGTATTTCTGTATATGAAAATGATACCCAGGAACAGACTGGGATATTATCCTTTTAACCTACTTTAAGAACGCTTCATGGAATTATACATTACGGTGTGCAAAGGACTTTCAGGTACTAATGACTGCCCTGCATCATTTGTTTCTCATAAATATGCTGAAAAGTAGGAAGAGCAGATTTAGAGATGAGGAAATAAGCAGGTTCATAGTGGCTGAGTAATTTGCCCCAGGTCAAAAAGTAACCAAGTGTCAGACTCAAAATCTTCTTGGTTGTGTTCATTATTCTACTAAACTGTCATCTTTATTTAGAAAATTCTGCATACTTTATAGCCACGGCTCATGCCTGTAATTCCAGCACTTTGGGAGGCTGAGGCTGGAGGATCCTTTCAGCCCAGGAGTTTGAGACCATCCTGGGTAATAGAGCAAGAGATCTCATCTCTACAAATAATATTTTTTTAATTCATTCATAATGCTAAATAAAATAAAATTTTTAAAAATGAGCTGGACATGGTAGTGCATGCCTGTGGTTCTAGCTACTCAGGAGGCTTAAGTGGGAGAATCAGTTGAGTCAAGGCTGCAGTGAACCATGATCACAGCAGTGTACCCCAGCTTGGATGACAGAGTGACACCAGACCCTCATCTTAAAAAAAAAAAACAAAAACCTCTTTTCCTAGTAGGTACTCATATATATATGCATGGTACTGGAATGAGTATTTTTACAAACAAATTAAATAACTGTTGCCTTCTGAATGCTTATAGTCTAAAATATATATCAGTCTGTTAATTTGAACGTAGAATACCTGATGATTTACCAGTTTGGGGAGTCTTTCCTAAATATTCTAATTTTAACCTAAACCACAAAGTACACAGAGT